>NC_089504.1:189602990-190209720 GCF_036850995.1 Saccopteryx leptura
AGCTGCCACCCCATTGACCATGTTGATGTGTTAACAACCTCTACTGGTAAGGATACTACCATCAGTTAGCAAATCTTATTATTACATTGGGAAATCATTGATTGACACAGGTAAAAAGTTTTAAAAAATGGTGAAACTTTTTTATGGAGTGTAAACATAGAGTTAGGGGAAAGTTTCTGTAAAGTGCTAAATATTTTAGAATTTTCTACAACTATATAAAAGAAAATGGACGAGAAATAATCACACTATTTAGGTTTGTGATACACTTATTTCACTCTTAATGGTTTTTAAAGGAATTATTTTACATAACATATTAATTATAGTAATATAATTAAAATATTTTACTGTTAATATTTTTGAAAGCATCATTTTCTATTAATAATTGTGATGAAGAGTTATTAATTCTTCAGTTATGATATTATGACAGTCACAACTAGTTTTAATTTTTTAGTAAATAAACAAAGAAAGGATTCATTTTATGAAGTTAGTCTTATAGTAAATTTACAAATGCTAAGCTGTGTGCTGTGCTTTAAATGTGAGCTGTGTGTGTGTGTGTGTTTGTGTGTATCTTACTGGAGGGTGATTATGCCTTTGTTGGCAAGGTTATCAGTATTTAGTTTTAATGCTAGTAATTTTTATTTCTGGTTTAAATTTCAAATTGATATGCTTCCTTAATATGATCCCATTTACATTAACATGCTGAATTTCAGAACCATTAAAGGTTGGGAGAGGAGAAAAGACAACTATTCATTTGTAGCAATGCAGATATGTACACCATGTTTGTCCAGGCACAGATACGAACAGAGAATGAGACTCTAACACAGAGTGCATGAGCATGATGTCCAGTACAAAGCCAAAATTCCAGTGAGTGATGAGATGAGGCTGTTACCCGTTGCTATAATGGCAGTGGGAAAATCTATGGCTTTTCTCTTTGAAGCAGAGCTGGCCATATCCTTTCTACTAATGGAAGTGACATTGAGAAAGACATGGTCCCAGAGGGAGGGCCCTGAGCTGTGTAATGTGTGAATAATTTCCTTTCAGGTCAGGCTCCCAAACCCACTTGACTACCTTGCTCTCTAATGAGTGATGATTATTACTTCATTTTTTGAAATAGACACTACTGAGTGTATATATAGAGGGCTTGCACACTGCAAAAAATACTTGCATGTTTGTTCTGCATAAATTCTTACCTTAGTTCATGGTTTTAAAAGGAATCAATAAGTTGTTTTTATTCTTGATTTACGATATAGTTCACAAACTATGAGTTGAGATGGACTTTATAGGTTTATTTTCTTCAAACTCTTTCTCAAATCTAGAATTACATTTTGAAAATTATAGTAGATGATCATCTTATTTTACCAGAGATAGTTGAATTTATGGATGCTGTAATTTTTGTCATGTAATTGCTAAAGCAATATCAGTGATAATCTTGTACTAAGAAAAGATAGTCATCTACTAAAGATCAAATTGTCTCAAAGTGATTCTTAATGTCAGGGTTCAGTTCTACCATGTGCTGTGTATACTTTTGTAGCTCAGACACATTCATTTATCGATTTAAAAAAATGTAATTTGTATAAAAAATTCATCATATAGATTCTGGAACTAAAATTTGAGTCTTTCAAATTTAAGGTGAATAAAGCCCTTGTAAAATATGAAATTGAGAAAATGATTATTGTTTTATAGACAGGCAACAGAATGACAAGAGAAAGAATGAGTAATGATCTACCAGGAGAAAAACAGGTTTGTGCCGTATTATATAAACAGTTTTTCCTAAATGTTATCTTGATGTCATAAGTATCTACTAAAAACTTCTCATTTCTTTTGGGTAACTTGTGGGACCATCATGAGGGTTGTCATGAAGGACTCCACATTAAATAAAGCAGGAGGGAAGGAGTACAATGTTTATATAAGAGGACAAAAACATGGTAGTTATTTTGAATCTGCAAATTTAGGCCTACCCAAGGATAATTTCAAATATTTTCAAATGTCCCTTTTGAAAGTACACAATTATTTGCACATCTAAAACACTAAATTCTGTGTTACAAATAAGTATCACTTCACTGAATATAACAAAAGAGAGTTTTTGAAAATGTTATTCTAATAAGATTTTGGAAGCCAAACTATTACTAGGTTATATTTTCATGATGGTAGAGATATATAAACAGACTATAAAGCCTAAAGAAAACATTTTCAAAATCACTGAGCAAGCTGTATCCTGAATATATGCAGTAAATATTGTTCTTGGCAAAAAATTAAGACAAGGAATAAATTTTTTATATTTGTTAATTTTACTTTTCTTTTTTTTGAGCATATGAAACATTAATGTGGTTTCAAAAGACAGAACTGTATTTGGAAAGGTAGTTTTAGAGTAGTAACATTTCCACCTCACCCATTTCTTCAATTATTTCCCTTTATCTGCTCCTCCTCCTGTGGTTAAGAAATGTCATCAGTTTCTGGCTAATCCTCCTTGTGTTTCTTTTTAAACAAATGAACAGAGATGTGTATTTTCTCTCTCCCTTTCTTTTCCATAAAAGGTCTCTTATGATAGATACTCTAATTTTTTTTTCACTTAACAATGTGTCCTAGACATTCCACCACATAAGTGTACAGAGATTTTTTTCATTCTTCTTAGTACTACATTGTGTGGCTATATTACAATTTATACAATCATTTTATTGTGTATAAATGGTTAGGTTATTTCTAATATTTTGCAGTTATAAACAGTGATATAATGAACAGCCTTAGGCACATATAATTTTCATATTGCTGAAAGCATTGAATAGTTTTTGAATAAAAGTTATTCCTTTTTTCTTTGAATTTTGAATTTAAATATAACAAAATTAGATCAGACCCTTTAAATTGTCTGACATAAAAAAATGTCACAAGAAATTTCATATTTTTAAAAATAAATTTTATTCATTGTGGATTTTAAAGGGAAGGAGGAAGGGAGGAAAAAAACAAGAGAGAGAAAATGAGAAACATTAATTTAGTTTTTCACTTATTTATGCATCCATTGGCTGATTCTTGTACATGCCCTGACTGGGGATGAAACCCACTATCTTGGCATATAGGGATGATGCTCTAACCAACTGAGCTACCCAGCCAGGGCTCAAGAACACTCATATTTTATTCTAGTTTTACTTTGCTAAAGTTTCCATTATGGAGGAATTGTTGTGGTTCTCTTGTGTTCATGACCTTTTCTGACTTCTCTGTTTCCATCTGGCTATTCTTTTGGTAGTACTTGTAGACTGAAAAGAAGAAGGAGAAGATCTTGTTGATTGCAGTGGGAAACTATACAGATAAAATTTTATCTGATAGCTTTCTTTTCTTTTTTAAAAATTTATTTATTAAATTTAGTGCAATGACATTGACAAATCAGGGTACATATGTTGAAAGAAAACATCTCTAGATTATTTTGACATTTGATTGTGCTGTGTACCCCTCCCCCAAAGTTAAATTGTCTTCTGTCACCTTCTATCTGGTTTTCTTGTGCCCCTCTCCTCCCCCAACCCCTCTCTCCTTCTTCGCCTCATACCCCCTCCCCCCACCCTCCAACCCTGTTGCCATCTCATTCTTGTTCATGTCTCTAAGTCTCATTTTTATGTCCCCTCTATGTATGGATTCATATAGTTCTTAATTTTTTTTCTGATTTACTTATTTCACTCCGTATAATGTTATCAAGGTCCATCCATGTTATTGTAAATGATCCGATGTCATCATTTCTTATGGCTGAGTAATATTCCATAGTATATATGTACCAAAGCTTTTTAATCCACTCATCCTCTGACGGACACTTGGGCTGTTTCCAGATCTTTGCTATTGTGAACAATGCTGCCACAAACCTGAGGGTGCATTTCTCCTTTTGGGGCCGTTCTATGGTGTCCTTGGGGTATATTCCTAAAAGTGGGATAGCTGGGACAAAAGGCAGTTCGATTTTCAGTTTTTTGAGAAATCTCCATACTGTTTTCCACAGTGGCTGCACCAGTCTGCATTTCCACCAGCAGTGCAGGAGGGTTCCCTTTTCTCCACATCCTCCCCAGCACTTATTCTGTGTTGTTTTGTTGATGAGCGCCATTCTGACTGGTGTGAGGTGATATCTCATTGTGGTTTTAATTTGCATTTCTCTAATGATTAGTGATGTTGAGCATTTATTCATATGCCTATTGGCCATCTGTATGTCCTCTTTGGAGAAGTGTCTATTCATCTCTTTTGCCCATTTTTGAATTGGATTGTTTGCCTTCCTGGTGTTGAGATTTACAAGTTCTTTATAAATTTTGGTTATTAACCCCTTATCAGACGTATTGTCAAATATGTTCTCCCATTGTGTTGTCTTTTTATTCTGTTCTTGTTGTCTTTAGCTGTGCAAAAGCTTTTTAGTTTGATATAGTCCCATTTGTTTATCCTGTCTTTTATTTCATTTCCCTGTGGAGATAAATCAGCAAATATATTGCTCCGAGAGGTGTCGGATAGCTTATTGCCTATGTTTTCTTCTAAGATGCTTATGGTTTCACGGCCTACATTTAAGTCTTTTATCCACTTTGAGTTTATTTTTGTGAGTGGTGTAAGCTGGTGATCTAGTTTCATTTTTTTTTTTTTTTTTTTTTTGCAGGGAGCTGTCCAATTTTCCCAACACCATTTGTTGAAGAGGCTGTCTTTACTCCATTGTATTTCCTTACCTCCTTTGTCAAATATCAGTTGTCCATAGAACTGTGGGTTTATTTCTGGGTTCTCTGTTCTGTTCCATTGATCTATATGCCTGTTCTTATGCCAGTACCAGGCTGTTTTGAGTACAGTGGCCTTGTAGTATAACTTGATATCAGGAAGTGTGATACCTCCCACTTTATTCTTCTTTTTTAAGATTGCTGAGGCTATTCGTGTTCTCTTTTGGTTCCATATAAATTTTTGGAATATGTGGTCTATATCTTTAAAGTAAGTCATTGGTATTTTAATTGGTATTGCATTGAATTTATAGATTGCTTTGGGTAAAATAGACATTTTAATGATGTTTATTCTTCCTAACGATGAGCACGGTATATGCTTCCACTTGTTTGTATCTTCCTTGATTTCTTTTATCAATGCTTTGTACTTTTCCGAGTACAAGCCTTTAGTCTCCTTGGTTAAGTTTACTCCTAGGTACTTTATTTTTTTGGTTGTAATTGTGAAGGAGATTGTTTCCTTAATTTCTCTTTCTGACTATTCATTGTTGGTGTATAAAAATGCCTCTGATTTCTGAGTATTGATTTTATATCCTGCTACTTTGCTAAATTCATTTATCAGGTCCAGTAGTTTTTTGACTGAGACTTTAGGGTTTTCTATATACAATATCATATAATCTGCAAATAATGATAGTTTTACTTCTTCTTTTCCAACTTGAATGCCTTTTATTTCTTCTTCTTGTCTGATTGCTGTGGCTAGGACTTCCAGGACCATGGTAAATAAGAGTGGTGAAAGGGGGCACCCCTGCTTTGTTCCTGATCTTAAGGGGATTGCTGTTAATTTTTGCCCATTGAGTATGATGTTGGCTGTGGGTTTCTCATAGATGGCTGTTATCATGTTGAGGTATGTTCCCTGTATTCCCACTTTGCTGAGAGTTTTTTTTTTTTTTAATAATTTTATTTTTTTTAATGGGGTGACATCAATAAATCAGGTTACATATATTCAAAGATAACAAGTCCAGGTTATCCTGCCGATCAATTATGTTGCATACCCACCACCCATAGTCAGATTGTACTCTGTCACCTTCTATCTTGTTTTCTTTGTGCCCCTCCCCACCCCCTTTCCCTCTCCCATTCCCCCCTCCCCCCCGTAACCACCACACTCTTATCAATGTCTCTTCGTTTCACTATTATGTCCCACCTACGTGTGGAATAATACAGTTCCTGGTTTTTTCTGATTTACTTATTTCGCTTCGTATCATGTTATCAAGATCCCACCATTTTGCTGTAAATGTTCCGATGTCATCATTTCTTATGGCTGAGTAGTATTCCATAGTGTATATGTGCCACATCTTCTTTATCCAGTCATCTATTGATGGGCTTTTTGGTTGTTTCCATGTCCTGGACACTGTGAACAATGCTGCAATAAACATGGGGCTGCATGTGTCTTTACGTATCAATGTTTCTGAGTTTTTGGGATATATACCCAGTAGAGGGATTGCTGGGTCATAAGGTGGTTCTATTTTCAGTTTTTTGAGGAACCACCATACTTTCTTCCATAATGGTTGTACTACTTTACATTCCCACCAACAGTGTATGAGGGTTCCTTTTTCTCCATAGCCTCTCCAACATTTGCTATTACCTGTCTTGCTAATGACAGCTAATCGAACAGGTGTGAGGTGGTATCTCATTGCCGTTTTGATTTGCATTTCTCTAATAGCTAAAGAAGATGAGCATCTTTTCATATATCTTTTGGCCATTTGTATTTCTTCCTGGGAGAAGTGTCTATTCATATCCTCTTCCCATTTTTTTATTGGATTCTTTGTTTGTTTGTTTTTGAGTTTTATGAGTTCTTTGTATATTTTGGATATTAGGCCCTTATCTGAGCTGTTGTCTGAAAATATCATTTCCCATTTAGTTGGCTGTCTGTTTATTTTGTTATCAGTTTCTCTTGCTGAGCAAAAACTTCTTAGTCTGATGTAGTCCCATTCATTAATTTTTGCCTTCACTTCTCTTGCCTGTGGAGTCAAATTCATAAAATGCTCTTTAAAACCCAGGTCCATGAGTTGAGTACCTATGTCTTCTTCTATGTACTTAATTGTTTCAGGTCTTATGTTTAGATCTTTGATCCATTTTGAGTTAATTTTTGTACAGGGGGAGAGACTGTAGTCCAGTTTCATTCTTTTGCATGTGGCTTTCCAGTTTTCCCAGCACCATTTTTTGAAGAGGCTTTCTTTTCTCCATTGTATGTTCTTGGCCCCTTTATCAAAAATTATTTGACTATATATATGTGGTTTTATTTCTGGACTTTCTATTCTGTTCCATTGGTCTGAGTGTCTACTTTTCTGCCAATACCATGCTGTTTTGATTGTCGTGGCCCTATAATAGAGTTTGAAGTCAGGTATTGTAATGCCCCCAACTAACATTCTTTTTCTTTAGGATTGCTTTGGCTATTCGGGGTTTTTTATAGTTCCATATAAATCTGATGAATTTTTGCTCTATTTCTTTAAAAAACATCATTGGAAGTTTGATGGGAATTGCATTAAATTTGTATATTGCTTTGGGTAATATAGCCATCTTGATTATATTTATTCTTCCTAGCCAAGAACAAGGTATATTCTTCCATCTCATTATATCTTTTTTGATTTCCCTTAACAATGGTTTATAGTTTTCATTATATAAGTCCTTTACATTCTTTGTTATGTTTATTCCTAAGTATTTTATTTTTTTTTGTTGCAATTGTGAAGGGGATTATTCTTTTGAGTTCGTTCTCAGTTGTTTCATTGTTGGCATATAGAAAGGCTATTGACTTCTGTATGTTAATTTTGTATCCTGCGACCTTACTGTATTGGCTTATTGTTTCTAGTAGTCTTTTTGTGGATTCTTTGGGGTTTTTGATGTATAGGATCATATCATCTGCAAAAAGTGATACCTTTATTTCTTCTTTTCCGATATGGATGCCTTTTATTTCTTTGTCTTGTCTGATTGCTCTGGCTAGAACCTCTAGTACCACATTAAATAAGAGTGGAGAGAGTGGACAACCCTGTCTTGTTCCTGATTTAAGGGGGAAAGCCTTCAGTTTAGTGCCATTTAATATGATGTTAACTGATGGTTTATCATATATGGCCTTTATCATGTTGAGATATTTTCCTTCTATACCCATTTTGTTGAGAGTCTTAAACATAAAATTGTGTTGTATTTTATCAAAAGCCTTTTCTGCGTCTATTGATAA
The DNA here is from genome assembly GCF_036850995.1 of Saccopteryx leptura. Lineage (NCBI taxonomy): Eukaryota > Metazoa > Chordata > Mammalia > Chiroptera > Emballonuridae > Saccopteryx > Saccopteryx leptura. Next base: position 189,610,878 of record NC_089504.1, read on the forward strand.
AATCATGTGGTTTTTGTTCTTTGTTTTGTTGATATGGTGTATTACGTTAACCGTTTTACGTATGTTGAACCATCCTTGAGATTCTGGGATGAATCCCACTTGATCATGATGTATTATTTTTTTAATATGTTGTTGTATTCGATTTGCTAGTATTTTGTTTAGTATTTTAGCATCTGTATTCATTAGAGATATTGGTCTGTAGTTTTCTTATTTTGTGCCATCCTTGCCTGGTTTTGGTATGAGGGTTATGTCGGCCTCATAAAATGTGTTTGGAAGTATTGCTTCTTCTTCAATTTTTTGCAAGACTTTGAGTAGAATAGGAACCAAGTCTTCTTTGAATGTTTGATAAAATTCGCTGGTATAGGAGTCAGGGCCTGGAGTTTTATTTTTGGGGAGGTTTTTAATGGTTTTTTCTATTTCTTCTCTACTGATAGGTCTGTTTAGGCTTTCTGCTTCTTCTTGACTCAGTCTAGGAAGGTTGTATTGTTCTAGGAATTTATCCATTTCTTCTAGGTTGTTGAATTTAGTGGCATAAAGTTTTTCATAGTATTCTACAATAATTCTTTGTATATCTACGGTGTCCGTGGTGATTTCTCCTCTTTCATTTAGAATTTTGTTTATATGAGTTCTTTCTCTTTTTTCCTTGGTAAGTCTTGCCAAGTGTTTGTCAATTTTGTTGATTTTTCAAAGAACCAGCTCCTTGTTCTATTAATTTTTTCTATAGTTTTTCTGTTCTCTAATTCATTTATTTCTGCTCTGATTTTTATTATCTCCTTTCTTCGGCTGGCTTTGGGTTGTCTTTGTTCTTCTTTTTCTAGTTCCTTAAGGTGGGAAGTTAAGTGGTTCACTTGGTCTCTATCTTGTTTGTTCATATATGCCTGAAGTGATATGAACTTCCCTCTTATCACTGCTTTTGCTGCATCCCATAGATTCTGATATGTCGTATTGTCATTTTCATTAGTCTGTATATATCTTTTGATCTCTGCACTTATTTCTTCTTTGAACCATTCATTTTTTAAAAGTATGTTGTTTAGTTTCCACGTTTTTGTGGGATTTTTTTCCTCTTTTTTGCAGTTGAATTCTAGTTTCAAGGCTTTATGATCAGAAAATATGCTTGGTACAACTTCGATTTTTCTGAATTTGCTGATGTTTTTGTGGCCCAACATAACAACTACATGGATCAATTCTTGAGAATGATTCATGTACACTGGAGAAAAATGTATACTCAGTCACTTTGGGATGAAATGTCTTGTAGATGTCTATCATATCCAGGTGCTCTAGTGTTTTGTTTAAGGCCACTATGTCTTTGTTGATTCTCTGTTTGGATGACCGATCTAGAGCCTTCAGCGGTGTATTGAGGTCTCCAAGTATGATTGTGTTTTTGTTTTAAGATCAATAAGTAGCTGTCTTATATATTTTGGTGCTCCTTGGTTTGGTGCATATATATTAAGAATTGTTATGTCTTCTTGATTCAGTGTCCCCTTAGCCATTATGAAATGGCCATTTTTGTCTCTGAGTACTTTTCCTGTTTTGTAGTCAGCATTATCCGATATGAGTATTGCTACACCTGCTTTTTTTTTATGTTATTTGCTTGGAGTATTGTTTTCCAGCCTTTCACTTAGAATTTGTTTTTATCCTTGTTACTTAGATGAGTTTCCTGTAGGCAGCATACAGTTGGATTTTCTTTTTTAATCTATTCTGCTACTCTGTGTCTTTTTATTGGTGAGTTTAATCCGTTTACATTTAGTGTAATTATTGACACTTGTGAGTTCCCTATTGCCATTTTATATCTTGCTTTCTGTTAGTTTTGTGTCTTGTTTGATCCTTCTCTTTCGTTTTTCTATCTTTTGTTTTTATTTGGTTGTATTCCATACATCTTTCCACTGTTGCTATCTTTTTTATCTCATGTGCTTCTGTGGTGGTTTTTTCAATGGTGGTTCCCTTTGAGTAATGAAAAGGGTTCCTACCCTGTTCATTGTAGCGAACTATTTTGTGAGTACTTTTGCACTCCATTGTCCTTTGCTACTGTTAATGTCCATCTTCTCCCCCTCTTTCTTTTTGTTGTTGTCACAGTTTAAATTTGGTTTTATTGTGTTCTTCTTGGAGCTTTTACTTGTGGCTCTGTTTTTTTTTGTTCTTTGTATCTGATTGGAAAACCCCCTTTATTAATTCCTGGAGTGGGGGTTTTCTGATGATAAATTCCCTCATCTTTTCTGTATCTGTGAATGTTTTTATTTCTCTTTCATATATGAAGGATAGCTTTGATGGGTATAGTATTCATGGCTGAAAGTTCCTCTCTTTCAGGACTTTAAATATTGGGGTCCACTCTCTTCTAGCTTGTAGAGTTTCTGCTGAGAAATCTGATGATAATCTAATGGGCCTTCCTTTATATGTTGTATTCTTCTTTTCCCTGGCTGCCTTGAGAATTTTTTCTTTGCTGTTGGTTTGTGTCAATTTCATTATGATATGCTTTGGAGTAGGTTTGTTGGGGTTAAGAAAACTCAGAGTTCTGTTTGCTTCCTGAACTTGAGGCTTTAGTTCTTTCCACAGGCTTGGGAAGTTCTCATCTATTATTTGTTTGAATATGTTCTCCATTCCATTTTCTCTCTCTTCTCCCTCTGATATACCTATTATTCTTATGTTATTCTTTTTGATGGAGTCAGATAATTCTTGTAGGGCTATCTCATTTTTTTTAAATTTTTGAGTCTCTTTCTTCTCTCTGTTGTGCCTCAAGTTGCTTGTCTTCTATTTCACTAATCCTCTCTTCTATCTGACCTGTTCTATTAGCTAAGCTTGTTACTTCATTTTTCAGTCGTGAATTGAGTTTTTCATCTCTGTTTGATATGTTTTTATAGTTTCAATTTCCTTGGACATATGTTCTTTGTGTTCATTGAGTTGTTTTCTGAGCTCCCTAAATTGCCTTTTTGTGTTTTCTTGTATATCTCGGAGGATTTTTAGGATTTCTATCTTGAATTCTCTGTCATTTAGCTCCAAGGTTTCCAATATATTAAATTTTTTCTCCATAGATTTTTCCTCTTCTAGCTGTGTTACCTCTCTTTCTTTTGTATCCATGATATTCGATTTTCTCTTCCTTAATGGCATCTGAGGGTGGTTTTGTTGATAGTATTAATGAGATTTAATAAAGAATAAAAAGTTAAAAAAAATAAAAAAAATATTAAAAAAATCAAAAAGAGTTTTTTTTAAAAAAATTAATAATGAAATAAAGAAAAAGAAAATAAAATAAAAATTAAAAAAAAGGAAGTTATTCCCCCCCTCCTTTTTTCCTCTCCTCTTCTCTCCCCTCTTTCTTGAGAAAATCTTGTGGTGAACTGTGAATTATAATAAACAATGCCTGTGATGGAGGGCCTGAATTGGGGAAAAGTAATAAAGGGGCAAAAAAGAAAAAAAAAAAAAGAAAAAAGAAAAAAAAAGAGCGTATGGACCCACAAAAAGCAAATAAGGAAAAAATTTGGGTCAAGAATAAAATGATTTGCTTTTAGGTGTTGGTTGTTTAAGAGTTATGATGAGAGGAATAAGAGGAAAACGGAAAAATGGGAGATAAATTAAAAAATTACTATTGTATTTAGTGGAACAAGAACTAGATAAAATGGAGAGCCAGGGATGGGAGCACTGCTAGTGAGTTGAAAAGGTGAAGTAAACCCCCCCAAAATGCCACAAACATAAGTTTGAGTCCCAGATAAGATAATTTGTTTGATATTTAGGTTTGAATGAGAGGAGATGTAGAGGAGAAAGGAAGAAACTAATATAGAGGGAGAAAAGAAAGAGAGAGAGAGAAAAAAAGAGGGAACCACTAAAAGAAGAAAAAAGAAAGGAGAGAGAGAGAGAGAGAGTTAAGTGTTTTGGAGTGCAACCCTCATAGAGAGAAAGGAAGAGAAGAGAAAAGATAATGGGAGATGTCACACTTATGGGTAGTGTAGTTCAAGGAGAGGAGAGAGTAAGACCGGCGGAGAGTTAATCGGCCAAATTGGAGGAGGAAAAAAAGTATCAAGAATGAAGAGAAGGCCCTGGCCGGTTGGCTCAGCGGTAGAGCGTCGGCCTAGCGTGAGGAGGACCCGGGTTCGATTCCCGGCCAGGGCACACAAGAGAAGCGCCCATTTGCTTCTCCACCCCTCCGCCGCGCTTTCCTCTCTGTCTCTCTCTTCCCCTCCCGCAGCCAAGGCTCCATTGGAGCAAAGATGGCCTGGGCGCTGGGGATGGCTCCTCGGCCTCTGCCCCAGGCGCTAGAGTGGCTCTGGTCGCAATATGGCGACGCCCAGGGATGGGCAGAGCATCGCCCCCTGGTGGGCAGAGCGCCGCCCCATGGTGGGTGTGCCGGGTGGATCCCGGTCGGGCACATGCGGGAGTCTGTCTGACTGTCTCTCCCTGTTTCCAGCTTCAGAAAAATGAAAAAAAAAAAAAAAAAAAAAAAAAAAAAGAATGAAGAGAAAAGAAACAAATGGACATATATAATAAAATGGGATAGGTTATAAAGTCTGCAGATTATTCTTGATTTTGAGAGGTTATCTTCTTGCTTTTTCTTTTCTCTCCCTCTTCCTGGTCAGTGACTCTGTACCCCGGGTTCTGCCCCTTTGGCATGCTCAGGTAGAGGTTTGCAGTTGATAAGTCTCTATGGCAATGTCATGTATTGTGCTTTAGTCTCATTGGCAGTCGAGGCTCATTAGCATTTATAGGCTCTGACAGTGAGAGAGTCCGTGTTCCTGGAGCCTTTCTCCTAGTCTTTCCTTACTCAATTAGTAGCCTGATAATCCAGCTATGGGGTTGCTGCTGCCTCTGCCTGGATAGTAAGAGGCTCAAAGAGCTGGCAACTCCCCACTCTATTCCACTCAGCACAGGGCTCTGGGTAAGTCTCAGTCAGTCAGAGCTGCTAGCATAATCAGGCGGGCTTTCCGCCCACTCAAAGACCTCTGGCTCTGCCACTCTGTCCGGTAACACAGGCGGGCACCCACTTCTGGGGCGCTTAGAGGAAACTCTCACTCACTGTCTGCGCGCGCAGACCAGGATATCCGGCCAGCAGTCTCACGCTCTGAGTGAAACCCCCAACTGCAGGGAAAAGTTGCAGCGTTGGAATTGAGTCTCGCTCCGTCCCCGTGCGCGGCTTTTGCAATGCGCTGGGGCGGCCCAAGATTCTGCTTTGGCCCACACAAAGGCCCCTGACTCTGCTCCTCTGTGCGATAACACGGGCGCGCACTGCCGAGGCACTCGGAGGAATCTCTTATTCACTATCTGCGTGCGCAGACCAGGATATGAGGCCGGCCACGTTTCCCTCTGGGTGAAACCCCCTCCAGCACAGAAAAGTTCCACCGTTGGAATTAGTTCTCACTCCCTCCCATGCGTGGCTTTCCCAGGGCGCTGGGGCTGCCCAGAGACTCTGCCCTCGGCCCACAGAAAGGCCTCTGACCCTGCCTCTCCGTGGGGCAACACGGGCACCCACTCTCGGGGCCTAGGAGGAAATCTCTCGCCCACTAACTGCACGCACGCCGACCAGGAGACCTGGTAAAATGGCCACCCCGCTTGTCTTTCTTTGTTTGGGTTTGGCGCGAGTGTTAGCTTGTATTGCCCGGGTTGCCACAGGATCAGTTTTTTCTCGGCTTGGATCTCCGTGCCACAGCCTGGTTTGGCCGTTTGTGCCACGGCCTGGATCTATTCACCCCCTTTGCCCGCCTCAGTTTCTATATTCACAGTTACCAGAGAAAGCCGCCCTGTTTAGGTTAGTGAGGAAGGCAGAGCATTTCTTACTCCCTATTTCCTTCGGGGTTTGGTTATATATTTAGCCAATTTTTCACTCGACCATACCTTTGGGTGTATTGCGAAGCATCTGGAGGCTCCAAGTATAGGTTTTTCTGTTTCTGGTTGAAGATCTTGTTGAGTTTTGGGGGAGATTTATCAGTATCGCTTCCTACCCCGCCATTACTCTGATGTCATCTTCTCTTGCTGAGAGTTTTGATCATGAATGGGTACTGGATTTTATCAAATGATTTTTCTGCATTTATTGAAATTATCATGTGTTTTTTCTCCTTCTTTTTGTGTATGTGGTGAATCACATTGATTGACTTAGGAATATTGTACCAGCGTTGCCTCCTCAGGATAAATCCCACTTGATCATGGTGTATGATTTTTTCCATTTATTGTTGGATCTGGTTTGCTAATATTTTGTTGAGGATTTCAGCATCTATATTCTTCAGAGATATTGGCCTATAATTTTCTTTCTTTGTGTTGTCTTTGCCTGGTTTTGGAATCAGAATTATGCTCGCCTCATAAAAGGAGCTTGGAAGTCTTCCTTCCTCTTGAATTTTTTGAAATAGTTTGAGAAGGATAGGAGTTAGTTCTTCTTTGAATATTTGGTAGAATTCTGTTGTGAAGCCATCGGGCCCTGGACTTTTCTTTGTTGGGAGTTTTTTGATAACTGTTTTGATCTCATTTGTTGTAATCGGTCTGTTTAGGTTTTCTGATTCTTCCAGATTGATTTTTGGAAGATTGTATGTTTCAAGGAATTTGTCCATTTCATCTAGGTTGTCTAGTTTTTTGGCATACAGTTCTTCATAGTATTTTCTTACAATATTTTGTATTTCTGTTGTGTCAGTTGTTATTTCTCCTCTCTCATTTCTAATTTTATTTATTTGAGTCCTCTCTCTCTTTTCTTGGTGAGTCTAGTTAAAGGTTCATCAATCTTGTTTATCTTTTCAAAGAACCAGCTCCTAGTTTCATTGATCCTCTGTATTGTTTCTTTAGCCTCTATGTCATTTATTTCTGCTCTGATCTTTATTATTTCCTTCCTTCTACTACATTTGGGCTTTACTTGCTGTTCTTTTTCTAATTATTTTAGATGCAGGGTTAAGTTGTTTATTTGAGCTTTTTCTAGCTTCTGAAAGTGTGCCTGTAGTGCTATGGACTTCCCTCTCAGTACTGCTTTTGCTGTTTCCCATAAATTTTGAGTTGTTGTATGCTTGTTATCATTCGTTTCTAGGAATTTTTTTTATTTCTTCTTTGATCTCATTCTTAATCCATTCGTTATTTAACAACCTGCTATTTAGTTTCCATGTGTTTGAGAATTTTTGAGCTTTTCTGTTGTGATTCATTTCTAGTTTCATGCCGTTGTGATCGGAGAAAGTGCTTGATACGATTTCAGTCTTCTTAAATTTGTTGAGAGCACTTTTGTGCCCTAACATGTGGTCTATCCTAGAGAATGTACCATGAGCACTTGAAAAGAATGTATATTCTGCTGCTTTAGGGTGAAAGGTTCTGAAGATATCTATTAAATCGAGTTGATCTAGTGTTTCCAATAAGTCTGCTGTTTCTTTGTTAATTTTATTCCTTGAGGATCTATCTAGTGTATCTGATAGCTTTTATAAAATAATACCCAACTGGTTAATTGGAGTTTCATTTAGAATATTTTTCACATGGGAACTGTGACTTTCCCTTAGTTTAAAAAGCCATTAGAATTTCTTATGGGACTATTTCTAGACTATTATTTCAGAACAATTAGGGATGACCTAGAATAAATTAGAAATTTTGCTACAAGCTACTTTATGTAATGCATAACTTACTAGCCAAGCCATCTTTAAATGCATTTACCAATCGGAAGGTACTGAGTGGACAGAAACTGTTAATTTTTTGTTGTGTCTTGTGACAAAGTGATGGTGCCATGTTTATTGAAGTGTGCATTAAAATATCTAAAGTGGAAAACATATACATTACTTTTAAATATCACTAAGTTAAACCAAAGAGGAAAACTAGTATACAATATAAAAAATAAAAAATAAGTCATGAAAAATAAACAGTAAATTTGGGAATTGTAATGCATTAGAAAGTATGTTAAAAAAAAAAGTGATGTGATGATGAGTGGAAATGGAAGGGAAGTACAGAAAATGCATTACAGTTTCTTCAGTACTGACTTAAGATTGACCCTGTGTAGGCTCCGAAGGTCTCTTTTCTCCAAAGGGATACTACCTAGGGAGATAGGAAGAATTCATCAGGACTTACCTAATCTATGGCTTAATACCGAAAAATTTTGCTGTGATATACGTTCCAATTTTATCAATCAGCTTCCTATGAGACTTAAAATCCAGTAAAAAGGGGATCCTTGGTAGTGTGTTTGAGTATCTGGTTTCTGGAAAGGTATAAGATCACCATTTATTTTGTGACTTGATAAAAATAGAACTTTTAAACTTGAAAACTGTGGCCCAGATCCTGATGACAACTTCTAGCCACAGCCACCTTTCTTATTCTGAATAAAAAAAGCCAACTGATTGGTACATTTTATTATTATTATTTTTTACCAATATATAATACATTGAATTAGAATTTTGTTTTCCCTCAATAATTTTAAGTCATCAACTTCTTTTTTTAAAATTAATTTTAATAAGGTGACATTGATAAATCAGGGTACATATGTTCAGAGAAAACATCTCTAGGTTATTTTGACATTTGATTATGCTGCATTCCCATCACTCAAAGTCCAATTGTCTTCCGTCACCTTCTAACTGGTTTTCTTTGTGCCCCTTCCCTCTGCCAACCCCTACTCTACTCTCCTCCCCCCCGGCCCCTCCTCCCCCCAACCCCGTAACCAACCTCTCCTCCCCCCGACCCCGTAACCTCCACACTCTTGTCCATATCTCTGAGTTTCATTTTTATGTCCCACCTATGTATGGAATCATATAGTTCTTAGTTTTTTCTGATTTACTTATTTCGCTCAGTATAATGTTATCAAGGTCCATCCATGTTGTTGTAAATGATCCGATGTCATCATTTCTTATGGCTGAGTAGTATTCCATAGTATATATGTACCAAAGCTTTTTAATCCACTCATCCACTGACAGACACTTGAGCTGTTTCCAGCTCTTCGCTATTGTGAACAATGCTGCCATAAACATGGGGGTGCATTCCTTCTTCTCAAACAGTGCTATGGTGTTCTTGGGGTATATTCCTAACAGTGGTATAGTTGGGTCAAAAGGCAGTTCGATTTTCAATATCTTGAGGAATCTCCATACTGTTTTCCACAGTCAGTGCACCAGTCTGCATTCCCACCAGCAGTGCAGAAGGGTTCCCTTTTCTCCACATCCTCACCAGCACTTATTCTGTGTTGTTTTGTTGATGAGCGCCATTCTGACTGGTGTGAGATGATATCTCATTGTGGTTTTAATTTGCATTTCTCTAATGATTAGTGACGTTGAGCATTTTTCATATGCCTATTGGCCATGGTATGTCCTCTTTGGAGAAGTGTCTATTCTTTTCTTTCGCCCATTATCTGATTGGATTGTTTGTCTTCCAGTATTGAGTTTTAAAAGTTTTTTATAAATTTTGGTTATTAACCCCTTATCAGACATATTGTCAAATATATTCTCCCATTGTATAGGTTGTCTTTTTATTCTGTTCTTATTGTCTTTAGCTATGCAAAATCTTTTAAGTTTGATATAGTCTCATTTGTTTATCCTGTCTTTTATTTCACTTCCCCATGGAGATAAATCAGCAAATATATCGCTGCAAGAGATGTCAGAGAGCTTATTACCTATGTTTTCTTCTAAGATGCTACGGTTTCACGGCTTACATTTAAGTCTTTTATTCACTTTGAGTTTATTTTTGTGAGTGGTGTAAGTTGGTGGTCTAGTTTCATTTTTTTGCAGGTAGCTGTCCAATTTTCCCAACACCATTTGTTGAAGAGGCTGTCTTTACTCCAATGAATGCTCTTACCACTTTTGTCAAATATCAGTTGTCCATAGAACTGTGGGTTTATTTCTGGGTTCTCTGTTCTGTTCCATTGATCTATGTGCCTGTTCTTATGCCAGTACCAGGCTGTTTTGAGTACAACAGTCTTGTAGTATAACTTGATATCTGGAAGTGTGAAACCTCCCACTTTATTTTTCCTTTTCAAGATTGCTGAGTCTACTCGTGTTCGCTTTAGGTTCCATTTAAATTTTTGGAATATGTGTTCTATATCTTTGAAGTAAGTCATTGGTATTTTAATTGGTATTGCATTGAATTTATAGATTGCTTTGGGTAATATAGACATTTTAATGATATTTATTCTTCCTAACCATGAGCACGGTATATGCTTCCACTTGTTTTTATCTTCCCTGATTTCTTTTATCAATGTTTTATAATTTTCTGAGTTCAAGTCTTTAATCTGCCTGGTTAAATTTGTTTCTAGGTACTTTATTTTTTTGGTTGCAATGGTGAAGGAGATGGTTTCCTTAATTTCTCTTTCTGACTGTTTATTGTTAGTGTATAAAAATACTTCTGATTTCTGTGTATTAATTTTATATCCTGCCACCTTGCTGAATTCATTTATCAGGTCCAGTTGTTTTTTGACTGCGACTTTCGGGTTTTCTATATACAATATCATATCATCTGCAAATAATAATAGTTTTACTTCTTTTTTTCCAATTTGGATGCTTTTTATTTCTTTTTCTTGTCTGATTGCTGTGGCTAGGACTTCCAGAACTATGTTGAATAAGAGTGGTGAAAGGGGGCGCCCCTGCCTTGTTCCTGATCTTAAGGGAATTGCTTTTAATTTTTGCCCATTGAGTATGATGTTGGCTGTGGGTTTCTCATAGATGGCCTTTATCATGTTGAGGTATGTTCCCTGTATTCCCACTTTGCTGAGAGTTTTGATCATGAATGGGTGCTGGATTTTATCAAATGCTTTTTCTGCATTTATTGAAATTATCATGTGGTTTTTCTCCTTTCTTTTGTGTATGTGATGAATCACATTGATTGATTTGCAAATATTGTACTAGCCTTGCCTCCCAAGAATAAATCTCACTTGATTATGGTGTATGACTTTTTTCATTTATTGCTGGATCTGGTTTGCTAATGTTTTGTTGAGGATTTTAGCATCTAAATTCATCAGGGATATTGGCCTATGATTTTCTTTCTTTGTGTTGTCTTTGCCTGGTTTTGGAATCAGAATTATACTTGCCTCATAAAAGGAGCTTGGAAGTCTTCCTTCCTCTTGAATTTTTGAAATAGCTTGAGAAAGATAGGAATTAATTCTTCTATAAATATTTGGTTGAGTTCACTTGTGAAGCCATCAAGCTCAGGACTTTTCTTTTTTCGAAGTTTTTTGATAACTGTTTCAATCTCATTTGTTGTAATTAGTCTGTTTAGGTTTTCTGATTCTTCCAGATTAATATTTGGAAGATTATGTGTTTCAAGAAATTTGTCCATTTTATCTAGGTTGTCTAGTTTTTTGACGTACAGTTTTTCATAGTATTTTCTTACAATATTTTTTATTTCTGTGTGTCAGTTGTTATTTCTCCACTTTCATTTTTAATTTTATTTATTTGAATCCTCTTTCTTTTTTTCTGGTTAAAATTTCATTGATCTTGTTTACCTTTTCAAAGTACCCACTCCTGGTTTCTTTGATCCTCTGTATTGTTTATTTAGCCTCAATGTCATTTATTTCTGCTCTGATCTTTATTATTTCCTTCCTTCTACTACCTCTGGACTTTACTTGCTTTTCTTTTTCTAGTTCTGTTAGATGCAGGGTCAAGTTGTTTATTTGAGCTTTTCCTAGCTTCTTAAGGTATGCCTGTAATGCTCTGAATTTCCCTCTCAGTACTGCTTTTGCTGTGTTCCATAAATTTTGAGTTGATGTATGCTCGTTATCATTCGTTTCTATGAATTTTTTTATTTCTCCTTTGATCTCATTGCGAACCCATTCATTATTTAATAACATGCTATTTAGTTTGCAAGTGTTTGAGTATTTATCCATTTTTCTGTTTTTTGTCATTGTGATCAGAGAAAGTGCTCGATATGATTTCAATCTTTTTAAATTTGTTGAGACCACTTTTGTGCCCTAATATGTAGTCAGTCTTAGAGAATGTACTATGAGCACTTGAAATGAATGTATATTCTGCTGCTTTAGGGTGAAAAGTTCTAAAGATATCTATTAAATTGAGTTGATCTAGTATGTTTTTTAAATCTGCTGTTTCTTTGTTAATTTTCTTTCGTGAGGATCTATTTAGTGATGTTAGTGGGGTATTGAAATCCCCTACTATTGTAGTATTGCTGTTGATCTCGCCCTTTAAGTCCATCAAAGTCTGCTTTATATTTTTAGGTGCTCCTATATTAGGTGCATAGATATTTATAATGGTTATATCTTCCTGTTTGATTGCTCCCTTTATCATTATATAGTGACCTTCTTTATCTCTTACTATGTATTTGTTTTAAAGTCTATTTTGTCTGATATAAGTATTGCTAACCCAGCTTTTTTTTATTTCCATTTGTGTGAAATAATTTTTTCCATCCTTTTATCTGCAGTCTATGTGCATCTTTTGTTTTAAGGTGTGTCTCTTGTAGACAACATATGTTTTCTTATCCATGCAGCTACCCTATGTCTTTTGATCGGATCATTTAATCCATTTACATTTAAGGTTATTATTGATATGTAGTTTTATTGCCATTTTATTCTTTAAAGCTGTATTCTTCTTTTGCTATATTCTTTTTCTTTTTTGATCTGTTTACAATAGGCCCCTTAGCATTTTTTGCAGCATTGGTTTGGTTGTAGTGAATTCCTTGAGTTTTTTTTTTTTGTCTGGAAAGCTTTTTATTTCTCCTTCAATTTTAAATGATAGCCTTGCTAGATAAAGTAGTCTTGGTTGTAGGCTCTTGTTCTGCATTACTTTGAATATTTTTTGCCATTCCCTTCTGCCCTCAAGTGTTTCTGTTGAGAAGTCAGAAGTCATCCTTATGGGGGCTTCTTTTTAGGTGATAGTCCTTTTTCCCTAGCAACTTTTAATATTTTCTCTTTATCACTTAGCTTTGCTATTTTAATTATGATGTGTCTTGGTGTAGATTTCTTTGAGTTTCTCTTTAAAGGAGTTCTCTGTGCTTCTTGAACTTGTGAGACATTTTCCTGCATTAATTGAGGGAAGTTTTCAGTTATGATATGTTTGAGCAAAGTCTCTATCCCTTGTTCTTTCTCTTCTTCTTCAGGAACCCCTATGATGTGGATGTTATTTCTCTTCATGTTGTCATGTTCTCTTAGAGTTTCCTCAGACTTTTTGAGTCTCTTTCCTTTTTCCTGCTCTGCTTCCATGCCTTCATTTATCTTGTCCTCTAACTCGCTGATTTGATTCTCAGCTTCATCCATCCTGCTTTTAATTCCTTCCATTGTGTTCTTAATTTCTGATATTGTATTTGTCATTTCTGACTGACTCTTTTTTATTATTTCAATGTCCTTTTTTATATTTGCTATCTCTTTATTTAGGTGCTCATATTGGCCATCTATTGTTATTCTAATACCTTTGAGCATCCTAACAATCATTATTTTAAACTCTGCATCTGGTAATTTGGTTATATCTGACTTATTTAGGTCCTTTTCTGGGGATTTCTCTTGATTCATTTGTGTTGCATTTCTCTGCCTTCTCATTTTATTTGTGTAAAAGAAGGTTTTGGCCACTGGAGTCCACTGAGTGTGGCTTCTGTGTTCCTAGGTGTGGTCTGTCTGCAGGCCTGTCACCCCCCTCTGCTGTTGCTGCCTAGGGTGTTTGGGTATGGGCGTTTCTGGTGCCAGCCCTCTGCTGTTGCTGTGGTTTCTGCCTCTCCTTCACGGGAATGGCTGTGATCACGTGCTCTGGTGTACAAGCCTTGGTGTCCTTTGCCTTCGCCCTGCCCCCACGCATGGTGTTATGCTAGGCCCTGAGGGCAAGGGTGAGCACCTTTGCTCATCTGTGGGTCTCTGCGTGATTCTGGGCTTTTGCCACAAGCAGGAGGAGCCTGCTTGTGGGATGGCTGCAAGCCTTGGCTCCACAGGCTGGGTGGGACTGCATGCCCATGTTCAGTAGCGGGACTCTGCCTGTCCTGGGCTTTTGGCTCCACCCCTGTGGGAGGAGCCAGCTCCCAAGTCAGTCTACAAGCCTTGGTTCCATGGGTGGGGCAAGGCTGTGCTCCTGTCCCCTTTCTCAAGGGTAGGTCTCTGCCCCTTCCAGGCCTTCTGCCCTTCCCCACAGGCTGGATTGCAGGCTGCCTGCAGCTGGGCTAGACCACTTTTGCACATCCTCTCCTTCCCTGCCGGACAAGACTGAGCTCACACCTGGGCCTCAGTGGTGGCCAGCCGGCTTCTGCCCTTGCTGACAGAACCACGCTTCTGTGTCCCACTGTCGCCCGCTCTTGGTCAAGCCCTCAGCTGTGTGGGTGGGCATGCTGCAGTTCTGACCCTAAAACTCACTGCTGTAGTCCCGGAACCTCCCTCCTTCTAAGTGACTCTGCTCTGAGTGCTGTGGGATAGCTTGTTTGGCTGGTGTTCTGCTTCCCTTTGCTGGTATTGCTGTTTCCAGGGGATATATTCACTTCAGATTTGGGGAAGGACTCATCCATGAGGATAGGGTGGCTGTTCCTCAAAATGTTTCTGTGCCTCCTAGATTACACTCTCTTCCTGCTGCTCCTGTCCTCTCCTCTCTCCCCGTCCCCTGGAGCCCTGAGTGAGTGGTTGTGAGAGAGGTTTTCTGCGTGGTCCCTTTAAGAAGAATCCTGGGTCTGAGAAATCAGTCTCTCACAAACAGTATCCTGACTTGTTTCCAGCTAAATACTGTCCATACACCTCTTCTAGGCTCTGGGGCTGCAGCCTGGGGCTTTGTTCCTGGGGCTCAGGACCCTCCCCTCTCTGCTAAACTCACTTTCCGCCACGCGAGTCTCTCCTGGCTGCCATTCGCTCTGGGGAGCTGGGCAGCCCTCTCTGAGTTTCTGCTTTTCCTAGCAGTCTCAGTGTGGCTTGATTGAAGAGTCTTTAGTTTAGTCCAATGTTGGTTTTTCCAGATGATGGTTCTTAAAATTAGTTTGTAATGCACTTTGGTTCTGGGAGGTGGAAGTTGGTATGTCTGCCTACTCCATCGCCATCTTGTCTTCCCCAGTCACCAACTTCTTTAAACTTCTGTTTTTGGTCTCTCCAAACAAACAAGATGTTTTTTAAATTTTTATTTATTTATTTTAATTTTTATTATAAAAAATTTTAACCACAGGTAAGAGTAAAGAGAGTTATATGATGAAATGAATCTGAATCGCCCATCATTCAATTTCAATAATTCTCCAATGTTTGTCTATCTTTTTTCACCTATATGCCCATACTCCATACCCTACAACTTTATTTTTCGTTCCAGTATTTTAAAGGAAATCACATATATTATATCATTTCATGTGTAAGAGCTTCAATGCCATTCATAGTTAAAAATCCCTACTTTCTCCCTCATTTCTTTTACTATTTACAATTCTTTTATAATAAAGAACTACCTTTTGTTAACTTTTTGGTTACACTAAAATCAGACTTTCTTGAGGAAAGGTAAAAATATATGCTTAATTATTTTCTTTTACCGACTTTCAGAATAGTAAGTTAGTACCCTTGCAGCTTTCAAAGGCGACCAATAAAGTTTCTTCATTTTTAGGGCATTATTATGAACTTATGAATTTTATATATTTATGTGTTCCAATCTACTGTAGTTCTTATTGTTTTAGGTGCTCAAATTTTCTCATCCTTTGCCAGTGGTATTTCTTTTAAATGGGTTCCTCTGTTCTTTTGCTATAACTCCAGTATTCTGTGATAGCTTCTTTGCTTCCTGTGATAACAAAGTGTTCCAGGATCATTTTGTGTATTTTCAGAATTCATTTATCTTTCCAAGAAGCCCTGCCTCCTTTGAGATGAAAATGGCATTTCATTTTCATGAAATGCCATTTTCATGAAGATCATCATTTTCGAGATCATAAGCTAGGCACTAGGAATGCTCCTTACTTTCAGGCTATCATCACTTTTAGACCTTCTTAGTAGACAAGACTATGTATTATTTTTAGAAAGAGAAAACTTTTAAGATGACTAAGTTATCACAGATACTCTTTGATTTTATGTTGCTACTTCTTTTGTTTTATGATGAAAATTTTGGTTCCTAATTACATCTATATAATTACTTATTTTATTTTTATTTTTCTTATTTGATTTATTGTTTGATTTACATGTACTAAAATTTCTTATTAAAATTTTCCCTATTCTTTTGTTCTTAGGATATATCTTTCTGAGAGATAAAGTAAAAATATAGTGATTTTTTTTCAAGTTACTTGAAAAAATAACTTGAAGTAATTATTCTTTAATTGGTTATGTTACCAATTTGATTAAAGGGTAGCTTTAATTATAGCAATTCCACTTCTGGGTATGTACCTCCCAAAATTTAAAACTTCAACTTCAACAGAAATGTGTATACTCATGTTTATAGAGTATTATTGACAATAGACAAAAGGTAGAAACAACCTGTATCTATTGGCAGGTGAATACAGATAAACAAAATGTAGTGTACATATACAATGGAATATTGTTCAAAGTTAAAAATAAATGGAATTCTGACATATGCTACAACATGGATGAACCCTGAGGAAATTATGCTAAGTGAGATAAGTTAGCCACAAAAGGACAAATACTAAATGACTCCACTTACATTAGGAACCTAGAGTAGTCAAATTCATAAAGACAGAAAATAGAATAGTGGTTACCAGCAGCTAGAGGAGGACGAATGGGGAGTTAGTGATTAACAGACACAAAGTTCTGGTTTGGGTGATGAAAAAGTTCTTGACATGGATAGTGGAAATAGTGGCAAAACAATATAGATGTACTAATGCCACTGAACTGTATACTTAAAAATGGTAAAAATGGTTAAATTTTATGATATATGTATATATAAAACCACAATAAAAAAGGTAGCTTTATTTTTCTGTTCGTATAAAGTTTTAAAATTTTTGTTTTTCCCCTTTTGATGGTCCTATTATATAAAACAATTACATATTCCAAAGGAAAATTTATCAAGCAAATTTCTTTCTGAAACATATCTTTAGTTTTAATGCTTATTCGCGTCATCCTGGTTTTCTTTGTCCCTATACAAATAAACATTATATTAGTTTTTTATTTATTCAACCATTGCTTCTTTTTGAAAACATGAGGAAATAGCTATCTATACAGACATTTACATCTTTTTTATTGTAAAAGTAGCAGTATTCTGCAAATACTGTTCTGTACTTTGTGTTTTTTGTTTAACCATGCATCTTTGAAATCTTATCCAAAGCAATTTATATAGATCTTCCTAAATTGTTTCCATTGCTTCATCACCCCCCATCATATGGAGGCAGAGGAAACGGGGGAAAGGAAGGGAAATTTTGTCTTGTGCTAACTATAAATTGGCTGTTGTTCTGTATACATTCACATGCTTATTACTTATAATTCTTACAATATCTTTTTCATATAGTATTATTATTTCACAAATATGGCAATAACTTTGGAGAGGTTAGGGAACTTGCTCAAGGTCCCACATTAAGTCTAGAGTGCTGCCAGGCCAGAGACCCTAGAGAGTTAATGTTCCACTTTGAATCGAAGAACCAGGAAGAGCTGATGTTACAGATGAAATTTAAAGACAGTCTGCTGTAGAATTCTTGCTTTGGAGAAGCTGGTTTTTTTGTTCTATTCAGGTCTACAGCTAATTGGATGAGGCCCATCTACATGACAGAGGATGATCTACTTTACTTAAAGTCAACTGACTCAAATGTTAACCTTATCTAACTTTTTGAGTAGTACAAACGTTCATGTACATCCTCGTGCCTCCTGACCATCCAGAGTATGATCGGACATGTGTAAGGCAACATTATAAAAAGAAAATGTATGTTTTTCTTCTTTCCACAAATTGGTTAACAAACAAACATGATTTTAAGTTAATAAAACTGTAACTGGAACTAATTTTATTTTTTGGAAAAAAAAAAAAACTTACTCATGGTGGTCAGCGCACATGAAAAAGCTCACTGCCCGAAGGGTTAAAGTACTCTTAACAGAAACACCCAGAATAATGTCTAGCCAAGTTGATACACACAATGAACCATCACAGTGATCTTAGTAGTTAAATGGATTTAATCAAGCAGAATAAAAGGAAAACAGGGTTTAAGATCAAGGAGAGGATGCTGATCCCCAAATCGTAATAGCAGAATATTAGCTTAAGACACATTGAAGGTGATTTATTTTAGCTGTTTATTTTGCAATTGAGAAAACTATAAAGGCCCAGGTGATTAAATGAATTACCCAAGATCCCACATTCATTAATTCATTCAATAACTAAATAGCTAAATAAAAGAAATATCAATTGAGCGTTTCTGCATGTCAGTTGTTGTGCTAGGCACTGGCTATTCAGTAGTGACTATACAGACACTGTCCCTGTCTTTACAAAGCTTTCTTGAGGAAGGGACAGTTAAGCTGAGACATGAGGTTTTGTAAAAGTTAATCAGGGGATATGGAGAAAGGACAAGATGCATATAGATCCAAGAGTGGGCAGATGCTGAGGTGGAAAGGAATTGAGTGATTTTAAGAGCTGAGAAAATTTTAGGATAACTGAGAAAAGGTAGAAAAGACTCAAAGATGCTCTCTACATTGTACCTTCCCCTAAAAATGAACACTCCCCCGCCCCCAGAGCTATTTCTTTTTTAAAGCACTTAGCACTCTTTAAGCAATCAGTCTTATAACCCAAGGAGAGCAGGTATCATTTTTGCTGTTTAGTGACTAGAGGAATTAAGGCATTGAGCACTTCCATGCCTTGCCCAAGTCCTCTGAAAAATTATGATTAAAAGACTAGAATTAAAAGTCACCAGAAAGGCTTGGTTTCTTTGAGTCAATCATGGGGAAGGAATTATTTAATTCAGATATTTAAATAGTCATCTTGGAACTGTCAGTAAAATCAGAGTGCAAAAAATAAGCTTTCTCCCCGTCCCTAAGCACAACAATAATTTAGCAGTAATTATGATGATTGTTAAACAGTTTTTATGCTGATCAGGCAAGGAGTCCCAGGGCTGAGTTCCCATGTCACCCTGCTCAGGACCCCCCTCTGTGGTTTGCCTGGGGCCATGCCACTGCTGCACTGTCTCCAGCCAGGAGCTCTGACTGCTCCAGCCCAACCACATCAATCAATGTTGGTGTGAACAGACCAAAAGAGACCTGATGGAGCTACCTCAATGAAAAGGTTGTGAAAACAATGTACTTGTTGATTTACTGTTGGATGGAAGTTTCCATTAAACAATTGTTCTTTTACCTGCCTAGCTTTCTGATTTACATTCACCTGTGGTTTTTCTGAGTGTATTGCAAACATTTAACTTTTATCATTCTTTAATTTTTAATAGTCTCATGACTGTCACTTAATTAAGCTTTAATCTAGTCTATTGAAAAAAAGAGAAACCAACACTTAGTGGTAAGCTGTTCTGCTTTCATTATGTTTGACAAGTCAGAGAAATGAAACAAGGGAAAATATATATTTATGTCTTCTGGAAGATGTATGGCATGTAATGGGCTTGGACTTTGCTCTTCCTGGGGAAAGAGATACTTCTGCAAAACCACAAGATGTTCAGATGTCATTCAAATGTGCCTGTTGCAGCTAATGTTTTACGTCTGTGATTACTCTGAACCACTTTTCAATTTCACCAAATTCATTTTCAAATGGAATGGGTACCTCTATCCACCCTGGTTGGTGTAAAGTGAAAAGAGAATAGACCTTGGAGAAAGACTTTGACTCAAATGTTGGTGTAAGAATCTTCTGGTCATATGATTGTTCGTGTTACTTAACCTCTGATCTCAGTTTCTTTATAATTAAATGGGGTAATATTCTCTTCACTGGGGTTTTCTTGTGATGAAATATAATGTGAAAGCCCCTGGCACTATCCTAGCCATCCTTGCCAATTCTTCAAACATTTTCCCTGAAAGTTTGCCACTCAAATCTCAAGCCTGAGAGCAGCTAAATTTCTTTTTATATGTGAATTGTTTGCTTTTAAACACCACATTTTTTTTAGTACTTAGACAAGTACAACAGAATTATTAAACAAGGCATCTATATCATTTCAGCATTTGACATAACTGTATTTTTTTTTTAATTTTTATTGATTTTAATTTATTGTGCTTACATAGATTCAAGTGTCCCACCAAATATATCTCACTCTCCCCACTCCCCTGTTCTCTTGATAACCCCTTTGACCCCACCCCAAAGCCCTCCCAACTTCCCTTCAGGATTTGCTGTCTTGCTCTCTATAACGCTGTGTTATGTATACATAATTTCACTAATCCCCTTTCCTTCACTGATCCCATCCCCTCATCCTCCTTTCCTCTGACCGATTTCCCTCTGATCCCTTTGATCCTGCCTCTACCTTTATTCAGCTCCTCAGTTCACATTGTTCATTAAATTCCTCATATGAGTGAGCTCATATGATATTTTTCTTTCTCTGCCTGGCTTATTTCACTTAGCATGATAGTTTCCAGGTCCATCCAAGTTGTCGCAAAAGATAAGATTTCCTTCTTTTCATGGCCGCGTAGTATTTATTCCATTGTGTATATGTACCACTGCTTTTTAATCCACTCATCCACTGATGAACACCTGGGCTGTTTCCAGATCTTGGCTATTGTAAACAATGCTGCAATAAACATGGAGATGCATTTCTTCTTTTGTATCAGTGATTGGGTATTCTTAGGATATATTCCTAAAACTAGGATTGTTGGGTCAAAAGGCATTTCCATTTTTAATTTTTTGAGGAATCTCCATACTGTTTTCCACAGTGGCTGCATCAGTCTGCATTCCCACCAGCAGTGCAGGAAGATTCCCTTTTCTCCACATCCTTGCCAGCACTTATTGTGTGTTGTTTTGTTAATGAGCACCATTCTGACTGGTGTGAGGTGATATCACATTGTGGTTTAATTTGCATTCATCTGACAATTAGTAATGTTGAACATTTTTTCATATGCCTATTGGCCATGGTATGTCCTCTTTAGAGAAGTGTCTATTCAGTTCTTTTGTCTATTTTTTGATTGGGTTGTTTACTTTCCTAGTGTTGAGTTTTACAAATTTTTTATAAATTTTGGTTATTAACTCCTTATCAGACATATTGTTGAATACGTTCTCTCATTGTGTGGGTTGTCTTTTTATTTTGTTAATGGTGTCTTTTGCTGTGCAAAAGTTTTTAGTTTGATATAGTCCCATTTGTTCATCCTATCCTTTATTTCACTTGCCCATGGAGATAAATCAGCAAATATATTGCTGCGATAGATACCGGAGATCTTAGTGCCTATGTTTTCTTTTGAGATGATTATGGTTTCATGATTTACATTTAAATCTTTAATCCATTTTGAGTTTATTTTTGTGTTTGGTGTAAGTTGGTGGTCTAGTTTCATTTTCTTGCAAGTACCTGCCCAATTTTCTCAACAGCATTTGTTAAAGAGACTGTCTTTATTGCATAGTATGCTTTTACCTCCTTTGTCAAATGTCTATTGTCTATATAGGTGTGGATTTATTTCTGGGTTCTCTGTTCTGTTCCATTGATCTGTATGCCTGTTCTTATGCAAGTACCAAGTTGTTTTGAGTACAATGGCCTTGTAGTATAACTTGATATCAGGAAGTGTGATACAACCCATTTATTCTTCTTTTTTAAGATCACTGAGGCTATTTGTGTTCTTTTTTTGGTTCCACATAAATTTTAGGAATATTTGTTCTATATCTTTGAAGTGTGCCATTGGTATTTTAATAAGAATTGCATTAAATTTATCGATTGCTTTGGATAATATACTCATTTTAATGGTGTTTATTCTTCCTATCCATGAACATGGTATATGCTTCCACTTGTTTGTATCTTCCTTGATTTCTTTTATCAATGTTTTATAATTTTCCAAGTACAAATCTTTAACTTTCTTGGTTAAATTTACTCCTAGGTACTTTATTTTTTTGGTTGCAATGGTGAAGGGAATTGTTTTCTTAATTTCTCTTTTAGACAGTTTATTGTTGGAGTATAAAAATGCTACTGATTTCTGAACTTTAGTTTTATATCCTGTCACCTTGCTGAATTGATTTATCAGGTCCAATAGTTTTTTGACTGAGACTTTAGGGTTTTCTATGTACAGTATCATGTCATCAACAAATAATGATAGTTTTACTTCTTTCTTTCCAATTTGAATGCCTTCTATTTCTACTTCTTGTCTAATTGCTGTGGCTAGGACTTCCAGAACTATGTTGAATAAGGGTGGTTAAAGAGGGCATCCCTGCCTTGTTCCTGATTCTAAAGGGATTGTTTTTAATTTTTGCCCATTGAGTATGATGTTGGCTGTGGGTTTGTCATAGATGGCCTTTATCATGTTGAGGTATGTTCTCTGTATTCCCACTTTGCTGAGAGTTTTGATCATAAATGGGTGCTGGATTTTATCAAATGCTTTTTTTGCATCTATTGATATTATCATGTAATTTTTCTTTTTTTGTTTTGTTTATGTGATGAATCACATTGATTGTTTTGCAAATATTGTACCAGCCCTGCCTCCCCAGAATAAATCCCACTTGATCATGATGTCTGATTTTTTTCATTTATTACTGGATCCGGTTTGTTAATATTTTGTTGAGAATTTTATTATCTAAGTTCATCGGGGACATTGGCTTATAGTTTTCTTTCTTTGTAGTGTCTTTGCCTGGTTTTGGAATGAGGATTGTGTTCAACTCATAAAAGTAGCTTGGAAGTCTTCCCTCCTCTTGAATTTGTTGAAATAGCTTGAGAAGGATAGGAGTTAGTTCTTCTTTGAATATTTGGTAAAATTTGCCTGTGAAGCCAACTGACTCAGGCCTTTTGTTTGTTGGGAGTTTTTTGATAACTGTTTCAATCTCATTTGAAGTAATTGGTCTATTTAGGTTTACTGATTCTTCCAGATTGATTTTTGAAAGATTATGTGTTTTGAGGAATTTGTCCATTTCACCTAGGTTATCTAATTTTTTGGCATACAGTTCATAGTATTTTCTTATAATCCTTTGTATTTCTGCTGTGTCTGTTGTTACTTCTCTACTCTCATTTCTAATTTGATTTATTTGAATCCTCTCTCTTTTTTTTCTTTGTGAGTTTGGTTAAAGGTTCATCAATCTTGTTTATCTTTTCAAAGAACCAGCTCTTGGTTTCATTGATCTTCTGTATTGTATTTTTTAGCCTCTATGCCATTTATTTTCCTTCTGATCTTTATTATTTTCTTTTTTTTTACTTCCTCTGGGCTTTGTTTGTTGTTCTTTTTCTAGTTCTTTTAGATGCCAGGTTAAGTTGTTTATTTGAGCTTCTTCTTGCTTCTTAAAATATGCCTGTAATGCTATGAACTTCCCTTTCAGGACTGCTTTTGCTATGTCCCACAAATTTTTAGCTGTATGTTTTGTATGTTCATTTTTGTTTGCTTCAAGGAAATTTTTGATTTTTTCTTTGATCTCATTGTTAACTGATTTGTTATTTCATAACATGCTATTTAGTTTCCAAGTGTTTGAGTGTTTTTCAGTTTTTGTATTGTAGTTGATTTCTAGTTTCATGCCATTGTGGTCAGGGAAGATGCTTGATATGATTTCAATTTTCTTAAATTTATTGAGACTCATTTTGTGTCCTAGCATGTGGTCTGTTCTAAAGAATGTACCATGAGTACTTGAAAAGAATGTATATTTTGCTTCTTTAGGGTGAAAGGTTCTGAAGATATCTATTAAATCCAGTTGATCTAGTGTGTCTTTAAAAAAATTTTTTTTTAATTATTTTTTTACAGAGACAGAGAGAGAGTCAGAGAGAGGGATAGATAGGGACAGACAGAAAGGAACAGAGAGAGAGAGATGAGAAGCATCAATCATCAGTTTTTCATTGCAACACCTTAGTTGTTCACTGATTACTTTCTCATATGTGCCTTGACTGTGGGGTTACAGCAGACCGAGTGACCCCTTGCTTGAGCCAGCAACTTCAAGCTGGTGAGCTTTTTGCTCAAGCCAGATGAGCCCACGCTCAAGCTGATGACCTCGGGGTCTTGAACCTTGGTCCTCCGCATCCCAGTTCGATGCTCCATCCACTGTGCCACCGCCTGGTCAGGCTGATTTAGTGTGTCTTTTAAGGCCACTCTTTCTTTGTTAATTTTTTTTCTTGAGGGTCTATCTATTGATGTTAGTGGGGTGTTAAAATTCCATACTATTATAGTATTGCTGTTAATCTCATTCTTTATGTCCATCAAAATCTGCTTTATAATTTAGGTGCTCCTGTATTAGGTGCATTGATATTTATAATGGTTATATCTTCCTGTTGGATTGGTCCCTTTATCATTATGTAGTGACCTTCTTTATCCCTTACTATATAGCCTTTGTGTTAAAGTCTATTTTGTCAGACTTTTTTTTTCATTTTCATTTGCATAAAATACATTTTTCCTTCCCTTCACTTTCAATGTGTGTGTCTTTTTTTTTTGAGGTGTGTCTTTGTGGACAGCATATGTACGGGTCCTGTTTTCTTTTTCATGCAGCTACCCCATGTCTTTTGATTGGAGCATTTAATCCATTTACATTTAGGATTATTATTGATATGTAATTGTTTATTGTCATTTTATTCTTTAAATCTACATTCTTTTTTTTTCTAGATTTCCCCTCCCCTTTGTTCTGTTTACAACAGACCACTTAACATTTCTTGCTGCATTGGTTTGGTTGTAATGAATTCCTTGAGTTTTTTATTATCTGGGAAGGTTTTAGTTTCTCCTTCAATTTTAAATTAGCCTGACCAGGCAGTGGTGCAGTGGATGGAGCATCGGACTGGGATGCCAAGGACCTAGGTTCAAGACCCCGAGGTTGCCAGCTTGAGCGCGGGCTAATCTGGTTTGAGCGGAAGGCTTGCCGGCTTGGACCTGGGGTTGCTGGCTCGGGCAAGAGGTTACTCGGTAAGGCTCGCGGTCAAGGCACGTGTGGGGGGGCAGTCGATGGGCAACTAGGGTGTCGCAATGTGCAACAAGAAGCTGATGGTTGATGCTTCTCGTCTCTCCATTCCTGTCTGTCTGTCCCCCTCTCTGGCTCTCTCTCTGTCTCTGTAAAAAAAAATTTTTTTAAATGATAGCCTGGCTCGATAAAGAAGTCTTGGTTGTATGCTCTTGTTTTGCCTCACTTTGAATACTTCTTGCCATTCCCTTCTGGCCTTAAGTGTTTCTGTTGAGAAGTCGAATGTCACCCTATGGGGGCTTCTCTAAAGGTAATTGACTGCTTTTCTCTTTCAGGTTTTAGTATTTTTTCTTATCCCTTAATTTTGGCATTTTAATTATAATGTGTCTTGGTGTAGGCCTCTTTGGGTTTCTCTTTGGGTTTCTCTTTTTGGGGGGAGGGGAGAGTTTCTTTTTAATGGACCTCTCTGTGTTTCTTTTTTTACAGAGACAGAGAGAGAGTCAGAAAGAGGGATAGATAGGGACAGACAGACAGGAATGGAGAGAGATGAGAAGCATCAATCATTAGTTTTTTGTTGCAACACCTTAGTTGTTCATTGATTGCTTTCTCATATGTGCCTTGACCGCGGGCCTTCAGCAGACCGAGTAACCCCTTGCTCGAGCCAGCAACCTTGGGTCCAAGCTGGTGAGCTTTTGTTCAAACCAGATGAACCCGCGCTCAAGCTGGCGACCTTGGGGTCTCGAACCTGGGTCCTCGGCATCCCAGTTTGACGCTCTATCCACTGCACCACTGCCTGGTCAGTCCTCTCTATGCTTCTTGAACTTTGTGACGTTTTCCTTCATCAACTTAGGGAAGTTTTCACTTTTTTAAAATTCATTTTAGAGAGGAGAGGGAGAGACAGAGAGAGAGAGAGAGAGAGAGAGAGAGAGAGAGAGAGAGAGGAGAGGCAGAGAGAGAGAAGGTGAGGAGGAGCTGGAAGCATCAACTCCCATATGTACCTTGACCAGGCAAGCCCAGGGTTTCAAACCAGCGACCTCAGCATTTCCAGGTCGATGCTTTATCCACTGCGCCACCACAGTTCAGGCCTAGGGAAGTTTTCAGCTTTGATTTCTTCAAACAGGTTCTCTATCCCTTGATCTTTTCCTTCTTGTTCAGGATCCCCCATTATGCAGGTGTTGTTTTACTTTATGTCGTCACAGAGCTCTCTTAGAGTTTTTTCAGACTTTCTTTTTTTTTTTGTATTTTTCTGAAGTTGGAAACGAGGAGGCAGTCAGACAGACTCCCGCTTGCACCCAACCGGGATCCACCCGGCATGCCCACCAGGAGGCGATGCTCTGCCCATCTGGGGCATCGCTCTGTTGCAACCAGAGCCATTCTAGCACCTGAGGCAGAGGCCACAGAGCCATCCTCAGCGCCCAGGCAAACTTTGCTCCAATGGAGCCTTGGCTGCAGAGGGGAAGAGAGAGACAGAGAGGAAGGACAGGGTGAGGGATGGAGAAGCAGATGGGCACTTCCCCTGTGTGCCCTGGCCAGATATCGAACCCAGGACTCCTGCACACCAGGCCAATGCTCTACCACTGAGCAAACCAGCCAGGGCCTCTTCAGACTTTTTGATCCTTTTATCTTTTTGCTGTTCTGCTTCCGTGCTTTCATTTATCTTGTTTTCCAAATTGCTGATTCAATCCTCTGCTTCATTCAGCCTACTTTTAATTCCTTCTAGTGTAGTCTTCATTTCTGATATTGTATTTGTTATTTCTGACTGGTTCATTTTTATGATTTTAATGTTCTTTTTTTAAATTTCAATGTTCTTTTTGATGCTTGCTATCTCTTTATTTAGGTGTACATTACATCCATCCATTGTTGCTCTAAGATCTTTGAGCATCTTAACAATCTTTATTTTAAACTCTGCACCTGGTAAGTTGGTTATTTCCATCTCATTCAATTCTTTTTCTAGGCATTTCTCTTGTTGATTCATTTGGATTGTATTTCTCTGTCTTTTCATTTTGTCTGTGTATAGACTCCTCCTTTGGGTGTGTTGTTTATGTAGCTAGCTGAGTCTAGGGTTGGAAATGTCTGCCTCCACTTTCCATTGTGTTGTTTCTAGATTTTCTTGGGTTGGCATCAGCTGTCGTTTGTAATGTGCTGTGGGCTACTTTTCTTCTGTAACTGTTCTTTTTGCTATTTGTGTCAGCATTTTCTATATTTTCCCTGGGTCAGGTGTGAGGAGTCCTTCCTTAAGATACCACTCTAACAAGGGTTGTTACATCCTGAACTGTTACTCTCCTTATCTGGCAGCTGGATGTGCCTGCCCTGGACCTCCCTGGCTAAAGTCTGGCACAGATGGGTGGGGATCACTGCTTATGACTGGCCTTTATCAACCTTTTTGGAACTATGGGCAATCCAGATCTTATGGCTGCCTCTGCTGGGCCCAGGTGTTATTGTAAATATCAGCTGCACTGCTAGGCTAGCCTTTATCTACTCTTGGCCTGGGAGAAGTTTGTTTAAAAGTTCAAGTTCTTCTGAGATCCATTTTCTGCCACTTCATTGCTGGCTACTTGTTGGGCTCAGTATTGTAATTCAGAGATTAGGTATGGTATTGGATATGGCTTGCCCCTTAGCCTCAAGTGTCATTCTATCCAGACATTTGTTTTCCATTTTATGTTCTTTCTTCTTTTTCAGCCCTCTGAAGGGTGTGGCCACAGGAATCCAGTGGGTGTGGCCACTGTGTTCCTTATGTGTGGTCTGTCCACTAGCCCACTGCCACCTCTGCTGCTGCCTCTGCCTCAGGTATTCGGACTTGCACTCGCTTGGGTTGCCGTGGCTTCCACTATGTTTGAGCTGACCCCATGGTTGCCACGGCTTCTGCCACCAAGGGCTGGCTTGGACACTCACACACTGGCTGCCCTGGCCCATGCAGCCATACCAGCTGCCTGTGGCCCACCCACCCTCTATTTAATACCAGCAGTGTGGAGGAGCAGTGTGGCTAAGACATCAGCATTCACTACCTGTGTCTCTAATGTGCTCCCTGCTTCTAAGCACCTCCTTGCTCTGACTGGAGTAGGAGAGCCTCTGGGGGGCAGGTTAATTTCTTTCTTTTGTTGGTGTTACTGCTCCCAGGAAAAATGATCACTTTAGATTTGGGGAGTGACTCAGCCCAGAGGTTGGGGTGGCTGTCCCTCAAAATGCCTCTGAGATTACACTATCCTCTGACAACTCCAGTCCTCTCAGCACTCCCCGCTCCTGGAGCCCTGGTTAAGTGGCTATGAACGAGGTTTTCTTCATGGGCCCTTTAAGCTGGGGCCTGGCTCTGAGAGTTCTCTTTCTCGCAAACAGTAACCTGGTTCCTTTTTTCAGCTAAATACTGCCCATTTGCCTCTTCTAGGATCTGGGCTCTAGGCTGGGGCTCTGGTTCTGGGACTGAGAACTCACAATTCTCTGGGCACCCCACCCCACTGTGAGAGTTCCTCTGGGCCGCTGCTGGCTCCTGGGTGTGAGGCATCCCTTTCCATGTCTCTGCCTTTCCTAACAGTCTCAGTGTGGTTTCTTTATGGTTCTCAGTTATAGAATCCTCTTAGTTTAGTCCAGAGTTGGTTTTTCAAGATGATTGTTTTTTTATTTTTTTTAATTTTTTTATTTTAATTATAATTTTATTTTTTTAATGGGATGACATCAATAAATCAGGTTACATATATTCAAAAATCAACAAGTCCAGGTTATCTTGTCTTTCAATTATGTTGCATACCCATCACCCAAAGTCAGATTGTCCTCTGTCACCTTCTATCTAGTTTTCTTTGTGCCCCTCCCCCTCCCCCTTTCCCTCTCCCTTTCCCCCCTCCCCCCGTAACCACCACACTCTTATCAATGTCCCTTAGTTTCACTTTTATGTCCCACCTACGTATGGAATAATGCAGTTCCTGTTTTTTTCTGATTTACTTATTTCACTTTGTATAATGTTATCAAGATCCCACCATTTTGCTGTAAATGATCCGATGTCATCATTTCTTATGGTTGAGTAGTATTCCATAGTGTATATGTGCCACATCTTCTTTATCCAGTCATCTATTGACGGGCTTTTTGATTGTTTCCATGTCCTGGCCACTGTGAACAATGCTGCAATGAACATGGGGCTGCATGTGTCTTTACGTACCAATGTTTCTGAGTTTTGGGGGTATATACCCAGTAGAGGGATTGCTGGGTCATAAGGTAGTTCTATTTTCATTTTTTTGAGGAAACACCATACTTTCTTCCATAATGGTTGTACTACTTTACAGTCCCACCAACAGTGTATGAGGGTTCCTTTTTCTCCACAGCCTCTCCAACATTTGTTATTACCTGTCTTGTTAATAATAGCTAATCTAACATGTGTGAGGTGGTATCTCATTGCAGTTTTGATTTGCATTTCTCTAATAACTAAAAAAGATGAGCATCTTTTCATATATCTGTTGGCTATTTGTATTTCTTCCTGGGAGAAGTGTCTGTTTATGTCCTCTTCCCATTTCTTTATTGGATTGTTTGTTTGTTTGTTGTTGAGTTTTATGAGTTCTTTGTATATTTTGGATATTAGGCCCTTATCTGAGCTGTTGTCTGAAAATATCATTTCCCATTTAGTTGGCTGTCTGTTTATTTTATTATCAGTTTCTCTTGCTGAGCAAAAACTTCTTAGTCTGATGTAGTCCCATTCATTAATTTTTGCCTTCACTTCTCTTGCCTGTGGAGTCAAATTCATAAAATGCTCTTTAAAACCCAGGTCCATGAGTTTAGTACCTATGTCTTCTTCTATGTACTTTATTGTTTCAGGTCTTATGTTTAGATCTTTGATCCATTTTGAGTTAATTTTTGTACAGGGGGAGAGACTGTAGTCCAGTTTCATTCTTTTGCATGTGGCTTTCCAGTTTTCCCAGCACCATTTATTGAAGAGGCTTTCTTTTCTCCATTGTGTGTTGGCCCCTTTATCAAAAATTATTTGACTATATATATGTGGTTTTATTTCTGGACTTTCTATTCTGTTCCATTGGTCTGAGTGTCTACTTTTCTGCCAATACCATGCTGTTTTGATTGTCGTGGCCCTATAATAGAGTTTGAAGTCAGGTATTGTAATGCCCCCAACTAACATTCTTTTTCTTTAGGATTGCTTTGGCTATTCGGGGTTTTTTATAGTTCCATATAAATCTGATGAATTTTTGCTCTATTTCTTTAAAAAACATCATAGGAACTTTGATGGAAATTGCATTAAATTTGTATATTGCTTTGGGTAATATAGCCATCTTGATTATATTTATTCTTCCTAGCCAAGAACAAGGAATATTCTTCCATCTCATTATATCTTTCTCAATTTCTCTTAACAATGGTTTATAGTTTTCATTATATAAGTCCTTTATATTCTTTGTTATGTTTATTCCTAAGTATTTTATTTTTTTGTTGCAATTGTGAAGGGGATTATTCTTTTGAGTTCATTCTCAGTTGTTTCATTGTTGGCATATAGAAAGGCTATTGACTTCTGTATGTTAATTTTGTATCCTGCGACCTTACTGTATTGGCTTATTGTTTCTAGTAGTCTTTTTGTGGATTCTTTGGGGTTTTTGATGTATAGGATCATATCATCTGCAAAAAGTGATACCTTTACTTCTTCTTTTCTGATATGGATGCCTTTTATTTCTTTGTCTTGTCTGATTGCTCTGGCTAGAACCTCTAGTATCACATTAAATAAGAGTGGAGAGAGTGGACAACCCTGTCTTATTCCTGATTTAAGGGGGAAAGCCTTCAGTTTAGTGCCATTTAATATGATGTTAGCTGATGGTTTATCATATATGGCCTTTCTCATGTTGAGATATTTTCCTTCTATACCCATTTTGTTGAGAGTCTTAAACATAAAATTGTGTTGTATTTTATCAAAAGCCTTTTCTGTGTCTATTGATAAGATCTTGTGGTTTTGTTCTTTGTTTTATTGATATGGTGTCTTACGTTAACCGTTTTACGTATGTTGAACCATCCTTGAGATTCTGGGATGAATTCCACTTGATCATGATGTATTATTTTTTTAATATGTTGTTGTATTCGATTTGCTAGTATTTTGTTTAGTATTTTAGCATGTGTATTCATTAGAGATATTGGTCTGTAGTTTTCTTTTTTTGTGCCATCCTTGCCTGGTTTTGGTATGAGGGTTATGTTGGCCTCATAAAATGTGTTTGGAAGTATTGCTTCTTCTTCAATTTTTTGGAAGACTTTGAGTAGAATAGGAACCAAGTCTTCTTTGAATGTTTGATAAAATTCACTGGTATAGCCGTCAGGGCCTGGACTTTTATTTTTAGGGAGGTTTTTAATGTTTTTTTTTCTATTTCTTCTCTACTAATAGGTCTGTTTAGGCTTTCTGCTTCTTCTTGACTCAGTCTAGGAAGGTTGTATTGTTCTAGGAATTTATCCATTTCTTCTAGGTTGTCGAATTTAGTGGCATAAAGTTTTTCATAGTATTCTACAATAATTCTTTGTATATCTACGGTGTCCGTGGTGATTTCTCCTCTTTCATTTTGGATTTTGTTTATATGAGTTCTTTCTCTTTTTTCCTTGGTGAGTCTTGCCAAGGGTTTGTCGATTTTGTTGATCTTTTCAAAGAACCAGCTCCTTGTTCTATTAATTTTTTCTATAGTTTTTCTGTTCTCTAATTCATTTATTTCTGCTCTGATTTTTATTATCTCCTTTCTTCGGCTGGTTTTGGGTTGTCTTTGTTCTTCTTTTTCTAGTTCCTTAAGGTGTGAAGTTAAGTGGTTCACTTGGGCTCTCTCTTGTTTGTTCATATAGGCCTGAATTGATATGAACTTCCCTCTTATCACTGCTTTTGCTGCATCCCATAGATTCTGATATGTTGTATTGTCATTTTCATTTATTGTATATATCTTTCGATCTCTGCACTTATTTCTTCTTTGACCCATTCATTTTTTAAAAGTATGTTGTTTAGTTTCCACATTTTTGTGGTATTTTTTTCCTCCTTTTTGCAGTTGAATTCTAGTTTCAAGGCTTTATGTTCAGAAAATATGCTTGGTACAACTTCGATTTTTCTGAATATGCTGATGTTGTTTTTGTGGCCCAACATATGGTCAATTCTTGAGAATGATCCATGTACACTGGAGAAAAATGTATACTCAGTCACTTTGGGATGAAATGTCCTGTAGATGTCTATCATATCCAGGTGCTCTAGTGTTTTGTTTAAGGCCACTATATCTTTGTTGATTCTCTGTTTGGATGACCGATCTAGATCCATCAGCGGTGTATTGAGGTCTCCAAGTATGATTGTATTTTTGTCAGTTTTTGTTTTAAGGTCAATAAGTAGCTGTCTTATATATTTTGGTGCTCCTTGGTTTGGTGCATATATATTAAGAATTGTTATGTCTTCTTGATTCAGTGTCCCCTTAGCCATTATGAAATGGCCATTTTTGTCTCTGAGTACTTTTGTTGTCTTGTAGTCAGCATTATCAGATATGAGTATTGCAACACCTGCTTTTTTTTGAATGTTATTTGCTTGGAGTATTGTTTTCTAGCCTTTCACTTTGAATTTGTTTTTATCCTTGTTACTTAGATGAGTTTCCTGTAGGCAGCATACAGTTGGATTTTCTTTTTTCATCCATTCTGCTACTCTGTGTCTTTTTATTGGTGAGTTTAATCCGTTTACATTTAGTGTAATTATTGACACTTGTGAGTTCCCTATTGCCATTTTATAGATTGCTTTCTGTTAGTTTTGTGTCTTGTTTGATCCTTCTCTTTCGTTTTTTTATCTTTTGTTTTTATTTGGTTGTTTTCCATGCATCTTTCCACTGTTGCTATCTTTTTTATCTCATGTGCTTCTGTGGTGGTTTTTTCAATGGTGGTTACCTTTAAGTAATGAAAAGGGTTCCTACCCTGTTCATTGTAGCGCACTATTTTGTGAGTACTTTTGCACTTCATCGTCCTTTGCTACTGTTAATCTCCATCCTCTCCCCCCTTTCTTTTTGTTGTTGTCACATTTTAAATTTGGTTTTATTGTGTTCTTCTTGGAGCTTTTACTTGTGGCTCTGTTTTTTTTTTTGTTCTTTGTATCTGATTGGAGAACCCCCTTTAGTAATTCCTGGAGTGGTGGTTTTCTGACGATAAATTCCCTCATCTTTTCTGTATCTGTGAATGTTTTTATTTCTCCTTCATATTTGAAGGATAGCTTTGATGGGTATAGTATTCGTGGCTGAAAGTTCCTCTCTTTCAGGACTTTAAATATTGGGGTCCACTCTCTTCTAGCTTGCAGAATTTCTGCTGAGAAATCTGATGATAATCTAATGGGCCTTCCTTTATATGTTGTATTCTTCTTTTCCCTGGCTGCCTTGAGAATTTTTTCTTTGCCATTGGTTTGTGCCAATATCATTATGATGTGCCTTGGAGTAGGTTTGTTGGGGTTAAGAAAACTTGGAGTTCTGTTTGTTTCATGAATTTGAGGCTTTAGTTCTTTCCACAGGCTTGGGAAGTTCTCATCTATTATTTGTTTGAGTATGTTCTCCATTTTATTTTCTCTCTCTTCTCCCTCTAATATACCTATTATTCTTATGTTATTCTTTCTGATGGAGTCAGGTAATTCTTGTAGGGCTATCTCATTTTTTTAAATTTTTGAGTCTCTTTCTTTTTCTCTCTGTTGTGCCTCAAGTTGCTTGTCTTCTATTTCACTAATCCTCTCTTCTATCTGGCCTGTTCTATTAGCCAAGCTTGTTACCTCGTTTTTTAGCTCGTGAATTGAGTTTTTCATCTCTGTTTGATTTGTTTTTTTTTTTAGTTTCAATTTTCTTTGACATATATTCTTTGTGTTCATTGAGTTGTTTTCTGAGCTCTCTAAATTGCCTTTCTGTGTTTTCTTGTATATCTCGGAGGATTTTTAGGATTTCTATCTTGAATTCTCTGTCATTTAACTCTAAGGTTTCCAATATATTAAATTTTTTCTCCATAGATTTTTCCTCATCTATCTGTGTTACCTCTCTTTCTTTTGTATCCATGATATTCGATTTTCTCTTCCTTAATGGCATCTGAGGGTGGTTTTGTTGATAGCATTAATGAGATTTAATAAAAAATAAAAAGTTAAAAAAATAAAAAATCGAAAAAAGTTTTTTTTTTTTAAAAATTAATAATGAAATAAAGAAAAATAAAGTAAAGTAAAAATTAAAAAAAGCAAATTATTCCCCCCCTCCTTTTTTTCTCTCCTCTCCTCTCCCCTCTTTTTTGAGACAATCTTGTGGTGAACTGTGAATTATATTGTATTTAATAGAACAAACAATGGGTGTAATGGAGGGCCTGAATTGGGGAAATGTAATAAAGGGGCAAGAAAAAAAATAATAAAAAAAATAAATAAAAATAAAAAAAGGGGGAGTATGGATCCACAAAAAGGAAATAATGAAAATTTTGGATCAAGAATAAAATGATTTGCGTTTAGGTGTTGGTTGACTAAGAGTTATGATGAGAGGAGTAAGAGGGAAACAGAAAAATGGGGGGACAAATTAAAAAATTACTATTGTATTTAGTGGAACAAGAGCTTGATAAAATGGAGAACCAGGGATGGGAGCACTGCTAGTGAGTTAAAAAGGTGAAGTAAAAACCCCCCAAAATGCCACAAACATAAGTTTGAGTCCCAGATAAAATAATTTGTTATTGAGATTTGAATGAGAGGAGACGTAAAGGAGAAAGGAAGAAACTAATATAGAGGGAGAAAAGAAAGAGAGAGAGAGAGAGAAAAAAGAGGGAACCACTAAAAGAAGAAAAAAGAAAAAAGAGGAGAGAGAGAGAGAGTTAAGGGTTTTGGAGTGCAACCCTCATAGAGAGAAAGGAAGAGGAAAGAAAAGATAATGGGAGATGTAACACTTATGGGTAGTGTAGTTCAAGGAGAGGAGAGAGTAAGACCGGTAGAGAGTTAAACGACGAAATTGGAGGAGGAAAAAAAAAATTAAGGATGAAGATCAGAGAAACAAATGAACAAATATAATAAAATGGGATAGGTTATAAAGTCTGTGCATTATTCTGATTTTGAGAGGTTATCTTCTTGTTTTTTCTTTTCTCTCCCTCTTCCTGGTCGGTGACTCTGTACCCCAGGTTCTGCCCCTTTGGCATGCTCAGGTAGAGGTTTGCAGTTGATAATTCTCTATGGCGATGTCATGTATTGTGCTTCAGTCTCGTTGGCAGTCGAGGCTCATTAGCATTTATAGGCTCCGACAGTTATAGTGTCCATGTTCCTGGAGCCTCTCTCCTAGTCTTTCCTTCTCAATTAGTATCCTGAGAATCCAGGTATGGGGTTGCTGCTGCCTCTGCCTAGATAGTAAGAGGCTCAAAGAGCTGGCAACTCCCCACTCTATTCCCACTCAGCACAGGGCTCTGGGTAAGGCTCAGTCAGTCAGAGCCACTAGCATAATCAGCTGGGGCTCCTGCATACTCAAAGACCTCTGGCTCTGTCACTCTGTCCGGTAACACGGGCGGGTACCCACTCCCGGGGCATTTGGAGGAAACTCTCATTTACTATCTGCGCGCGCAGACCAGGATGTTAGACCAGAAGTCTCGCCCTCTGAGTGAAATCCCCCGCCCACACTGAAAAGTTCTAGTGTTGGAATTGTCTCTCGCTCCGTCCCCGTGTGCGGCTTTTTCAAGGCACTGGGGCAGCCTGTGACTCCACCCTTGGCCCACACAAAGGCTCCCGACTCTGCCCCTCCGTGGGACAACACGGGCTCCCACTCCCGAGGTTCTGGGAGGAGTCTCCTGCCCACTCTCCGTGCGCGCAGACCAGGATGTGAGGCCAGAGTCTCGCCCTCTGAGTGAAACCTCCTGCCCGCACTGAAAAGTTCCAGTGTTGGAATTAGCTCTTGCTCCCTCCCCGTGTGCGGCTCTCCCCAGGTGCTGGGGCAGCCCGGAGGCTTTCGGCCCACACAAAGGCCTCTGACTCTGCCTCTCTGTGGAGTAACACGGGCGCACCCTCCGGGGGCTTTGGAAGGAATCTCTTGCCCACTATGCGCCGACCAGGGGATCAGGTAAAATGGCTGCCCCGCTTGTCTTTCTTTGTCTGGGTTTGGCGCGAGTGTTAGCTGTATTGCCCGGGTTGTCACAGGAACAGTTTTTCCTCGGCTTGGATCTCTGTGCCACAGCCTGGTTCGGCCGTTTGTGCCGCGGCCTGGTTCTATTCACCCTCTTTGCCCGCCTTAGTTTCTATATTCTCAGTTTCCAGTGAAAATCGCCCTGTTTAGGTTAGTGAGGAAGGCGGAGCATTTCTTACTCCCTATTTCCTTCGGGGTTTGGTTATATATTTAGCCAATTTTTCGCTCGATCATACCTTTGGGTGTATTGCGAAACATTTGGAGGCTCCAAGGATAGGTTTTTTTGTTTCTGGTTGAAGATCTTGTTGAGGTTTGGGGGAGATTTATCGGTATCGCTTCCTACCCCGCCATTACTCTGATGTCATCCGATGATTGTTTTTAAATTAAGTTGTAATCCACTTTGGTTCTGGGAGGTGGGAGTTGGAATGTCCACCTACTGCATCGCCATCTTGTAGCCCTCAACATAAATGTTTTGAATCATTTCATCTTTCTATTAAGGGCCATTTGAAGAGCAGAAAGTGGGTCATAATTGAAGAAAATTGAAATAGAGAATCACTGATTTAATACTTCTTTTTAGGCTAACAGTCAAGTACAATGGGTTCTTATTTATTTTTACCCAAACCACATTCAGAACTTGATCTATGCCTCTGTGTTAACTTCTGTTATCTGTGCTTGCCACACACTCTTTTCTTGATAGCTCTCTTTCCAAATAAAACTATTTCAGAATCTTCAGGGCTGTCATTACTGAAGCCAAACAAAAATTATTTCCAAGGTGAAGCAACACAGTTCAGAATGCTACTGACATACATAAAAAAATAACTGAAATGCAATGGTATTATTAAGCTAATACTTCCTTTCAGATTTCAGAGCTATGTGTTATTCAACATGTATGCTGGTATTATTTAATTGCTTTTAGCAAAGACTGTGTGAGGTTCTTCCATGTTTTTTTTAAACAAACATTTAAAGGTAAAAGCATCAAGCTCATGCTCTGAGGATAGTATAATCTTGATGCCCAAACAAGGCAAAATAGTACAAGAGAAGAAAATTATAGCCCCCTTTCACTTATGAACATAGACATAATGGCTCTAAATAATGGTTCTATTTTATTTTAAGCTCTTTTATTGAAGCATAACGTACAGCAAAGCGCACAATCTTAAGTGCACAGCTGGATGAATTCTTACATCTATGAACATTCATGTAACCCCCAGGTTAGAATATGAAAATGTTCTGAAACCCAGCAGCTTTTTTTGTACCATGTCTCAGTTAATATAGATGGAACCATACTTCTTTTGTGTGTGTGTGTGAGTGTGGCATATTTTGCTCAATGTTATGTCTATGAAATTCATTTGTGTCCTTATATGTGTAGTAGTTTCTTTCATTGCTGTTATTATTATGTTGTATAATGATATTACTAATGAACATTTGGGTTATTTTCAGTTTTGGATCTTATAAACAAAGCAAACAAATATTCTTGTACCTATGTTTTATAAGTACTCATTTCTTTAGTGGTATATGCCCATAAATGGAACTTCTGAGTCATAATGCATACAATTTCCTAACTTAGTTCTACCAATTTACACTCCCACTAGTGTATACAGTTGCTCCATGTCCTCACCTCATGATACTTTGGAATTTTCAGTCCTTTCAGTTTTAGTCATTATGGTGAAATAATAATGTCTTATTGTGATTTTAATCTGCATTTCACTAATGATTAATGATAACTAATAAAGTTAAACATCTTTAATATGCTCATTAGCCATATAGATATTTTTTAATGAAGTGCTTATTTAAATCTTTGTACATTTAGAAAATGGAGTTGTCTGTCTTTATCTTATTGATTTGTAGAAGTACCTTTGAAAAAATAGATTTGGGATAGTTATTTTTTGTCAGATATATGTGAAGAGAATATATTTTCCTAGTCTGTGATTTGCCTTTTTACTCTATTAATGATGTCTTTTGATGAAGAGATTCTTAATTATAATGAAGTCCAATATATCAATCTTTTATTTATGTGTTAAAGTCCTTAAGGGCATGTACTATATGATTCTGTGATGGGGGATGGAGTGAGAAGATACAAAGAATCTGTGTAAATATGGCATGGTTTTGGCCCTAGGAGTTTACAGATAAGCAATATTGGAAAAAAGTAAATGTATCATTTATATAATCTAAGGGAGTGGGAGAAATTAATATTTATATAGCATCTACTATGACACTTTGCTAAGGTAGGTTTTATGCCTATTTTGTAGCTTAGGAAACTAAGGCTTCAAGAAATGTATCAAAGGCCAACACTTAGGTCTGTCTGATTCCAAAGCCCAACCTTTACCATTTGAGAATAGTAAGGATTCCAGCAACATATGTAGAGTGAGTAGATGTTGGAAGCACCTGAGCACTGGTTTATTCTCCATTTAAATTGTAGTAAATGGAGGAAAGATCAGACATTAAATCTGAGACATTTCTCTTTTTCAGTCTGACTCTTAGACTAAGATTTGGCTGCTGGATGTTTCCTTCAGGCAGCAGCAGTCTCCTGCCTACCTGGTCCGTATTCTCTTTGTAACTTTTTCTTTTTAAAAAAATTTGATTTGAGAGAGAGAGGGAAGATGAAACCCACAACCTTGGCACTCTGGGACATTACTTTATCCATTGAGCAACCTGACCAGGACTTTTAAACTTTTTTGTGGGGGAAAGCTTTCCAAAAGTGGTGTTTAAAATGGAGTGAGTAGTGGTTATTTAGGTAGACAAGGGCCTAGAAGGTGTTCTGGGAAAAGAAACAAGATGTGCTGAGACCAGAAAGAAGTTGTTGCATCTTACATTCAAGGATGTGTTGGGGAAGACAGTGAATGAGGCTCCAAAGGTTCCAGTATGAAGTCTTTCAACAACATCAACTCATCCACCTGGTCCCAGGACTCAGCACCTGATTGCAGAGGTTGGGCCCTGCACCAGAGCACCCAGCCTGGCTGTGGGCTCCAGCCTAGGGGTGACGTTATCCAAGAGAAATATAGACTTTTCAATTTGATTCACCTGGAATAGATGCTTCCTCTAATTCATCTTCTAAAAACTTTTTTTTTGTCTGTATGTGTGATTCATCCCCCAGGAAGGGACACTTCTTCCTACTCTGCAAGAAGGCTCAGTTTGGCAGAATGCTGCACTGACTGGTGTCATTTAGAAATACTTGTTCTCTTCTAAAGAAATATCTTTCCATTGATCGCAGTTCAAGTCCTTAGATAGAATACAGTATAGAACACAAGAAGTACTTTTTTTCCTCCTAGAAAGGAAGTATTAATCATTTTACCCACCTGGCTATTCCTTTTCTTTCTTCCCCTTCCCCTCAAATAATCTATTTGTTCAAAGAATTAGAATAAACAGAAAAAGTAAACATGAGCTGGCTTCTATTTTGTGTCCTCAACTCTATAATGGTGATAATGGTAGTATGTACTTTGTAGGGCTCAAAATTCTTAAATGCAGTAATTCATATGTAGATACTTAGAATAATATCTGACAAATTAGATGTGCTCAAGAAGCATTAGCTGCTCTTCTCCTGTTTCTCCTCCCCCTTTTTCTCTTCCTCTTTCTCTTCTTCTTCTTACTTCTGCTCCTCCTCCTCTTTCTATATGATCAAATTCCTATTTGGATGAGTATGCTTTCTCCCTCTTGACTGATAATTGCTTCTTGCTCAAATCACCATGAAATAAATTGGGTAATCCTTATCACATTTATTTAACGTTAAATATCTCTTAAGGAATGAGCATTTTTTTTTGAGGAGATGAGAAGCATCAATCATTAGTTTTTCGTTGTTCGTTGCAACACCTTAGTTGTTCATTGATTGCTTTCTCATATGTGCCTTGATCGTGGGCCTTCAGCAGACCGAGTAATCCCTTGCTTGAGCCAGACCTTAAGTTCAAGCTGGTGAGCTTTTGCTCAAACCAAATGATCCTGCACTCAAGCTGGCGACCTCGGGATCTTCAACCTGGGTCTTCTGCATCCCAGTCTGACGCTCTATCCACTGCACTACTGCCTGGACAGGCGGTATGAGCATTTTTAGAATTAATAGCATTCTCTTTTTCGATATGGGTTTAATGCAATCACAAAGGCCCATTGACTATTCTATCCATTTAGGTGATTTTTTTCAACATTATCAAGGGTTGGCCTTTATCTTTCTTCTTTTAAGATTAATTTTACTAGGGTGACATCAATAAATCAGGGTACATATGTTCAAACAAAACATGTCCAGGTTATCTTGTCGATCAATTATGTTGTATACCCATCACCCAAAGTCAGATTGCCCTCCGTCACCTTCTATCTAGTTTTCTTTGTACCTCTCTTCCTACCCCTTTCCCACTCCCCCCCCATAACCACCACACTCTTGTCAATGTCTTTTAGTCTTGTTTTTATGTCCCACCTACATATGGAATAATACAGTTCTTGGTTTTTTTCTGATTTATTTATTTCACTCCGTATAATGTTATCAAGATCCCAACATTTTGTTGTAAATGATCCGATGTCATCATTTCTTATGGCTGAGTAGTATTCCATAGTGTATATGTGCCACATCTTCTTTATCCAGTCTTCTATTGAAGGGCTTTTTGGTTGTTTCCATGTCTTGGCCACTGTGAACCATGCTGCAATGAACATGGGGCTGCATGTGTCTTTACATATCAATGTTTTTGAGTTTTGGGGGTATATACCCAGTGGATTGCTGGGTCATAAGGTAGTTCTATTTTCAGTTTTTTGAGGAACCACCATACTCTCTTCCATAATGGTTGTACTACTTTACATTCCTACCAACAGTGAATGAGGGTTCCTTTTTCTCCACAACCTCTCCAACATTTGCTATTATCTGTCTTGTTAATAATAGCTAATCTAACAGGTGTGAGGTGCTATCTCATTGCAGTTTTGATTTGCATTTCTCAAATAACTAATGAAGATGAGCATCTTTTCTATATCTGTTGGCCATTTGTATTTCTTCCTGGGAGAAGTGTCTGTTCATGTCCTCTTCTCATTTTTTATTGGATTGTTTGTTGTTGAGTTTTATGAGTTCTTTGTAATATTTTAGATATTAGGCCCTTATCTGAGCTGTTGTTTGAAAATATCATTATCATTTAGTTGGCTGTCTATTTATTTTGTTGTCAGTTTCTCTTGCTGAGGAAAAACTTCTTAGTTTGATGTAGTCCCATTCATTTATCTTTGCCTTCACTTCCCTTGCCTTTGGAGTCAAATTCATAAAATGCTCTTTAAAACCAAGGTCCATGAATTTAGAATCTATGTCTTCTTCTATGCAGTTTATTGTTTCAGGTCTTATATTTAGGTCTTTGATCCATTTTGAATTAATTTTAGTACAGGGGTCAAACTGTCGTCCAGTTTCATTCTTTTGCATGTGGCTTTCCAGTTTTCCCAGCACCATTTGTTGAAGAGGTTTCTTTTTTCCATGTGTGTTGTTGGCCCCTTTATCAAAAATTATTAGACCATATATATGTGGTTTTATTTCTGGACTTTCTATTCTGTTCCATTGGGCTGAGTGTCTATTTTTCTGCCAATACCATGCTGTTTTGATTGTGGTGGCTCTATAACAGAGTTTGAAGTCAGGTATTGTAATGCCCCCAGCACCGTTCTTTTTCTTTAGGATTGCTTTGGCTATTCAGGGTTTTTTATAGTTCCATATAAATCTGATGATTTTTTGTTCCATTTTTAAAAAAAATGTCATTGGAATTTTGATGGGAATTGCATTAAATTTGTATATTGCTTTGGGTAATATGGCCATCTTGATTATATTTATTCTTCCTCTCCACGAACAAGGAATATTCTTCCATCTCATTGTATCTTTTTCGATTTCCCTTAACAATGCTTTGAAGTTTTCATTATATAGGTCCTGTACATTCTTTGTTATGTTTATTCCTAGGTATTTTATTTTTTTTGTTGCAATCGTGGAGGGGATTACTTTATTGAGTTTGTTCTCAAAAGTTTCATTGTTGACATATAGAAAGGTTACGGACTTTTGTATGCTAATTTTGTATCCTGCAACCTTACAGTATTGGCTTATTGTTTCTAGTAGTCTTTTTGTGAATTCTTTGGGGTTTTCGATGTATAGAATCATATCATCTGCAAAAAGGGAAACATTTACTTCTTCTTTTCCGATATGGATGCCTTTTATTTCTTTGTCTTTTCTGATTGCTCTGGTTAGAACCTCTAG
Organism: Saccopteryx leptura; assembly: GCF_036850995.1. NCBI lineage: Eukaryota > Metazoa > Chordata > Mammalia > Chiroptera > Emballonuridae > Saccopteryx > Saccopteryx leptura. The sequence continues at coordinate 189,652,829 of NC_089504.1, forward strand.
TACCCCATTAAATAAGAGTGGAGAGAGTGGACAACCCTGTCTTATTCCTGATTTAAGGGGGAAAGCCTTCAGTTTTAGTCCATTTAATATGATGTTAGCTGATGGTTTATCATATATGGCCTTTATCATGTTGAGATATTTTCCTTTTATACCCATTTTGTTGAGTCTTAAACATGACATTGTGTTGTATTTTATTGAATGCCTTTTCTGCATCTATTGATAAGATCATGTGGTTTTTGTTCTTAGTTTTGTTGATACAGTGTATTATGTTAACCGTTTTACATATGTTGAACCATCCTTGAGATTCTGGGATGAATTCCACTTGATCATGATGTATTATTTTTTTAATATGTTGCTGTATTCGATTTGCTCATATTTTATTTTGTATTTTAGCATTCGTATTCATTAGAGATATTGGTCTTTTTTTCTTATTTTGTGCCATCCTTGCCTGGTTTTGGTCTGAGGGTTATGTTGGCCTCATAAAATGTGTTTGGAAGTATTGCTTCTTCTTCAATTTTTTGGAAGACATTGAGTAGAATGGGAACCAAATCTTCTTTGAATGTTTGATAGAATTCACTAGTATAACCATCTGGGCCTGAACTTTTATTTTTGGGGAGGTTTTTAATAGTTGTTTCTATTTTTTCCCTACTAATTGGTCTGTTTAGGCTTTTTACTTCTTCTCGACTCAGTCTAGGAAGGTTGTATTGTTCTAGGAATTTATCCATTTCTTCTGGATTGTTGAATTTAGTGGCATAAAGTTTTTCATAGTATTCTTCAATAATTCTTTGTATATCTATGATATCAGTGGTGATTTCTCCTCTTTCATTTTGGATTTTGTTTATATGAGTCCTTTCTTTTTTTTTCTTGGTAAGTCTTGCCAAGGGTTTGTCAATTTTGTTGATCTTTTTAAAGAACCTGCTCCTTGTTCTATTAATTTTTTCTATAGTTTTTCTGTTCTCTATGTCATTTATTTCTGCTCTGATTTTTATTATCTTCTCTCTTCGGCTGTTTTTGGTTTGTCTTTGTTCTTCTTTTTTCAGTTCCTTAAGGTGTGAAGTTAAGTGATTCACTTGGGCTCTCTCTTGTTTGTTCATATAGGCCTGAAGTGATATGAACTTCCCTCTTATCACTGCTTTTGCTGCATCCCATAGATTTTGATATGTCGTATTGTCATTTTCATTTATTGTATATATCTTTTGATCTCTGGGCTTATTTCTTCTTTGACCCATTCATTTTTTAAAAGTATGTTGTTTAGTTTCCACATTTTTGTGGGATTTTTTTCCTCTTTTTTGCAGTTGAATTCTAGTTTCAAGGCTTTATGATCAGAAAATATGCTTGGTACAACTTCAATTTTTCTGAATTTTCTGATGTTGTTTTTGTGGCCCAACATATGGTCAATTCTTGAGAATGATCCATGTACACTGGAGAAAAATGTATACTCAGTCACTTTGGGATGAAATGTCCTGTAGACGTCTATCATATCCAGATGCTCTAGTGTTTTGTTTAAGGCCACTATGTCTTTGTTGATTCTCTGTTTGGATGACCGATCTAGAGCCTTCAGCGGTGTATTGAGGTCTCCAAGTATGATTGTATTTTTGTCAGTTTTTGTTTTTAGGTCAATAAGTAGCTGTCTTATATATTTTGGTGCTCCTTGGTTTGGTGCATATATATTAAGAATTGTTATGTCTTCTTGATTCAGTGTCCCCTTAGCCATTATGAAATGGCCATTTTTGTCTCTGAGTACTTTTCCTGTCTTGTAGTCAGCATTATCCGATATGAGTATTGCTACACCTGCTTTTTTTTTTATGTTATTTGCTTGGAGTATTGTTTTCCAGCCTTTCACTTTGAATTTGTTTTTATCCTTGTTACTTAGATGAGTTTCCTGTAGGCAGCATACAGTTGGATTTTCTTTTTTAATCCATTCTGCTACTCTGTGCCTTTTTATTGGTGAGTTTAATCCGTTTACATTTAGTGTAATTATTGATACTTGTGAGTTCCCTATTGCCATTTTATATCTTGCTTTCTGTTAGTTTTGTGTCTTGTTTGATCCTTCTCTTTTGTTTTTCTATCTTTTGTTTTTATTTGGTTGTATTCCATACATCTTTCCACTGTTGCTATCTTTTTTATCTCATGTGCTTCTGTGGTGGTTTTTTCAATGGTGGTTACCTTTGAATAATGAAAAGGGTCCCTACCCTGTTCATTGTATCAAACTATTTTGTGAGTACTTTTGCACTCCATTGTCCTTTGCTACTGTTAATCTCCATCTTCTCCCCCTCTTTCTTTTTGTTGTTGTCACAGTTTAAATTTGGTTTTATTGTGTTCTTCTTGGAGCTTTTACTTGTGGCTCTGTTTTTTTTTGTTCTTTGTATCTGATTGGAGAACCCCATTTAGTAATTCCTGGAGTGGGGGTTTTCTGATGATAAATTCCCTCATCTTTTCTGTATCTGTGAATGTTTTTATTTCTCCTTCATATTTGAAGGATAGCTTTGATGGGTATAGTATTCGTGGCTGAAAGTTCCTCTCTTTCAGGACTTTAAATATTGGGGTCCATTCTCTTCTAGCTTGTAGAGTTTCTTCTGAGAAATCTGATGATAATCTAATGGGCCTTCCTTTATATGTTGTATTCTTCTTTTCCCTGGCTGCCTTGAGAATTTTTTCTTTGCTGTTGGTTTGTGTCATTTTCATTATGATATGCCTTGGAGTAGGTTTGTTGGGGTTAAGAAAACTCGGAGTTCTGTTTGCTTCTTGAACTTGAGCCTTTAGTTCTTTCCACAGGCTTGGGAAGTTCTCATCTATTATTTGTTTGAGTATGTTCTCCATTCCATTTTCTCTCTCTTCTCCCTCTGATATACGTATTATTCTTATGTTATTCTTTTTGATGGAGTCAGATAATTCTTGTAGGGCTATCTCATTTTTTTAAATTTTTGAGTCTCTTTCTTCTTCTCTCTGTTGTGCCTCAAGTTGCTTGTCTTCTATTTCACTAATCCTCTCTTCTATCTGACCTGTTCTATTAGCTAAGCTTCTTACTTCGTTTTTGAGCTCGTGAATTGAGTTTTCCATCTCTGTTTGATTTGTTTTTATAGTTTCAATTTCCTTGGACATATATTCTTTGTGTTCATTGAGTTGTTTTCTGAGCTCCCTAAATTGCCTTTCTGTGTTTTCTTGTATATCTCGGAGGATTTTTAGGATTTCTATCTTGAATTCTCTGTCATTTAGCTCCAAGGTTTCCAATATATTAAATTTTTTCTCCATAGATTTTTCCTCATCTAGCTGTGTTACCTCTCTTTCTTTTGTATCCATGATATTCGATTTTCTCTTCCTTAATGGCATCTTTGGGTGTATTGCGAAGCATCTGGAAGCTCCAAGTATAGGTTTTTCTGTTTCTGGTTGAAGATCTTGTTGAGTTTTGGGGGAGATTTATCGGTATCGCTTCCTACCCCGCCATTACTCTCTCAAGGCTTTATGATCAGAAAATATGCTTGGTACAACTTTGATTTTTCTGAATTTGCTGATGTTGTTTTTGTGGCCCAACATATGGTCAATTCTTGAGAATGTTCCATGTACACTAGATGAAAATATATACTCTGTCACTATGGGATAAAATTTCCTGTAGATGTCTATCATATTCAGGTGCTGTAGTGTTTTGTTTAAGGCCAATATATCTTTATTGATTCTCTGTTTGGATGACTGATCTAGAGCCATCAGTGGTGCATTGAGTTCTCCAAAAATGACTGTATTTTTGTCAGTTTTTGTTTTAAGGTCAATCAGTTGCTGTCTGGTATATTTTGGTGCATCTTGGTTTGGTGCATATATATTAAGAATTGTTATGTCTTCTTGATTCAGCATCCCCTTAATCATTATGAAGTGATCATTTTTGTCTCTCAGTACTTTCACTGTCTTATAGTCAGCATTATCAGATATGAGTATTGCTACGCCTGCTTTTTTCTGGATGTTATTTGCTTGGAGTTTTTTTTTTTCCGGCTTTTCACTTTAAATTTGTTTTTATCCATGTTGCTTAGATGAGTTTCTTGTAGGCAGCATACAGTAGAATTTTCTGTTTTAATCCATTATGCTACTCTGTGCCTTTTTATTGTTGAGTTTAACCCATTTACATTTAGTGTAATTATTGACAGTACTGGGTTCTGTATTGCCATTTTATACATTGCTTTCTGTTAGTTTTGTGTCTTGTTTGATTCTTCTCTTTTGTTTTTCTATTCTTTGTTTTTGTTTGGTTGTATTTCATACATCTTTCCTCTCTTGCTAGGTTTTTTAAATCATGTGCTTCAGTGGTGGTTTTTTCAAGGGTGTTTACCATTAAGTAATGAAAAGGGTTCCTACCCTGTTCATTGTAGCAAACTCTCTTGTGAGTACTTTTGCACTTCATCATCCTTTGCTACTGTTAATTTCTGTCCTCTCCCCCCCCTTTTTTGTTGTTGTCGCAGTTTAAATTTCGTTTTATTGTATTCTTGGTTGAGCTTTTACTTGTGGTTTTGTTTTGTTTTATTCTTTGTATCTGGTTGAAAATCCCCCTTTAGTAATTCTTGGAGTGGGGGTTTTGTGATGATAAATTCCCTCATCTTTTCTGTATCTATGAATGCTTTTATTTCTACTTCATATTTGAAGGATAGCTTTGATGGGTATAGTATTCGTGGCTGAAAGTTCCTCTCTTTCAGGACTTTAAATATTGGGGTCCATTCTCTTCTAGCTTGTAGAGTTTCTGTTCAGAAATCTGATAATAATCTAATAGGCCTTCCTTTATGTATTGTATTCTTCTTTTCCCTGGCTGCCTTGAGCATTTTTTGTTTGTTATTGGTTTGTGCCTATTTCATTATGATGCGCCTTAAAATAGGTTTGTTGGGGTTCAGAAAACCCAGAGTTCTGTTTGCTTCTTGAATTTGAGGTTTTAATTTTTTCCACAGGCTTGGGAAGTTCTCATTGATTATTTGTTTGAATATGTTCTCCATTCCATTTTCTCTCTCTTCTCCCTCTGATATATCTATTATTCTTATGGTATTCTTTTTGATGGAGTCAGATAATTCCTGTAGGGCCATCTTATTTTTAAAAAATGTTTGAGTCTCTTTCTTTTTCTCTCTGATGTGCCTCGTGTTGCTTGTCTTCTATTTCACTAATCCTACTTTCTATGTGGCCCGTTCTATTAGCTAAGCTTGTTATCTCTTTTTTTCAGCTTGTGAATTGAATTTTTCATCTCTGTTTGATTTGTTTTTATAGTTTCAATTTCCTTGGTAATATATTCATTTCTTCGTTGAGTATTTTTCTGAGTTCTCTAAATTGCCTTTCTGTGTTTTCTTGTATATCTCTGGGTATTTTTAGGATTTCTATTTTTAAATCTCTATCATTTAGCTCTAAGGTTTTTAATATATTAAAGTTTTTTCTTTATAGATTTTGCATCATTTATCTGTGCTACCTCTCTGTCTTTTGTATCCATGATATTCAATTTCCTTTTTCTTATTGGAATCTGAGGGTGGTTTTGTTGATAGTACTATTGAGAATTAATAAAGAATAAAAAGTTAAAAAAATAAAAATATAAAATAAGAAAATAAAAAAATATTATTTTCCTCTTTTTTTCCCCTTCCCTCTCCTCTTCCTTCCTTCTTGAGAAAATCTTGTGTTGAACTGTGAATTATATTGTGCTAAATAGAACAAAGACTATCTATAATGGAGGGCCTGAGTTGGGGAGAAGTGATAAAGGGGCAAAAAAAAGGGGGTATGGAACCACAAAATGGAAAAAAGGAAAAAATTTCGGTCAAGAATAAAATGATTTGCTTTTAGGTGATGGTTGACTAAGAGATACAATGATAGGAATAAGAGGGAAACATGAAAAAGGGAAAAAAATTAAAAAATTACTATTGTATTTAGTGGAGCAAGAAATATATAAAATGGAGACCAGGGTTGGGAGCACTGCTAGTGAGTTTAAAAGCAAAGTAAAAAACCCTCAAAGTGCCACAAAGAAAAATTTCAGTCCCAGATAAAATAATTTTTTTGTGATTGAGGATTGAATGAGAGGAATAGTAAAGCAGAAAGAAAAAACTATTATAAAGGGAGAAAAAAAGAAAGAGGAAAACAGAAAAAGAAGAAAAAAGAAAAAAGAACAAAAGGAGAGAGAGAGTTAAGGATTTTGGAGTGCAACCCTCATAGAAAGAAAGGAAGAAGAAAGGAAAGATAATGGGAGATGTAACACTTATTGGTAGTGTAGTTCTAGGAGAGGAGAGAGTAAGACTGGTAGAGAATTAAACGACCAAATAGGAAGAGGAAGAAAATAATCAAAAATGAAGATAAGAGAAACAAACGAACAAATATATTAAAATGGGATAGGTTATAAAGTCTGTGGATTATTCTTGATTTTGAGAGGTTATCTTCTTGCTTTTTTTTTTCTCTCCCTCTTCCTGGTCGGTGCCTCTGTACCCCGTGTTCTGCCCTTGTGGCATGCTTAGGTAGAGGTTTGCAATTGATAAGTCTCTATGATGATGTCATATGTTGGGCTTTAGTCTCCTTGGCAGTCGAGGCTCATTAGCATTTGCAGGCTCCGACAATGAGAAAGTCTATTTTTTGGAACCTCTCTCCTAGTCTTTCCTTCCTGAATTAGCAGTCTGATGAACCAGCTATGGGGTTGCTGCTGCCCCTGCCTGGAAAGTAAGAGGCTCAAAGAGCTGGCAAATCACCACTCTATTCCCACTCATTGCAGGGCTCTGGGTAAGGCTCAATCTGTCAGAGCCGCTAGTGCAATCAGGCAGGGCTGGGAGCCAATTGTTTTCAAGGTGCTTTCTATGTGCCTCTAGGCATGTCCCAAATGCCTCAGCACTCTGTGGGATCACTTTCGCCAGGCTTTTGGCACTTTGTAACCTGTTTTGGCTGGGTAGAAGATACCCTAGTCTCTGTTTGCAAAGCAGGAGGACTTACAAGCAGGCAAATCCCTCTTTTTCTTTTATTAAATTTAATGCAGTGAAATTTATAAATCAGGGTACATATGTTGAGTGAAAACATCTCTAGATTATTTTGACATTTGATTTTGCTGTATACCCCTCACCCAAAGTCAAATTGTCTTCTGTCACCTTCTATCTGGTTTTCTTTGTGCCCCTCCCCTCCCCCACCCCCTCTCTCCTTCCTCGCCCCACCCCCCTCCCCCACCCCCACCCCCACCCCCCTCCCCAACCCCCACCCCCGTTGCCATCACATTCTTGTTCATGTCTCTGAGACTCATTCTTATGTCCCATCTATATATGGATTCATATAGTTCTTAGTTTTTTCTGATTTACTTATTTCACTTCGTATAATGTTATCAAGGTCCATCCATGTTATTGTAAATGATCCGATGTCATCATTTCTTATGGCTGAATAGTATTCCATAGTATATATGTACCAAAGCTTTTTAATCCACTCGTCCTCTGATGGACACTTGGGCTGTTTCCAGATCTTCGCTATTGTGAACAATGCTGCCACAAACATGGGGTTGCATTTCTCCTATTGAAGCCGTTTGATGGTGTTCTTGGGGTATATTCCTAAAAGTGCTATAGCTGGGTCAAAAGGCAGTTCAATTTTCAGTTTTTTGAGGAATCTCCATACTGTTTTCCACAGTGGCTGCACCAGTCTGCATTTCCACCAGCAGTGCAGGAGGGTTCCCTTTTCTCCACCTCCTCACCAGCACTTATTCTGTGTTGTTTTGTTGATGAGCGCCATTCTGACTGGTGTGAGGTGATATCTCATTGTGGTTTTAATTTGCATTTCTTTAATGATTAATGATGTTGAGCATTTTTTCATATGCCTATTGGCCATCTGTATGTCCTCTTAGAAAAGTGTCTATTCATTACTTTTTCCCATTGTTTGATTGGATTGTTTGTATTCCTGGTGTTGAGATTTACAAGTTCTTTATAAATTTTGGTTATTAACCCCTTATCTGACGTATTGTCAAATATGTTCTTCCATTGTGTAGGTTGTCTTTTTATTCTGTTCTTGTTGACTTTAGCTGTGCAAAAGCTTTTTAGTTTGATATAGTCTCATTTGTTTATCCTGTCTTTTATTTCACTTTCCCGTGGAGATAAATCAGCAAATATATTGCTCCGAGTGATGTCGGAGAGCTTACTGCCTATGTTTTCTTCTAAGATGCTTATGGTTTCACGGCCTACATTTAAGTCTTTTATCCATTTTGAGTTTATTTTTGTGAGTGGTGTAAGCTGGTGATCTAGTTTCATTTTTTTGCAGGTAGCTGTCCAATTTTCCCAACACAATTTATTAAAGAGGCTGTCTTTACTCCATTGTATTTCCTTACCTCCTTTGTCAAATATCAGTTTTCCATAGAGCTGTGGGTTTATTTCTGGGTTCTCTGTTAAGTTCTATTGATATTTATGCCTGTTTTTATGCCAGTACCAGGCTGTCTTGAGTACAACGGCCTTGTAGTATAACTTGATATCAGGAAGTGTGATACCTCCCACTTTATTCTTTTTTAAGGTTGCTGAGGCTATTCGTGTTCTTTTTTGGTTCTATGTAAATTTTTGTAATATGTGATCTATATATTGAAGTATGTCATTGGTATTTTAATTGGTATTGTGTTGAATTTATAGATTGCTTTGTGTAATATAGACATTTTAATGATGTTTATTCTTCCTAACCATGAGCACGGTATATGCTTCCACTTGACTGTATCTTTCTTGATTTCTTTTATCAATGCTTTGTAATTTTCTGAGTACAAGTCTTTAGTCTCCATGGTTAAGTTCACTCCTAGGTACTTTATTTTTTTGGTTGTAATAGTGAAGGGAATTGTTTCCTTAATTTCTCTTTCTGATTGTTCATTGTTGGTGTATAAAAATGCCTCTGATTTGTGATTATTGATTTTACATCCTGCCACTTTGCTGAATTCATTTATCAGGTCCAGTAGCTTTTTGACTGAGACTTTAGCATTTTCTATATACAATATCATATCATCTGGAAATAATGATAATTTTACTTCTTCTTTTCCAACTTGCATGCCTTTTATTTCTTCTTCTTGTCTGATTGCTGTGACTAGAACTTCCAGGACTATGTTAAATAAGATTGGTGCAAGAGTACACCCCTACCTTGTTCCTGATCTTAAGGGGATTGCTTTTAATTTTTGCCCATTGAGTATGATGTTGGCTGTGGGTTTCTCATAGTTGGCTTTTATCATATTGAGGTATGTTCTGTGTATTTTCACTTTTCTGAGAGTTATGATCATGAATGGGTGCTTGTTTTTATTAAAAGTTTTTTCTGCATTTATTGAAATTAGCATATGGTTTTTCTCCTTTTTGTTTATGTGATGAATCACATTGATTGATTTAAATATTGTACCAGCCTTGCCTCCCCAGAATAAATCCCACTTGATCATGGTGTATGATTTTTTCCATATATTGTTGGATCCGGTTTGCTAATATTTTGTTGAGGATTTTAGCATCTATATTCATCAGAGATATTGGCCTATAATTTTTTTTTGTGTTGTCTTTGCCTGGTTTTCGAATCAGAATTATCCTTGCCTCATAAAAAGAGCTTGGAAGTCGTCCTTCCTCTTGAATTTTTTGAAATAGTTTGAGAAGGATAGGAGTTATTTCTTCTTTGAATATTTGGTAGAATTTAGTTCTGAAGCCATCAGGCCCTGGACTTTTCTTTGTTGGGAGTTTTTTCTTTCTTTTTTTTTTTTTGTATTTTTCTGAAGCTGGAAATGGGGAGAGACAGTCAGACAGACTCCCACACTCCCGCATGCGCCCAACCGGGATCCACCCGGCATGCCCTCCAGGGTCGAGGCTCTGTCCATCAGGGGGCGATGCTCTGCCCCTCAGGGGCATTGCTCTGCCTTGACCAGAGCCATTCTAGCACCTGAGGCAGAGGCCAAGGAGCCATCCCCAGCTCTCGGGCCATCCCTGCTCCAATGGAGCCTCAGCTGCGGGAGGGGAAGAAAAAGACAGAGAGGAAGAGGGGGGGTGGAGAAGCAAATGGGCACCTCTCCTATGTGCCCTGGCCGGGAATGTTGGGAATTTTTTGATAACTGTTTTGATCTCATTTGTTGTAATCGGTCTGTTTAGGTGTTCTGATTCTTCCAGATTGGTTTTTGGAAGATTGTGTGTTTTAAGGAATTTGTCCATTTCATCTAGGTTGTCTAGTTTTTTGGCATACAGTTCATAGTATTTTCTTACAATATTTTGTATTTCTGTTGTGTCAGTTGTTATTTCTCCTCTCTCATTTCTAATTTTGTTTATTTGAGTCCTCTCTCTGTTTTCCTTGGTGAGTCTAGTTAAAGGTTCATTAATCTTGTTTACCTTTTCAAAGAACCAGCTCCTAGTTTTATTGATTCTCTGTATTGTTTCTTTAGCCTCTATGTCATTTATTTCTGCTCTGATCTTTATTATTTCCTTTCTTCTACTACATTTGGGCTTTACTTGCTGTTTTTTTTCTAGTTTTTTTAGATGCAGGGTTAGGTTGTTTATTTGAGCTTTTTCTAGCTTCTTAAAATGTGCCTGTAGTGCTATGAACTTCCCTGTCAGTACTGCTTTTGCTGTGTTCCATAAATTTTGATTTGTTGTATGCTCATTGTCATTCGTTTCTAGGTTTTTAAAAATTTATTCTGTGATCTCATTCTTTATCCATTCGTTATTTAACAACCTGCTATTTAGTTTTCATGTGTTTGAGCATTTTTGAGCTTTTTTGTTGTGGTTTATGTCTAGTTTCATGCTGTTGTGATTGGAGAAAGTGCTTGATATGATTTCAATCTTCTTAAATTTGTTGAGAGCACTTTTGTGCCCTAACACGTGGTTTTTCCTAGAGAATGTACCATGAGCACTTGAAAAGAATGTATATTCTGCTGCTTTAGGGTGAAAGGTTCTGATGATATCTATTAAATTGAGTTGACCTAGTGTGTCCAATAACTGTGCTGGTTCTTTGTTAATTTTCTCTCTTGAGGATCTATCTAGTGATGTTACTGAGGTATAGAAATCCCCTACTATTATAGTATTGCTGTTGATTTCACCCTTTAAATCCATCAAAGTCTGCTTTATACATTCTGGTGCTGCTATATTAGGTGCATAGATATTTATTATAGTTAAATCTTCCTGTGGATTACTTCCTTTATCAATATGTAGTGGCCTTCTTTATCTCTTACCATATCCTTTGTTTTAAAGTTCAATTTGTCTAATAGGTATTGCTACCCCAGCTTTTTAAAAATTTCCATTTGCATGAAATGTTTTTCCATCCTTTTACCTTCAGTTTATATGTATCTTTTGTTTTAAGGTGTGTCTTTTGTAGACAGCATATGTAGGGGTCCTGTTTTCTTATCTATGCAGCTACCCTATGTCTTTTGATTGTGTTATTTAATCCATTTACATTTAAGGTTATTATTGATATGTAGTTGTTTATTGCCATTTTATTCTTTAAAGCTGTATTCCTTTTTTGCTATATTTTTTCTCCACTTTGATCTGTTTTAAAGGCCCCTTAACATTTCCTGCAGCATTGGTTTGGTTGTAATGAATTCCTTGAGTTGTTTTTTGTCTGGGAAGCTTTTTATTTTTTCTTTGTTTTTAAACGATAGCCTTGCTGGATAAAGTAGTCTTGGTTGTAAGTTCTTGTTCTGCATTACTTTGAATATTTCTTGCCATTCCCTTCTGGCCTCAAGTGTTTCTGTTGCAAAGTCGGATGTAATCCTTATGTGGGCTCCTTTGTAGGTGATAGCTTTTTTTTCTCTTGTAGCTTTTAATATTTTCTTTTTATCGCTTAGCTTTGGTATTTTAATTATGACGTGTCTTTGTGTAGGTTTCTTTGGGTTTCTCTTTAATGGAGTCCTCTGAGCTTCTTGAATTTGTGAGAGTTTCTCCTGCATTAATTTAGGGAAGTTTTCAGCTATGATATGATTGAACAAAGTCTCTATCCCTTGTTCTTTTTCTTCTTCTTCAGGAACCCCTGTGATGCGGATGTTATTTCTCTTCATATTGTCACAGAGCTCTCTAAGACTTTCATCAGACTTTTTGAGTCTCTTTTCTCTTTTCTTCTCTGCTTTCATGCCTTCATTCCAGTTGTCTTCCAATGCACTGATTCAATTTTCAGCTCTATCTATCCTGTTTTTAATTCCTTCCATCGTGGTCTTTATTTCTGATATTGTATTTGTAATCTCCGACTGATTCAGTTTTATACTTGCTATTTTTTTATTTAGGTGTTCATAATGACCATCCATTGTTGTTCTAAGATCCCTAAGTGTCCTTACAATCATTATTTTGAACTCTGCATCTGGAAGTTTGATTATTTCCATATCACTCTGTTCATGTCCTGATGGTTTCATTTGGATTGCTCTCCTTTGTCTTCTCATTGTTTGTGGAGTTGGTTGAGTCTAGGCTTGGTGTTGTCTGCCTCCAGTTTTCAGTTGTGTTATTTCTAGGTGTTCATGGGTTAGTATCAGTTATTATTTGTAATCCACTTTCCAATTTGGGCAGCTTTTTAAGTCTTGATTTGTTAGTTTTCTTAACATGTGATAGCCTCTTTTTACTGATCTCAGCAGGGGGCTTCCTTGATACTGTATCAAGGAATGCGGTGGGTGTAACCTGAGACTCTGATGGCCTCTTCCACCAACTAATCTCTCTGGGGGCAGGGTGTTTTCTCAGCTTCAGTAGGGGGAGGTGTATCTCAGATCCATGGAGACCTGAGTTACTGCCCCTCCACCTTACTTCTTGTTTAAAGCTGTGTCTTTTTGCACTGATTGGAGCTGGAGAGATGTCTGGAGATGTCTGATCCAGAAGCAATTCAGTACTTTTTGGTGGAAGGATTAGTCCCTCCCCCAGCTATGGCCACCTCCAGCATGGATGAGTCAGCTTTTTTTAGATCGTCTCCTGCATTCCTTAGCCCCTCACAGTCTGTCCCTCTCTCTTTCCTTTTAACTTGGGAGATAAGCTGAGATCTTTTCAACACACCTTGCTTTCTGGTCGCCAGGCAAGTGGATGTGAGCAGTATTTTCTGCTCTTTTTCCTGGAGTGAGATCCCCTCTGAGCTCTCAGCCTCACCCCCCCTTTTTTCTTGTAAGCAGGGGAGATTCAGGCGCTCCCTACCAGATTTGTTGTGGCTTCTTCTTTGCTCCTTGGTTTTTGAGAGCTGTTCTTGTAGTCCAGAGTTGGTTTTTCACACTGATTTTTTCTAAATTGATTTGTATTCCAGTTTGGTGGTGAGAGGTGGGTGTCTGTGCATCTGCCTACTCTGCTGCCATCTTCCCCAAATCCCTCTTTTGAACATATAGCCCTGAGTATGCAAGCTCTCCCAATAAGATGTTGCTCCCATCCCTATGTGCTTAGCACAACAAGAGGTACCAAAAAATATCTCCCCTCTTGTCTTAGATCACTGACCTGAGAGAGATCTTGTCAATTAGGGTTGCATAAGTCAGTTGGGAGGCAAGCAGTCTATGGGTTAAGCTAATCCTTCATGGGTCTGTTAGCTTGTATGACTGGGTGAGGCGCCCCACCTGCCCAGAGAAGTTCAAGCATAGGGAATTTTGATTTCACACGCCACTTTTTTCAGGGTGCAGAGGCGACCCTGAGACTCCGGTTTTGGCCCACACAAAGGCCTCTGATTGTGCCCCTCTGTCTGGTAACATGGGCGCCCACTTTTGGGGCTCTAGGATGAATCTCTCGCCCACTATCTGCGCTCGCTGACCATCAGATCGGGGCCATTGGCTGCCCCACTTGCCTTTCTTTGTCTGGATTTGGCACGAGCATTAGCTTGTGTTGACTGGTGTGCCACAAGCACAGTTTTTCCTTAGTTTGGATGTCTGTGCCATAGCCTGGTTTGGATGTTTGTGCTGTAGCCTGGTTCTATTCACACCTTATAACCCGCCTTAGTTTCTATACTTTCAGTCCCCAGTGAAAGCAGCCCTTATTTAGGTTAGTTAGGAAGGTGGAGTGTTTCTTTCTCTGTCTTATTTCCTTCGGGGTTGATTATACATTTAGTCAATTTATCACTCGATCATACCTTCGCGTTTAGTTTGGAACTTCTGGAGGCTCCAAGAATAAATTTTTCTGTCTCTGGTTGAAGATTTTGTTGAATTTTTGGGGAGATTTATTGGTATCGCTCCTTATGGCGCCATTTCTCTGATGTCACTCCTATCTTTAAACTCTGTTTTCATAATGAAGTATTCAAAACCCTCTAGACATATGAAACTGGTGTAAAGTCTTTAAATGAGTCAATAATGTCTAATAAAAATGTTTCCACAATTTTAATTAAATTAGCTAGCTTTTACAAATTAATCTAAAATACATATAATTTTTATGAAGGTATTTCAGTTTATTTTATTTTACTCAGTTTTTTTTTTAAAAAAAGGAAAAGACGAAATTTGATTTCACATTAAATGCTACATTTTTTTATTTTTTATTTTTTAAGAATAAGTGAAAAGAGTAGATAATATTCTTATCTTGTCTGTAAAAAATTTGATTTTGTGACGTCAGAGAAATGACATTGTGAGTGGTGCTCCTGATATCTCCCCTTGAAATTTCAACAAATTTAACAACTAAAGACAGAGAAATAATCTCAGGACCACCTGAAATATACACACACCAGACAAAGATATGATTGGGCGAAAAGGTGGCTGAATATATAATCCACTCTGAAGAAAATAAGATGGAGAATGGAGTATTCTGCTTTTCTCACTAATCTGAGGAAGGAACAATTTTTTCTGAACCTCAGCAAGGCAGAGGGTCAGATGCAGAGAGAGAAAGCTGGGTGAGGGTGGATGATCAAGCAGAAGGAAGAACACCCCAGTTCTGCCTGAGATCACGTAGACAGGGTGCGCAGAAGTGGCAAGCTCCAAAAAAGGTTATTGGGGAGGGGCGCCCATGGGAGCTTGTGCTGTCACCAGTAGCTTTGTGTGCTCCTGGCTCTATGATAATGGGTGGTGTGCACGTGGCTCCACCTGGCACCACTAACATGGGAGCATGCATGGGTTGGAGGGCTTAGCTTGATATTATCAGTGATTAACACTTATGTGGGCTGTTGTCAGCATCTTTGTGCATTCCCAGATTCATGACCATCAGCATGGGACATACGCAAAGTCCAGGATCCCTGGGTCTCCACGGGCCTGCATTCGGCTCTGACTGAGATCACAAGTGTTGTGTGCCTAAGTGGGTAGATACAGGGCTCTGTGTGCACTGTTAAAGTCGTAGGGGCTGGGCACACACATGGCTTGCTCTAGGCTACGAAATAGTGCACGAGGGAGCCTGTGGAGATTAGACCCCCGGAGTGCTGTGGCATACTAGATATGCCAGGGGGCCCTTAGAAACTGATCTGCAATTGACTCCCAGCCTGCAGCACACTGAGAAGTGCTAGACCTGTCCAGTGGCCCTTAGAAGGGCACCTGACATGCAATCGGCTCCCTGCCCTGCTTGCTCTCACTGGCAGCTCTGGTTGGCACAGCCTTACCAAGAACTGTGCTTTGAGCAGTACTGGAGGAAGGATCTGGCTGATTTAGAGCCTCTTGCTCTGCAAGCAGTGGCTGGGGCAACTTCACAGCTAAGTCCCCAGGCTGCTAGCTCAAGTGGGAGAGATGTGGGGAGAGGCACCGGGAAAATTGAGTTTCCCTTTGTTAGAGCCTCCAAGCCCTAACAAGCCCTGCCTACCAATGGGACTGAGGCCCAGGCTACATCATCGCCACAGCGACACAACAGCAAACCTCTGCCCAAGAGCCCCCCAAAAGGCAAAACCTGTAGTGCAGCCCTACCTGCTGAAAAAAAAGGAAGAAGCTACCTCTCAAAACCAGAAAAAAAATTACATTTTTATAATTATTTTCTTTTTTGTTTCATTTTGGTCATTTTATCTTCTTTCCTTTTTATTCTTTCCTTTTCCTTTTAAACTTCATTATCCCTAGTAATTACATTTTTCATTTTTGTATTTTTATGAGGGTTTTATTTCAAAAACATTTACTTTTCTTTTTCTTTTTCTCTCATTTGATCATAATTTACCAACAAATTATTATACTTTGAATTCATATTTTTCTTTGTAGTATTTTGTGTTTTTTTATTGTTTTTTTCTTAATTTTTTTAAATTTATTCATTTTAGAGAGAAGAGGGAGAAAGAGAGAGAGGAGAGACAGAGAGAGAGAGAAGGGGGTAGCTGGGAAGCATCAACTCCCATATGTGCCTTGACCAGGCAAGCCCAGGGTTTTGATCTGGCGACCTCAGCATTTCCAGGTCGATGCTTTATCCACTGTGCCACCACAGGTGAGGCCTATTTTGTGTTTTTTTTTTACTTCATTTTTTATTTCTTTTGTTATCTTTCCTCAGTTCCTGTTTTTGTTCCACCTACCACTATAGAGTTTTCATTTTTTACTGTATCTTTTCAATTTTTATTTTATTTTTAAACTATCTTTTATTAGTGTTATTAACAATTCCACTCTCAAATGCCATTAAGGAAAAAGAAATCAAATATCATGGATACAAAAGACAGAGACGTAGCTCAAATAAATGATGAAAAATCGCTAGAAAAAATTTTAATTGCCTTAAAACCTTGAAGTTAAATGACAGAGAATTAAAAATTGAAATTCTAAAAATACTCAGGTAAATACAAGATAGCACCAAAAGACAGTTTAGAGAGCTCAAAAAACAATTCAATGAACAAAAAAAATACTTCACCAAGAAAATTGAAACTCACAGTGGCCAAGACATGGAAACAACCAAAAAGCCCTTCAATAGAAGACTGGATAAAGAAGATGTGGCACATATACACTATGGAATACTACTCAGCCATAAGAAATGATGACATCAGATCATTTACAGCAAAATGGTGGGATCTTGATAACATTATAAGGATTGAAATAAGTAAATCAGAAAAAAACAAGAACTACATGATTCCATACATTGGTGGAACATAAAAATGAGACTAAGAGACATGGACAAGAGTGTGGTGGTTACCAGGGGTGGGGGAAGGGAGGACACGGGGAGAGTTAGGGGGAGGGGGAGGGGCACAGAGAACTAGATAGAGGATGGCGAAGGACAATCTGACTTTGGGCGAGGGGTATGCAACATAATCTAATGACAAAATAACCTAGACATGTTTTCTTTGAATATATGTACCCTGATTTATTAATGTCATCCCATTACCATTAATAAAAATTCATTTAAAAAAAAAAAAAAAAAGAAAATTGAAACTATAAAAAAGAACCAGAGATGAAACACTCAATTTATGAACTGAAAAACAAGGTAACAAGCTTAGCTAATAGAACAGGCCAGATAGAGGAGAGAATTAGTGACATAGAAGACAGGCAACTAGAGGTACTACAGAGAGAAGAGGAGAGAGACTCACAAATTAAAAAAAATATGAGAAAGCCTTACAAGAATTGTCTGACTCCATCAGAAAGAGCAACCTAAGAATAATGGATATATTGAAAAAAGAAAAGGGAGAAAGTGGGAATGGAGAACATATTCAAACAAATAATTGATGAGAACTTCTCAGGCCTATGAAAAGAATTAGAACCTTGAATCCAAGAAGCAAACCGACCTACTCCAAGGCACATTGTAATAAATGATCACAAACCAATGACAAAAAAAATCCTCAAGGTAGCCAGGGAAAAGAAGAATACAACATATAAAGGAAGGCCCATTAGACTATCATCAGATTTCTCAGAATAAACTCTACAAGCCTGAAGAAAGTAGACATCAATATTTAAAGTTCTGAAAGAGAGGAACTTCCAGCCAAGAATACTATATCCATTAAAGCTATCCTTCAAATATAAAAGGGAAATAAAAACATTCACTGATATAGAAAACATGAGGGAATTTATCACCAGAAAAACCCACTTTAGGAAATACTAAAGGGTGTTATCTGACAAGATACAAAGAACAAACAAAACAAAATCACAAGTAAAAGCTCCAACAAAATCACAATAAAAACAAAATTAATCTGGGACAACAAAAACAAAAAAGGGGAGAGGACAGAGATTATCAAAGAATGGAGTGCAGAAGCACTCATGAGATATCATACTACAATGAATATAATATACATTCTTTTATTACCTAATGGCAAACACCCCTGAAAAAAAATGAAACAGAAAAAAGAAGCATGAAATACAACCAAACAAAAACAAATGACAGAAAAACAAAGGAGAAGAAGCAAACAAGATACAGAGCTATCAGAAAGCAATATATAAAATGGCAATAGGAAACCTTGAAGTGTCAATAATTACATTAAATGTAAATAGATTGAATTCACCAATAAAAAGACACAAAGTAGCAGAGTGGATCAAAAAGAAAATTCAACTGTATTCTACCTTCAAGAAACACATCTAAGCTACAAGGATAAAAACAAATTCAAAGTGAAAGGTTGGAAAACAATTCTCCTAGCAAATAATATCCAAAAAAAATCAGTTGTAGCCATACTCATATCTAACAATGCTGACTAAAAGACAGCAAAATTAATCAGAGACAAAGATGGTCATTTCATAATGACAAAGGGAACATTGAATCAAGAAGACATAACACTTCTTAATATATAT
This sequence comes from Saccopteryx leptura, assembly GCF_036850995.1. Taxonomy (NCBI): domain Eukaryota; kingdom Metazoa; phylum Chordata; class Mammalia; order Chiroptera; family Emballonuridae; genus Saccopteryx; species Saccopteryx leptura. The sequence continues at coordinate 189,671,301 of NC_089504.1, forward strand.
GCACCAAACCGAGGAGCACCAAAGTATATAAGACATCTACTAACTGATCTAAAAATAAAAACCAATAAAAATAGGATCATACTTGGAGACCTCAATACATTGCTGATGGCACTAGATCATTCATTCAAATAGAAAATCAATACAGAAATATTGGCCTTAAATGAAACACTAAAACAATTGGATATGATAGACATCTACATGATATTTCATCCCAAAATGCCAGAATATACATTTTTCTCCAGTGTACATGAAGCATTCTCAAGAATTGACCATATATTGGGCCACAAAACTAACATCAACAAATTCAGAAAGATTGAAATTATACCAAGCATATTCTCTGACCACAAAGCTTTGAAACTAGAATTCAGCTGCAAAAAAGAAGTAAACAAACCCACAAAAATGTGAAAATTAAACAACATACTGGGGATGATGTCAGAGTAATGGTGCTGTAGGGAGCAATACCGATAAATCTCCCCCAAAACTCAACAAGATCTTCAACCAGAAACAGAAAAATCTATCCTTGAAACCTCCAGATGTTCCACAATACACCCAAAGGTATGGTCGAACGAAAAATTGGCTACATATATAATCAAACCCTGAAGGAAATAGGGAGTAAGAAATACTTCACCTTCCTCACTAACCTAAATAGGGCTGCTTTCACTGGGAACTGAGAGTATAGAAACTAAGGCAGGCAAATGGGGTGAATAGATCCAGACCGTGGTACAAACGGTGAAACCAGGCTGTGGCACGCAGATCCAAGCCGAGAAAAAACTGTGCCTGCGGCTACCCAGTCAATACAAGCTAGCACTTGTGCCAAACCCACACAAAAAAAGACAAGTGGGGTAGCCATTCACCCCGATCTCCTGGTCGGCGCACGCAGATGGTGGGCGAGAGATTCCTCTTAGAGCCCCAGAAGTGGGCGCCCATTTTACCCCACAGAGAGTCAGAGTCAGAGGCCTTTGTGTGGGCCGAAAGCAGAATCTCAAAACCGCCCCAGCACCCTGAGAAAGCCGCGCACGGGGAGGGAGCGAGAGCTAATTTCAACACTAGAACTTCTCCCTGCGGGCGTGGGTCTCACTCGGAGTGAGAGACGGCTGGGCTGAAATCCTGGTCTGCGCGCATGGAGAGTGGGCAAGAGATTCCTCCTAGAGCCCTGGGAGTGGGTGCCCGTGTTACCTGACAGAGAGGCAGAGTTAGAGGCCTTTGTGCCGGAAAAGCAGAATCTCCAGGCTGTCCAAGCACCCTGAAAAAGCCACGCATGGAGAGGGAGTGAGAGCTAATTCCAATGCTGGAACTTTTCCATATGGGTGGGAGTCTCATTTAGAGTAAGAGATGACTGGCCTGATATCCCGATCGGCACGCACAGAGAGTGGGCAAGACTTTCCTCTGAGCGTCTCAGGAGTGGGCACCCATGTTCCCATACAGAGGAGGAGAGTCAGGGGCCTTTGTGTGGGCTGAAAGTGGAATCTCATGATCTTATACATCAAAACCCCAAAGAATCCACAGAAAGACTACTAGAAACAATAAGTCAATACAGTAAGGTCGCAGGATACAAAATTAACATACAGAAGTAAATAGCCTTTTTATATGCCAACAATGAAACATTTGAGAATGAACTCAAAAGAATAATCCCCTTCACGATTGCAACAAAAAAATAAAATACCTGGGAATAAACATAACAAAGAATGTAAAGAACTTATATAATGAAAACTATAAACCATTGTTAAGGGAAATCGAAAAAGATATAATGAGATGGAAGAATATTCCTTGTTCTTGGTTAGGAAGAATAAATATAATCAAGATGGCCATATTACCCAAAGCAATATTCAAATTTAATGCAATTCCCATCAAAATTCCAATGACATTTTTTAAAGAAATGGAGCAAAAAATCATCAGATTTATATGGAACTATAAAAAACCCTGAATAGCCAAAGTAATCCTAAAGAAAAAAAATGAAGCTGGGGGCATTACAATGCCTGACTTCAAAATATATTATAGGGCCACGACAATCAAAACAGTATGGTATTGGCAGAAAAATAGACACTCAGACCAATGGAACAGAATAGAAAGTCCAGAAATAAAACCACATATATATATAGTCAAATAATTTTTGATAAAGGGGCCAACAACACACAATGGAGAAAAGAAAGCCTCTTCAATAAATGGTGCTGGGAAAACTGGAAAGCCACATGCAAAAGAATGAAACTGGACTACAGTTTGTCCCCCTGTACTAAAATTAACTCAAAATGGATCAAAGATCTAAACATAAGACCTGAAACAATTAAGTACATAGGAGAAGACATAGGTACTAAACTCATGGACCTGGGTTTTAAAGAGCATTTTATGAATTTGACTCCAAAGGCAAGAGAAGTGAAGGCAAAAATTAATGAATGGGACTACATCAGACTAAGAAGTTTTTGCTCAGCAAGAGAAACTGATAACAAAATAAACAGACAGCCAACTAAATGGGAAATGATATTTTCAGACAACAGCTCAGATAAGGGCCTAATATCCAAAATATACAAAGAACTCATAAAACTCAACAACAAACAAACAAACAATCCAATAAAGAAATGGGAAGAGGACATGAACAGACACTTCTCCCAGGAAGAAATACAAATAGCCAACAGATATATGAAAAGATGCTCATCTTCTTTAGTTATTAGAGAAATGCAAATCAAAACTGCAATGAGATACCACCTCACACCTGTTAGATTAGCTATTATTAACAAGACAGGTAATAGCAAATGTTGGAGAGGCTGTGGAGAAAACGGAACCCTCATACACTGTTGGTGGGAATGTAAAGTAGTACAACCATTATGGAAGAAAGTATGGTGGTTCCTCAAAAAACTGAAAATAGAACTACCTTATGACCCAGCAATCCCTACACTGGGTATACACCCCAATAACGCAGAAACATTGATACGTAAAGACACATGCAGCCCCATGTTCATTGCAGCATTGTTCACAGTGGCCAGGACATGGAAACAACCAAAAAGCCTGTCAGTAGATGACTGGATAAAGAAGATGTGGCACATATACACTATGGAATACTACTCAGCCATAAGAAATGATGACATCGGATCATTTATAGCAAAATGGTGGGATCTTGATAACATGATACGAAGTGAAATAAGTAAATCAGAAAAAACCAGGAACTGCATTATTCCATACGTAGGTGGGACATAAATGTGAGACTAAGAGTCATTGATAAGAGTGTGGTGGTTATGGGGTGAGGGGGGAGAGGGAGAAGGAAAGGGGGAGGGGGAGGGGAAGGGGCACAACAAAAACTAGATAGAAGGTGACAGAGGACAATCTGACTTTGGGTGATGGGTATGCAACATAATTGAACGACAAGATAACCGGGACATGTTATCTGTGAATATATGTATCCTGATTTATTGATGTTGCTCATTGAAAAAAAAAAAAAAGAAAATGGAATTTCAGGTCGCCCCAGCACCCTAAAAAAGCTGCGCACAGGGAGGGAGCGAGAGCTAATTACAATGCTGAAACTTTTCCGTGCGGGCGGGAGTCTCATTTGGAGTAAGAGACGGCCTGCTCCATATCCCGGTCTTTGCGCACAGATATTGAGCGTGAGATTCCTCTGAGCATCCCGGGAGTGGGCACCTGCCCATGTTACTGGACAGAGTGGCAGAGTCAGAGGTCTTTGTGTGGGCGGAAGCACCACCTGATTATGCTAGCAGCTCTGACTGATTGAGCCTTACCCAGAGCCCTGTGCTGAGTGGGAATAGAGTGGGGAGTTGCCAGCTCTTTTAGCCTCTTACTATCCAGGCAGAGGCAGCAGCAACCCCATAGCTGGATTATCAGGCTACTAATTCAGAAAGGAAAAACTAGGAGAGAGGCTCCAGGAACATGGACTCTCTCACTGTCAGAGCCTACAATTGCCAACGAGACTGAAGCCCAATATATGACATCGCCATAGAGACTTATCAATAGCAAACCTCTACCTAAGCATAACACAGGGGCAGAACTCGGGGTACAGAGTCACCGAACATGAAGAGGGAGAGAAAAGGAAAAGCAAGAAGATAACCTTTAAATCAAGAATAATCCACAGACTTTATAACCTATCCCATTTTATTATATTTGTTTGTTTGTATCTCTTATCTTCATGTCTTGATTATTGTTTTTCTCTTTCAATTTGGTCATTTAATTCTCTGCCGGTCTTACTCCCTCCTCTGCTTAAACTACACTACCCATAAGTGTTACATCTCCCATTATATTTTCTTTCTTCTTTCTTTCTCTCTATGAGGGTTGCACTCCAAAACCCTTAACTCTCTCTCTCTCCCTTTTTTTTCTTTTTTCTTCTTTTAGTGGTTCCCTCTTTTCTCTCTCTCTCTTTCTTTTCTCCCTCTATATTAGTTTCTTCCTTTCTCCTTTACATCTCCTCTCATTCAATCCTCAATAATGAACAAATTATCTTATTTGGGACTCAAACTTATGTTTGTGGCATTTTGGGGGGTTTTTACTTCGCTTTTTTAACTCACTAGCAGTGCTCCCAACCCTGGCTTTTATTTTATCTAGTTCTTGTTCCAGTAACTACAACAGTAATTTTTAAAATTCCCCTCCATTTTCCTGTTTCCCCCTTATCCTTCTCATCATATCTTTTAGTCAACCAACACCTAAAAGCAAATCATTTTATTCTTGACCTAAATTTTTTTCTTATTTGCATTTTGTGGGTCTGTACCCCCTTCTTTTGCCCCTTTATTACTTCTCCCCAACTCAGGCCCTCAATTATATGCATTGTTTGTTCTATTTAGCACAACATAATTCACAATTCATCACAAGATTTTCTCAAGAAAGAGGGGAGAGGAGAAGAGAGGAAAAAAGGAGGGGGGGGGAATAATTTTCTTTCTTTTTAAAAATTTTTAATTATTTTTAAAAATTCTTTTCTATTTTTTATTTTTATTTTTTTAACTTTTTATTCTTTATTAAATCTCATTAATAGTATCAACACAACCACCCTCAGATGCCATTAAGAAAGAGAAAATCACATATCATGGATACAATAAAAAGAGAGGTAACACAAATAGATGAGAAAAAATCTATAGATAAAAATAAAATATATTGGAAAACTTTGAGTTAAATGACAGAGAATTTAAAATAGAAATCCTAAAAATACTCAGAGATATACAAGAAAACACAGAAAGGCAATTTAGGGAGCTCAGAAAACAACTCAATGAACACTAAGAATATATTACCAAGGAAATTGAAACAATAAAAACAAATCAAACAGAGATGAAAAACTCAATTCACAAGCTGAAAAACGAGGTACCAAGCTTAGCTAATAGAACAGGCAAGATAGAAGGTAGGATTAGTGAAATAGAAGACAAGCAACTTGAAGCACAACAGAAAGAAGAAGAGACTCAAAAATTAAAAAAAATGAGATAGCCCTACAGGAATAGTCTGACTCCATCAAAAAGAATAACATAAGAATAATAGGTATATCAGAGGGAGAAGAGAACGAAAATGGAATGGAGAAAATATTCAAACAAATAATAGATGAGAACTTCCCAAGCCTGTGGAAAGAACTAAAGCCTCAAATTCAAGAAGAAAACAGAACACAGAGATGTCTTAACCCCAACAAACCTACTCCAAGGCACATTATGATGAAATAGGCACAAACAAACAACAAACAAAAAATTCTCAAGGCAACCAGGGAAATGAAAAATACAACATATAAAAGAAGGCCCATTAAATTATCATCAGATTTCTGAACAGAAACTCTACAAGCTAGAAGAGAGTGGACCCCAATATTTAAAGTCCTGAAAGAGAGGAACTTTCAGCCACGAATACTATAACCGTCAAAGCTATCCTTCAAATATGAAGGAGAAATAAAAACATTCACAGATACAGAAAAGATGAGGAAATTTATCATCAGAAAACCCCCACTCCATGAATTACTAAAGGGGGTTCTCCAATCAGATATGAAGAACAAAAAACAAAACAAAACAAAAAACAACAACAAAAAAGCCACAAGTAAAAGCTCCAAGAAGAACACAATAAAACCAAATTTAAACTTTGACAACAACAACAAAAAATGGGGGGGGGAGAGGATGAAGATTAACAGTAGTAAAGGTGATGGAGTGCAAAAGTACTTACAAGATAGTGCACTACAATGAACAGGGTAGGCACCCTTTTCATTACTTAATGGTAACCACTCGTGAAAAAACCACCACAGAAGCACATGATTTAAAAGAGATAGCAACAGAGGAAAGATGTATGGAATACAACCAAATAAAAACAAAAGATAGGAAAACAAAAGAGAAGGATCAAACAACACACAAAAATAACAGAAAGCAGTCTATAAAATGGCAATAGGAAACTCACAAGTTTCAATAATTACACTAAATATAAACGGATTAAACTCACCCATAAAAAGGCACAGAGTAGCAGAATGGTTTAAGAAAGAAAATCTAACTGTATGCTGCCTACAAGAAACTCATCTAAGCAACAAGGATAAAAACAAATTTAAAGTAAAAGGCTGAAAAACAATCCTCCAAACAAATAACATCCAAAAAATAAGCAGGCATAGCAATACTCATATCTGATAATGCTGACTACAAAGCAGCAAAAGTACTCAGAGACAAAAATGTCCATTTCATAATGGTTAAGGGGATACTGAATCAAGAAGACATAACAATTCTTAATATATATGCACCAAACCAAGGAGCACCAAAATATATAAGACAGCTACTTATTGACCTTAAAACAAAAACTCACAAAAATACAATCATACTTGGAGACCTCAATATACTGCTGACGGCTCTAGATCGGTCATCCAAACAGAGAATCAATAAAAATATATTGGCCTTAAACAAAACACTAGAGCACCTGGATATGATAGACATCTACAGGACATTTCATTCCGTAGTAACAAAGTATACATTTTTCTCCAGTGTACATGGATTATTCTCAAGATTTGACCATATGTTGGGCCACAAAAACAACATCAGGAAATTCAGTAAAATCGAAGTTGTACCAAGCATATTTTCTGATCATAATGCCTTGAAACTGGAATTCAAATGCACAAAAGAGAAAAATACCCTCATAAAACTGTGGAAACTAAACAACATACTTTTAAAAAATGAATGGGTCAAAGAAGAAATAAGCGCAGAGATCAAAAAATATATACAGACAAATGAAAATGAGAATACGATATATCAGAATCTATGGGATGCAGCAAAAGCAGTGATAAGAGGGAAGTTCATATCACTTCAGGCTTATATGAACAAACAAGAGAGAGCCCAAGTGAACCACTTAACTTCACACCTTAATGAACTGGAAAAAGAAGAACAAAGACAACCCAAAACCAGCTGAAGAAAGAAGATAATAAAAATCAGAGCAGAAATAAATGAAATAGAGAACAGAAAACGTATAGAAAAAATTAATAGAACAAAGAACTGGTTCTTTGAAAAGATCAACAAAATTGAGAAACCCCTGACAAGACTTATCAAGGAAAGAAGAGAAAGAACTCATATAAACAAAATCCAAAATGAAAGAGTAGAAATCACCATGAGCACCGTAGATATACAAAGAATTATTGTAGAATACTATGAAAAACTTTATGCCACTAAATTCAACAACCTAGAAGAAATGGATAAATTCCTAGAACAATACAACCTTTTTAAACTGAGTCAAGAAGACGCAGAAAGCCTAAACATACCTATTAGTAGAGAAGAAATAGAAAAAAGCATTAAAAACCTCCTCCAAAATAAAAGTCAAGGCCCAGACGGCTATACCAGTGAATTTTATCAAACATTCAAAGAAGACTTGGTTCCTATTCTACTGAAAGTCTTCCAAAAAACTGAAGAAGCAATACTTCCAAACACATTTTATGAGGCCAACATAACCCTCATACCGAAACTGGGCAAGGATGGCACAAAAAAAGAAAACTACAGACCAATATCTCTAATGAATACAGATTCTAAAATACTAAACAAAATACTAGCAAATCAAATACAACAACATATTAAAAAAATAATTCATCATGATCAAGTGGGATTCATCCCAGAATCTCAAGGATGGTTCAACATATGTAAAATGGTCAATGTAATACACTATATCAACAAAACAAAGAACAAAAACCACAGGATCTTATCAATAGATGCAGAAAAGGCATTCAATAAAATACAACACAATTTTATTTTTAAGACTCTCAACAAAATGGGTGTAGTAGGAAATTATCTCAACATGATAAAGGCTGTATATGATAAACCATCAGTTAACATCATATTAAATTGCACAAAACTGAAGGCTTTCCTTCTTAAGTCAGGAACAAGACAGGTTTGTCCACTCTCTTCACTCTTATTTAATGTGGTACTAGAGGTTCTAGCCAGAGCAATCAGACAAGACAAAGAAATAAAAGGCATATTGGAAAAGAAAATGTAAAGATATCACTTTTTGCAGGTGATATGATTTTATACATCGAAAACCCCAAAGAATCCACAAAAAGACCACTAGAAACAATAAGCCAATACAGTAAGGTCGCAGGATATAAAATTAACATACAAAAGTTTATAGCCTTTCTATATGCCAATAACAAAACATTTGGAAACAAAGTCAAAAAAATAATTTTCTTCACAATTGCAACAACAAAAATAAAATACCTTGAAATAAACATAACAAAGAATGTAAAGGACATATATAATGAAAACTAAAAATCATTGTTAAGGGAAATCAAAAAAGATATTATGAGATCGAAGAATATTTCTTGTTCTTGGTTAGGAAGAGTAAATATAATTAAGATGACCATATTTCCCAAAGCAATATTCAAATTTAATGCAATTCCCATCAAAATTCCAATGACTTTTTTTTTTTTAAATGTAACAAAAAAATCCTCAGATTTAAATGGAACTATAAAAAACCCTGAATAGCCAAAGCAATCCTAAAGAAAAAGAATGAAGCTGGGGGCATTACAATGCCTGACTTCAAAATATATTATAGGGCCACGACAATCAAAACAGCATGGTATTGGCAGAAAAACAGACACTCAGACCAATGGAACAGAATAGAAAGCCCAGAAATAAAACCACATATATATGGTCAAATAATTTTTAATACAGGCCCAACAACACACAATGGAGAAAAGAGAGCCTCTTCAACAAATGGTGCTGGGAAAACTGGAAAGCCACATGCAAAAGAATGAAAGTTGACTACAGTTTGTCCCCTTGTACTAAAATTAATTCATAATGGATCAAAGACCTAAATATAAGGCCTGAAAGAATAAACTACATAGAAGAAGATATAGGTTCTAAACTCATGGACCTTGGTTTTAAAGAGCATTTTATGAATTTGACTCCAAAAGCAAGAGAAGTGAAGGCAAAAATTAATGAATGGGACTACATCAGACTAAGAAGTTTTTGCTCAGCAAGAGAAACTGACAACAAAATAAACAGACAGACTGGGGAATGATATTTTCAAACAACAGCTCAGATAAGGGCCTAATATCCAAAATATACAAAGAACTCATAAAACTCAACAACAAACAAACAAACAATCCAATAAAAATATGGGAAGAAGACATGAACAGACACTTCTCCCAGGAAAAAATACAAATGGCAAACAGATATATGAAAAGATGCTCATCTTCTTTAGTTATTAGAGAAATGCAAATCAAAACTGCAATGAGATACCTTCTCATACCTGTGAGATTAGCTATTATTAACAAGACAGGTATAGCAAATGTTGGAGAGGCTGTGGAGAAAAAGGAACCCTCATTCACTGTTGGTGGGAATGTAAAGTAGTACAACCATTATGGAAGAAAGTATGGTGGTTCTTCAAAAAATGAAAAATAGAACTACCTTATGACCCAGCAATTCCTCTACTGGGTATATACCCCCAAAACTCAGAAACATTGATATGTAAAGACACATGCAGCCCCATGTTCATTGAAGCATTGTTCACAATGTCCAAGACATGGAATCAACCAAAAAGCCTGTCAGTAGATGACTGGATAAAGAAGATGTGACACATATACACTATGGAATACTACTTAACCATAAGAAATGATGACATCAGATCATTTACAGGAAAATGGAGGGATCTTGGTAACATTAAACGAAGTGAAATAAGTAAATCAGAAAAAACCAAGAACTGCATTATTCCATACGTAGGTGAAATATAAAAACGTGACTAAGAGATATTGATAAGAGTGTGGTGGTTACGAGGGGTGGGGGGAGAGATACTGAGAAAGGGGGAGGGGGAGGGGCACAAAGAAAACTAGATAGAAGGTGACAGAGGATAATCTGACTTTGGGTGATGGGTAAGCAACATGATTGATTGGCAAGATAACCTGGACATGTTTTCTTTGAACATATGTACCCTGATTTATTGATGTCACTCTAGTAAAATTAATAAAAAAAACCCCAAAAAACAAAAACAAAAAAACCGCATACTTTCAAAAAATGACTGGGTCAAAGAAGAAATAAAAGCAGAGATAAAAAAGATACATACACACAAAGGAAAATAACAATATGACATATCAGAATCTCTGGGATTCAGCAAAAGCATTAATAAGAGGGAAGTTCAAATCACTACAGGCTTATATTAACAACCAAGAGAGAACCCAAGTAAATCACTTAACATCACATCTCAAGAAACTAGATAAAAAAGAATAAAGGGAACTCAAAACAAGCAGAAGAAAGGAAATAATAAAAATCAGAGCAAAATAAATGAAATATAGAACAGAAAAACTATAGAAAAAATAAATAAAACAAGAAGCTGGTTCTTTGAAAAGATCAACAAAATTGACAAACCCTTGGCAAGATTCACTAAGAAAAAAAGAGAAAGGACTCAAATAAACAAAATCCAAAATGAAAGAGGAGAAATCACCACAGATATCATAGATATACAAAGAATTATCGTAGAATACTATGAAGAACTATATGACACCAAATTTAACAGTCTAGAAGAAATGGATAAATTCCTAGAAGAATACAATTTTCCTAGATTGAGCCACAAAGAAGTAGATAGCCTAAACAGACCCATAAACAGGGAGGAAATAAAAACAACTATCAAAAACCTTCTAAAAAATAAAAGTCCAGGGCCAGATGGCTATACTAGTGAATTCTATCAAGCATTTAAAGAAGACTTGGTTTTTATTCTACTCAAAGTCTTCTAAAAAATTGAAGGAGAAACAATACTACAATACTTCCAAACACATTTTATGAGGCCAACATAACCCTCATATGAAAACCTGGCAAGAACAACATACACACAAAAAAATACAGACCAATATCTCTAATGAATACAGATGCTAAAATACTAAACAAATTACTAGCAAATCAAATACAACAACACATTAAAAAGTAATTTATCATGATCAAGTGGGATTCATCCCAGAATCACAAGGATGGTTCAACATACATAAAACAGTTAACATAATACACCGTATCAACAAAACAAAGAACAGAAATCGTATGATCTTATCAATAGATATAGAAAAGGCATTCAATAAAATACAGTGTGTCTGTAAAGTCACGGTGCACATTTGACTGGTCACAGGAAAGCAACCAAAGACGATAGAAATGTGAAATCTGCATGAAAAAAAGAAAACTCTCCCAGTTTCATATCTATTCAGTGCAGTTTGATGTGGTCTCATGCACAGATTTTTTAGGGCTCCTTTGGTAGCTATCCTGTAGAGCCTCTACAGACTCGTCACTGACTGATGCCTACCAGAATGGGGTTTCTCTACCAAACTGCTGGTTTCCTTCAACTGCTTATCCCACCAAGTAATGTTCTTCCTATGTGGTGGCGCTTCGTTATAAACATGCTGATATTCACGTTGCACTTTGGTCAAGGATTCGAATTTAGCAAGCCATAGAACACACTGAACTTTCCTCTATACCGTCCACATCTTGACTGGCATGGCCGTGGGCTGCTCCGCTGTATACATGGTGTTACATCATCATCTGCACGTGTGCACATGCTGCCACTCATCCTACAGAAACTGGGAGGGTTTTCCTTTTATTTGGTGCAGATTTCACATTTCTATCGTCTTTTGTTGCTTTCCTGTGACTGGACAAACGTGCACCATGACTTTGCAGACAAACTGTACATCATTTTATGTTTAAAAAACTCAACAAAATTTATAGAAGGAAAATATCTCAATATAATAAAGGCCATTTATGACAAATGATCAGCTAACAGCATATTAAATTGCAAAAAGCTGAAGACTATTTCTCTAAAATCAGGAACAAAACAAGGCTGCCCACTTATTCAACATAGTGCTGAAAGTTCTAGCCAGAGCAATCAGACAAGTGAAAGAAATAAAAGGCATTTATATTGAGAAAGAAGAAGTAAAGGTTTCACTTTTTGCAGATAATATGATCCTGTACATAGAAAACCCAAAAGATTCCATAAAAAGACTATTAGATGCAATAAACCAATACAGTAAGGTCTCAGGATACAAAATTAATATACAGAAGTCTATTGACTTTCCATATGCAACAATGAAACATTAGAAAATGAACTCAAAAAAAATAATCCCTTTTATGGTTGTAACAACAACAGAAAAATACCTAGGAATAAACATAACAAAGAATGTAAAGGACATATATAATGAAAACTACAAAGCATTGTTAAAGGAAATCGAAAAAAAAAACAATGAAACAGAAAAATATTCCTTGTTCTTGGATAGGAAGAATAAATATAGTTAAAATGACCATATTACCCAAAGCAATATATAAATTTAATGCAATTCCCATCAAAATTCCAGTTACATTTTTTAAAGGAATGGAACAAAACATCATCAGGTTTATATGGAACTATAAAAACCCCCAAATAGCCAAAGTAATATTAAAAAGTAAGAATGAAGCTGGAGGCATTACAAACCTGACTTCAAATTATTTTATAGAGCCATGATAATTAAAAGAGAATGGTACTGGCAGAAAAATAGACATTCAGACTAATGGAACAGAATAGAAAGCTCAGAAGTAAAACTACATATATATGGTGAAATAATCTTTGATAAAGGAGCCAAAAATCCACAATGGAGAAAAGAAACCTCTTCAATAAATGGTGCTGGGAAAACTGGAGAGCCATGTGCAAAAGAATGAAAGTTGACTACAGTTTGTCCCCTTGTACCAAAATTAATTCAAAATGGATCAAAGCCTAAAATAAGACCTGAAACAATTAATTACATAGAAGAAAAAATAGGTACTAAATTCATGGGCTTTGGCCATAAAGAACATTTTATTAATTTGACTCCAAATGCAAGGGAAGTGAAGGCAAAGATAAATGAATGAGACTACATCAGACTAAGAAGCTTCTGCCCAGCAAAAGAAACAACAAAACAGACAGCCCATTAAATGGGAAATGATATTTTCAAACAACAGCTCAGATAAGGGCCTAATATCCAAAATATACAAAGAACTCACAAACTCAATAACAAACAAGCAAACAATCCAATAAAAAATGGGAAGAGAACATGGACACTTCTCCCAGGAAGAAATGCAAATGGCCAATAGATATATGAAAAGATGCTCATCTTCACTAGCTATTAGAGAAATGCAAATCAAAACTACAATGAGATACCACCTCACACCTGTTAGATTAGCTATTATAAACAAGACAGGTAATATAGCAAGTGTTGGAGAGGTTGTGGAGAAAAAGGAACCCTCATCCACTGTTGGTGGGAATGTAAAGTAGTACAACCATTATGGAAGAAAGTATGGTGGCTCCTCAAAAACTGAAGAATAGAACTACCTTATTACCCAGCAATACCTCTACTGGGTATATAGCCCCAAAACTCAAACACACTGATATGTAAAGACACATGCAGCCCCATGTTCATTGCAGAATTGTTCATAGTGGCCAAGACATGGAAAGAACCAAAAAGCCCTTCAATAGATGATTGGATAAAGAAGATGTGGTATATATACATTATGGAACACTACTCAGCCATAAGAAATGACGAGCCCTGGCCGGTTTGCTCAGTGGTAGAGCGTCGGCCTGGCATGCAGAAGTCCCGGGTTTGATTCTCGGCCAGGGCACACAGGAGAAGCACCCATCTGCTTCTCCACCCCTCCCCCTCTCCTTCTTCTCTGTCTCTCTCTTCCCCTCTCGCAGCCAAGGCTCCATTGGAGCAAAAGATGGCCCAGGAGCTGGGGATGGCTCCATGGCCTCTGCCCCAGGCGCTAGAGTGGCTCTGGTCACAACAGAGCGAAGCCAGGGATGGGCAGAGCATCGCCCCCTGGTGTGCGTGCCGGGTGGATCCCGGTCGGGCACATGCGGGAGTCTGTCTGACTGCCTCCTCATTTCCAGCTTCAGAAAAATACAAAAAAAAAAGGAAATGATGACATCGGATCATTTACGACAATATAGATGGAACTTGATAACATTATACGGAGTGAAATAAGTAAATCAGAGAAAACTAAGAACTGTATGATTCCATACATAAGTGGGACACAAAATTGAGACTCATGGACATGGATTAGAATGCAGTGGTTACCAGGGGGAGGGGAAGGCAGGAAAGGGAACAGTGAGGGGAGAGGAGAGGCATAAAGAAAACCAAATAAAAGGTTACAGAGGACAGTTTGACTTTGGGTGATGGCTATACAACATAATCAGATGTCAAAATGATTTGGAGGTGTTTTCTCTGCAAGGATATACTCTAATTGATCAATGTCATCCCGTTAAAATTGAATGTTTAAATAAAATAAAAAAATCATAGTGATTGAAGTTTGAAAATAAATTTGCTTGGCCAGATGTTGATTTGCATAGAGAAATAAAAAAGGATGGGGTTGATTTAAAAAATGATAAATATTAGATAAATTAAAAATCTATTTGGAGTCTTTGGCTGGCTGGCTCAGTGGCAGAGTGTGGGTGGTGGTGTGTGGGTGTCCCAGGTTTGATTCCTGGTCAGGGCACACAGGAGAAATAACCATCTGCTTCTCTACCCCTCTCCCTTCTCTTTTTTTCTTTTTCTCTTCCTCTTCTGCAGCCATGGCTCCATTAGTTTCAGCAGTTAGCCTTGGTGTTGAGGATTGCTCCCTGTCCTCTGCCTCAGGTGCTAAAAAAAAATGGCTCTGTTACTGAGCAAGGAGCAAAGTTCCCAGATAGGCAGAGCATTACCCTGTAGTAGGCTTGCTGGGTGGATCCTGGTCAGGCGCATGCAGGAGTTTGTCTTTACCTTCACTCCTCTCACTAAACAAACAAACAAACAAACTAACAAACAAACACAAAATCTATTTGGAAATAGGGATCTTTCGTGTTCTCAAACAAAGAATGAAATTATAAAACAAATATTTGTAAAAGCGATTCCAGTGGCTATTTCTGGGTTGGAAGAGGAGACAATAGAGTATGTGGAAAGTGTCTATGGAACTAGAAAGCAGAAGAACAATTAATTCCAAGCGGTCATTTGGGTATGGCTCAGTTTGGTAATACATTTTGTAATATACACTCATTATCAACTGAGTGTAGTTGATAATACCTTTGGTTATTACTTCATCTGTTTACTTATATAAATGGAACCTCTCATCCATATTAGAAATTGAAGAGGAAATGATCTTTGTCTAAGAACTTAACCAGGGCTTCTATTATGGTAATAACAGAGTTCTAGACTTCTGTTACTCCAAGGGAACTCAGGTATTGAGGAACTGCAGGGAGATAAATTACCCTGTGCAAGAAAATGAGAAAAATGTGTGTGTGTAAATTATATCTTTGTTTCCCTCCTAACTGGGCTGGCATAGAAAGAAATATGTGAGATGGGTAGAGGAGACTTAGAAGACAGCCAAGAACTTTTATGAATGGAGGTTTCTAATAATAAATGTGAGTTGTGTGATATATTATTTTTCAGTATTTTAAGACATTCAGGCACAGATGCCATGCTTACAGAGTGTTTAGTGTGTGTGTGTGTGTGTGTGTGTGTGTAAATTATGGAAAAGAACTGAGAGGTACACCTGGGTTGATGTAGGATGGAAAATAACTTTGGTTTGGGAAGACAAAATGATCCATAATGAACTATCTGAGCAAGGGAGGGAGCTGAATGCCAGAGCTGTTCATGACAATAGTATTCCAGGAATTTGCAGAAATCCCAGAGAGGACAGGAATTTCCCACAGGTTACTGGCTGTGGGTTTGAGCTTTTCTACTTGTGATCTTAAAGGCTAGAGTGACTGACAGAATTTTAATAAGGATAAAGTTGACTTTACATGCCTATTTTAGTAGATTTAAAAAGGTGGCTAAATATATCATGTCTGCTTCTTTTAGTATTATATGCCTAAAGAGCCCCTACCCTGTAGGCTGAGCTGCCTTAAGGATTTCTTGATGCTGCTGCCCAGATAGGAGGCTCAGAGGAGTTCATTTGCCTGCCAGGCTGGTTTGGCTTCTCTCAGCCTTTTCAAGGATACTGAAATGTCACACTATGGATGCCTGGGTCTTTCTGATCTACCTCTAGGACTGAAAGCCCCTTATCCCCCCACTTGTCAATAAAGATGACAGCTAGAGATAATCTTTCTATGGCAAAGTAACATTTACAAATTTTAAGTACTTAATGCTTACTCCCAGAAACACTGGGAAGGAAATCGAAGGCACTAAATTTTTTTAGAAGGATGTTTTAAAAAATCTGCTTGGAGTCATCTCTTGGTCTTTGTTTCATTCCTGTCTAATTTTGTGGTTCTAATACTATTGTAAAATTAAATGTCACAGAGCATAAATGAAATAAATATATTATTTGACTTTTTTGCTTTTTCTTATTTTTAGTATTGTGCTTAAGTAATTTTCCTGTTTTCTAGCAGACTATTTTGCTAATAAACTAAATGGGAATGTGGGTGGGGGTTAATCCTAAAGAAAATAGAATTATGATACTGGTGACAGGGATAAGAATAGATTACTTGGGTTGGAATCTCACTCAGCTCTTCTACTTCCCAACCTGGTAACCTCAAAGAAGTTATTTAAACTCTCTGATTCTCAGTTAAACTCAACTATAAAATGGAGTTAATAAAAGTTCTTTCCTCTCAGAGCTACTAAGATAATTTATGTAAAGATACTAGAACATTACTGGGACCTAGTGGGTGCTCAATTAGCTATTTATTTTTATTATTATTATAATACATTTATTATTTTATAACAGAAAAATCAGTCCACTGGAAAAATCAATTTCATTGTTTTTACTTTGTTTTTGATTCAAAGTGATATTTTCTCATTCAATTATTTATCATAGTCAAAATCTTTTTTTAAAAAAGATTTTATTTATTCATTTTAGAGAGGAGAGAGAGAAAATGAAAGATAAGGGGAAGGGAAGAACAGGAAACATCAACTCCCATATGTGTCTTGACTAGGGAAGCTAGGGTTTCGAACTGGTGACCTCAGGGTTCCAGGTTGATGCTTTATCCACTGTGCCACCACAGGTCGGGGTAGTCAAGATATTTGATTTTCTATCACTTTTGGCTGTTTTCACAAATTCATACTTAAATGCATAATTTGCTATAATTATGAGTATTTCTAAGAATATTCCATTAAGGTTGAAGACAGCACCCATAAAAGGAATCCTTCTAACATTTGTAGCATGATTAGAGTGAGTGTGAGGTTTCCCCAAGTGTCTACTTTGAAGGAGATAACATTCATTTGAAAATGCAAGTTCTTCTTATTTTTTTTTTTTTACTGAAAATATATACATACTTAAATACAGTCATAATACTGTGGTAGGGAGAATAATGCCACCCCCCAAACCCCAGATGTCTGTTTTAGCTCTCAGAACCTGTGAATGTATTCTATTACAAGGCAAGGAGTAATGAAGACTGCTAATCAGATGCCCTTGAGATGAGAAGATTATCCTGGTTTACCAAGGTGTGCCTAAGGGTTCTTCTAGGTCAGTGATGGGCAATCTTTTGAGCTTGGTGTGTCACAATTCACCAAAAAACCAAGCATAACTTGGGTGGTGTGTCACTTCGAGAAAAAAAACCCCATAATTTCACAATATTTATAGTTTAAATAACAAAAATGTATAATTGTAATATATAACTGTATTTAATAAACCAAAAACTAATTATTTAACTTACCTGATTAGTGATTTCTTTGTTCATTTGTCAGTCGGTTTCTTTTGTTGCTCTTGATATTATTTAACTTGTGTGGGATGCCACACAAATGAGGGGGAGGGGAAATTCTTTAACTAACCTGCCCATTAGTGACTTTTTTGTTGCTGAATTTCATTGGCTAAATCTTCAATTGAAGGTTGGTATTTTGTACACTTCAAGCCCAAGCAAGTGCTACTAACTTCATCTGTCAATCTGTTTTTCTTTTTGTTGGTTTTAATATTATTTAACGCTAAGAATAAAGTCTCACAAAAGTATGTAGAGGGAAAAATTGTGAGAATAAAGCCATTGCTATATTTTTCAGGGTGCTAAAAGTGTCTGGTAGTCGGTTCCAGGCACTCCAAATTTCCTGTTCATAGTGGCACTCCTCTTGATTCTCCAAGCATCACCTTTCCATATTCTTAAGCTTTGACCCAAGTTGACAAACACCTGAGCCCAGATGCTGTCTTGAAATTCTGCAAGTTGCATCTTATGTAAATTAAGATGGTTGCGCTATTTCTAATGGCGGGAAATGGCACCCATAGCACAGGCCCTCGCCTCTCCCAGCCACCCCCTCACTTATCTCAGTAATGACGGTTAATTAGAAATCCACAACACCCCAGAACAGCAGATTGGATGATGGTTGCTGTGGTTATGTGGTTGCTGGTAATGGCAATCACAGGGCCCCCGGGGTCCCCCCCCCCAGCATTCCACTGCTCCCTGCTCTGCCGGCTGGAAGTGAGGTCACAGATCCCCCAATGGCCTAACCAGAAGACCCAGAACTAGATGCTCTGTGCCGGAGTTCTGTTCTACAGACCTCTGGTACAGAGTGTCTACACTACAGCAAATGTTTTATCCTCAGCTACTGCACCTGGCCATGTAGGAGCGAGGATGAAATGTCCTTCTTGGCATGTGGCCCCATACTTCTCTGGTATGTGGCTGCATGCAGCCGTGTGTCATAGAAAATGGCTACGTGTGTCACTGCTGACACACTGTCATAGGTTTGCTATCACGGTTCTAGGTGAATGATGAAAGCACGAAGTGACACAGCATGGGAACGTCTTTCCCCTGTGCTGTTTGCTGGCTTTGTGCATAGAAGGTGCCAGGAACCAAACCTGCGGGCATCCTCCAGAGACTGGGAAAGGTAAAGAAACAGAATCTCTTCCATCTAGAGCAGTGCTAGTCAACCTGGTCCCTACTGCCCACTAGTGGGCATTCCAACTTTCATGGTGGGTGGTAGCGGAGCAACCAAAATATAAATAAAAAGATAGATTTAACTATAGTAAGTTGTTTTATAAAGATTTATTCTGCCAAACTTAGCAAAAATCCGACATAAAGTACTTGGTAAGTAATTATTATTGTATGCTTTAACTTGCTGTAACTCTGCTTTATAAATTTTATAAAGTAAAGTTACTTCCCTACTTTATAAATCACCATGACTGTGGAACCAGTGGGTGGTTAGAAAATTCTACTACTAACAGAGATACAGAAGTGGGCGGTAGTTATAAAAAGGTTGATGACCCGTAGTCTAGAGCCTCCGGAAGGAGTGCAGTTCTGCCACCTCCTTGATTTCAGTGAGACCCATAGCAGACTCTGAACTGTCTGTTGAACTTGAACATATGTTTCTTTAAGCCACCACGTTTATGATATTTTATTTTAGCAGCAATAGAAAACTAATATAATACTCTACTGTCATGTCTCATGCCATGGGTTAAATTGAAAATGATAGTCTTTTTGTTCGTCTTTAATATTTTAGAATACTTAAAAGCATGATAAAGATCACTTTCAGGAAGAAGAGAAAGGAGTGCACTCGAGGTGTGGGTTGTAAGAAATGTTTGCTGCTATTTCAGTGGAAAGGTATCTTGCTTTCTCTTTCACTAGGTCAGAGATTATTCACAGTTTGAAGCACATGTTGGAGCTTGGAATAAGAATTGTGGATAAGTAAAGGTCTTGTGCTGTGGAGAGAGCAAATCATTGAAGAGAATTTTACCTTGGGCAGAATAGCTTGTGTTTGTGGAAATTTTGAAAAGATTAAACTGATGAAGCTTCTATTTATAGCTGCATTCTGATTGTTTCCGTTTTCCCCAGGCAATTGATGGTAAATACATATGCTATTCATTGACAAATCTTGTTTTGTTTTTTTTTCCGTGGAAATATAAATAATAGAGATCTGCAACTTTTAGGTATTTTAAAACTACAAGAGAGAAGAAGGACAATTTAAAAAACAGTGTGTTGGCATGAGCTCAGGATGATTATTTTGCAACATAATTTTGTATAGGGAGGGCAGAGAATTTACAGGACATAAAACAGTAAAATTTAAAGGTGAAAGGAGCATGCACTGGAGATGGGTCGGGGGAAGGTTCAAACCAGAAAATCTTGACAGAACTGGTACAGCCAGAAGAGGCAAAGAAAATAAATAGGCCAAGTGAGCTAATGCTTACTGAAGGCATTAAAAAGAGTAAGCAGAATCATTTATAACTTTATCAGGGAAAAAAATACAGGAGAGAGAATGGCCCATCAATAAATGAAGAGGGAGCAGAAATCAATGTTAGTTGTAAAATGTCTGAGTTATTGAACTGCTGTTTTCAAGTTCGTCTTTATGAAGAAATAGGTTTCTGGATAATTAGGAAGTAATTAAGGTTGTACCAACTTTGAGGCACTATTGATAATAAATAAGTATATAATTACCAATTGCACTAATAAAAAGTGTGTGTGTGTAGAAGAAATGTATTCTATAATAAACTTTTCTGATCTAATGGTAATTATTACACCACTTGTGAAATTAGTGATGGATTGGGGTGGGGATGGGAGGAAACCACCTCCAAACATGCACAATAAATTAGAAGCCATGATTTGAAAAGAGGAAAAAGGCAAAGGAATGAGCACGTCATGCTGGACTTCAGAGGATTTGATATCACTTTATGTAAACAAACAACACCAACACACACACACACACACACACACACACACACACACACACACACACACACCCATTTTAGTAAAACAGTTTAAAGACTGGACCACCAGGTTTGGGATCAGAAACAGTACAAAATAATTTTTAGTTGCTCATTGTCCAGAGAAACTGGATTGCTTAGGTGACTGACAACATAAGTCTTACAAATGTTAGATAGCTGGTATGCAGTCTAACAGCTCTGGAAGTAAAATGTTATAGAAAATTACAGGCTCCAGTTGGTGCTATATAATGTGGACCTATCTATGAACTTGGTGTAGTATGGATTAAATAAATACATCTCATATACTTTTTTATTAATCAATGAATTGATGTAAGGGTGGACTCTTTGGTAATTCAAAGATGGTACGGAGTAGGGAAGAACAAAAGATTTGAAGTCAGAACAACCCAATTTAGTATTTTGCCTCAACCCCTTGCAATAAACCCTGGGCAAGTTCTTTAAGGTTTTGAGGAATGGTAATCATACTTACCTCATGGCTTTATAAAGATTAAATGAAACAGCTGATATACAGCTCTTGGCACAAAGTAGATACTTGACAAATAAAACTTATCATAATAATATGGGAGATTTGAGTGAAACACATGATATAAATGTTTGCTTGAAAGCTAGAGAACCCAGAATCAATTTTTGCTCTAATCTTAAATAACATAGACCTTGGCATGTTCATAGTTGATAAATGATAGCTGTTAATGTATCTTTATTATTTAGCTCTGTTACCTTGAGAAAATTATAGTCTCATTTGACCTCGATTTCTAAAATTAGGATTAACCTATATTTTTTCAAGCTGTATTCTCAGCATTATTGGAGCATGAGTTTCTTGAAGGAACTTAAGAATTTGGTTGATGAGGTAAAACTAATATACAGGAAACATCTGGAGGTAAAAGTGATTCTTATCCTCATAACTGTGCCGGGAGTTCAGAGAACAGAGAGGGTGGGCTGTTGTGGCAGCAGCAGATAGGACAAGGAGAGCAATGGTGCTGACTTTGGCCCTTGGAGCTTACTTAAAGTTTGGATGGGTGAAGGGATGTTGGAGAGGCTGAAATGTTCCTCAGGTTGGGTGACAGCCTGAGCCAGGGTGTAAAGGCGGGAATGAATGCATCTGGTGATTGCATTTATGGAACATGGGGTTTATAATCTGGTACAAGGCCTGAGGATTGCACCAGAATATTTGAAATTGTTGACATTTGACATTGTCTTTATATGAGAGGTGAGTGGATGTTGAATAGAAAGGAATGTTTAGGTTGGAGAAATAATTGAAGGACAAAGTAGAAGAATGCTGTCACTTTTAAAAACCTTTCTTTTTAAGGAGCAGTGGCTTTATATGGAATGAGATACTTGAATCCCTAAAATGCTTTTCTTCTTGTGGTGCTCTGCAAACCATCCAGAGAATTTTACTTTTTTTGTCTTTTCCCCCAACTAGCCTAAGAATCTTTTGAGGTGGCAACTAAGTTTTGTTCATCTCCATATATGAGCATTTAACTCAGAACCTGACACAATAATGATGAACACAAAATACTTGTGGGATAAATGAAAGCTGCTGTAGGTTGTAATCATGAAATGATATTTAATATTTTTATCTCATTTGCATTTATTTTAGTTACATGTTTTATCTACTTCTAAAAGGTGGCTTGCACATTGAAATAGAATATCTGCTAAGAAACAGAGGTCATATTTCAGAAGGAGAAAGTTCCTCTCCTTTTAGGCATCAAGGCCAAGTAGATTATGATATTTGGGCAAAAAATTTGGATTTGATTTCTGACAGTTGTAACATAAAGAGAACCACACTGTATTTTTTCATTTTTCTGATAAACAACCTACAACATTCAACGCAGAGAGTTTTCCCTGGAAACAAACTTGAGGAGGAAGTGATCACATGGGAGCTTGTAATATTTCAATTAAATGTTCCCAGATAGGGAGGGATATTCAATTGGATGTGAGTGAGCATAAAATAGGTTCTAGAGAGAACTGGCACTGAGACCAGTCCCATTTCCTCTGGTTCTCCAGATGGTTCAGGGATGAAATTTACCTAGTTTTTTATTTTTATTTTTGAAGTGCTGTGCATCTGGAAAAAATAAGCAAGAATTCAATTATTTAAAAGTAAAGATATTTAGGTATAGTTAGAGAATGGACTTCATATTAAATTATTTTGCTTTGAAACATGGTAAATAACTTGGAAAATAGCATAAAACACTTTGCAGGACCATGGCTCATAAATCTATAACATCGCTTTTATTAACTTGGAATCGTCATGAGCTGAGATGAAGAAGAGAGTCCTTGAATTGATTTCCACATTATGCTGATTTTGTGATCATCTGTGTACTGAGAGACCACCCAATTCATCTCTGTTGTAACTAACACCAGATTTTGTCCTGGGTTTGAAATCTCTGGCTATGACATGCAACATATTTAAAAAATCTGTTTGATTGATAGTTTAATCATTGTTCCTATTACATCAGCAGCCGGCCCTAGTATTCCAATTTTGAAGGATTGTTTTGCCTCTGCACTTGTGTCACACAGAGTGCTTGTGGCTTGCCAATAGGAGATTTGATTGGAGCTTTGCAGATTTTAGACATAGTCAAAAGTTTAAATTTGTGGTTATCTTCAGACAGCATGTGATTTCTGGTCTTTGTGTTATAAAGTCAACTTTCCAATCATTATCATTGTGCACTTTTATCTCATCCTTTCTTTCTTCCATATTTATATGAGTGTCAACAATTTTATACTTTTTAAAAGGTAGTGGGAAAAGCCAGTCACCTCTTGCTCTTTTGGAACCTAAGGAGGCAAACATGTAATCATGCTTCTGTCTGAGTGTAGTTGCAAATCCTTCCTTTTGGTCAGGGTCATCATTCTAGATTTTCTACTTGATTTGCCAATCAGGCAAGTAAGCATGGTTTAGAGGCTGAAGAAATTCAAGGGGGCCTAAAACAAGTGGTAGCTAAGTACAACTCTTAATTGAACTTGACATTTAGAGTCATACTCTGCTGCTCAGGCAAAATCGTTAAGTAGGTAAAAACTGTCTACAGGGATCCTGCTTCCTAGGCATTCTCTCTGATTTGCTTACTCCATTTATGACATTTTCAGTTTCCTTGCCACTCCCTTCTTTCACACCGATAGCACCTTCCTGGACTTATCCTTTGTGGGTGATGTTCCATGTTTTGACCTTTAAATAAATATCTTAATTGAAGTAAAATCAATATACAATAACTGCTCCTATTTAAAGAGTATAATTTGATAATTTTTGACATATGTCCACACCTGTGATCACAACAGTTAAAGTAATGAACATATTCACCACCAAAGTTTTATCATGTTTCTTGCTAATCGCCCCTTCTGCCTCTCTCTGTGCCCAACCCCATCCCCACATAACCTCTTTCTGTTTTCTGTAGCCATAGATTTGTTTGTAATATCTTATATAAATTGAATAATACAGTATACATTTCTTGTGTGATTTGAGTTTTTTTATTTTGTATTATTATTATTATTATTATTTTGTATTTTTCCGAACCTGGAAATGGGGAGGCAGTCAGACAGACTCCTGCATGTGCCTGACCGGGATCCACCTGGCATGCCCACCAGGGAGCGATGCTCTGCCTATCTTGGGGTGTCGCTCTGCCACAATTAGAGCCATTCTAGCGCCTGAGGCAGAGGTCACAGAGCCATCCTCAGCGCCCGGGCAAATTTTGCTCCAGTGGAGCCTTGGCTGTGGGAGGGGAAGAGAGAGACAGAGAGGAAGGAGAGGGTGAGGGGTGGAGAAGCAGATGGGCGCTTCTCCTGTGTGCCCTGGCCGAGAATCGAACCCAGGACTCCTGTATGCCAGGCCAACGCTCTACCACTGAGCAAACCGGCCAGGGCCAATTTTGTATTATTATTATTTTGAGATTCATCTGTGTTGTTTGATATATCAGTGGTTCATTCCTTATATTGCTGAGTAGTATTCCATTGTAGAATAGTCTACAATTTGTTTGTATGGGTATTTGGGTTGTTTCTTTGTTTTTCTTTCTCCCTTCCCTTCCCTTCCCTTCCCTTCCCTTCCCTTCCCTTCCCTTCCCTTCCCTTCCCTTCCCTTCCCTTCCTCTTCCTCTTCCTCTTCTTTCTTCTTTCTGTCTTTCTTTCTTTCAGCAGAAAGAGACAGAGACAGAAATATGGAGCAGCTCCTGTATGTGCCCTGACTAGGCAACCTCCACACTCCAGGATGACACTCCAACTAACCTGAGGTATCTGGCCAGGGCTTTTCTTTTGTTTTAATTTAAATTTTATTTTTCAAGTATGGTTTATGTTT
Organism: Saccopteryx leptura; assembly: GCF_036850995.1. Lineage (NCBI taxonomy): Eukaryota > Metazoa > Chordata > Mammalia > Chiroptera > Emballonuridae > Saccopteryx > Saccopteryx leptura. The sequence continues at coordinate 189,696,582 of NC_089504.1, forward strand.
AATGTTATTTTGCATTAGTTTCAGGTGCACAGCATATTTGTTAGAAAATCATATACTTTACCAAGTATTTCCCCTGATATTTTCAGTACCCACCTGACATCATACATAGTCTTTAAAATATTGTTTACTATATTCCTGATGCTGTAGTTTATATCCCTGTGACTATTTTGTAACTACCAATCTGTGCTTACTAATTTCTTCACCTTTTTCACCAAGTCCAATTTTTGATGAACACATATACAGCTGTTATGGACATCATGCTCAAATCTTTGTTTGGACATATGCTTTCATATTTGTGGCATTTACCTAGGACATACAGATGACTGGGTCACATGGTAGATGTATTGTTAACATTAGTTGTTAAAATAGTACAACTAATTCGAAAATGTTTAGCAGTTTAAAACTGCTAAACATACATTCCCACCATCAATGTATGAGAATTCTGTTTGTTCTAAGTCTTTGCCAATTCTCAATGTTTTCAGTTTTAATTTTATATGTTAAAATAGACATGTAGTGCTATCTCTTTTAATGTTTGTTTTACAAATGACTACCAGTGTTGGTTATCTTTTCATGTGTTATTTGCCACTTATGTATTTTATTTGTTGAGGTGTCTGACTAAATCTTTTGCCTATTAGAAATACTAATTATTTTCTATTATTTTTCATGATTTCTGTTCTGACTTTTATTATTAGCTTTCTTCTGATCACTTTGGGTTTAATTTGCTTCTCTTTTTCTAGTTTCTTAAGGTAGAAGATGAGGTCATCAGGCTTTTTTTTTTCTAATATAGGTATTTAGTGCTTTAAATTTCCCTCTAAATATAGTGTAACCAGCATTTCATAAATATTATGACTTGATTTTTTATTTTTATTTACTTTAACATGCTTTCTAACTTCCCTTTTGATGTTTTCTTTGAGCTATTGATTATTTGGAGATGTTATTTAGTTCCAACTATTTGGGATTTTCTATATATTTTTCTGTTTTAATTATAATTTAATTCTATTTTTCTCAGGACAGATATTTGTATGATTTCAATCCTTATAAATTTATTGAGAGTCAATTTATAGCCCAGATTATGATCTCTCTTGGTAAATGTTTTGGGCACACTTAAAATGATTCTGTTGATGTTGGGTGAGGTGGGCTATAATTTTCAATTATGTCAAGTTGGTTTATAGTCTGTTTCAAGTCTTCTATACCCTTACTGAGTTTTCTGTCTACTTGTTCTATCAATTATTGACAGAGAATGTTAAAATCTTGGCCCATAATTGCTGATTTGCTTAGTTCTCCTTGCAGTTTTGTTTCATTTTGAAGCTTGTCATTTTTTGATGCTTAAGCTTTTAGTCTTGTTATATCTGCTTGATGAATTGATCCTTTTATCAGGATGAAATGACCATCTTTATCAATAATAGTATTTTTTGCTCTAAAATCAAGAATATGTACTATGTCTGATAAGAAAGCCACTCCAAATTTTTAAAATTGGTGTTAAAAATATATTTTCTCTCATACTTTTTTTTTTTATCCTTGTTATGTCTTTGCATTTGACTACTGCTATTGAAAAATCTAATCAAACAACTGCTGTTTTTAAATTGGGATACTTAAACCATTTATATTTAATGTGATTATTGCTACAATTGGATTTACTTTTATTTTTTTAAATTTTTTTATTAATTTTAATTTATTGTGTTAACATGGATTCAAATGTCCCACTCAATATAACACCCTCCCCCCATCCCCTTGTCCCCCATTATATCCCCTTTTCCCCTTTCCCTCTGACTCTTTCCCCCCTTCCCTTTGGGATTTGCTGTCCTGTTATCTGTATCTATGTGTTATGTATATATAATTTCACTAATCCCTTCATCTTCTCTGATCCCATTTCCACATCCTCCTTCCCTCTGACAGCTGTCCTTCTGGTTCCTATGACCCCGTCTCTGCCTCTGTTATGTTCCTCAGTTTACTTTGTTCATTAGATTCCACATGTAAGTGAGATCTTATGATATTTGTCTTTCTCTGCCTGCCTTGCTTCACTTAGCATAAATATATCCAGGTCCATCCATGCTATCTCAAAAGGTAAGATTTCCTTCTTTTTCATGGCTGCATACTATTCTATTGTGTATACGTACCACTACTTTTTAATCCACTCATCCACTGATGGACACTGGTCTGTTTCCAGATCTTGGCTATTGTAAACAATGCTGCAGTAAAGATGGGAATGCATATCTTTTTTTGAATCAGTGATTTGGTATTCTTAGAATATATTCCTAAAAGTGGGATAGCTGGGTCAAAAGGCAGTTCTATTTTTAATTTTTTGAGGAAACTGTTTTCCATAGTGGCTGCACAAGTCTGCATTCCCACCAGCAATGCAGAAGGGTTCCCTTTTCTCCACACCCTCGCCAGCACTTATTCTGTGTTGTTTTGTTGATGAGCGCCATTCTGACTGGTGTGAGATAATATCTCATTGTGGTTTTAATTTGCATTTCTCTAATGATTAGTGATATTGAGCATTTTTTCATATGCCTATTGGCCATGGTATGTCCTCTTTGGAGAAGTGTCTATTCATTTCTTTTGTCCATTTTTTGATTGGATTGTTTGTCATCCTGGTATTGAGTTTTAAAAGTTTTTTTTTAAAATTTATTAAATTTAATGCAGTGACATTGATAAATCAGGGTACATATGTTGAGAGAAAATATCTCTAGATTATTTTGACATTTGATTGTGCTGTATACCCCTCCCCCAAAGTTAAATTGTCTTCTGTCACCTTCTATCTGGTTTTCTTTGTGCCCCTCCCCCAACCCCTCTCTTCTTCTTCACCCCATCCCCCTCCCCCACCCCCACCCCACCCCCATTGCCATCACATTCTTGTTCATGTCTTTGGGTCTCATTTTTATGTCCCTTCTATGTATGGATTCATCTTAGTTATTTTTCTGATTTACTTATTTCACTCCGTATAATGTTATCAAGGTCCATCCATGTTATTGTAAATGATCCGATGTCATCATTTCTTATGGCTGAGAAGTATTCCATAGTATATATGTACCAAAGCTTTTTAATCCATTCGTCCTCTGACAGACACTTGGGCTGTTTCCAGATGTTCGCTATTGTGAACAATGCTGCCACAAACATGCGGGTGCTTTCTCCTTTTGGAGCCGTTCTATGGTGTCCTTGGGGTATATTCCTAAAAGTGGGATAGCTGGGTCAAAAGGCAGGTCGATTTTCAGTTTTTTGAGGAATCTCCATACTGTTTTCCACAGTGGCTGCACCAGTCTGCATTCCCACCTGCTAGCAGTGCAGGAGGGTTCCCTTTTCTCCACATCCTCGCTAGCACTTTTTCTGTGTTGTTTTGTTGATAAGCGCCATTCTGACTGGTGTGAGGTGATATCTCATTGTGGTTTTAATTTGCATTCTTTAATGATTAGTGATTTTGAGCATTTTTTTCATATGCCATTGGCCATCTGTATGTCCTCTTTGGAGAAGTGTCTATTCATTTCTTTTTCCCATTTTTTGATTGGATTGTTTGTCTTCCTGGTATTGAGTTTTACAAGTTCTTTATAAATTTTGGTTATTAACCCCTTATCAGACGTATTGTCAAATATGTTCTCCCATTGTGTAGTTTGTCTTTTTATTCTGTTCTTGTTGTCTTTAGCTGTGAAAAATATTTTTAGTTTGATATAGTCCCATTTGTTTATCCTGTCTTTTATTTCACTTCCCCGTGGATATAAATCAGCAAATATATTGCTCCGAGAGATGTCCGAGAGCTTACTGCCTATGTTTTCTTCTAAGATGCTTATGGTTTCACGGCCTACATTTAAGTCTTTTGTCCATTTTGAGTTTATTTTTGTGAGTGGTGTAAGCTGGTGATCTAGTTTCATTTTTTTGCAGGTAGCTGTCCAATTTTCCCAACACCATTTGTTAAAGAGGCTGTCTTTACTCCATTGTATTTCCTTACCTCCTTTGTCAAATATCAGTTGTCCATAGAACTGTGGGTTTATTTCTGGGTTCTCTGTTCTGTTCCATTGATCTATATGCCTGTTTTTATGCCAGTAACAGGCTGTTTTGAGTACAACGGCCTTGTAGTATAACTTGATATCACGAAGTGTGATACCTCCCACTTTATTCTTCTTTTTTAAGATTGCTGAGGCTATTCGTGTTCTCTTTTGGTTCCATATAAATTTTTGGAATATGTGTTCTATATCTTTGAAGTATGTCATTGGTATTTTAATTGGTATTGCATTGAATTTATAGATTGCTTTGGGTAATATAGGCATTTTAATGATGTTTATTCTTCCTAACCATAAGCACGGTATATGCTTCCACTTGTTTGTATCTTCCTTGATTTCTTTTATTAATGCTTTGTAATTTTCCGAGTACAATTCTTTAGTCTCCTTGGTTAAATTTACTCCTAGGTACTTTATTTTTTTGGTTGTAATTGTGAAGGGGAATGTTTCCTTAATTTCTCTTTCTGATTGTTCATTGTTGGTGTATAAAAATGCCTCTGATTTCTGAGTATTGATTTTATATCCTGCCACCTTGCAGAATTCATTTATCAGGTCCAGTAGTTTTTTGACTGAGACTTTAGCGTTTTCTATATACAATATCATATCATCTGCAAATAATGATAGTTTTACTTCTTCTTTGCCCACTTGAATGCCTTTTATTTCTTCTTCTTGTCTGATTGCTGTGGCTAGGACTTTCAGGACCATGTTAAATAAGAGTGGTGAAAGGGGGCACCCCTGCCTTGTTCCTGATCTTAAGGGGATTGCTTTTAATTTTTGCCCATTGAGTATGATGTTGGCTGTGGGTTTCTCATAGATGGCTTTTATCATGTTGAGGTATGTTCCCTGTATTCCCACTTTGCTGAGAGTTTTGATCATGAATGGGTGCTGGATTTTATCAAATGCTTTTTCTGCATCTATTGAAATTATCATGTGGTTTTTCTCCTTCTTTTTGTTTATGTGATGAATCACATTGATTGACTTACGAATATTGTACCAGCCTTGCCTCCCCAGAATAAATCCCACTTGATCATGGTGTATGATTTTTTCCATATATTGTTGGATCTGGTTTGCTAATATTTTGTTGAGGATTTCAGCATCTATATTCATCAGAGATATTGGCCTATAATTTTCTTTCTTTGTGTTGTCTTTGCCTGGTTTTGGAATCAGAATTATGCTCACCTCATGAAAGGAGCTTGGAAGTCTTCCTTCCTCTTGAGTTTTTTGAAATATTTTGAGAAGGATAGGAGTTAGTTCTTCTTTGAATATTTGGTAGAATTCCGTTGTGAAGCCATTGGGCCCTGGACTTTTCTTTGTTGGGAGTTTTTGATAACTGTTTCGATCTCATTTGTTGTAATCTGTCTGTTTAGGTTTTCTGATTCTTCCAGATTGGTTTTTGGAAGATTGTGTGTTTCAAGGAATTTGTCCATTTCATCTAGGTTGTCTAGTTTTTTGGCATACAGTTCTTCATAGTATTTTCTTACAATATTTTGTATTTCTGTTGTGTCAGTTGTTATTTCTCCTCTCTCATTTCTAATTTTATTTATTTGAGTCCTCTCTCTCTTTTTCTTGGTGAGTCTACTTAAAGGTTCATCAATCTTGTTTACCTTTTCAAAGAACCAGCTCTTAGTTTCATTGATCCTCTGTATTGTTTCTTTAGCCTCTATGTCATTTATTTCTGCTCTGATCTTTATTATTTCCTTCCTTCTACTACATTTGGGCTTTACTTGCTGTTCTTTTTCTAATTCTTTTAGATACAAGGTTAAGTTGTTTATTTGAGTTTTTTCTAGCTTCTGAAAGTGTGCCTGTAGTGCTATGAACTTCCCTCTCAGCACTGCTTTCGCTGTATCCCATAAATTTTGAGTTGTTGTATGCTCATTGTCATTAATTTCTAGGAATTTTTTTATTTCTTCTTTGATCTCATTCTTAATCCATTCATTATTTAACAACCTGCTATTTAGTTTCCATGTATTTGAGAATTTTTGAGCTTTTCTGCTGTGATTCATTTCTAGTTTCATGCCGTTGTGATCGGAGAAAGTGCTTGATATGATTTCAGTCTTCTTAAATTTGTTGAGAGCACTTTTGTGCCCTAACATGTGGTCTATCCTAGAGAATGTACCATGAGCACTTGAAAAGAATGTATATTCTGCTGCTTTAGGGTGAAAGGTTCTGAAGATATCTATTAAATCGAGTTGATCTAGTGTTTCCAATAAGTCTGCTGTTTCTTTGTTAATTTTCTTTCTTGAGGATCTATCTAGTGATGTTAGTGGGGTATTGAAATCCCCTACTATTATAGTATTGCTGTTGATCTCGCCCTTTAAATCCATCAAAGTCTGTTTTATATATTTGGGTGCTCCTATATTAGGTGCATAGATATTTATAATAGTTATATCTTCCTGTTGGATTACTCCCTTTTTCATTATGTAGTAGCCTTCTTTATCTCTTACTATATTCTTTGTTTTAAAGTCCAATTTGTCTGATATAAGTATTGCTACCCCTGCTTTTTTTTCATTTCCGTTTGCATGAAATGTTTTTTTCCATCCTTTTACCTTCAATCTATGTGTGTCTTTTGTTCTAAGGTGTGTCTCTTGTAGACAACATATGTATGGGTCCTGTTTTCTTATCCACGCAGCTACCCTATGTCTTTTGATTGGATCATTTAATCCATTTACATTTAAGGTTATTATTGATATGTAGTTGTTTATTGCCATTTTCTTCTTTAAAGGTGTATTCCTTTTTTTGCTATATTCTTTTCCCACTTTGATCTGTTTACAACAAGCCCCTTACCATTTCCTGCAACATTGGTTTGATTGTAATGAATTCCTTGAGTTGTTTTTTGTCTGGGAAGCTTTTTATTTCTCCTTCGATTTTAAATGATAGCTTTGCTGGATAAAGTACTCTTGGTTGTAGGTTCTTGTTCTGCATTACTTTGAATATTTCTTGCCATTCCCTTCTGGCCTCAAGTGTTTCTGTTGAGAAGTCGGATGTCATCCTTATGGGGGCTCCTTTGTAGGTGATAACTTTTTTTTCTCTTGCAGCTTTTAATATTTTCTCTTTATTGCTTAGCTTTGGTATTTTAATTATGATGTGTCTTGGTGTAGGTTTCTTTGGGTTTCTCTTTAATGGAGTCCTCTGTGCTTCTTGGACTTGTGAGAGTTTCTCTTGCATTAATTTAGGGAAATTTTTAGCTATGATATGATTGAACAACATCTCTATTCCTTGTTCCTTTTCTTCTTCTTCAGGGACCCCTATTATGCGGATGTTATTTCTCTTCATGTTGTCACAGAGCTCTCTAAGCGTTTCCTCTGACTTTTTGAGTCTCTTTTCTCTTTTCTTCTCTGCTTTCATGCCTTCATTCCAGTTGTCCTCTAACTCGCTGATTCGATCCTCTGCTCTATCTATCCTGTTTTTAATTCCTTCCATTGTGGTCTTTATTTCTGATATTGTATTTGTCATCTCTGACTGATTCATTTTTATACTTGCTATTTCTTTATTTAGGTGTTCGTAGGGACCACCCATTGTTGTTCTAAGATCCCTAAACATCCTTACAATCATTATTTTGAACTCCGCATCTGGAAGTTTGATTATTTCCGTATCACTCAGTTCATCTCCTGAAGGTTTCATTTGGATTGCACTTTTTTGTCTTCTCATTTTTGGTGTTTTGTTTGTAGAGTTGGTTGAGTCTAGGCTTGGTGTTGTCTGCCTCCAGTTTTCAGTTGTGTTATTTCTAGGTCTTCTTGGGTTGGTATCAGCTATTATTTGTAATCCACTTTCGGATTTGGGCAGCTTTGAAGTCTTGATTTGTTTGTTTTCTTAACAGGTGATAGTCTTGTTAACTGATCTCAGCAGGGGGCTTCCTTGAAACTGTATCCAGGAATGCTGTGGGTGTAACCTGAGACTCTGAAGGTCTCTTCCAACAACTAATCTCACTGGGGGCAGGGTTTTTTCTCAGCTTCAGTAGGGGGAGGTGTATCTCAGATCTCCATGGAGATCTGAGTTACTGCCCCTCCTTCCCACTTCTTGTTTTCAGCTGTATCTTGTTGCCCTGATTGGAGCTGGATAGATGTCCGGAGATCTCTGACATTATGTCTGGAAGCACTTCAGCTCTGTTTTGTGAAAGTTTCAGTCCCTCCCCCAGCTATGGCCGCCTCCAGCATGAATGAGTCAGCTTTTTTATTTCGTTTCCTGCATTCCTTAGCCCCTCACAGTCTGTCCCTCTCCCTGTCCTTTCCACTTGGGATATAAGCTGGTCTTTTCAACCCACCTCGCTCCCTGGTCGCCTGGTAAGTGGCTGTGAGCAGTAGATTCTGCTCTTTTTCCTCTGTGAAATCCTCTCTGGGCTCTCATCCTCCCCCTCCCCCCTCCGTTCCTGTAAGCAGAGGAGGTTCAGGCACTCCTTACCAGGATTATTGTGGCTTCCTCTTTGCTCCTTGGTTTTTGAGAGCTGTTCTTGCTATTCAGAGTTGGTTTTTCATGCTGATTTTTTCTAAATTGATTTGTATTCCAGTTTGGTGATGAGAGCTGGGTGTCTGTGCATCCGCCTACTCCACTGCCATCTTTGAATCTTAAAAGTTTTTTATAAATTTTGGTTATTAACCCCTTATCAGACGTATTGTCAAATATATTCTCCCATTGTGTAGGTTGTCTTTTTATTCTGTTTTTATTGTCTTTAGCTGTGCAAAAGCTTTTTAGTTTGATAAAGTCCCATTTGTTTAGTTTGTCCTTTATTTCACTTGCCTGTGGAGATAAAATCAGCAAAAATATTGCTACGAGAGATATTGGAGAATTTACTGCCTATGTTTTCTTCCAAGATGTTTATGATTTCATGACTTACATTTAAGTCTTTTATTCATTTTGAGTGTATTTTTGTGAATAGTGTAAGTTGGTGATCTAGTTTCATTTTCTTGCATGTACCTGTCCAATTTTCTCAACACTGTTTATGCTATTACCTCCTTTGTTAAATATCAATTGACCATAAAGCTATGAGTTTATTTCTGGGTTCTCTATTCTGTTCCATTAATCTGTCTGTATGCCTGTTGTTTTGCCAGTACCAAGCTTTTTTTAGTACAATGGCCTTGTAGTATAACTTGATATCAGGAAGTGTGATGACTCTCACTTCATTTTTTATTTTCAAGATTCATGAGGCTATTTGTGTTCTTTTTTGGTTTCATATAAATTTTTGGAATATTTGTTCTATCTCTTTGATGTATGCCATTGGTATTTGAATAGGATTGCATTGAATTTATAGATGGCTTTGGGTGATATAAACATTTTAATGATGTTTATTCTTCCAGTTCATGATCACGATATATGTTTCCACTTGTTTGTATCTTCCTTGATTTCTTTTTTCAATGTCATAATTTTCCGAGTACAAGTCCTTTACTCTTTGGTTAAATTTACTCCTAGATACTATATTTTTTTGATTGCCATAATGAAGAGGATTGTTTTCTTATTTCTCTTTCAGACAGTTTATTGTTGGTGTATAAAAATGCCACTGATTTCTGAATATTAATTTTATATCCTGCCACCTTGCCAAATCCATTTATCAGGTCTAGTAGTTTTTTTACTGAAACTTTAGGGTTTTCTATGTACAGTATTATGTCATCAACAAATAATGATAGTTTTATTCTTTTCCAATCCTGATGCCTTTTATTTTTTCTTCTTGTCTGATTGCTGTGGCTAGGACTTCTAGAACTATTTTGAATAAGAGTGGTGAAAGGGAGCACCCTTGCCTTGTTCCTAATCTCAACAGGATTGCTTTTAATCTTTGCCCATTGAGTGTGATGTTGGCCGTCGGTTTGTCATAGATGGCCTTTATTATGTTGAGGTATGTTCCCTGTATTCCCACTTTGCTAAGAGTTTTGATCATAAATGGGTACTGGGTTTTATCAAATGCTTTTTCAGCATGTATTAATATTATCATGTGATTTTTATCCTTCCTTTTGTTTATGTGATGAATCACATTGATTGTTTTGGGAATATTGTACCAGGCTTGCCTCCCTGAAATAAATTCCACTTTATCATGATGTATGACTTTTTTCATGTAATGCTGAATCTGGTTTACTAATATCTTGTTGAAAATTTTAGCATCTATGTTCATGAGGGATATTGGTCTATAGTTTTCTTTCATTGTAGTGTCTTTATGTGGTTTTGGAATGAGGATGTTTGCTTCATAAAAGGAACTTGGAAGTCTTCCCTCCTCTTGAAGTTTTTGAAATAGCTTGAGAAGGTTAGGTGTTAGTTGTTCTTTGAATATTTGATAAAATTTGCCTGTGAAGCCATCGGTATAAGACTTTTGTTTATTGGTGTTTTTTTATGACTATTTCAATTTTATTTGTTGTAATCGGTCTGTTTAGGTTTTCTGATTCTTCCTGTTTGAGTCTTGAAAGATTGTATGTTTCTAAGAGTTTATCCATTTCACCTAGGTTGTTTAATTTTTTGGCATAAAGATCATAGTATTTTCTTACAATCCTTTGCATTTCTGCAGTGTCAGTTGTTGCTTCTCCACTTTCATTTCTAATCTTATTTATTTGAGTCCTCTCTCTCTTTTTCTTGATGAGTTTGGTTAAAAGTTTATCAATATTGTTTATCTATTCAAAGAACCAGCTCTTGGTTTTATCGATCTTTTGTATATCTTTAGCTTCTGTGTCATTTATTTCCACTCTGATCTTTATTATTTACTTCCTTCTATTTCCTCTGTGCTTTATTTGTTGTTCTTTTTCTAGTGTTTTTACATGCAGGGTTAAGTTGTTTATATGAGCTTTTTCTTGCTTCAAATGGTATGCCTGTAATGCTATGAACTTCTCTCTCAGGACTGCTTTTGCTGTGTCCCATAAATTTTAAGTTGTTGTATGTTCATTTTTATTTGTTCCAAGGAAATTTTTGATTTCTTCCTTGATCTTGTTGTTAACCCATTTGTTATTTAGTAATGTGTTATTTAGCCTCCAAATGTTTGAATGATTTTCCCGTTTTTCTATTGTAGCAGGTTTCTATTTTCATGCCATTGTGATTAGAGAAGATGCTTGGTATGATTTCAATCTTCTTAAATTTATTGAGACTTGCTTTGTGTCCTAACATGTGGTTTATTCTAGAGAATGTATATGAGCACTTAAAAGAAATGCATATTCTGCTTTGGGGTGAAAGGTTCTGAAGATATCAATTAAATCCAGTTGATCTAGTGTATCATTTGAGGCCACTGTTTCTTTGTTAATTTTTCTGTCTGGAGTATCTATCCATTGATGTTAGTGGGGTATTAAAATCCCTTACTAAATCAAAACAAATATTTTCTATTTAATTTTTTTAATTTAAAAATTATTTTATTTATTTATTGATTTTAGAGAAGAGAGACAGAGAGAGAGAGAGAGAGAGAGAGAGAGAGAGAGAGAGAAGGAGAGAGAGAAGGGGGAGGAGCAGGAATCATCAACTCACATATGTGCCTTGACTAGGCAAGTTCAGGGTTTTGAGCCAGTGATGTCAGCATTCCAGTTGACACTTTATCCACTGTGCCACCACACTTCAGGCCAAAATCCCCTACTATTATAGTATTGCTGTTGATCTTACCCTTTATGTCCATAAAAATCTGCTTTATATAATTAGGTGCTCCTATATTAGGCGCATAACTACTTACAATGGTTATATTCTCCTGTTGGATTGCTCCCTTTATCATTATGTAGTGACCTTTTTATTCCTTACTATAGCTTTTGTTTTAAAGTCTATTTGGTCAGATATAACTATGGCTACCTCAGAATTCTTTTTTATTTCCATTTACATGAAATACTTTTTTCCATCCCTTCACTTTCAGTTTATGTATATTCTTTGTTCTGAGGTGGATCTCTTGTAGACAGCATATATACAAATCCTGTTTCTTTATCTGTGCAGCTACCCTAAGTCTTTTGATTGGAGTATTTAATCAATTTACATTTAAGGTTATTGTTAATATATACTTATTTATTGCCATTTTATTCTTTAAATCTACAATTCTCTTTTTCTCAATTTATTTTTTTTCTTTACTCTTTTTACAGCAGACCCCTTAACATTTTTTGCAGTACTGGTTTGGTTGTACTGAATTTCTTGAGTTGGTATTTTTTGTCTGGAAAGCTTTTCTTTTCTCCTTCAATTTTAAATGATAGCCTTGCTGTATAAAGAAGCCTTGGTTGTAGGTTCTTCTTTTGCATCAGTTTAAATATTTTTTGTGAATCCCTTCTGGCCTAAAGTGTTTCTGTTGAGAAGTTGGATGTCATCCTTATGAGGGCTCCTATGTAGGTAATTCAGTGCATTTCTCTTGCAGCTTTTAGTATTCTTTCTTTGTCTCTTAGCTTGGGAATTTAATAATGATGTGTATTGGTGTCGTCCTCTTTGGGTTCCTCTTTAACGGAACTGTTTGTGCTTTTTAAAATTGTGTGACCTTTTCCATCATCAATTTAAGGAATTTTCACCTACAAATTTTTCAAACAGGTTCTCTATCCCTTGTTCCTTCTCATTTCCTTCGGGACCCCTATGATGTAGATGTTGTTTCTCTTTAATGTTGTCACAGAATTCTATTAGAATTTCTCAGTCTTTTTGAGCTTGTTTTCTTTTTGCTGCTCTGCTTCTGTGCTTTCATTTATCTTGTTCTCTAAATCGCTGATTTGATCCTCTGCTTCATCCAGCCTGCTGTTGATTTCTTCTAGTGCAGTCTTTATTTCTGTTATTGTATTTGTCATTTTCGATTGGTTCTTTTTTATGATTCCAATGTCCTCTTTGTTGCTTGCTATCTCTTTATTTAGGTGCTCATTATATCCATCCATGTTGCTCTAATGTGCTTGAGCATCCTAAAAATCATTATTTTAAACTCTTTATCTGGTAGCTTGATTATTTGCATTTCATTTAGTTCTTTTTCTGGGGATTTCTCTTGTTGATTCATTTGGGTTGCATTTCTCTGTCTGCCCATTTTGTCTGTGTATTAGTTACAATGTCTGAATTTGAAAGTTTTGTGGTCTATTTATGAGGAAGATGGGCTTGGTGGTACTGACCTCCAGGCCACCTGTTTTCCTGTTTTAGGAATGCTTCTTGAGGGTACTATTTTCACTCTTATTGTATGTGAGTATTGAATGCAGTTAGTCCTTTTGTGGGTATGGTTATCCCTTCATGCTGGCTGGCTCTAAGGGTCAACGTTGATCATGTGTATAATACACTGTGCAATGTCTGTCCTGTTGAGTGTATTTATTCTCCACAGTGTCTGGTGCCTGCTAGACTCCTTCTTTGAGTGTGATGCTTGTGTATTTAGTTGATTCTTGGGTTGATGTTTTCTGCCACCCACTACCAGTTGTGTTGGCTTCTTGGGTTGGTGTCAGCTGTTGTTTGTAACCCGCTGTGGGATACCTGTCTGTAGCTACTCCACTTTTTGCTATTTGTGTCTGTTTTTTTTGTGCCTGGGTAGTGTGGGAGGGGCCAACCTTTGTATATGGTTCAGTTTCCTCCTGCTTAGAGATGACAGCAGCTCCATAAAAGCCCTAGGTTCTGTTAGATTTTTCACTTTTAAGCTGTTCCTCCTCCTCCTCTTGTAGCTGCCTGGTCTTCCCACAGAGTCTTCTGTAGAAAACCTGTAGTGTGGGTTCAGACTGGCCTCACCCAACCAACCCTTCTACAGGTTGCACACTTGGTAGGTTAAAGCAGCTAAGGTTGGGAATACAATGTTAGTGGGACCTTCTACTTCAGGGTCTCTTGGTTAGTAGCTCTGTAAGGAGAATGTGGATCCTACTCCAGAAACTGATTTCTTAGCCACTGTTGGATAAATTTTATTTCTCCCCAACAAGGTGAGTAGCAGGTTCAGACTGAGTGTGTCCAACAGTCCCCTCTGCAAAAGTTCTTACAGCTGGCAAGACCCTGGTCTCAGAGAGGAAGACTGAGAGAGTCCTCTTTTGGGGTTGACTAATGTCCCCCCCCAGAAGGTGACTAAGTCCTTTGATCAGATCCAACAACATGCTCACAGGGACCCACACATTAAATGTCCATACTTTAAGCCTCTTTCACTTTTCCCTGTGGTATCTAGCCCATCATGGCAGTATATTCAGCACCCAGGCTGGCTGACTGTGAAGCTCTACCCTATCCAATGCACATGAGCCACTGTGCTGGTGCTTATTACAGAAAGCAGAACTTGCCTCAGCTGGGCCAGGTGTGAGGAGCCCTTCCTTAGTATAGCACTCTAGCAAGGATTTTTAGGTCTTGAATTAATGTTCACCACAGCTGGCCACTAGATATGCCAGCCATGGGCCTCCCTGACAAGAACCTGGTGCAAACCTGTGGGATATACTACCTGTGTCTTGCCCTCAGCAACCCTCTTGGAGCTACAAGCATTTAAGAGTTTGTAGCTACCTCTTCTGAGCCCAGGTGCACATGGAAATACCAAACTGTACACCTAGGCTGGTTTTTACCCACTCTGGGCCTGGGGGAAGGTCTGCTTAAAAATCAAGGTTCCCTGAGCCTTGCATCCTGTAGCCTTTGTCTGCTGGCTGCTTGTTGGCCTTGGCCACTGAAGAAACCTCTGGTAGAGTCAAGAGCCTGGGACAATTCAGGGATTAGGAAGTGTGAGGGTGTGGTTCCACACCTTGCCCCAGGTGTCAGTCTGTCCAGACTTTTTTCACAGACCTCAGTAGGATGTGACTCTCAGGAGTCTGGTAGGTGTGGCCTCTGAAACCCAGATGTGTGTTCTGCCTGCAGGTGAAGCAGTTTCTACTGAGCCTCCTGTGGGGTAGAAGCACCAGTCTAGACTCAGGAGCATGCTGTGGAAAGCTGCAGTCTCAATGCCAGAAAACTGAGTCACTGACATACCCCGTGCTTCCTGGTTGATTTCTCAGAATGTCCAGGTCTCCATGGGGTGGGCAGGAGAGACTCCTGAGGGCAGAGAAGTTGCTTTCCCCAGGCTGATGCTGCTTACAGGGGACTGCTCCACCCAAGAAAGATAGAAACTCCAATATTGGAGAATGACTCAGCACAGGGGTTCCAGTGACTGTCCCCCACAGTGTCTCTCCCTGGGCCTTCAACTTTCACTCTCTTCATGCAACTCTAGTCCTCTCAGCTCTCCCTCCACCAGAACCCCAGGTAAATGGCTGTGAACAAGATTTTCTGCATGGGGCCTTTAAGGCGGAGTTTGCTTCTCCAAGAGCTCCATCTCTTTCTCGTAGAAAGAAACCCAGACTTTTTCACCTCCAAATGCTGTGTGGGTGCCTCTTCTAGGCTCTGGGACGCTAGGATGGGGCTCCATGCCTGGGACTGTGAACTCACACCTCTCAGGGTGACCCTCCCAAAAGTGAGAGTCCCTCCAGACCAGGGGTCGGAAACCTATGGCTCACGAACCAGATGTGGCTCTTTTGATGGCTGCATCTGGCTCGCAGACAAATCATTAATAAAAAAATAATCTTAAAAATATAAAACATTCTCATGTATTACAATCCATTCATTTTCTACCACTCATGTTCATGGTTGCAGGTGGCTGGAGACAATCACAGCTGTCCTCCGGGACAACACTAAATTTTTATTAGATAATGTGGAACGTACATGGGTCATTGTATGGCTCTCACAGAATTACATTTTAAAATATGTGGCATTCATGGCTCTCTCAGCCAAAAAGGTTCCTGACCCCTGCTCCAGACCCTCAGCTGCTACTGGCTCCAGGGAGTGGGGCAGCCCTTTTCATGTCTCTGCCCATCCTCTCAGTCTTGATGTGGTTTCTTCTGTGATCCTTGATAATAGACTCCTCTTCATTTAGTCCAAAGTTGTTTTTTCAAGATGATTGTTCTTAAACTAAGTTGTAATCCAATTTGGTCCTGGGAGGAGGCAGTTGGAACATCCACCTACTCCCAAAATCTCTTTTGAAAACTTTAAAGCATATTGTAACTTGAAAGATGCCTGATGTTTCAGATTTTGACCCTTTCCTTCTGAAAATTTATAAATTCACAGCCACATCTCTTTTGTTGTCCTGACAGTACCAGGCTGGTTAAGTGAACCCCTTCCACTAAGCAGGAGTAGAAGCTTGGTGGAAGGCTGCTTGGTAGTATGTGTCTATGAAGCAGGTCAGCTTTGGAAACTTAAGATCCTTTTAACTTTCTTGTGGGATTTGAGTTGTTTTAATGATTGCTTTAGGGTTTATAGCAGTTAGTTAGAGGTGCCACATTTTACATATTGGTTGCCAGAACTTGTAACAGTACACTTCCATTTCTCCCCTCCTGGATTTTGTGCTATTTATATCATATTTTATTTCTATATATGTTATAAGCCAACAATACATTGCTATCATTTTTGACTTAGGTAGTCAATTATCTTATAAATGGGTTTAGAAATAAGAAAATAGGTCTTTTATGTTAAATCTTGTGTAACTGCTGCTCTTCTTACCTTTGGTATAATTTCCATCTTTTATTCTTCTTTCTGCTTTAAAAATTGTTAGTGATAAATTTTGTTAGTTTTTGAATGTTTGAAAAAGTACTCTTTTGCTTTCTATTTTTAAAGCTATTTTTGCTTAGAATACTGGGTTGACTTAAAAATACATAGATGATACTGCTCCATTTTATTTCGGTTTGCATTACTTCCAACAAAAAATTTGCTGTCTCCCTTATCTTTGTTCTTGTGTGTATGTGTATATTTATGGCTTCTTCAAAATTTTTTCTCATTGTTAGTGGTTTTAAGCAGTTTAAATATGACATGCCTTGGTTTAGTTTTCTTAAACTGGGGTTTGTTGAATTGCTTTCAAACTTCTTTGATTTGAACATTTATAGATTTCACCTCATTTGAAAGAATTCTGGTAATTATTTCTTGAGATATTTTTTTCTGTCTCACATTCTCCTTGTTTTGGGGGACTTCAGTTACATGGATAGTAAGCTGACTCAGTTAACTGAGGTTCTCTTTCTTTTTTTCCTGGCAGTCTTTATTTCCTTTTTAAGTTTCATGTTGGGTAGTTTCTATTGCTGTGTCTTAAATTCACTAATCCTTTTTTCTGCAAAGTCTAATGTACTATTAATCCCCTTCAACTATTTTTCTTTTTAGACATTGTAGTTTTAATCTCTAGAAGTTTGATTTGAGCTTATTTATATCTTCTACATTTCTATTTAACCCTTTGAGTAGTACAAATGTTCATGTATGTTCTTGTGCCTCCTGACTATCCAAAGTATGATCGATTTATTTTAAAAATGTGTAAGGCAACATTAAAAAAATGGCAAATGTATGTTCTTTCTGTTTCCATAAATTGGTTATCAAACAAACATGATTTTAAGTTAATAAAACTGTAACTGGAACTAATTTCATTTTTTGAAAAATAAAAAACTCACTCCTGAGGGTCAGCGAGCATAAAAACCACTCACTACTCAAAGGGTTAACATGTTCAACATTTCTCATAGCTTCTGGGACACATAAAATGTAGTTATAATAATTTTTAATGTTTTCATCTGGTAATTCTATTATTTGTGTCATTTCTGTTCAGTTTTAGTGGTTTCATTTGCTTTCTGGTCACAGTTGGACTCTAAGCAACCCTGCAGCTCTATGACCAAATCAGACACTCTGGCTTACACTTCAGTTTACCCTGCCTTGTAGGACCCAGTGATCTGTAGCTGACCACCACACTGGGGCCAGTCCTCCTGCTGGTCAGAACTCTCATGCTTCTGGCTTAGTTCCTTCTGCTCTGTGCAGCCATTCCTCTTTTGGATTCAGGATTCCTGATGACAAGGACTATGGAGGTTATGTCAATCAGTGATTTGGTTTTCCAAATTAACCTTATTTATATTTTACATGTAAAATATATTAATTTTTATATTATAAATATAATACATAAGTAGACAACTTAGAAATTTTGGAAAGATATCTATCACAAAATTAAAGTTCCCTGTAATTCTAACTACTATTAGCAATTTTTATATTTCTGTCAGTTTTATGTAGTTGTTCTTATGCTGTATACACACCTTAAATTCTACTTACTTATTTTTAGTTATTTTTTTCTATGTTACTAAAATATTTTTATGATTAATGCTATTTTATCCTAGAGGCATGCCATTATTTATGTAGTGTGTTTACTTATAATAGGACCTTTTTAGCTTTTTCTTTTCTTGTTATGTCTTTTTGCATATTTTTCTTTGAATTTGGGATTATTTCTTTATTGTAAATTTTCAGAAATGGAATAATTGAAATAAACATTTTTGGATACTTAGAACACAATGCCAGATTGCTTTCTAAAATGGTTGTAACAATGTACACCTAAATTCAGTTGGTATTTGTCATGACTTTGTTTCACTGGGTAAATGTTTTTAAAACTATACATGCTTGTTTATTAAAGCATGAGATAATATTTAATAAAGTTGATATTAACTTTGAAATAAATAGTTGGTTGAGAAAAATTTTTAGGTAGCTGTCTAACTCTAGGAGAAAGTTTTACTTCTACTTTCAAATTAGTTTTTATTTATATATTATTTATTTATTCATTTATTTTTTCACTTTTCTGAAGCTGGAAACAGGGAGAGACAGTCAGACAGACTCCCGCATGCGCCCGACCAGGATCCACCAGGCACACCCACCAGGGGCGATGCTCTGCCCACCAGGGGGCGATGCTCTGCCCATCCTGGGCGTCGCCATGTTGCGACCAGAGCCACTCTAGCGCCTGAGGCAGAGGCCACAGAGCCATCCCCAGCACCTGGGCCATCTTTGCTCCAATGGAGCCTTGGCTGCGGGAGGGGAAGAGAGAGACAGAGAGGAAAGCGCGGCGGAGGGGTGGAGAAGCAAATGGGCGCTTCTCCTGTGTGCCCTGGCCGGGAATCGAACTCGGATCCTCCGCACGCTAGGCTGACACTCTACCGCTGAGCCAACCAGCCAGGGCTTAGTTTTTAAAAATTCATTGGCATTCATTTTATAATCACAACTAACTACATCATTTTTCTTTCATTCAGAGTCCTACACTAGCATTAATTTGAAAAATCACACAATAGAATGAACATTTTTTTTTTGTTTTGGATGAAAGATGAAAATTTAGTTTTTAATAATGCAGAAAATGGAATCATAAGAGATTTACAATAGCAACCAAAATTATAAAATATCTAGGATTACCTGTAATACAAAATGCACATGAAAAAATTCCAGAAAGCTCTGAGAGATAAAAAACTTAAATCAATAATCCTGGAGGGTTAATTAAAATATTGTGAAAAACGTTTTTCTTGCAAAATTAATTTACAGATATCAATCAATTCAATAAAAATGCCTTGAGGATTAATTTGGGGTTTGACAGTTTCTTTATTATATATATATTAATTTTTATTAATTTTAATGGGGTGACATCAATAATTCAGGGTACATACATTCAAGGAAAACATCTCCAGGTTATCTTGTCATTCAATTATGTTTCATACCCATCACCCAAAGTCAGATTGTCCTCCGTAACCTTCTATCTAGTTTTCTTTGTGCCCCTCCCCCTCTCCCTCCCTCTCCTCTCCGCCCCCCCATAACCACCACACTCTTGTCCATGTCTCTCAGTCTCGTTTTTATGTTCCACCAATGTATGGAATCATGCAGTTCTTAGTTTTTTTCTGATTTACTTATTTCACTCTGTATAATGTTATCAAGATCTATCCATTTTATTGTAAATGATCTGATGTCATCATTTCTTATGGCTGAGTAGTATTTGATAGTGTATATGTACCACATTTTCTTTATCCAATCATCTATTGAAGGGCTTTTGGGTTTTTTCCCCATGTCTTGGCCACTGTGAATAATGCTGCAATGAACATGGGGCTACATGTGTCTTTATGTATCAATGTCTCTGAGTTTTGGGAGTTTATACCCAGTAGAGGGATTGCTGGGTAATATGGTAATTCTATTTTCAGTCTTTTGAGGAACAATCGTACTTTCTTTCATAATGATTGTATTACTTTACATTCCCATCACCAGTGGATGAGAGTTCCTTTTTCTCCACAACCTCTCCAATACTTGCTATATTACCCGTCTTGTTGATAATAGCTAATCTAACAGGTGTGAGGTGGTATCTCATTGTAGTTTAGATTTGCATTTATCTAATAACTAATGAAGATGAGCATCTTTTCATATATCTGTCTGACATTTGTATTTCTTCCTGGGAGAAGTGTCTGTTCATGTTATCTTCCCATTTTTTTATTGGGTTGTTTGTTGGGGAGTTTTATGAGTTCTTTGTATATTTTGGATATTAGGCCCTTATCTGAGCTGTTGTTTGAAAATATCATTTCCCATTTAGCTGGCTATTTTGTAGTCAGTTTCTCTTACTGAGCAAAAACTTCTTAGTCTGATGTAGTCCCATTCATTTATTTTTGCCTTCACTTCTCTTGCCTTTGGAGTTCAAATTCATAAAATGCTCTCTAAAATCATGGTTCATGAGTTTAGAACCTATGTCTTCTTCTCTGTAGTTTATTGTTTCAGGTCTTATATTTAGGTCTTTGATATATTTTGAATTAATTTTAGTACAATGGGACAAACTGTAGTCCAGTTTCATTCTTTTGCATGTGGCTTTTCAGTTCTCCCAGCACCATTTGTTGAAGAGGTTTCTTTTCTCCATTGCGTGTTGTTGGCCCCTTTATCAAAAATTATTTGACCATATATATGTGGTTTTATTTCTGGACTTTCTATTCTGTTCCATTGGTCTGAGTGTCTATTTTTCTGCCAATACCATGCTGTTTTCATTGTCGTGGCTCTATAATATAATTTGAAGTCAGGTATTGTAATGCCCCCAGCTTTGTTCTTTTTCCTTAGGATTGCTTTGGCTATTTGGGTTTTTTTATAGTTCCATATAAATCTGATGATTTTTTTGTTCCATTTCTTTAAAAAATGTCATTGGAATTTTGTTGGGAATTGTATTAAATTTGTATATTGCTTTGGGAAATATGGTCATTTTGATTATATTTATTCTTCCTGTCCAAGAACAAGAAATATTTTTCCATTCCATTGTATCTTTTTTGATTTCCCTTAACAATTCGTTGTAGTTTTTGTTATATAGTTCTTTTACATTCTTTGTTATGTTTATTCCTAGGTATTTTATTTTTTATGTTGCAATAGTGAAAGGGATTATTTTTTTGAGTTCGTTTTCTAATGTTTTGTTGTTGGCATATAGAAAGGCTATGAACTTTTGGATATTAATTTTGTATCCTACAACCTTACTGTATTGGTTTATTGTTTCTAGTAATCATTTTGTGGAGTCTTTGGGGTTTTCGATATATAGGATCATATCATCTGCAAAAAGGAAACCTTTACTTCTTCTTTTCCAATATGGGTGCCTTTTATTTTTTTGTCTTGTCTCATTGCTCAGGCTAAAACTTCTAGCACCACATTAAATAAGAGTGGAGAGAGTAGACAACCCTGTCTTGTTCCTGATTTAAGGGCGAAAGTCCTCAGTTTTATGCCATTTAATATGATGTTAGCTGATGGTTTATCATATATGGCCTTTATCATGTTGAAATATTTTCCTTCTATACCCATTTTGTTGAGTGTTTTAAACATAAAGTTGTGTTGTATTTTATCAAATGAATTTTATGCATCTATTGATAAGATCATGTGGTTTTTGTTCTTTGTTTTGATGATATGGTGTATTACGTTAACCATTTTACGTATGTTGAACCATCCTTGAGATTCTGAGATGAATCCCACTTGATCATAATATATTATTTTTTAATATGTTGTTGTATTCGATTTGCTAGTATTTTGTTTAGTATTTTAGCATCTGTATTCATTAGAGATATTGATTTGTAGTTTTCTTTTCTTGTGCTGTACTTGCCAGGTTTCGGTATGAGGGTTATGTAGGCCTCATAAAATGTGTTTGGAAGTATTGCTTCTTCTTCAATTTTTTGGGAAGACTTTGAGTTGAATAAGAACCAAGTCTTCTTTGGATGTTTGATAGAATTCACTAATATAACTGTCTGGGCCTGGACTTTTATTTTTGGGGAGATTTTTAATAGTGTTTTCTATTTCCTCCCTGCTAATTGGTCTGTTTAGGCTTTCTGCTTCGTCTTGACTCAGTCTAAGATGGTTATATTGTTCTAGGAATTTATCTATTTCTTCTGGATTGTTGAATTTGGTGGCATATAGTTTTTCATAGTATTCTACAATAATTCTTTGTATATCTATGATGTCTGTGGTGATTTCTCCTCTTTCATTTTGGATTTTGTTTATATGAGTCCTTTCTTTTTTTTCCTTGGTGAGTCTTGCGAAGGGTTTGTCAATTTTGTTGATCTTTTCAAAGAACCAACTCCTTGTTCTATTAATTTTTTCTATAGTTTTTTTGTTCTTTATTTCATTTATTTCTGCTCTGATTTTTATTATTTTCTTGCTTCGGCTGCTTTTGGGTTGTCTTTGTTCTTCTTTTTCTGGTTTCCTTTTTTTTCTGGTTTCTTAAGGCATGAAGTTAAGTGGTTTACTTGGGTTCTCTCTTGTTTGTTCATATAGGCTTGAAGTGATATGAACCTCCCTCTTATTACTGCTTTTGCTGTATCCCAGAGATTCTGATATATCATATTGTCATTTTCATTTTTCTGTATATATCTTTTGATCTCTGTGCTTATTTCTTTTTTGACCCACTTATTTTTTAAAAGTATTTTGTTTAGTTTCCACATTTTTGTGGTTTTTTTCCTTTTTTTTTTTTTTGCAATCGAATTCTAGTTTCAAGGTTTTATGATTAGACAATATGCTTGGTACAATTTCAATTTTTCTGAATTTGCTGATGTTATTTTTGTGGCCCAACATATGGTCAAATCTTGAGAATGTTCCATGTATACTAGGGAAAAATGTATACTCTGTCACTTTGGGATGAAATGTCCTGTAGATGTCTATCATATCCAATTGCTCTAGTGTTTTGTTTAAGGCCAATATTTTTTTAATTGATTTTCAGTTTGGATGAATGATCTAGATCCGTCAGCAGTGTATTGAGGTCTCCAGTTATGATTATATTTTTGTCAGTTTTTGTTTTTAGGTCAATCTGTAGCTGTCTTATATATTTTGGTGCTCCTTGGCTTGGTGCATATATATTAAGGATTATTATGTCTTCTTGATTCAGTGTCCCCCTAATCATTATGAAATGACCATTTTTGTCTCTGATTACTTTTGCTGTCTTGTAGTCAGCATTGTTAGATATGAGTATTGCTACACCTGTTTTTTTTGGATGTTATTTGCTTGGAGTATTGTTTTCCAGCCTTTCGCTTTGAATTTTTTTTCATTCTTTTAGCTTAGATGTGTTTCTTGTAGGCATCATAGAGTTGGATTTTCTTTTTTAATCCATTCTACTACTCTGTGTCTTTTTATTGGTGAGTTTAATTCATTTACATTTAGTGTAATTATTGACACTTGAGGGTTTCTTATTGCCATGTTATATATTGCTTTTTGTTAGTTTTTTATTTTGTTTAATTCTTCTCTTTTTTTTATCATTTGTTTTTGTTTGGTTGTAATCCATACTTCTTTCCTCTGTTACTACCTTTTTTAAGTCATGTGCTTCTGTGGTGGTTTTTTCAGGGGTGGTTACCATTAAGTAATAAAAAGGGTACCTACCATGTTCATTGTAGTACACTATCTTATGAGTGCTTCTGTACTGCATTGTCCTTTGCTACTGTTAATCTCCGTCCTCTTCCCCTTTTTTTGTTTTTGTTGTCACAGTTTATATTTGGTTTTATTGTGTTCTTGGTGGTGCTTTTACTTGTGGTTTTGTTTTGTTTTGTTCTTCGTATCTGGTTGGAAAACCCCCTTTAGTATTTCCTGAAGTGTAGGTTTTCTGATGATAAATTTTCTCATCTTTTCTGTATCTGTGAATGTTTTTATTTCTCCTTTGTATTTGAAGGATAGCTTTGTTGGGTATAGTATTCTTGGCTGGAAGTTCCTCTGTTTCAGAACTTTAAATATTGGGGCCCACTTTCTTCTAGTGTTTATGCTGAGAATTTTGATGATAATCTAATAGGCCTTTCTTTATATGTTGTGTTCTACTTTTCCCTGGCTGCCTTGAGAATTTTTTTTTTTTTGTCATTGGTTTGTGCCAATTTTATTATGAGGTACCTTGGAATAGGTTTATTTGGTTAAGAAAACTCAGTGTTCTGTTTGCTTCTTAAATTTGAGGCTTTAGTTCTTTCCACAGGCTTGGGAAGTTCTCATCTATTATTTGTTTGAATATGTTCTCCATTCCATTTTCTCTCTCTTCTCCCTCTGATATACCTATTATTCTTATGTTAGTCTTTTTGATGGAGTTATACAATTCCTGTAGGGCTTTCTCATTTTTAAAAAATTTTCAGTCTCTCTCTTCTTTTCTTTTTGTGCCTCAAGTTGCTTGTCTTCTATTTCACTAATCCTCTCTTCTATCTGGCCTGTTCTATTAGGTAAGCTTCTTACTTTATTTTTCAGTTTATGAATTGAGTTTTTCATTTCTGTTTGATTTGTTTTCATAGTTTCAATTTCCTTGGTAATATATTCTTTGTGTTTGTTGAGATGTTTTTTGAGCTCCTTAAATTGCCTTTCTGTGTTTTCTTGTATATCTCTGAGTATTTTTAGGATTTCTATTTTAAATTCTCTGTCATTTACTTCCAAGGTTTTTAATTTATTAAATTTTTTTCCATAGATTTTTTCTCATCTATTTGTGCTACATCTGTCTTTTGTATCCATGATATTTGATTTTTTTTCCTTAATGGCATCTGCCAGTGGTTTTTTTAAAATAACACTAATAAGAATTAATAAAGAATAAAAAGTACAAGAAATATAAAGTAAAAAAATTTATTCTTTTTTCTCTACCTCTTTGAGAAAATACTGTGAAAAACTGTGAATTATATTGTGTTAAACTGAATAAAAACTACCTATAACAGAGGGCCTGAGTCATGGAGAAGTGATAAATGGGCAAAAAGGAGGTAAGGACCTACAAAATGCAAAGAAGGAAAAAATTTGAATCAAGAAAAAAATAGTTTGCTTGTAAATGATGGTTGACTGAGAGATATAGTTAAAGGAAGAAGAGGGAAACAACAAAAAGATAAAGAATACTATTGTATCAAGTGGAACAAAAACTAGATAGAATGGAGAGCCAGGTATGGGGGGAATGCTGAGTTAAAATGTGAAGTGTAAAGCACCCAAAAGGCCACAAAGAAAAAATTTGAGTCAAATAAAAGAATTTGTTCATGAGTGAAGATCGATTGAGAAGAAAAGTAAAGGAGAAAAGATGAAACTAAGAGAGATGGAGAAAAAAGAGGAAAAGGAAATAAAGAAAAGAAGAAAAAAGAAAAAAAAGAAAAGAGTTAAGGGTTTTGAAATGTAACCCTCATAGAGAGAAAGAAAGAAGAAAAGAAAAAAATGGGAAATGTAACAGTTATGGGTAATATAGTTCAAGATAAAGAAGAAATAATAATATGGACAGAGAATAAAAGGACCCAGGTGGAAGAAAAAAAAATTAAAGACAAGAAGATGGAGGAAACAAGAAAAAGTGGAAAAAGTTATAAAGTCTGTGGATTATTCTTGATATTGAGAGGTTATCTTCCTTTTTCTTTCCTCTCCCTCTTCCTGGTCAGTTGCTCTGTATCCCAGACTCTGCCCCTGTGGCACACTTAGGTAGAGATTTGCAGTTGATGAGTCTCTATGACGATGTTATATATTAGGCTTCGGTCTCTTTGGTAGTCGGGGCTTGTTAGCATTTGCAGGCTGCAACAATGGGAGAATCTGTTTTCCCGGAGCCTCTCTCCTAGTCTCTCCTTCCTGAATTAGCAGCCTGATGATCTAGCTATGAGGTTGCTGCTGCCTCTGCCTGGAGAGTAAGAGGCTCAAAGAGCTGGAAAAGCCCCACTCTATCCCCACTCAGTGCAGGGCTCTGGGTAAGGCTCTGTCAGAGCTGCCAGCATAATCAGGCGGGGCTGGGAGCCAAATGCTCTCAAGGTGTCTTTCTATGAGCCTCCACGTGTGTCCAGTATGCCTCAGCACTCTGTGGGACCACTCTCTCCAGGCTTTTTGCACTTTTTAACCTGTGTTGGCTGGGAAGAAGATGCCCTAGTCGCTGCCTGCAGAACAGGAGGTCTTAAAAGCTGCCAAGTCCCTCTTTATTTATTTATTTTTTTAAAGATTTTTTTCTTTTTTTTTCTGAAGCTGGAAACGGGGAAGCAGTCAGACAGACTCCCGCATGCGCCTGACTGGGATCCACCCGGCATGCCCACCAGGGGGCGATGTTCTGCCCATCTGAGTCATCGCTCTGTTGTGACCAGAGCCACTCTAGCACCTGAGGCAGAGGCCATACAGCCATCCCCAGTGTTCGGGCCATCTTTTCTCCAATGAAGCCCTGGCTGCAGGAGGGGAAGAGAGAGACAGAGAGGAAGGAGAGGGGGAGGGGTGGAGAGGCAGATGCGTGCTTCTCCTGTGTGCCCTGGCTGGGAATCGAACCTGGGACTTCCGCACGCCAAGCCGACACTCTACCACTGCCAAGTCCCTCTTTTTAACATACAGCCCTGAGTATGAAAGCTCTGCCAATCAGAGCCACCAGCTTAAGCAAGTAGGGGGGCATGTGGACTTCTGTTCAGGCTCCTTTCTAAGTTTTCCCAGGTATATCTAGTTAAATTTGCCTTAGTGTTCTGTGGGATTGCTCTCTGCAGGCTTCTTCCTTGTTAAAAAGCCTATAGCCTAGCCTGTCCAATTTCTGCAGTGTTCTCTGAAGTCTGTTCCATAGGAATGCGTTTTTCACCCTGAATTGCAGGGGTCCAGAATCTTTTTCACTGTGAGAGCCATGAATGCCACATATTTTAAAATGTAAATTCGTGAGAGCCATACAACTACCTTACGCATTATCCAATAAAAATTTGGTGTTGTCCTGGAGGACAGCTGTGATTGGCTCCAGCCACCTGCAACCATGAACATGAGTGGTAGGAAATGAATGGATTGTAATACCTGAGAATGTTTTATATTTTTAACATCATTATTTTTTTTATTAAAGATTTGTCTGCAAGCCAGATGCAGCCATCAAAAGAGTCACATCTGACTCGCGAGCCATAGGTTCCCGACCCCTGCTGTATTGGCTGATAGGATGTTGCTCCCACCCCTATATGCAGAGCAAGAGGCACTAAAAAATATTATGTCTCTTATCTTAGATCCCTGATCTCAGAGAGACCTTGTCAACTAGAGCCACGTAAGCCAGTTGGGTGGTGAGCAGACCGTGGGTTAAGCTAATTTCAGGGATTGGATCTGCAGATCTGCTCCAGAGACAGACTGCAAGCTGCTTGTGCACCCCTCCCCCTAGAGCTTTTGTAGTTTTTCTTCCTTGGGAATTGATTTGTTAGCCTGGTGGAGGTGCCCCACCCGCCTGGAGAAGTTTAGGTGTAGGGATGTTTGCTTTTGTGCACTCCCTGTGAGCTTTTGGGGGATCAGAGACCACCCTGAAACTGTGGTTGCAGCCCATGCAGAGTATTCTGACCCTGCCCCTCTGTCCAGGAACATGGACATCCACTCCCAGGGTGCTAGGAGGAACCTCTCGTACAGTCTCCACACTTGCTGACCAGGATATCGGGGGTAATGGAGGCTGCCACTCTTCAGCCTTTGCCGGAGTCTGGCTTTGGCGTTAGCTCGCTTGGGCTGAGTTGCTGCTGGCACACTCTTTCCTCGGCTTGGACGTCTGTGTCCCAGCCTGGCTCCCTCCATGCCCCCAGCCCCCACTCTCTCTCAGTTCCAAGTGAAAGCAGCCTTTGCTCAGGTTAGTGAGGAAGGCGGAATGTTCTGTTCTCCGTCTTATTTCTTACAGGGTTGATTATATATTTAGTCAATTTTTTGCTCGATCATACCTTCATATTCAGTGTGTGGGACTTCCAGACACTCCAAGGATAGATTTTTCTGTTAGTGGTTGTAGAATTTGTTGAAATTTTGGGGAGAGGCATCAGGAGCGCTCCTCACGGCACCATTTCTCTGACGTCACTTCAACATTTTCTTTCTTAATTTGAGTGAGAGTTTCTTTCCATGATTAATACAAAGAATTCTTTTGAGATCTGCTCAAGCCAGGTAGAAGTCCTTAATTTATTATCCTATTTGTTTTATTTATTTAGGATTTATATCTTGCCTACTACTAAACCAGATTTGAGTTGACATACAAAACAAGATAAAAACAGTAAGATAAATAATACAAAGAATAAAGGAAAGCTTGTTAATGAGAACCTTAGTTAATTATTGCATCTGGATGTTGATTTTTTAAATCAGAGTTTTGTGGCATTCTGGTTTGTTTCTGCCCTTGGGCTCTGCAGGCAGCTTTTGAGAACAGAGTGGGGTGAGACAGCAAGTTGGAGGCTGGGGAGCTTCCTGGCACCTGAATATCAACCTCAGAGGGCATGTGAGCATGCTGGGATCTCACTTTCTCACCAGAATGCACTCATCTATCATATTCACATTCTCCCAGGAAACCCCTCAAAAGCACCCTTGCCCTTAGAGGACAACTCTTCAGGAGGTCTTGCGGCAGTGGGAAGCATTTCACAGACCATCAGTCTCTGTGGTGGGATGACAATTTGTCTTTGACTTCAACAAGGATCCTTTTCTCAGTGGTGGAACAGGAAGTGGAAGACCGCGACCCTGCTGTTGTGCTAAGAAGTCATTATCGCCAGACATAGCAGGAGTAAGGACTGCAGCTAATGGGCCTCTCAGGCTGTCCAGAAATCATTACATGACTGAGGAAGAGGCAGCAATTGTTTTAAATCCCATTAGTGGGGCTGATGTGCTGTCTGGGACAGGATGCCTATCCCTGAACCAGCAGCTTAGAATAACTTCTTATTAACCCTTGCATGCTGGGAGCTGTCATCTCCTAGGCTGCAGTTCCACCACTTTTTCCAAAAAAAAGAAAACATTATGTTATGTACTTTGTACATTATCTCATTTAATTTTAACAACCACCATCTAAAATTGATGTTAACTCCTTTTGCAGGTGAAGAGCCTGAGCTCTGCTCAAGGTCACATAGCTGTTAAGTTATGGAGCCAAGATTTGAATCTGGATTGCCTGACTCTAAAGCCCATATTCTTTTCTACACCAGTTGACCCCAAAATACTGTGTGTGTGTGGTTGAGAAGGTGCTAAAGTATTGTAGCTCATGAGTGACCTTCACAGTGGGTGACACTAATGCTTGGGACTTGGCACTTAGCCTTGAAACTCAAAATATCCATATTTCTCTGTATGATCACCATTTTCAGAACTAATCAATAATTATGCCATTTTTTCATTCTCTTTCCCCTTTTTGGAAAAAGTTCTCCTTCCTACTTTTTGTTCTGTAACAAGAATAATAGAATACATATATAAATTGTTTTATAAGCTGATTGCCTAGGATAGCCTAATAAAAAGGAAATGAGGAGGAGCAGCATACATTTTATTTTTTTTAATTCCACTATCTAAGTTAAAAATTTCCAAGTCTTCTCTGATTTTTCTTAAGCCTAAGTGTTTTGGTGTTACAAAATGAGTAATTCTAATTGTGACTTTTGAGGGATAATATTAATAGGTTTAAATGTCTATAGATTATTATTAAATAGGTTTTAAAACATTGTTCAGGATAGCTATTATGATTACAAGGTGAATATTATGATGTCTTCTAATAACTGTGTGCTTAATAAAGTTACATGATGTAGCTAAAGGTCATAGTTATAGGATATATTGAATGTAGGTATCTTTAAAAAATGTTCAATTTTTTTTCCATTATGTTATTTTGGGCATTGAATAATTCATTGCCAAACCATAAAAAAAATCCTCAATAACAAAAACATGTTTTTAGTTAAGGACTACTTTATATGTACATATATTTTTATCAAACTATCTCAAGCTTGCAAAGCTAGGTTATATAAACTTGTTTATACAGAAGAATGGCAGTAGTGCCAATACCAATGCTTTTACCACTTTGGTTCCACTTACTTTGTAGAAGAGTCAAGGTAAATCAATGGCCAAAACAGAAATGCTATATAGAAACAATCTGACTCTTAAGGAATTTTTTATTTTTTATTTTTTTATTTTTATTTTTTTCATTTTTCTGAAGCTGGAAACGGGGAGAGACAGTCAGACAGACTCCCGCATGCGCCCGACCGGGATCCACCTGGCACGCCCACCAGGGGGCGACGCTCTGCCCACCAGGGGGCGATGCTCTGCCCATCCTGGGCGTCGCCATATTGCGACCAGAGCCACTCTAGCACCTGAGGCAGAGGCCACAGAGCCATCCCCAGCGCCCGGGCCATCTTTGCTCCAATGGAGCCTTGGCTGCGGGAGGGGAAGAGAGAGACAGAGAGGAAAGTGCGGCGGAGGGGTGGAGAAGCAAATGGGCGCTTCTCCTATGTGCCCTGGCCGGGAATCGAACCCGGGTCCTCCGCACGCTAGGCCGACGCTCTACCGCTGAGCCAACCGGCCAGGGCCAAGGAATTTTTTTCCATGTTGTAACCTATGCTTAATTATATTTATTCCAGCTGTCTCTAGTGCTGTGCTAAACTAGTTAATAATATTTTTAACTTTTAAGAAGTAATGGTAGCAAACATTTTTTGTGTTATTTGGAAATCTTTTGATGTTGTGGGACATCCATACAGGAGATAAATCTTACGGTAAGAATCATGTGCATTTCAGTGTCTGTCTAGTTTATTGTTTTTGTGGCCTGAACATTCTCTCGCCTCAGAGTAATTCTGAGTTTCAAACACATCAAAAAATTCCCAAATAACAAAAAAAAAATGTTTGCTTGAAGTAACAGGAGCTTGTGGACAGTCTGGTTAGTGAAGGCCTCCAGGTAGTCCTGGAGGAAATTAGAAAAAAGGCACAGGAGACAGGAACCAAATGCTAGAATGACAAAAATGAGAGTGAGTGGGCCAATAAATGGTAATAACCAAGACACCCAGTTTGTGCAGAGCCACAGATCCCAGGACCCTTCTTGTCTTTCATGGATTCGTTGAGCCTGTTCCATTAGCTTTGTTGCTGCATCTTTTTGTTTTGTTTTGTTTTTTATTAAATTTAATGCCTTGACATTGATAAATCAGGGTATATATGTTGAGAAAAGACATCTCCAGATTATTTTGACATTTGATTATGCTGTATACTCCTCACCCAAAGTCAAACTGTCTCCATCACCATCTGGTTTTCTTTGTGCCCCTCCCCTCCCCACCCCCTCTCTCCTTCCTTGCCCCATCCCCCCTCCCCCACCCCTCCACCCCCATTATCATCACATTCTTGTTCATGTCTCTGAGTCTCATTTTTATGTCCCTTCTATGTATGAATTCAAATAGTTCTTAGTTTTTTCTGATTTACTTATTTCACTCTGTATAATGTTATCAAGGTCCATCCATGTTGTTGTATTGAATAAATGATCCGATGTCATCATTTCTTATGGTATTTCATAGTATATATGTACCAAAGCTTTTTAATTCACTCATCCTCTGAGTTCACAATAGTTCGCTATTGTGAACAATGCTGCCACAAACATGGGGGTGCCTTTCTCTTTTTGAAGCGGTTTGATGGTGTTCTTGGGATATATTCCTAAAAGCGGAATAGCTGAGTCAAAAGGCAGTTCGATTTTTAATTTTTTGAGGTATCTTCATACCATTTTCCACAGTGGCTGCACCAGTCTGCATTCCCACCAGCAGTGCAAGAGGGTTCCCTTTTCTCCACATTCTCACCAGCACTTATTCTGTGTTGTTTTGTTGATGAGCACCATTCTGGCTGGTGTGAGGTGATATCTCATTGTGGTTTTAATTTGCATTTCTCTAATGATTAGTGATGTTGAGCATTTTTTCATATGCCTATTGGCCGTCTATATGTCCTCTTTGGAGAAGTGTCTATTCATTTCTTTTTCCCATTATTTGATTGGATTGTTTGTCTTTCTGCTGTTGAGATTTACAAGTTCTTTATAAATTTTGGTTATTAACCCCTTATCAGACGTATTGTCAAATATGTTCTCCCATTGTGTAGTTTGTCTTTTTATTCTGTTCTTGTTGTCTTTAGCTGTGCAAAAGCTTTTTAGTTTGATATAGTCCCATTTGTTTATTCTGTCTTTTATTTCACTTCCCTGTGGAGATAAATCAGCAAATATATTGCACCGAGAGATGTTGGAGAGCTTACTGCCTATGTTTTCTTCTAAGATGCTTATGGTTTCTTTTATCCATTTTGAGTTTATTTTTGTGAGTGGTGTAAGCTGGTGATCTAGTTTCATGTTTTTGCAGGTAGCTGTCCAATTTTCCCAACACCATTTGTTAAAGAGGCTGTCTTTACTCCATTGTATTTCCTTACCTCCTTTGTCAAATATCTGTTGTCCATAGAGCTGTGGATGTATTTCTGGGTTCTCTGTTCTGTTCCATTGATCTATATGCCTGTTCTTATGTACCAGGCTGTTTTGAGTACAATGGCCTTATAGTATAACTTGATATCAGGAAGTGTGATACTTCCCACTTTATTCTTCTTTTTTAAGATTCCTGAGGCTATTTGTGTTCTTTTTTCGTTCCATATAAGTTTTTGGAATATGTGATCTATATCTTTGAAGTATGTCATTGGTATTTTAATTGGTATTGCATTAAATTTATAAATTACTTTGGATAATATAGTCATTTTAATGATGTTTATTTTTTCTAACCATGAGCATGGTATATGCTTCCACTTGTTTGTATCTTCCTTGATTTCCTTTATCAATGCTTTATAATTTTTCAAGTACAAGTCTTTAGTCACCTTGGTGAAGTTTACTTCTAGGTTCTTTATTTTTTTTGGTTGTAATAATGAAGGGGATTTTTTTTAAATTTCTCTTTCTGACTGTTAATTGTTGGCATATAAAAATGCTTCTGATTTCTGAGTATTGATTTTATATCCTGCCACTTTGCTGAATTCATTTATCAGGTCCAGTAGCTTTTTGACTGAGACTTTAGGGTTTTCTATATACAATATCATATCATCTGCAAATAATGATAGTTTTACTTCTTCTTTGGCCACTTGAATGCCTTTTATTTCTTCTTCTTGTCTAATTGCTGTTGCTAGGACTTCCAGAACTATGTTGAACAAGAGTGGTGAAAAGGGGCACCCCTGCCTTGTTCCTGATCTTAAGGGGATTGCTTTTAATTTTGTTCATTGAGTATGATGTTGGCTGTGGGTTTGTCATAGATGGCTTTTATCATGTTGAAGTATGTTCCCTGTTTTCCCACTTTGCTGAGAGTTTTGATCATGAATGGGTGCTGGATTTTATCAAATGCTTTTTCTACATCTATTGAAATTATCATGTGGTTTTTTTCCTTCTTTTTGTTTATGTGATGAATTACATTGTTTGATTTACGAATATTGTACCAGCCTTGCCTCCCCAGAATAAATCCCACTTGATCATGGTGTATGATTTTTTCCATATATTGTTGGATCTGGTTTGCTAATATTTTGTTGAGGATTTTAGCGTCTATATTCATCAGAGATATTGGCCTATAATTTTCTTTTTTTGTGTTGTCTTTGCCTGGTTTTGGAATCAGAATTATGCTCGCCTCATAAAAGGAGCTTGGAAGTCTTCCTTCCTCTTGAATTTTTTGAAATATTTTGAGAAGGATAGGAGTTAGTTTTTCTTTGAATATTTGGTAGAATTCAGTTGTGCAGCCATCAGGCCCCGGACTTTTCTTTGTTGGGAGTTTTTGATAACCGTTTTGATCTCATTTGTTGTAATCAGTCTGTTTAGGTTTTCTGATTCTTCCAGATTGATTTTTGAAAGATTGTATGTTTCATGAAATTTGTCCATTTCATCAAGGTTGTCTAGTTTTTTGGCATACAGTTCTTCATAGTATTTTCTTACAATATTTTGTATTTCTGTTGTGTCAGTGTTATTTCTCCACTCTCATTTCTACTTTTATTTATTTGAGTCCTCTCTCTCTTTTTCTTGGTGAGTCTAGTTAAAGGTTCATTGATCTTGTTTATTTTTTTAAAGAACCAGCTCCTAGTTTCATTGATCCTCTGTATTGTTTCTTTAGCCTCTATGTCATTTATTTCTGCTCTGATCTTTATTATTTCCTTTCTTCTACTACATTTAGGCTTTACTTGCTGTTCTTTTTTTAGTCCTTTTAGATGCAGGGTTAAGTTTTTTATTTTAGCTTTTTCTAGCTTCTTAAAGTGTGACTGTAGTGCTATGAACTTTCTTCTCAGTACTGCTTTTGCTGTGTTTCATAAATTTTGAGTTGTTGTATGCTTGTTGTCATTCATTTCTAGGATTTTTTTTATTTCTTCTTTGATCTCATTCTTAATCCATTCATTATTTAACAACCTGCTATTTAGTTTCCATGTGTTTGAGAATTTTTGAGCTTTTCTATTTTGGTTCATTTCTAGTTTCATGCCGTTGTGATTGGAGAAAGTGCTTGATATAATTTCAATCTCTTAAATTTGTTGAGACCACTTTTGTGCCCTAACATGTGGTCTATCCTAGAGAATGTACCATGAGCATTTGAAAAGAATGTATATTCTGCTGCTTTACGGTGAAAGGTTTTGTAGATCTATTAAATCGAGTTGATTTAGTGTGTTTAATAAGTCTGCTGTTTCTTTGTTAATTTTCTTTCTTGAGGATCTATCTAGTGATGTTAGTGGGATATTGAAATCCCCTACTGTTATAGTATTGCTGTTGATTTCACCCTTTAAATCCATCAAAGTCTGCTTTATATATTTAGGTGCTCCTATATTAGGTGCATAGATATTCATAATAGTTATACCTTCCTGTTGGATTACTTCTTTATCATTATGTAGTGGCCTTCTTTATCTCTAACTTTTGTCTTTGTTTTAAAGTCTATTTTGTTAGTTATAACTATTGCTACCCCAGCTTTTTTTCATTTCCATTTGCATGTTTTTTTCCATCCTTTTACCTTCAACCTATGTGCATCTTCTGTTTTAAGGTGTGTCTCTTGTAGACAACATATGTACGGGTCCTGTTTTCTTATCCATGCAGCTACCCTATGTCTTTTGATTAGATCATTTAATCCATTTACATTTAAGGTTATTATTGATATGTAGTTGTTTATTGCCATTTTATTCTTTAAAGCTGTATTCCTTTTTTGCTATATTCTTTTCCCATTTTGATCTGTTTACAACAAGTCCCTTAACATTTCCTGCAGCATTGGTTTGGTTGTAATGAATTCCTTGAGTTTTTTTTGTCTGGGAAGCTTTTTATTTTTTCTTTGATTTTAAATGATAGCCTTGCTGGATAAAGTAGTCTTGGTTGTAGGTTTTTGTTCTGCATTACTTTGAATATTTCTTGCTGTTCTCTTCTGGCCTCAAGTGTTTCTGTTGAGAAATTGGATGTTATTTTTATTGGGGCTCCTTTGTAGGTGATAGCTTTTTTTCTCTTACAGCTTTTAATATTTTCTCTTTATCACTTAGCTTTGGTATTTTAATTATGATGTGTCTTGGTGCAGGTTTCTTTGGGTTTCTCTTTATTGGAGTTCTCTGTGCTTCTTGAATTTGTGAGAGTTTCTCTTGCATTAATTTAGGGAAGTTTTTAGCTCTAATATGATTGAACAAAGTCTCTATCCCTTGTTCTTTCTCTTCTTCAGGAACCCCTATGATGTAGATGTTATTTCTCTTCATGTTGTCACAGAGCTCTCTGAGAGTTTCCTCAGACTTTTTGAGTCTCTTTTCTTTTTTTTTCTTTGCTTTCTTGCCTTCATTCAAGTTGTCCTCTAACTTGCTGATTTGATCCTCAGCTCTATCCATCCTGTTTTTAATTTCTTCCATTGTGGTCTTTATTTCTGATATTGTATTTGTCATCTCCGACTGATTCTTTTTTAATATTTCAATATTCTTTTTTATACTTGCTATTTCTTTATTTAGGTGTTCATAATGACCATCCATTGTTGTTCTAAGATCCCTAAGCATTCTTACAATCATTATTTTGAACTCTGCATCTGGAAGTTTGATTACTTCCATATCACTCTGTTCATCTCTTTTGGTTTCATTTGGATTGCACTTCTTTGTCTTCTCATTATCTGTGTTTTGTTTGTAGAGTTGGTTGAGTCTAGGCTTGGTGTTTTCTGCCTC
This sequence comes from Saccopteryx leptura, assembly GCF_036850995.1. Lineage (NCBI taxonomy): Eukaryota > Metazoa > Chordata > Mammalia > Chiroptera > Emballonuridae > Saccopteryx > Saccopteryx leptura. Next base: position 189,732,503 of record NC_089504.1, read on the forward strand.
CAGTTTTCAATTGTGTTATTTCTACGTCTTCTTGGGTTGGTATCAGCTATTATTTGTAATCCACTTTCGGATTTGAGCAGCTTTGAAGTCTTGATTTGTTTGTTTTCTTAACAGGTAATAGTCTTTTTTACTGATCTCAGCAGGGGGCTTATTTGAAACATATCCAGGAATGGGATGGTGTAACCTGAGACTCTGAAGGCCTCTTCCACCAACTAATCTCTCTGGGGGCAGGGTGTTTTTTCAGCTTTAGTAGGGGGAGGTGTATCTTAGAGCTCCATGGAGACCTGAGTTACTGCCCCTCCTCCTTACTTCTTGTTTTCAGCTGTGTCTTGTTGCGCTGATTGGAGTTGGAGAGATGTCTGGAGATCTCTAATCTGGAAGCAATTCAGTACTGTTTTGTTGAAGGTTCAGTCCATCCCCCAGCTATGGCCGCCTCCAGCATGGATGAGTCAGCTTTTTTAGGTTGTCTCCTGCATTCCTTTTCCCCTCACAATCTCTGTCCCTCTCTCTCTGCTTTCCACTTGGGAGATAAACTGGTCTTTTCAACACACCTTTCTCCCTGGTCGCCAGGCAAGTGGCTGTGAGAAGTATTTTCTGCTCTTTTCCCTGAAGTGAGATCCCCTCTGTGCTCTCAGCCTCACCCCCTTCTCCGTTCCTGTAAGCAGGGGAGATTTAGGCACTCCCTACCAAGTTTGTTGTGGCCTCTTCTTTGCTCCTTGGTTTTTGAGAGCTGTTCTTGTAGTCCAGAGTTGGTTTTTCATGCCGATTTTTTCTAAATTGATTTGCATTCCAGTTTGGTGGTGAGTGTAAGGTCGGTGGATAATGGGGGATGGCCATGTGAGGAATTCAGACCCGCGAACTTTGGCTAGAACTGCCCACAATCAAGCCCGCCAAAGGAAGCTTTCCAGGAACCATTTGGAAAGAAGTGATCGTCTGTCAGCCAGTGAAATTTTACCACGTCATAGTAGCTCCACTTTTCTAGAGGGACCATTTAAATATCTCCCACGTGGTTTATTCTTTGCAACTTCCCTGGCCTCCATCTTTCCTTGGGGCCAGGGAACCTTGCCGAGTGGGTGAGCGCTCTGTACTCAATAAAGCTGTTTGCTATTCCACACTTTGTGGCTCGGAGCCTTGTTCTTTTCTTCTCGGTGGGGAAAAATACCTTACATTTTGGTGCCGAAAACCCGGAAGGATTTAGAAGTCCGCAAGGACTGCTCCTTTCCCCTCCCCTCTGAGAAAGAACCAGTATCTCCAACCTTCCACCCACTTCGGCGCATGGTGTGGTAAGTCCCCTGCCTCCAGCCTTCCTCTCAGTTCTTTATTCCGAGACTCCCTGTATGAAACCGTAGCTATGTCAGGGAACTCTTTTCCATCTGAGTGAGCGTGTGCTTCAGAGACCTCTGGAGCATATGCACTTTACCTTTTCCATCCGTGGCCAGACCTTTGAGTTTTTAGGACGCTAATACTCAATACTGACCACTCCGAGGACTGAGGGCAGCTGTTGGAGCACAGGAATCTCCCTCCCTAAAGAAGAAGGAACTGTTCTTCTTCTCCGCTGTGGCCAGGCCACAGAACCCACTGAATTAGCCTCCTGAAGGGACTTTCGGTGTTAACACCTTCACCAATTTAACTATCGCCAAAAAAGCTGGGAACTGATTGGAGATCTTTTACATACATGGCTTCTAATTACTCACGCATCCGTCCTTAATCTCTGTGCTGCCTGTTCCACTGTGCAGGCCTTTTTCTGGCCAGAGAAAACCTCACCTAAAACCTGCACTCCTGATTTTTCCTTCTCCTCGGACTCTCAACTCTCTCTCCCTCCTGCCTGACCCCTGCGGGTCTCTCTCTCTCTCTCTTTCTCTCTCTCTCTCTCTCTCTCTCTCTCCCTCTGAGAGCCTCCTCCCCTCCCTTCGCAAAAACCTGTTTCTTATTCGCCATCTACTACCATCTCTCTTTCTCCTCCCCTGCTGGCCAGGGGCCCCTTCCTTCACTGTGTTCTCTAGTCCCTCCTTTATCAGGCCTTTCTCAGCCTGGCATTGGCTCTTACACTGGTTTTCAGGAAGTCCAACCCCAATTTTCTTGCAGGAAGTTCCTTCCCTGTCCAGCATTTCCTGCAGGATCTGGGTGCCAGGCTCCGCATGAGCCTCCCTCTTCTTATTCCCAATCCCCCAACCCCTATCCCGAACCTGTGAACATGGCATTTAAAGTTTTTAACGGTCTCAACTAATACAGACCAAGGCTGTTTGCCAGGCCCACATGCAGCAGAAAGTAACGCTCCAAACCCCAACTCTTGTGGCAACCCTGTGACCAGCAGAGCCAACAGAAGTTTGCTTTAAGTGTGGCAAGCAGGACCATTGGTCCCGGCAGGGCTCCTGCCTGTGGCTGCCAACTGAGCCCTGCCCTGACTGCAAGCAGCCCAGTCACTGGCGGAGTGATTGCCCCTTTGGGCAACAGGGTTTTCCTCAGTGCCTCTACGTGGAGGACAAGCCACCCGAATGGGAAGGCCAATCCAGCCAGCTGGGTGCATCACTCAAATTCCTAGGACACAGCCTGGACTTGGAGAACCCAGGGTTCTGCAACAAGTAGGTAAGTCCATCTCATTTCTTGTGGACATGGGGGCTGCCTTCTCTGTTTTCCTTTATCCTGTGGACCTCTAGTTCCCTCACAGGTTTGGGTTATGGGAATGGATGGGACCCCTTCCTTTCCCCTTTTTACGCCACTCCTGACATGCAGTTCTGCCTCAAGCTTGCCTCCTTACAGGACCACTGGCAGTCAGGACCACTGGACTCCATCCATCTCCAACTCACCAAAAGGGTGGACCCTGCAAATTCCCCTATTACTCCCCTTTTTAAAAAATCCTTACAGGACCGCATCCGCAAAGTTTCTCCAATCACGGCCACACAGATATTCCTCCTGACACTTTCCCAATCCACCACTTTCCGATCTCCCCCTCCCCATGATGCCCCTATTCAGCAGGAAGTAGCCAGACGAATAAATGGCGCCCCTTTTTTCTATTTAACACAAAAGGTCAGATTGTAAGGTCAGTGGATAATGGGGGATGGTCACGTGAGGAACTCAGGCCCACGAACTTTGGCTAGAACCGCCCACAATCAAGCCTGCCAAAGGAAGCTTCCCAGGAACCATTTGGAAAGAAGCAATCGTCTTCCAGCCAGTGAAATTTTACCATGTCATAGTAGCTCCACTTCCCTAGAGAGACCCTTTAAATATTTCCCACGTGGTTTAATCTTTGCAACTTCCCTGGCCTCCATCTTTCCTCAGGGCCAGGGAACCTTGCTGGGTGGGATGCGTGCTCTGTACTCAATAAAGCTGTTTGCTATTCCACACTTTGTGGCTCCGAGCCCCGTTCCTTCCTTCTCAGCGGGGAAAAATACCTTACAGTGAGAGCTGGGCCTATTGCTGCATCTTTAACCAGCCCTGACTGCTTGAGGCAAAAGCAACACTGTTTTTCTAGAAAAACACAGATACTTCCCTTTTCTGCAGTCAAGAGGTCCAAGCCACAGCGATTTTGTAGTGCAACACTGGCCAGGGAATCAAGTTGGTCTTGGAATCCTACCAGAGTGGAGGCAATTTCCTCTAGGGAGTTTTGAAGATCTATATTGCCTGTTTGTTCCTCTGCTTGATTAGAAGAGTGCTAGGGATGGGAAGAGGCTCGTTGGATGGAACTATGTTGATGTTAGGGGTGAGGTAGACTAGGGTACAGATTCCTCTCTAATTAGTTGGGAGGCACATGTAAGTGTTTGTCTGTAAAGCCAGTATCCACAGCCACCATCACAGCCACCTGGCCCATGCAGGTTTGCATTTGATTTGGACAGACAGTAATGAAACAATGGAGCCAAAAACTGGAGGGCCATCATCTTTATCCTAGCTTGCACCCAGCGGGCAAGATATAAACATAGTAGGAAAACACTTCCCCTTCCATTCAGGGCTGCCAAAGCCAGTGACTTATCCAAGTTTCCTAGAGTCAAAGGTTTCTACCTCATCAGCCTTATTCACCTCTGTTCCCCATCTCCTTTTCTCTACACAAACTCTGCACAAACTGGCTTCTCCTTCAGCATTCTGCCATCTTGGCTGCTTCTTTTCTCCTCCATGTGGCCTTTCTCCGCTCTCCTCCAACATAGGCTCCTCTGCCCCATTTTATAGTGTAGAAATCAAAACCTTTACTCCAATATACAAACAAAGAAGTCTCTGATACAAAGTCACTTATCTGAGGCATAAATGGGATTCTTCATAAAAGTGCACCACCCCACATCATGCAACAGTCAAGGGTGTGGGGAAAAGCTTAGTGTTGAGAAGATTTTAGGATTAAAAGGATGGGAAAGGCTTAGTCTTAAAACTAAGCCTTAGGTTATAAGGACTCTGCCTGCTTACAGCCTGTCCCCCACACCCAATGCAAACTATAAGCGAGCAAACATATGCATCATATTTACAAACTTATTTGGCCAACATTGTCCCACACATGTAGAAAGCCCCTGACCGGTGATACAGGCTGAGAGGTGAAGAGAGAATAAATAGATGGACAAAGGGTCATTCTCATCCTTCTGTTTCTGAGCTCCAGATGGCCAGGGTGGAGGAAAGAGCAACCCCAATAAGGGGGGAAAAATGAGTAGAGGATTGTTTTGAGAATTGTAATCTTGTCAAGGAGGAAGTAGTAAGCTAGAGATAAAGTTGGTTGGTGGAATAGGAGCTTTTATCTTGTGAAGCCATAACAGTAGGGGGTCTTGTGAATCAAACAGGGTTAGAAAATAATCTATTTGCTTTTGGAGAAACTTGATAGTTGACTCGGTTGTTTAGATGGTCTTTAGGAAATTGAATAGTTATTGTGATGTTGCAGAGTTCACAAGAGAGATGACCTTCTGGGACAGTACCTTGAGAGTAAAGCATAGGAAGGCAGGTGAAAGGAGGGGGTATTAAGAGTGACTTGTCCTTGAGAAGGAGGGGTTTGGGTTTTAATTTCTCTAGCTGGGAGTAATAAGTTTGGTATAGCTTGTTTGCTCGGTGTGCAGCTGGCCTGCAACCCTATCAATTGTTAGTCTAGAGAAAAATGCATTAAGGGTTAATTTTTTTTATTTTTCTGAAGTTGGAAACAAGGAGGCAGTCAGACAGACTCCTGCATACACCTGACTGGGATCCACCCAGCATGCCCACTAGGGGGTGATGCTCTGCCCATCTGGGGCATAGCTCTGTTGCAACCAGAGCCATTCTAGCACCTGAGGTAGAGGCCACAGAGCCATCCTCAACACCCAGGCCAACTTTGCTCCAATGGAGCCTTGGCTGTGGGAGGGGAAGGCTGAATTTTGTTTCTGAGTTTTCTTGGAACTAAGAACAAGGCCTTAACTTCCTTGGGCCTTAGTTTCTTCACCTGGGAAATGATGGGGCTGTACTCAGAGGTGCCTTCAAGGTATGACATTCTATAATTCTAGACTCAGAAGTATCAGGTTGGCCAGAATATGGCTGGTTAGATTGTTACCTTCCTGTGTAGCAGAGATGTAATGAAAAGAGCACTGAACAAGGAGTCAGAGATCTGTATTTTAGTTCCCATTCTGCTAGATTGCCACCTTTGTCACATAAGTTTTGTGAACGCTAGTGTATTAGGCAGAATAATGCCCCCCCCCCCGCCTTCACCCAGATATTTAGGTCCTAATCACTAAAACACGCAATATGTTATGGTATATGGAAAAGAATATTTACAGATCAAATTAAGGTTGCAAATGCTAAAATATGCTGATTATCTTGGATTAAAGGATTCTTAAAAGTGGAAGAAGAAGGCAGAATGGTAGGTAGAGACATCTAGGGATAAAAAAAAATGGCAGGAGAGTTTTAAAATATGAGAGGCACTTGGTCTGCCATTGCTGGCTTTGAAGGTAGAGGAAGCTGGCCACATGCCAAGGAATGTGGGTGGCCTGTGGAAGCTAAAAAATGGCCCCAAAGAAACAAGGAACTCAGGGCTATAACTGCAAGGAACTGAACTCTGCCAATAACCTAAAAGAGCAAGGAAATAGATTCTTTTTTAAAGGCTCCAAAAAGGAATGCTGCCTTGCCAATACCTGGATATGAGTCTGTTGAGACCCATGTCAGAGTACTGTAAGGTAATAAGTTTTTTTAAGCTGCTAAATTTTTGGAAATTTGTTATGATGATAATAGAAAATGTATACATTTACTTTCATAATCTATAAATGAGTGTGAATAATAATACTAGCCATTATGGCTTATTTGTCAGTATATGAGGTTATTGTAAGAAGTAACAGTTATATCAGCAAAAATGAAAAAAGGCAGATAAAGACCTCTGAAAAACCATTCCTCAAGAAAAAGAAGCAATAATACATTAGCAAAACTGTCGAAACCAATTTCTTTTTAAAACTCTTGAAACTAAGCAAAGGTTTAAACAATTCAAGGAGTATTCAAAAAAGAGCTCCATCTTTGTAAAATATTGAGCTTTGTGGTATTTTAACTTGCCTTATTTATATCTCCCTCATCCCAGCTCTGCAGTAGCTTTGAAAATCAAACAAAATATTTAACACAAAAGAAGGCAGAAATAGACGGCTAGAGAAACAAAAAAGAAATAAGATGTGTAGAAAAGAAATTAAAAAATGGCAGACATAAATCCTGCCTTACTGGTAATTACATTAAGTGTAAATGATTAAAAGGCAGAGTTGACAAAATGGATAAAAAAACATGATCCAACTATACTGCTCACAAAAGTTAGGGGATATTTTAGAATGAATATGAAGTGATAAAAAAAGCATTTGTGTTTTTTTTTTATTAAACAAGAACATCAGAAAAGCAAATGACAAGTCAAAGAAAGTTGTTTGGTTATGCAAATGAGATGCAAAGCCAACTTTTATTTCATTGGTGAAAATGCACTATACAAAAGGCTGAAAGTACTGGAGTATCTGCACGTTCCCTGATCCTCTAATTTATATGTTGTCTACAAGAGACAGTTTTCAGATTCAAAGACACAACTAGATTGAATGTAAAAGGATAGAAAAAGATATCTCATGCAAACAAACAGTAGCCAAAAAATAGTTGGAGGTCCTGGTCAGTTGGTTCAGTGGATAGAGTGTTGGCCTGGCATGAGGACATCCTAGGTTTGATTCCCAGGCAAGGCACACATGAGAAGTGACTATCTGCTTCTCTTCCCCTCTCTTTCCCCCTTGCAGCAAGTGGCTCAATTGGTTTGAGCATAGGCCACAGGTGCTAAGGATGGCTCAGTTGATTAGAGTGGATCCCAGTTGGTGCACATGCAGGAGTCTGTCTCTCTATCTCCTTTCCGCTCAGTTAAAAACAAACAATCAAACAAATAAGCAAACAAACAAACAAACAAACAGAAAAGAGCTGAAGTAGTTATACTAATACAAAATAGACTTTAAGACAAAAATTATTACTAGACACAAAGGAAAACACTTTATAATGATAAAAGGATCAACCTATCAAGAAAACAAGCAACAATTATAGACATATACATACTTAAAAACAGAGCCCCAAAATGAATAAGTCATAGAATTGAAGGAAGGAAGAAATAGACAGTTCAATAATACTAATGGATAGCTAAGTTAGACTTGAACAACATGATAAATTACCTAGACCCAACATTATACAACACTCTAACCAATGGCAGAATGTACATTCTTTTCAAGTTCACATGCAATATTCTTTAGGACAGACCCTATGTTAGGCCATAAGACAAATACTGTATCCATAAATTAAAAAAAAAAACTGAAATAATTTAAAGCAGGGGTAGTCAACATTTTTATACCTACTGCCGCTTTTGTATCTCTGTTAGTAGTAAAATTTTCTAACTGCCCACAGGTTCCACAGTAATGGTGATTTATAAAGTAGGAAAGTAACTTTACTTTATAAAATTTATAAAGCAGAGTTACAGCAAGTTAAAGCATATAATGATAATTACTTACCAAGTACTTTATGTTGGATTTTTGCTAAGTTTGGCAGAATAAATCTTTATAAAACAACTTACTATAGTTAAATCTATCTTTTTATTTATACTTTGGGTGCTCCACTACCACCCACCATGAAAGCTGGAATGCCCACTAGTGGGCGGTAAGGACCAGGTTGACTACAACTGATTTAAGGTATACTTTCTGATTATAATTGGATGAAATTAGGAATAATTAACAGAAAAAAACTTTAGGAAAATTCCTAAAGTTTGACTTCCAAATATGTGGAAGTCAAACAACACACTCCTAAATACTCAATGGGTGAAAGGAGAAATCACAATAAGAAATTATAAAATACTTTGATATGAATGAAAACAAAAACACAAATAATATAACTTATGGAGTACAACAAAAGCAATGCTTAGAGAGAAATTTATAGCTATAAATCCCTATATTAACAAAGAAGAAAAATCTTAAATCAATAACCCAACTTTTCACCTTAAGAAACTAAAGTAGAATAAACTAAACCCAAAACAAAAATTAAAAAAAAATTATAGTGAAAATAATGGTTATGAATAGAAATGCAATAGAGCAAATCAACAAAACCAAATGCTGGTTCTTTGAAAAAGTAAACAGAATTGACAAATACTAAGCTAGACTGACCAAGCAAAAGAGAAAAGACTCAAATGACTGAAATCAAGAATGAAGGAGAGCCTGTTGGATCAATGGTAGAGTGTAAGCTCAGCATGTGGATGTCCCAGGTTTGATTCTTGGTCAGGGCACACAAGAGAAGTGACCATCTGCTTCTCCACCCTTTTCCTTCCCCCTTCTCTCTCTCTCTCTCTTTTCCTTTCCTGCAGGCATGGCTCAATTGTTTGAGCGAGTTGACCCTTGGTGGTCTTTGTGGCCTCTGCCTCAGATGCTAAAAGCAGCTCAGTTGTCCATAGAGCAATGACCCCAGCTGGGTAGAGCATGGCTCTATAGGAGGCTTGCTGGGTGGATCCAGGTCAGGGCACATGCAGGAGTCTGTCTATCAGCCTCTTCTCCTCTCAATAAAAGTATAAAAAAGAATGAAAGAGAAAACATTATTACCAACCTCACAGGAGTTGGAGGATTATAAAGGAATTCTTTGAATAGTTATATGGCAACAAATCAAACAACCAAGATGAAATAGATATGGAATTGGGTATACATACTTACAACAGAGAATTGAAAACATGCCCATACAAAATGTTGCACGAGTGATCAGTACAGCATTATTCACAGTAAACAAAAAGTGGAAGCAATACAAATGTTCATCATTTTATGACAGATAAAATATGGTATATGTCTACAAAGAATATTATTAAGCAAAAGGACTGAAATATTAATATAAGCTACAATGCGGATGAACCTTGAAAACATTATTTTAAGTTAAAGAAGCCAGTCACAAAAGGTCACATATTATACAATTCCATTTATATTAAATATCCAAATAAGTAGACTCATAGAGACAGAAAGGAGATTAGTGGTTGTGGTGTGTGGAATAATGAGGAAGAATACAAATAAGTTTTTTGTTTATCATTTTACACCTTATCTTAGTCTGTCAGTCACACCTAACAAGTATCTATTCAGTGCTTTCTCTCAGATATTACAGGAAAAACCAAAAATATATATAAGCCTTCAAGAAAAAGGTGTTTTCCTTAAGGATTCAAGATCTATGGCCACAAAAATGGTATTTTTAAAACTAGAGATAACTTTGGAGAATACTGACATGAAGATGAGAAAACTGAGGCTGAGAAAGGTTAAGTTGACTAACTCAAGGTCACAATGCTAGTTAGTGGTCAACCAGGGCTGGACTCCACTATATCATGCTACCTCATCATGTAATACTGTATGTGAAAAAGACTATGTCATAGTATATGACTAAATGCTGAAGGATTTGGATTAAGCTAAAAATGATTTAGTAGGTCAAGGATAAAAGATATTGATTTGGCTGAGACTGGGTAAAGTAGGCTTCCTGGAGAAGTGATATATAAGTTTTTCTAAATTTATTTTTATTTTTTTTTAAGCGAGAGAGACAAGTAGACGGACAGACAGGGACAAACAGGAAAGGAGAGAGATGAGAAGCATCAACTCATAGTTGTGGCACCTTGATTGTTCAATAATTGCTTTCTCATATGTGGCTTGACAAGGGCTCCAGCCAAACCAGTGACATTTTGCTCAAGCCAGTGACCTTGGGCTTCAAGCCAATGACCATGGGGTCATGGCTGATCCCACACTCAAGTCAGAGACTCTGTGCTCAAGCTGGTGAGCCCATGCGCAAGCCAGAGGCCTTGGGATTTTGAACCTGGGTCCTCAGCATCCCAGGCTGATGCTCTATCCACTGTGCCACTGCTTGGTCATGCATAAGGTTTTGGGTAGGTAGAATGAAGAGGGAGAAGACCTTCCTGATTAACAATGTTAAAAATTGTAGAAGGATTATGGGGCAGTCTGTATTCTGAAAGAAGCTGCTGAGCCTCGTTGTCTACCTTTAACTCACACACGTTCATTCAAACATGAGAAGGCTGGGTAGAGGCTTCAAGTGGGCAATGTGGAGTTGTAGAAAGAGCACAGAGCAAGAAAAACAAGCTTCAAACCTTGGCACCTACACCTAGTAGTTAAAAGCCGTTGAGCAAGGTTCTCTCTCTCTCTCTCTCTCTCTTTTTGTATTTTTATGGAGTGAGAAGTGGGGAAGCAGAGATAAAGACTCCCGCATGCTCCCGAGCAGGATCCACCCAGCATTCCCATTAAGGGGCGATGCTCTGTCCATCTGGGCCATTGCTCTGTTGCAACAGAGCCATTCTAGAGGTGGAGACCCTAGAGCCGTCCTCAGCACCTGGGCCAACTTTGCTCCAATGAAGCCTTGGCTGCGGGAGGGGAAGAGGGAGATAGAGAGAAAGGAGAAGGGGAGGGGTGGAGAAGCAGATGAGTGCTTCTCTTGTGTGCCCTGGCTGGGAATTGAACCCAGGGCTTCCACATACTAGACTGACACTCTACTGCTGAGCCAACTGGCCAGGGCCTGAGCAAGTTTCTTGATCTATGTAGGTCTGTTTCCACATCTGCAAAGTGGCAATATGAGGAATGTGTGGAAAGAACCTAGTACAGAGCTGGGCATGGAGCATGTCCTCAGTAAACTGCATTGTTGTTTTTGTTATGTTCTAAATGTGGTCACACTCAAATTTGGCAATGACAACATGGAAGTTCCCTGAGCGATGTGTTTTTTCTCTGGGTTGCCATTTGATGTGTTGTTGTTTCCAGCACTATTGAACATTCTATGCATGTGGAATGTTGAATAGATATGGTCTTTGCCTTTAAAGAGCTTCAGGTTGAAATGACAGCAGCACACACATTTACTGATATTTGCTCTCAAGCACAACTAACAACTCCATCTAGAAGGACCATTTAAGAGTGGATCTTGACAACCTCACACAAGTCTATATTTTGAGAAACTCATGTCTGAATTTGAGCATTTTTATTTGGTCTAGAAATGGTGATTGAAAGCTAGAATTCTTTTTTTAAAAATTAATTTTAATGAGGTGACATTGATAAATCAGGGTACATATGTTCAGAGCAAACATCTCTAGGTTATTTTGACATTTGATTATGCTGCATTTCCATCACCCAAAGTCCAATTGTCTTCTGTCACCTTCTAACTGGTTTTCTTTGTGCCCCTCCCCTCCCCCAACCCCTGCCTCTTCTTCCCCCGACGCCGTAACCACCACACTCTTGTGAAAGCTAGAATTCTTATTGACTAATAGACTTATAAGGTAAGAAATTCTAGCATTTTCTTTTTCCTCTGGTTAATTCATCTTTAGTGACCACTCAGATGTCAAAGAACATTTTACTATGATTGGTGGAGACAGCAAGATACAGAGGAAAGATGCCACTGGAGAGTGGAAAGGATGTGAGCTCTGTTGGCAGAACTGGCTCTAGTGCCAGCTTCCTGCCTCGTCCTGGCTGAGTGACCATAGGAAATCCAGATAGTCATATACATATGTAAAATGGATCCAATTCTGTTCCCAGGGTTGTTGTTAAGATGAAATGCAATAATATATTTGAGTATACAGTATATTGTGAAGGTTAAAACACTATGTGGATGTTAGTTGTTTCAAATGAGTAGCAAGGGGTATTATATTTCTTTGGAAAGTTTCTTTGTTGCTGAGAAAATGACTCAAAGGTAACCTTAAACTTGAGATGAGCAGGACAGAATTATTCATGTAGACAGAAACTCTGCAGAGAAAATAACAATAACAATGGCTGTATCAAGTGCCTAGTATATGTCATTCACTATATATATCATACATACACTCCCAAAATCTTACTTCAGTCCTACAAGGTACTTATTATTCCCATTTTACAGAAGAAAAAAATAAATGTAGAGGTCATTGGACTTTCCCAAGGGCACACATAGAAAGTAGTGAGCTAGGATTTGAACCCAAGAATGCCTGACTCAAATAGATCACATTCTTTCAACATAATATAAAGTTAAATATTGTAGTAAACAGCAACGAGGCAATACACACGAGAAATAAATCTACCAAGAATCCTGCATTTTTCATTAGTCATTATCAAAATATTTAGAAAATAATATAATAATAATAATAACTATGCCCACAATATATTGAGAGCATACTTTTGCCCAACACTGTGTTGGGCTTATCACACCCATTTTCTTATTTAATCCTCAAGAGTTTCAAGAGGAAGATATTATTACTGCTGCTTTGCAGATAAGGAAATGGACTTAAAAAAGTTAAGAAACTTTCTCAAGGGCATTTAACTGTTAGGTGGAAGTGCCAGAACTTGAAGCCAAGTGTATCTTACTCTGGACTTGTGCTCTTTCCACCACCCCACTTTGCCTCCTTTGAAGTTCTATCCAACCTTCTCATGCTTGAATGGTGTGTGACAGTTTGAGATGGACAAAGGTTCTGAAGCTGCTTCCAGACTTCAGACTGCCTCAGACTCCATCATCAGAATTTTATTACATCTAATCTGGAAGACCTTTCCCTTCTCCACCCTACCTACCCCAATCCTACATATCCTTCAAGACCCAGGTCTGGTCTGAACACTGAAATCTTCCTTCTGTTTCACACAAGGGGTGGTCATATACTGCTTCCCCGTCTTCTGATTTGAAGGTTCCTCTAAAATGCATGCAATGATAAAAATCTTAAATGGGTATTTGTCATAAGATATAAACTTATGTATCTAGAAAACTATTCCAATTATGGCTGTTATTTATAGAAGTAAATACCGAAAACTCAAAAGTGACGTCACGGAAATGGCGCCGTGAGCAGCGCGTCCGACAGATCTCCCCAAAATCACAACAAATTTATCAACTAGAAACAGGAAAATTTATCTTCGGAGCATAACGGAGTTCCACACAAACTGAAAGCAAAAGGACTGTTATCACTCGAATCTGAGAGACGAGGGTGTGGAGGAAGCTACCGCAGGGACGTTCATTCAAGCCGCGAGGAAGTGCGCCTGTGGTAAGTCATCCCGCACTCGGGAGCCGCGAGCAGCAGCCGCCGCCAGCCACCAGCCGCCGCCGCCAGCCGCCGCCGCCAGCCGCCGCCGCGAGCAGCGCCCGGGTCGGTTGCAGAGCGAGCACCGCCCACACTCCGGAGCGGCGAGCAGCCGCTGGCGCGCGCCCGGTCTGGTTGCAGACCGAGCATTGCAGACCGAGCACCGCTAACGTTCCCAGGCGGCCCGCGCACGGGGAGCGGGAGAGGCCCCAGGGCGGTATTCCCTACTTGGGAGATTCTCTCCGCGGGCGGGGCACCTCACCCAGCCATTCAAGCTAACAATCAAGCGTTGGGGGAGGGGCGCGCGCAGGCAGCCTGAAATACCTTTGGGAGCACAGCTGCGACCCAATTACTGAAATTAACTTAACCCGTGAAATCTGCGCACCCTCGGTTCTAATTGATAAGATCTCTCTCAGTTCACCGACCCAAGACAAGAGGCGTGATATTTTTTAGTGCCTCTCGCTAAAGGGGCGGGGGCAACTTCTGATTGATAGAGCCTCCATATTCAGGGATAAACGCTAACAAGAAGGACTTGGCAGATAATAAGATCTATACTACACTAGTCGCAAGCAGAGACTAGTGCCTCTTCTTACCAGCCAAAACAGGCTGCAAAGTGTGGAAAGCCTGGGTTGAGAGGTCCAACGAAATGCTAGGCGCTGAACAGTCACCTTGACAACAATTGACTCCCACCCCGCCTGATTACACTGGAGGCCCTGACTGCCAGAGCCCTTCCCAAAGCCTTGCACTGAGTGGGGATAGAGTGGGGATTTCCCAGCTCTTTGAGCCTCTTACTCCCCAGGAAGAAGCAGTGGCAGCCTTATAGCTGGATCACCAGGCTGCTAATTCAGGAAGGGGGGGACTAGGAGAGAGAATCCACGAAAGCAAACTCTCTCATCGCTGGACCCTGCAAACGCCAACAAGCCTTGACTACCAGCAAGACTAAAGCCAATTATATGACATTGCCATAGAATCCCATCAACTGCAAATCCCTACCTAAATGTGACACAGGGGCAGAGCCTGGGGTACAGAGTCACCGACCAGGAAGAGGGAGAGAAAAGAAAAAGGAAGAAGTTAACATCTCAAAATCAAGAAAAATCCACAGACTTTACAACTTGTTCCACTAATTTTTTTTGTTGTTGTTGTTTGTTTCTTCTATCTTATTGCCTTTATTTCCTCCACCTCGGTCCTTCTATTCTCTGCCCATCTTATGCCTCCCTTTTCTTGAACTACACTACCCATAAGTGTTACATTTTATTTCTCTTCTTCATCCTCACCCTCCTTTGGGGTTATACTCCAGGACACTTAACTCTCACTCTCTCCTCTTTTGGTTTTTTTTTTGTTTGTTTGTTTTTGCTTTATTTTGTTTTTTTCTCTTCCTTTTTTATTTCTTCCTTCGTTTTTCTCTTTTTCTTATTTTTTCCTTTCTATTCGTTTTTTCTTTTCTCGTTTTACTTTCCTCCCATTTAATCCTCAATCACGAACAAATTAGTTAATTTGGGACTCAAGGTTTTTTTTGGCTTTATTTTTCTTTTTCGCTTTTGTTTTTTTCTTGTTAGTTTATTTTTGTGGCATTTTGGGTCCTCCCAACCCAAGGTCTCCATTGTATTTGGTCTTTGCTCCACTTAATACAACATATTTTTACTTATTATTTTTATTTTTTTCTTCTTTATTATTCCTTTTTTTGTCCTTTTTTCTGGTTCCCTCTTACCCCTCTCATTATATCTCTTAGTTGACCATCACCCGCAGGCAGATCAACTTATGCTTGTCTAAGATTTTCTTCCTTTTTTTTTTTTTTTTTGCATTTAGTAGGTCCCTACTCCCCCTTTTTTTTTTTTTGCCCCCTTGAACTCTTCACCGCAAACCAGGCCCTCCATTATAGGCACGATATTTCCCTGAGGAGGGGAGAGGAGGGAAGGAGAAGAAAGAAAAAAAAAGGGGGAAATAATAAATTATTACTGCTTTTTTTTGTGGGGTGTTTTACCCTTTTTTTTTTTTTTTTTGTTTGTTTGTTTTTTGTTTTTTTTTTACTTTTTACTCTTTATTAATTCTAATTAGTGCTATCAACAAGACCACCCTCAGATGCCAATAAGAAAGAGGAAATCGAATATTATGGATACAAAAGAAAGAGAGGTAACACAAATAGATTTGGAAAAATCTATGGAGAAAAGACAACATATTGGAAGCCTTGGAGCTAAATGACAGAGAATTTAAAATAGAAATCTTAAAAATACTCAGAGATATACAAGAAAACACAGAAAGGCAATATAGGGAGATCAGAAAACAACTCAATGAACACAAAGAATATATTACCAAGGAAATTGAAACTATAAAAACAAATCAAACAGAAATGAAAAACTCAATTCACGAGCTGAAAAACGAGGTAACAAGCTTAGCTAGCAGAACAACCCAGATTGAAGATAGGATTAGTGAAATAGAAGACAAACAACTTGAGGCACAACAGAGAGAAGAAGAAAGAGACTCAAAAATAATAAAAAACGAGAAAGCCCTACAGGAATTATCTGACTCCATCAGAAAGAATAACATAAGAATAATAGGTATATCAGAGGGAGAAGAGAAAGAAAATGGAATGGAGAATATACTCAAACAAATAATAGACGAGAACTTCCCAAGCCTGTGGAAAGAACTAAAGCCTCAAATTCAAGAAGCAAACAGAACACCGAGTTTTCTTAACCCCAACAAACCCACTCCAAGGCACATCATAATAAAGATGACACAAACCAATGACAAAGAAAAAATTCTCAAGGCAGCCAGGGAAAAGAAGAGTACAACATATAAAGGAAGGCCTATTAGATTATCATCAGATTTCTCAGCAGAAACTCTACAAGCTAGAAGAGAGTGGACCCCAATATTTAAAGCCCTGAAAGAGAGGAACTTTCAGCCAAGAATACTATACCCATCAAAGCTATCCTTCAAGTATGAAGGAGATATAAAAACATTCACAAATACAGAAAAGATGAGAGAATTTATCACGAGAAAGCCCCCACTCCAGGAAATACTAAAGGGGGTTTTCCAACCAGATTCAAAGAACAAAAGAAAACAACACCACAAGTAACAGCTCCACCAAGAACACAATAAAACCAAACTTAAATTGTGACAACAAAGGAAAAAAAAAGGGGGGAGAGAATGGAGATTAACAGTAGCAAAGGATGATGAAGTGCAGAAATACTTATAAGATAGGGTACTACAATGAATATGGTAGGTACCCTTTTCATTACTTAATTGTAACCACCCTAGAAAAAACCACCACAAAAACACATGACTTAAAAAAGGTAGCAACAGAGGAAAGAAGTATGGAACACAAACAAACAGAAACAAATGATAGAAAAACAAAAGAGAAGAATCAAACTAGATACAAAACTAACAGAAAGCAATTTATAAAATGGCAGTAGGGAACCCACAAGTGTCAATAATTACACTAAATGTAAATGGATTAAATTTACCAATAAAAAGACACAGAGTAGCAGAATGGATTAAAAAAGAAAATCCAACTATATGCTGCCTACAAGAAACACATCTAAGCAACAAGGATAAAAACAAATTCAAAGTGAAAGGCTGGAAAACAATACTCCAAGCAAACAACACCCCAAAAAAAGCAGGTGTAGCAATACTCATATCTGATAATGCTGACTACAAGACAGAAAAAGTACTCAGAGACAAAAATGGTCACTTCATAATGATTAAGGGGACACTGAATCAAGAAGACATAACAATCCTTAATATATATGCACCAAACCAAGGAGCACCAAAATATATAAGACAGCTACTTATTGACCTTAAAACAAAAACTAACAAAAATACAATCATACTTGGAGACCTCAATACTCCGCTGACGGCTCTAGATCGGTCATCCAAACAGAGAATCAATAAAGATATAGTGGCCTTAAACGAAATACTAGAACACCTGGATATGATAGACATCTACAGGACACTTCATCCCAAAGCAACAGAGTATACATTTTTCTCTAGTGTACATGGAACATTCTCAAGAATTGACCATATGTTGGGCCACAAAGACAATATCAGCAAATTTAGAAAAATTGAAATTGTACCAAGCATATTTTCTGATCATAAAGCCTTGAAACTAGAATTCAACTGCAAAAAAGAGGGGGAAAAACCCACAAAAATGTGGAAACTAAACAACATACTTCTAAAAAATGAATGGGTCAAAGAAGAAATAAGCGCAGAGATCAAAAGATATATGCAGACAAATGAAAATGAAAATACGACATATCAGAATCTCTGGGATGCAGCAAAAGCAGTAATAAGAGGAAAGTTCATATCACTTCAGGCCTATATGAACAAACAAGAGAGAGCCGAAGTAAACCACTTAACTTCACACCTTAAGGAACTAGAAAAAGAAGAACAAAGACAACCCAAAACCAGCCGAAGAAAGGAGATAATAAAAATCAGAGCAGAAATAAATGAAATAGAGAACAGAAAAACTATAGAAAAAATCAATAAAACAAGGAGCTGGTTCTTTGAAAAGATCAACAAAATTGACAAACCCTTGGCAAGACTCACCAAGGAAAAAAGGCACAGGACTCAAATAAATAAAATCCAAAATGAAAGAGGAGAGATCACCACAGACATCATAGATATACAAAGAATTATTGTAGAATAGTATGAAAAATTATATGCCACCAAATACAACAATCTAGAAGAAATGGATAAATTCCTAGAACAATACAACCTTCCTAGACTGAGTCATGAAGAAGCAGAAAGCCTAAACAGACCAATCAGCAGGGAGGAAATAGAAAAAACTATTAAAAACCTCCCCAAAAATAAAAGTCCAGGCCCAGACGGTTATACTAGTGAATTCTATCAAACATTCAAAGAAGACTTGGTACCTACCTATTCTACTCAAAGTCTTCCAAAAAATTGAAGAAGAAGCAATACTTCCAAACACATTTTATGAGGCCAACATAACCCTCATACCAAAACCTGGCAAGGATGGCACAAAGAAAGAAAACTACAGACCAATATCTCTAATGAATACAGATGCTAAAATTCTAAACAAAATACTGGCAAACCGAATACAACAACATATTAAAAAAATAATACATCATGATCAAGTGGGATTCATCCCAGAATCTCAAGGATGGTTCAACATACGCAAAACGGTTAACGTAATACACCATATCAACAAAACAAAGAACAAAAACCACATGATCTTATCAATAGATGCAGAAAAGGCTTTTGATAAAATACAACACAATTTTATGTTTAAGACTCTCAACAAAATGGGTATAGAAGGAAAATATCTCAACATGATAAAGGCCATATATGATAAACCATCAGCCAACATCATTTTAAATGGCATAAAACTGAGGACTTTCTACCTTAAATCAGGAACAAGACAGGGTTGTCCACTCTCTCCACTCTTATTTAACGTGGTGCTAGAAGTTCTGGCCAGAGCAATCAGACAAGACAAAGAAATAAAAGGCATCCATATTGGAAAAGAAGAAGTAAAGGTATCACTTTTTGCTGATGATATGATCCTATACATCGAAAACCCGAAGGACTCCACAAAAAGATTATTAGAAACAATAAACCAATACAGTAAGGTCGCAGGATACAAAATTAACATACAGAAGTCCATAGCCTTTCTCTATGCCAACAATGAAATATTAGAAAACAAACTCAAAAAAATAATCCCCTTCACGATTGCAACAAAAAAAATAAAATACCTAGGAATAAACATAACAAAGAATGTAAAGGACCTATATAATGAAAATTACAAAGCATTGTTAAGGGAAATCGAAAAAGATACAATGAGATGAAAAAATATTCCTTGTTCTTGGATAGGAAGAATAAATATAATCAAAATGGCCATATTACCCAAAGCAATATACAAATTTAATGCAATTCCCATCAAAATCCCTATGAGATTTTTTAAAGAAATGGAACAAAAAATCATCAGATTTATATGGAACTATAAAAAACCCCGAATAGCCAAAACAATCCTAAGGAAAAAGAATGAAGCTGGGGGCATTACAATACCTGACTTTAAACTATATTATAGGGCCACAATAATCAAAACAGCATGGTATTGGCAGAAAAATAGACACTCAGACCAATGGAACAGAATAGAAAGCCCAGAAATAAAACCACATATATATGGTCAAATAATCTTTGATAAACGGGCCAACAACACACAATGGAGAAAAGAAAGCCTCTTCAACAAATGGTGTTGGGAAAACTGGAAAGCCACATGCAAAAGAATGAAACTCGACTACAGCCTGTCCCCGTGTACTAAAATTAATTCAAAATGGATCAAAGACCTAAATATAAGACCTGAAACAATAAAGTACATAGAAGAAGACATAGGTACTAAACTCATGGACCTGGGTTTTAAAGAACATTTTATGAACTTGACTCCAATGGCAAGAGAAGTGAAGGCAAAGATAAATGAATGGGCCTACATCAGAATAAAAAGTTTTTGCTCAGCAAGAGAAACTGATATAAAAATAAACAGACAGCCAACTAAATGGGAAATGATATTTTCAAACAACAGCTCAGATAAGGGCCTAATTTCCAAAATTTACAAAGAACTCATAAAACTCAACAACAAACAAACAAACAATCCAATAAAAAAATGGGAAGAAGACATGAATAGACACTTCTCCCAGGAAGAGATACAAATGGCCAACAGATATATGAAAAGATGCTCAGCTTCATTAGTTATTAGGGAAATGCAAATCAAAACTACAATGAGATACCACCTCACCCCTGTTAGATTAGCTATTATCAACAAGACGGGTAATAGCAAATGTTGGAGAGGCTGTGGAGAAAAAGGAACCCTCATTCACTGTTGGTGGGACTGTAAAGTAGTACAACCATTATGGAGGAAAGTATGGTGGTTCCTCAAAAAACTGCAAATAGAACTACCTTGTGACCCAGCAATCCCTCTACTGGGTATATACCCCAAAACCTCAGAAACATTGATACGTGAAGACACATGTAGCCCCATGTTCATTGCAGCACTGTTCACAGTGGCCAAGACATGGAAACAACCAAAAAGGCCGTCAATAGATGACTGGATAAAGAAGATGTGGCACATATACACTATGGAATACTACTCAGCCATAAGAAATGATGACATCAGATCATTTACAGCAAAATGGTGGGATCTTGATAACATTATAAGGAGTGAAATAAGTAAATCAGAAAAAAACAAGAAATACATGATTCCATACATTGGTGGAACATAAAAATGAGACTAAGAGACATGGACAAGTGTGTGGTGGTTACCATGGGTGGGGGGAGGGAGGACAGGGGGCGAGTTAGGGGGAGGGGGAGGGGCA
Source organism: Saccopteryx leptura (assembly GCF_036850995.1). NCBI lineage: Eukaryota > Metazoa > Chordata > Mammalia > Chiroptera > Emballonuridae > Saccopteryx > Saccopteryx leptura. Next base: position 189,753,281 of record NC_089504.1, read on the forward strand.
CAGAGAACTAGATAGAGGGTGGTGAAGGACAATCTGACTTTGGGCGAGGGGTATGCAACATAATTTAATGACAAGGTAACCTAGACATGTTTTCTTTGAATATATGTACCCTGATTTATTAATGTCATCCCATTACCATTAATAAAAATTTATTTAAAAAAAAATAGAAGTAAATACCATTGGTAAGTTTTAGCAAAGCACTTAGAGTGGTTTGGATCAAGTCCAAATTGTTCACTTGTTAATATATTATTTATATTAACAAAATCAAATGTTAGGCTGAGCATCAGGATTTTTTTCTAATACCATGTGCTTACTAAGGCTAGGACCCTTCTTGATAATTATTCATCAAACACAAATTTTATGATATGCACTCTAATTTCTGAGAACCTTGAAAACATTTGGAAATGCAGATGCAGAGGATCAGCCAATATGAAGGACAACTCATTCAATCAATTTTGCATCATTACCTATGAAGCTGTTTTCTACTGTTGTTTAGAAAGATTGAAGATGAAAAGAGACCATGGCTCACCACTGTTTTATGTGCTCCTTCCACACCCACTCTGCCGAGTTGTTTGCCATGGATTACTCATTCTCTCTTAGGTGGGTCTAACCAGTGGTCAGATATTTAAGAAGTTTATTTTTCATCATGACCTATCACATACTTCCCCTTTAGTGCCTTTACTCTTTTTCTAGCCTGAGTCATTGCACACTTGATAGTCTATTGATGCATTAATCTAATTTTATTTTATTTTCCCCTTTTCTTGCCAGAATAAGATTTTGCAATGTGGCACCAGAGCACATCTACTTGTGATTCCAGAGGGCAGATTAGGGCCCCAGGAGGGGGGAATTAGGGTTCCTACCCAAGCATAATGAACAGCCCATTTCTCTTTCCACAGTGATCCTTCAGCTGCTCTTTGTAACTTTCAGGTGGGAACTGTGGGCAGAATCTTGTTCTACAACAAGATTCCAATGCTTGTAACATTCAGTAGCTCTGCTGTTGGGTAGGTCCTTACAAGCTCTTAGAGTCTCAGTATCCACATCTGAATAAGTGGCTAATAATGCAGCTGCATCATAAGGCCATTGTGAAAATGATATAAGACTGTAGACATGACTGTACTTTATAAATTCTACTTATAAGGCAGAGAATTTCATTGTTAGACCGTGTAATTATTAAAAAGCTTGTCTTTGTTAATTCAGAATCTGCCTTCCTCTAAATTATGTTCATTGTTTTCACTTCTAACAATAAACATTAATTCATCAATGACAAGAGTGATGATGATAATAATGCCATTTTCTACTTATTGAGCACTTACCATACAAAATGTTTTATATGAATTGCTCACATAGTCTTCTTGGAGTGATATGACTTTTGCAGTTGGCAGCATGATGTAAACTGGCACAATGAGAGAAGAGTCATTATAAAAAACTAAAAGGGATCTGGTAGAAAGCCTCATGCTTGTAAATCTATGGTTGTGGTCTGCATCACTCTGGATCTAAGTAAGCATGAAACAGCCCATTCTGGGTATAGTTCAGTGATGGGACAGTTCAATGTGGGCAGGATGTGGGGAGTCACCAAGAGATAAAAACAAGACTAAGAGACATAGACAAGAGTCTGGTGGTTGGGGGGGCCAAAGAGAGGGAGGGAGAGGGGAAGGGAGAGAGGGGGAGGGGGAGGGGCACAAAAAACCCAGATAGAAGGTGACGGAGGACAATTTGACTTTGGGTGATGGGTATGCAACATAATTGAATGACAAGATAACCTGGAGATGTTTTCTTTGAACATATGTACCCTGATTTATTGATGTCACCTCAATTAAAATTAATAAAAATTTATAAAAAAAAAAGAGATGGGAAAATACCCAGTGACTGGGACTAGGGGAAGCTGTTAGCCCTTTGGCCAGAAAGAGTAAGGGGAGGATCTGTTACCAAACCCCTATGGCAGCTGTAGCCATGGGGGAGGGTCTCTCTCAGGAGCTGTGGCTGTAGGTAAAGGAACCCATAAACTGCCAAGCTGGCACATCATGGAGGGGTAGAGGAACAGAACTGTTCAGATGCTTCTCATTTGCTGACCCGATCAGAAGCCAGAGGGCCAGGGAGTCATGGTGGTCAGTCACTGGAAGACAGAGCAGTGTGATAAGACTATCTGAAAGGTCATCCTGGGAATAATCTGTGCAGGATCATGAGAAATGCCAGCATAAATTATACATAAATGTAGAAGTAAATACATGAGTGACAAATATGCAGACCTTACTTTCAGGATGGGCTACTTCCAAAGCTTTGTTTTTTGGATTCCTGCTAGTTGGAACTCTAGGTTTATTTCTCTTAGATTTATTTTAAATGCTGGGTCTGGACTGTATTCTTTTATAAATTGGAAACTTTGACAAATTTAGTGTGTGTGTATGTGCCTGCATGTGGCCTTGCATGTGGCCTTTTTACACATCCGTAGCCCAGTTGGTTCTCAGACTTCAGCTAGCATCAGAATCACTTGGAGTGCTTGTAAAACACAGACTTCTGGGCCCACCCCAGAGTCTTTGAATCAATAGGTCTGTGGAGGGAACCTGAGAACTTTCATTTATAACAAATCTTGAGGTGATGTTGATGCTGCTGGCCTAGGGAATCTCATTTTGGGAACCACTGTATCACCTCCCTAAACCTCTTTGCCAAGGTTATTGAGAGGGTTAAATGGGACAATCCACATGGAAGGCACATTAAAGCACAGGGCTTTGCTGTGTGCTTTTTGTGTTTTTTGCTGCTGCGGCCACAGCCATCAGGGCAGCTGCTCCTTGTGCTGCTCCCACTGTTCAGCTGCTCCTGCTGCCTGTTAATCCTTCATTTGGATAATGGTAGTTAGGTATTAGGGACAGTGCAATCTGCCTTAATTAATTAAAGAATGTAAGTACCTCTCTGGGAGTCATTTGCATTTTAAAGGAGCTTGTTAATTCAAAGACATTTGTAATTTAAAGAATATCAGACACTGTGCTACAGAGATACACATAAACTCTGGCATTGTATTGTGGGAGACACCTTTGAGAAGGAAATGAACACCATATAGGTTCTCTGCTGCATCATATTTCTAACCTGCCTGTTAGGGTTCTATATTCTTTCTAAATGTTTTGAGCCCTCCTCCAGGGATGATGACAGCACGTGGCCTGGGTGTGGGGTAATGTAGCTGTGGCCATTTAGATGTATGGGTTCTTTGCAAGTCTGGTGTTTATAAACTAAGTGATACTTGCATTGTGTTTATTTATTCAATCATGTAATAAAAGATGCACATAAAATCCATTTGAAAATCATGCCTTTCAATTTCATACTGAGGATAATGCAGAAGGTTCAGTGTAATGCAACTGTAATCAAATAATCATATAGTAGCAGAACAAAATTATGTTTTAAATCATGGCATTAACTTGTAGAAAACTAGTTGGAAGCTAATCTTCTGAAAGTACTTTGTATATAATTCTGATTTGGAGAATATGACTTGATGGATGGCTAGAGGGACTTAATTTTCTTACTTAAATCCAGAGTGTACATAAAGAACAAAAACAGTATAATGACCAACATTTTAAAATACATGCTTACCAACCATCTTGATGAAAGAAGTATTTTTTATACAAATGTTAACACTGTGTTTTCCCTATTCAGAAATGTGTTACATCATAAAACTACAGCAGTTAAAATTTAAATTAGTTAAAAAGAATGACATCAGAGAAATGGTGCCTTAAGGAGTGATACTGATAAATCTCCCCAAAAATTCAATAAGATCTTCAACCAGAGACAGAAAAATCTATCCTTGGAGCCTCCAGAAGTTGAACACTAAATGCAAAGACAGAGGCAGCAGCAACCCCATAGCTGGATCATCAGGCTACTAATTCAGAAAGGAAAGAGTAGGAGAGAGGCTCCAGGAATACGGACTTTCTCATTGGCGGAGCCTGCAAATGCTAATGAGCCTCGACTGTCAACGAGACTGAAACCTAATATATGACATCGCCATAGAGACTTATCAACTCTACCTAAGCGTGCCACAGGGGCAGAACCCGGGGTACAGAGTCACTGACCAGGAAGAGGGAGAGAAAGAAAAAGCAAGAAGATAACCCCTCAAAATCAAGAATAATCCACAGACTTTATAACTTATCCCATTTTATTATATTTGTTCATTTATTTCTCTTATCTTCTTGTCTTGATTAGTTTCTTCCTCTTCCAATTTGGTCATTTAATTCTCTGCTGGTCTTACTCTCTCCTCTCCTTGAACTACAGTACCTATAAGTGTTACATCTCCTATTATCTTTTCTTTCTTCTTCCTTTCTCTCTATGAGGGTTGCACTTCAAAACCCTTAACTCTCTCTCTCTCTCCTTTTATTCTTTTTTCTTCTTTTTGTGTTTGCCTCTTTCTTTTTTTTCTCTCCCTCTATATTAGTTTCTTCTTTTCTCCTTTACTTTTCCTCTCATTAAATCCTCAATCACAAACAAATTACTTTATCTGAGACTAAAAATTTTCTTTGTGATGCTTTGGAGTTTTTTTACTTCACTTTTTTAACTCACTAGCAGTGCTCCCAACCCTGGATCTCCATTTTATATAGTTCTTGCTCCACTAAATACAATAGTAATTTTTAATTTTTCCCCCTTTTCCCTATTTCCCTCTTATTCCTCTCATATCTCTTAGTCATTCATCACCTAAAAACAAATAATTTTATTCTTGACCCAAGTTTTTTCCTTTTTTGGCATTTTGTGGGTCCATATCCGCTTTTTTGCCTCTTTATCACTTCTTCCCAACTCAGGCCCTCTATTATAGGTAGTTTTTGTTCTATTTAGCACAATATAATTCACAGTTCAACACAATATTTTCTCAAGAAGGAGGGGAGGGGAGAGGTGAGGAAAAAAAGGGGGGGAATAATAATTTTTTTATTCTTTTTTAATCTTTATTTTTTTTAACTTTTTATTCATTATTAATTCTCATTAATACTATCAACAAAACCACCCCCAGATACCATTAAGGAAAAAGAAATAGAATATCATGGATACAAAAGTCAGAGAGGTAGCACAGATAGATGAGGAAAAATCTATGGAGAAAAAAATTTAATATATTGGAAACTTTGGAGCTAAATGACAGAGAATTTAAAATAAAAATCCTAAAAATACTCAGAGATATACAAGAAAACACAGAAATGCTATTTAGAGAGCTCAGAAAACAACTCAACGAACAAAAGAATATATTACCAAGGAAATTGAAAGTATAAAAAAAATCAAACAGAGATGAAAAACTCAGTTCACGAGCTGATAAATGAGGTAACAAGCTTAGCTAATAAAAGAGGCCAGATAGAAGGTAGGATTAGTGAAATAGAAGACAAGCAACTTGAGGCACAACAGAGAGAAGAAGAAAGAGACTCAAAAATTTAAAAAAATGAGAAAGCCCTACAGGAATAGTCTGACTCAATCTAAAAGAATACCATAAGAATAATAAGTATATCAGAGGGAGAAGAGAGAGAAAATGGAATGGAGAGCATACTCAAACAAATAATAGATGAGAACTTCCCAAGCCTGTGGAAAGAACTAAAGCCTCAAATTCAAGAAGCAAACAGAACTTCGAGTTTTCTTAACACCAACAAACCTACTCCAAGGAACATCATAATAAAATTGGCACAAACCAATGACAAAGAAAAAATTCTCAAGGCAACCAGGGAAAAGAAGAATACAACATATAAAGGAAGGCCCATTAGATTATCATCAGAATTCTCAACAGAAACTCTACAAGCTAGAAGAGAGTGGACCCCAATATTTAAAGTCCTGAAAGAGAGGAACTTTCAGCCACAAATACTATACCCATCAAAGCTATCCTTCAAATATGAAGGAGAAATAAAAACATTCACAGATACAGAAAAGATAAGGAAATTTATCATCAGAAAACCCCCACTCCAGGAATTACTAAAGGGGGTTTTCCAACCAGATACAAGAAACAAAACAAAACAAAATCACAAGTAAAAGGTCCACCAAGAACACAATAAAACCAAATTTAATTTTTTTTTAAATTTAATTTTTTTTTTGTATTTTTCTGAAGCTGGAAACGGGGAGAAACAGTCAGACAGACTCCCACATGCACCCGACCAGGATCCACTCAGCACGCCCACCAGGGGGTGATGCTCTGCCCCTCCGGGGCATCGCTCTGTCACAACCAGAGCCACTTTAGCACCTGGGGCAGAGGCCAAGGAGCCATCCCCAGCACCCGGGCCATCTTTACTCCACTGGAGCCTCGGCTGCAGGAGGGGAAGAGAGAGACAGAGAGGAAGGAGAGGGGGAGAGGTATAGAAGCAGATGGGTGCTTCTCCTCTGTGCCCTGGCTGGGAATCAAACCCGGGATTTCCGCATGCCAGGCCGACACTCTACCACTGAGCAAACCGGCCAGGGTCAATAAAACCAAATTTAAACTGTGACAACAACAACAAAAAAGGGGGGGGAGAGGATGGAGATTAACAGTAGCAAAGGACGATGGAGTGCAAAAGTACTCACAAAATAGTGCACTACAATGAACAGGGTAGGAACCCTTTTCATTACTTAATGGTAACTACCCTTGAAAAAACCTTCACAGAAGCACATGATTTAAAAAAGATAGGAACAGAGGAAAGATGTATGGAATACAACCAAACAAAAACAAAAGATAGAAAAACAAAAGAGAAGAATCAAACAATACACAAAAATAACAGAAAGCAATCTATAAAATGGCAATAGGGAACTCACAAGTGTCAATAATTACACTAAATGTAAACGGATTAAACTCACCAATAAAAAGGCACAAAGTAGCAGAATGGATTAAAAAAGAAAATCCAACTGTATGCTGCCTACAAGAAACTCATCTAAGCAACAAGGATAAAAACAAATTCAAAGTGAAAGGCTGGAAAACAATACTCCAAGCAAGTAACATCCAAAAAAAAGCAGGTGTAGCAATACTCATATCGGATAATGCTGAGTATAAGACAGCAAAAGTACTCAGAGACAAAAATGGTCATTTCATAATGATTAAGGTGACGCTGAAATCAAGAAGACATAACAATTCTTAATATATATGCACCAAACCAAGGAGCACCAAAATATATAAGACAGCTACTTATTGACCTTAAATCAAAAATTCACAAAAACACAATCATACTTGGAGACCTCAATACACCGCTGACGGCTCTAGATCGGTCATCCAAACAGAGAATCAATAAAGATATATTGGCCTTAAACAAAACACTAGAGCACCTGGATATGATAGACATCTACAGGACATTTTATCCCAAAGTGACAGAGTATACATTTTTCTCCAGTGTACATGGATCATTCTCAAGAATTGACCATATGTTGGGCCACAAAAACAACATCAGGAAAATCAGAAAAATTGAAGTTGTACCAGCATATTTTTTGATCATAAAGCCTTGAAACTAGAATGAACTGCAAAAAAAGGAAAAAAAAACCCACAAAAATGTGGAAATGAAATAACATACTTTTAAAAAATGAATGGGTCAAAGAAGAAATAAGTGCAGAGATCAAAAGATATATACAGACAAATGAAAATGACAATACGACATATCAGAATCTTTGGGATGCAGCAAAAGCAGTGATAAGAGGGAAGTTCATATCACTTCAGGTCCACATGAACAAACAAGAGAGAGCCCAAGTGAACCACTTAACTTCACATCTTAAGGAACTGGAAAAAGAGAACAAAGACAACCCAAAACCAGCCAAAGAAAGGAGATAATAAAAATCAGAGCAGAAATAAATGAAATAGAGAACAGAAAAACTATAGAAAAAATTAATAGAACAAGGAGCTGGTTCTTTGAAAAGATCAACAAAATTGACAAATCCCTGGCAAGACTTACCAAGGAAAAAAGAGAAAGAACTCATATAAACAAAATCCAAAATGAAAGAGGAAAAATCACCACGATATCATAGATATACAAAGAATTATTGTAAAATACTATGAAAAACTTTATGCCACTAAATTCGACAACCTAGAAGAAATGGATAAATTCCTAGAACAATACAACCTTCCTAGACTGAGTCAAGAACAAGCAGAATGCCCAAACAGAGCAATTAGTAGGGAAGAAATAGAAAAAACTATCAAAAAACTCCCCAAAAATAAAAGTCCTGGCCCAGACGGTTATACAAGCGAATTGTATCAAACATACAAAGAAGACTTGGTTCCTATTCTACTCAAAGTCTTCCAAAAAACTGAAGTAGAAGCAATACTTCCAAACACATTTTATGAGGCCAATATAACCCTCAGACCGAAACTGGGCAAGGCAGCACAAAAAGAGAAAACTACAGACCCATATCTCTAATGAATACAGATGCTAAAATACTAAACAAAATACTAGCAAATCGAATACAACAACATATTAAAAAAATAATACATCACGATCAAGTGGGATTCATCCCAGAATCTCAAGGATGGTTCAACATATGTAAAACGGTTAACCTAATACACTGTATCAATGAAACAAAGAACAAAAACCACATGATCTTATCAATAGATGCAGAAAAGGCATTCGATAAAATACAACACAAATTTATGTTTAAAATACTCAACAAAATGGGTATAGAAGGAAAATATTTCAACATGATAAAGGCCATATATGATAAACCATCAGCTAACATCATATTAAATGGCATAAAACTGAGGACTTTCTTCCTTAAATCAGGAACAAGACAGGGTTGTCCTCTCTCTCCACTCTTATTTAATGTGGTGCTGGAGGTTCTAGCCAGTGCAATCAGACAAGACAAAGAAATAATAGGCATGCATATCAGAAAAGAAGAAGTAAAGGTATCACTTTTTGCAGATGATATAATCCTATACATCAAAAACCCCAAAGAATCTACAAAAAGACTACTAGAAACAATAAGCCAATACAGTAAGGTTGCAGGATACATAATTAAACATACAAAAGTCCATAGCCTTTCTATATGCCAACAATGAAACATTTTGAGAATTAACTCAAAAAATAATCCCCTTCACGATTGCAACAACAACAGCAAATATACCTAGGAATAAATGTAACAAAGAATGTAAAGGACTTATATAATAAAAAGTACAAGCCATTGTTAAGGGAAATCGAAAAAAATACAATGAGATAGAAAAATATTCCTTGTTCTTGGATAGGAAGAATAAATATAATCAAGATGGCCACATTACCCAAAGCAATATTCAAATTTAATGCAATTCCCATCAAAATTCCAATGACATTTTTTAAAGAAATGGAACAAATAAATCATCAGATGTATATGGAACTATAAAAAATCCCTAATAGCCAAAGCAATCCTAAGGAAGAACAAAGCTGGGGGCATTACAATACCTGACTTCAAACTATATTATAGAGCCATAACAATTAAAACAGCATGATATTGGCAGAAAAATATACACTCAGACCAATGGAACAGAATAGAAAGTCCAGAAATAAAACCACATATATATGGTCTAATAATTTTTGATAAAGGGGCCAACAACACACAATGGAGAAAAGAAAGCCTCTTCAACAAATGATGCTGGGAAGACTGGAAAGCCATATACAAAAGAATGAAACTGGACTACAGTTTGTCCCCCCGTACTAAAATTAATTCAAAATGGATCAAAGATCTAAAAATAAGGCCTGAAACAATAAACCACATAGAAGAAGACATAGGTTCTAAACTCATGGACCTTGGTTTTAAAGAGCATTTTATGAATTTGACTCCAAAGGCAAGAGAAGTGAAGGCAAAAATAAATGAATGGGACTACATCAGACTAAGAAGTTTTTGCTTAGCAAGAGAAACTGACAACAAAATAGACAGCCAGCTAAATGGGAAATGATATTTTCAAACAACAGCTCAGATAAGGGCCTAATATCCAAAATATACAAAGAACTCATAAAACTCCACAACAAACAAACACACAATCCAATAAAAAAATGGAAGGAGGACATGAACAGACACTTATCTCAGGAAGAAATACAAATGGCCAACAGATATATAAAAGATGTTCATCTTCATTAGTTATTTGAGAAATGCAAATCAAAACTGCAATGAGATATCACCTCACCCCTGTTAGATTAGCTATTATCAACAAGACAGGTAATAATAGCAAATGTTGGAGAGGCTGTGGAGAAAAAGGAACCCTCATTCACTGTTGGTGGGAATGTATAGTAGCACAACCATTATGGAGGAAAGTATGGTGGTTCCTCAAAACACTGAAAGTATACCCCAATAACTCAGAAACATTGATATGTAAAGACACATGCAGCCCCATGTTCATTGCAGCATTGTTCACAGTGGCCAAGACATGGAAACAACCAAAAAGCCCTTCAATAGAAGACTGGATAAAGAAGATGTGGCACATATACACTATGGAATACTACTCAGCCAGAAGAAATGATGACATCGGATCATTTAAACAAAATGGTGGGATCTTTATAACATTATAGGAAGTGAAATAAGTAAATCAGAAAAAACCTAGAACTGCATTATTCCATACGTAGGTGGGACATAAAAACGAGACTAAGAGACATTGATAAAAGTGTGGTGGTTACGGGGGGGGGGGGGAGGGAGAGGAAAAGGGGAAGGAGGAGGGGCAGAAAGAAGACTCTATAGAAGGTGACGGAGGACAATCTGACTTTGGGTGATGGGTATACAACGTAATTGATTGACAAGATAACCTGGACATGTTTTCTTTGAACATATGTACCCTGATTTATTGATGTCACCCTAGTAAAATTAAAAAAAAATTAGTTAAAAACTATTGAAATCCTCAATTTTTTTCTGAATTCTTTTATAGTCTAGAAAACATCAAACTTTTTCTGGACGTTGAAGTAAGAAAATTAATGTCAATGACAGAAATACAGTGAATCTAAATAGAAGTCCCTGGGCTGCACCTCATTAGTGTGGTTAGTTAGTAAATCAAATTTCAGCAGCAGTGAATTAGACTTGGTGTCTTCAGTTATTTTTTCTAAAAAGAATTACAAATTGTTTACAACTACTTTTTGTTAATAGAGTCTTCCCCCCCTTCCCCTGCCACAAACAAAAAATATTTAGGATCTTTTGTCATGAGAAGAGAAATGGCCATTTGGTGACATATTTTCTTAAATGTTTGTATATTAATCTTGGGTAAGTGAAACAAAAGCCATTTTCTCCCATAAGGGATAAGGGCTTTCATTTCTCTGCCAAGCTGCTGGAATTCACATATTATATTTTTCTTCTGTCAAATCTTTAAAAAAATAGTTTTTAACCATTTATACCTTTTGATCAGATTTCTATAAAAAACAATTTCAACTAGATTGAACAGTATTTGGTAACATATTTAGGGAGGATTGGAACATTTATCTGTCAATCAATAAAATGTGATATGTTTCCTTTTTTATGTCACTGATAGGGATGTTTGTACTTTTGCTGCTAAAGAGTCCATGGGGAAGTAATTTAGTGACAAGAGCCCACATTCCAGTATTTCATAAATGTTTGTAGTAAGGTATGATAATTGAGCAACTGCTACAGTATATGATACCCTATCTTCCCCTAGGATTATAGATTATATTAGTTTATTATGTAGATTTTGGATTATATTAGAAATTTAGCTCTTGGCTCAACCTTTTTGTAGAGACCCTAGAATACAGAGATAGGGTCCTCTATGCCCACAGTTTAGCCGTGATTCCATTGTTTTGGGGTCTGCAGGTTCCGGCTGGGGGAACACCCTCTAGCAGTTTCTCCATTAGGAAGTAATGGTCCCACAGGGGATATTTGGCGATGTGTGGAGGCAATCTTGGTTGTCACAATTCACAACTGAGGGTGGAGGGAGAGGGAGTGACTCTTGACATTTACTGGGTAGTGACCAGGAATGCTACTAAACATCCTACAAAATAAAGAATAAATATGGCCCAAAATGTCATAGTGCTGAGGTTGAGAAGCTGTGTTCTATTGTCCACAAGTACTTGCTGAATGAGCAGACACATACACACACATACACATGGATGATCCACCTGTCAGCTGCCTGAATCCCTGCAAAATAAAGGTGGGGTATATATGGGAACGTAGCTAAACATTCCAAAGACCTTCTAGCCTTGTCGTTGAAAAGACCTTCAAGATAACTCTTAATTCCCCTACCCCCCCTTTAAAAATTTACATTTCCAATTTATTTCTGTGGAAGTCCTTAGGTCAGTGGCACATAGAACAGTTACGGTTTCAACAACTGACAAATATTTTTTTCAATATGACTGATCCCAAATATCAATCACCAAAATATTCTTCAATTTATCTTTGATATATATATATATTTTAAAGTGGAGAAAGAATCATGTGAGGCCTTGAGTGAAAAACTTTAAACTCGTTATTCCTGTTCTGCCCATCATCTGGTAACAATACCACATGTCCATCATAAGAAATATAAATCATGGAAACTTGAGGGGAGATAATTCATAGACTGGCCTTCTAGGAAGAACAGAGTTGGTGAGCTACAGTGGAGACCAAAGTGAAGGAAGAATAAAGCAATGGGAAGAGTTGTTGTGTCTTCTACCACCCCTCTTTTTTTTATTAAATTAAGTGAGAGGCAGGGTGGTAGAGATACAGGCTTCTGCATGTACCCCAACTGGGATCCACCTGGCAAGTCCCCTACTGGAGGATGCTCTGGGGCCGCTGGTCCGTTGCTCAGCAACTGAGCTATTTTAGCTCCTGAGGCGAGGCCATAGAGCCATCCTCAGTGCCAGGGGCCCACTTGCTTGAACCATTTGAGCCATGGCTGTTGGAGGGAAAGAGAAAGAGACAAGAGAAAGAAAGGGTGGAGAAGCATCCTGTGTGCCCTGGCTGGGAATTGAACCCGGAACTTCCACACACTGGGCTGATTCTCTACCACTGAGCCAAGTGGACAGGGCCACTGCACTTCTTTTTGACGGAGCTGTTTTCATCCTTATTTTCATGAAGAGAAGAAAGAAAAGTTTTGTTTGTTAACATAGGGCAGGGGTTGGGAACCTTTTTGGCTGAGAGAGCCATGAACGCCACATATTTTAAAATGTAATTCCCTGAGAGCCATACAATGACTTGTGTATGTTACGCATCATCCAATAAAAATTTGGTGTTGTCCTGGAACAGCTGTGATTGGCTCCAGCCACCCGCAACCATGAACATGAGCGGTAGGAAATGAATGGATTGTAATACATGAGAATGTTTTATATTTTTAATGTTATTATTTTTTTAATTAAAGATTTGTCTGTGAGCCAGATGCAGCCATCAAAAGAGCCACATCTGGCTCGTGAGCCATAGGTTCCTGACTCCTGACATAGGGTATAATTCTTTATTGTTTATATTCTTTTTTATTTCTAAAAAATTCCCATTGACAAAAGAATGAGAGGAGATTTGGGTACAGGGGAAAATAGACACAAAATAGCAGGCAAGGGAGGTGTTTTCTTCAAGGCATGAGAAAGGGTACTCAGTAATGTCAAGAAACAGCAATTTCCAGGTACAGCAAGCTACTGAAAATGGTGTAGAACTCTGGTATTAGATACTTGGTGCAAAGGCCATATAACACGTATGAGTTTAATCAAGAAACCAAATGCTCAGGGTGATGCAACATACAAAGAAGCAGTAGCAAATATAGATATGACATTCTAGTTCACCTGTTTGTTTTTTAGCTGTCAGAGCATTTGAAAATGTGTTGTGTGTGCCAAATACTTTTAAAATTCTGTAAACTTACAGTGCACAATTTGAGTGTGGAATATAAACACAAAGAATAAAGCACAGAAAACAAGGAAATGCTGTGCCTGCTTCCAAAGTCTACAGTGATGTAGCTTCTTTGTGAATCTGTGCTTGTCTTGCTTTTCTCCTCTTCCATGAACATTCTTATCTTCTTCAGACTTCTATTCCTCACTTCTCTTTATTTATTTATTTTTTATATTTAACAGCTTTTTTGAGGTATAATTTACATACAATACTTTCACCTATTGTTAATATATTTGTTCAATAATTTTTAGTAAATTTATGCAATTGTGCAACCATTATCACAATCCAAGTTTAAAACTTCTATTACTCCCCAAAGGTCCCTTGGGTTTGTCTGTAGTGAATTCTGCTTCTACTCCCAGCCTTAGGCAACCCTTGATCTGCTTTCTGTTGCCATAGTTTTACCTTTTCTAAAAATTTCATGGGAGTAAAATAAAAAATATGTTATCTTTTCTGTCTGGCTTCTTTCATTCATCATAATGCTTTTGAGATTCTTCCATGCATGTGTATCAGTTGTTTATTCTTTCATATCACTTAGTGGTATTTCATTATATGGATATATATAGCACAATGTCTCAGTCTGTTGGTCTGCTAGAACAAAATGCCATAAACTGGGTGCTTATATGCAGCAGACATTTATTTCTTACAGTTCTGGAGACTGGAAGGTCAAGATCAAGGTGCTGGCAGATTCAGTGTCTGGTGAGGGTTTGGTTCCTTGCTTTCTGGTTCATAGATGTTGTCTTTTCACTGAGTTCTCATCTGTCAGAAGAATGAGAGAGCTAAAGGCACTAATTTCATTCATGAAGGCTCCACGCTCATGATCTAATCACTTCCCAAAGGCCCCACCTCCAAACATCACCACACTAGAGGTTAGGTTGCAACATATGAATTGTGAGGAAACACATTTGGTTCATAGCATACATGTTGCATATCATTTACCAGGTGGCAGTCATTTGGATGGCTTCCACTTTTTGGTACTTATAAATAGTTCTGCTATGACTTTTCATGTTTAAGGCTTTGCGCTGACATATGTTTTATTTCTTTTCAGTGTACACCTAGGAGTGAAATTATGGGGTCATACGGTAAGAATGTGTTTAATGTTTGAAGAAACTGTCAAATTGTTTTTCTAAAGTGTCTGCACCATTTTACATTCCCACCAGCAATGTACAAGGATTCCTATTTCCCTGAATCTTCCTCATACCACACACACTTGGTATGCTCATGATTTTATGATGGCTATCCTAGTGGATGTGAAGTGTACTTCCTTCTTTTTCAATGCATATTTTCTTCTTTTTTGCCCTTTTTTATTCTTTTCTTCTCAGCTTGTGCCTTTAGTTGGTTGGGCTAGTACTGCAGATATACTCATTTACATAAAACCTCATTGATAACTAATTCTTAGTAGACATATAATCAAGAAATGATGCTGGTCTAGATTCAAATACTAATAATCCCTTTTGTCAAACGATTCAATGATCTCTATAGAGGTTCACATTCTTCCAAATGCTCTAGTTTCACATGGAGTAGAACAAGCAGATTTTAGGGCCATGAAGTAAGCATCGGCCCAGCATGTGGATGTCGTGGGTTCTATTCCTGGTCAGGGTGCACAAAAGCACCCATCTGCTTCTCCACCCCTCCCTCTCTCATTTCTCTCTCTTTCTTCTCCTCCCCTCCTGTAGCCATGGATCAGTTAGCGCAACTTGGCCCTGGGCACTGAGGATGGCTCCATGGCCTCACCTCAGGTGTTACAAAATGGCTCCGGTTGCAATGGAGCAATGACCCAGATGGGCAGAGCAATGGCTGCTAGTGGGCTTGCTGGGTAGATCCTGGTTGGGTGCATGCAGGAGTCTGTCTCTGCCTCCCCTCCTCTCAATTAAAAAAAATTAATTAGGGCTACGAAGTATATCTGTTTAGAATTAGCTCAATAGTGAGAGTTCAAAGACATTATAGTTACACCTATAAGCATTTCCCCCCAAGCATCTAGAAATGCTTACCATTTCCTCCACAACCTGTACGGGGCTGAGGAATTAGAAGATTTCCTGTGTTCCTTTAGTGAGGGTAGATTTACTTCTGCTGGTGTTCAGTCTTTGCTTTGCCCCCTGGCTCGAGGCACATGACTGTGAAACTGAGCTCCTTCCTCTGTGTTCTGCGAGGACCTGAGCCTAACCTTATTCAGCTTTGCAGCTTATGTTTCACAATCCACTAGGAGCAGGGCTTCTCCACCCTGGATGATCCTGAGAATCTCTTCTGAGTTTTAAAGTAATACCGTCATCCTGCTCTGCCCCAGCCCATTTCAAGCAGAACCTCTTTGAAAATGCAAAAATGGGGGAAAGGGCCTCCTTTTCTGTCCCCAAAATAGATTTTTCAAAATTTATTACTTGAGGTTATAAAGATATGGTATAAAGAAAGTCAATATAATGATAATAAGAAATGAAAAAAAAAAAGTGCTCTAAAAGCCATGCTTTAGAGGTAGCTGAGAAGTGGAGTCCTATCTAGATTTGGACTCAGAGGATTCAGGCTCTGTACTTGATGAATATTCATAAGTCATTCTGTTCCCAGCTCAGCCCTTCCTGGCTGTAATAAGGGCTCACACTTGGCCTTGTGGTAGTATTAAAATCAAACAGCTGATGTACCTATAGGTACTTTAAATGATATATTTTTAGAGCACTTCACATCTGCTAATTATTTATTTTCACCATATTTTATTAAGGTCATCTGGCCTCGCTTTACCACATATTATTTGAGTTTATTTTTATCTTGTGTTCTCTCCTTTGGGCTAAAAGGATGGATTCTGGAGCCAGACTGCTGAGGGGCAAATCCCAACCTAATCACTGATTCCGTCCTTCCGTTGTTCTATTCCTTTAGCCTTAGTTTTCTCCTCCGTAAAGTGAGCATAAAAATACCTAACCTGTAGTTTCATGATAATTAAGAAGTTAACAATTGTGAAGCTCTTAGCATACCTTTTACATACTAGGGACTCAGGAAGTGTTAATATTATTGTTATTAAAAAGAGTGAGTCTTAAAAACTCTAGTGAGATCAGGCGTGTTATAGTAATGGTTGAAAGGACAATTGCACCCCAAGTGACCCATTTTAAAAGATTTTATAGTCTTGGGAGGTAATTCAATCAATCTCAGGGTACATTTTTTAGGCTCCTACTTCAAGTAAATTAAATGGCAGTATTTATAAAACAGATTTATTTTTATTATTACATTATTGATTTTTTCCTTCATACAGAGCATGTGGAGGAAGCATTTCATACAAATTTCTTCTTGTAAAATAAAGTATGGAATTTTAATTAACTGCTTATGTGCTATCAAGTTATAAACTTGTACAAATTGCAGAAAACTGATTTCTAATATAGAACTGCATATTTCAAATTACCAAAAATATACATTCTTTAAAAAACTTTTTATTATGGATATTTTCAAATAATCAATGATTCATGTTGGAAAGAATTGTTTGTATAATGAGCCATATGTGCTCATCACCTACCTTCAACAATTAACAATGATTAGACATGACAAACACTTGAAAGTGTCATGTAACTGAGAGTTAAGGAGTTCCGATCAAGTTGACTTGATATATTCTTGTTATTAAAAAATATCCAAATAATATAAAAGTATGTGAAGAACAAAAGAAATACCCATACTTCCAATCATTTGTTAATAAACCTTTTAATAAGAATGCTGTATATGTCAGGGCTTATAGAGTCACACAGTGTCATAATTTAATGAGTGACGAATAAAAATTCTGGTCATATCCTCACTGGGGATGTTTCTGACATATCAGTTACTTTTTAGCTGCCATTCTGTTTTAGATTATCATAATTCACTTGTTTCTTGATAGATATGGATTATAAATTTTACAAGTTTCTGTTATTGTTTTCATGGTTACAGAGGGAAATAAAAACATGCATAAATAGCAAAATAAATGACTACAACTGTACTATGGGATAATTGTATTTTAATGGTGCTTTGGGTGAGGGATTACAAATGTGAGAAAAAGAAAGCTCATTATCTCCTGGTTAGGTTCAAGGACACCATCTTTCTGGATGAAAGGTGATTCCAGTATTCATATTTAGCACAGATTCTTAGCTGTACATTGAAGGTTATGATTTAAAAATTTCCCAAATTAGGTACATAGTCATTTTTGTGTGTGTGAGAGAAAATGGAAATTCAGGTCACATTTCAACTTGAGTTTGTTTTTCAAATTGCACCTTCAGAAGCAGTGTCTATACAACCAAATGGTAGATTAAACCCTTTAGAAAATCCTCTCCCATTGTCCCAACTTCCACAGAAGATGGAGCCTCTAATACTTCTTTTTTTTTTTTGAAAAGAAGAAGTTGTTTAATGGTTTTTAATCTGATTCCTCTAATTAGTTCTAGTGCTTTCTAGTTATATGTTATTTTCATTTTTCCAGAAATATTTGATGAGACATCTTTTACACCATCTACAACAGTTTCAGTGAATTTTAAAGAAATTTCTTAAGTATCATTAAAAAATATTACACAAACGAAATTTAGTTCCTATATATGCAATATGTATGAAAGTATCACTGACTGGATTAGTTCAACAATTGGGCCACACAGGATGTCTCATAAAGTTTAGACACTAGAATAACATGTTAAGGCAATAGTAATTTGATTTTTTTTCCCTAAATGTGTTGCCATAGATTTTCCTAAATGTTTTATAAACAGTTATTAAAAGCACATTGAGAATCCAAATTCCCTTTAGGAAAAATGTTTTAGTACTTAACTTTCATTTAATTCAAAATTAAATATGGTTAGAGTTGCAGAAAAACATCAGAAAATCCTAACCAGCTATCACAACATCACATATTTAAATCAATGCCATGCGGCCTCATTACAGGCACCTTGAGGTGCCTAATAATAAAAATAAGTAAAAGCGATCAGTATTACTCTTCTTCACACTAAAAAAAAAAAAAAAAAGGACATTTTAATTTTAAGTTTGTTACTAACAATTTGAAGACTTTTCCTAGATGCTAAAAAGTAATCTCCAGTGACTGGAATTTTTGAGAGGGGCTCAGCACCAGAGAGGGAAGAGGAGGCTCTAGTGAAAAAGTCTAAAAAGTTAGGAACTGTGAAGATCTATCTGGAGAAAACATTGGTTAAGAAATGTGATCTAAAATTCCAGTTCCCAGTTACAAAAAATCTGCTTTGTTTATACAATAAAAGCATTTAGGATTACCTGAATTGGAATTCAGACAATTAAATTTTATAATTTGAAAGATATGCAAATAGGTAATCCACTAACTACTAATGTATTTGGAACTCATCAAAGAGGGAATCTATGAAATGAGCCAGTGGGTGGATGAAAGGAGCCAAAGAATTATGCTTTATTTCTATTTAATGTTTCCATTTTAATTGTGCCTGTAGGTAACAGGTTTATAAATGGAAAGCCTGTTTTTTGTATAGAAGGTAGAATTACTCTTTTAAATCAATTTTAAATTGTAAGAGTTAAAAAATACCTTCAAGAGAATAAATTATCAAAGAAGAATACAGAGAGAATTTGCCAATGCAAAATTATGCTATTTCTGTCCCCTAAATTATTCGTATAAAAATAAAATGCCAGTTAAAGTTAGCATGTGTTTTAGTTGGCTTGAAGTAAAGGTAAGCTTTAAAATTTTCTTTTAGGCCCAATTTCAATTAAAAAGAATCTTTGATCTGGATTACAGTTAGACATCTCTCTAAATCTATGCATCTTCCTTGCTATCACAACTTTTCCAGGGAAGAAGAAAGAATTTTGGTGGGTGTTAGCTGAATTGATACAACGCTTTGAGATCGGGGCTTATATATCTAACGCATCATGTACTGGCATGATTCTAGACTTGTCCATGAACGCATTGCCTCAAGGTTTGTACCTCATTTCTACTCACTGTGAGTTTAAACTTAATGTGTTACCTGCTTTATTTATTGTCTATGGTTTACCATTAGTTCTGAACAAAATATTTTTTAAATTACAATAAAAAAGGAAAAAAACTATTTTTAGCACAACTGTCCCTTTTAGGGAGATGAAGGAAACAGCAATTTGGGGATCAGGTAGTTCAATTTCTTCATAAAAAAAAAAAGTGTTGCAAAAAAGTGCAAAAGGGCGGGTAACATTCCTACTTCCTAACAGTGTTATTCAAATTTTAAAGTCATTGCTCTGGAGTAAAGCAAATTTTCTAAACTATTTAAAGGATTTAAGATCACACAAACTTTATTAAGATTTGCTTGTTTATGTAGGTAGCTATAAAAGGGAGCTAAATTATGCTGATTAATGAGGACAAAGAATGATGAGTGTTTTTAAGAACAATGACAAAATGGCCATGTTTAGACAACTGAAACACTTCAATAGGAACCCACCTCTTAGCAGTGTCTTGTAATAAAGAAGAAAATGGGGAGAAATGGAACTGCAATTAAACTGAGTTGATTTGCAAAGTATAGAAATATTGACCCCCCCCCCCCCCAAATTCTGCATTATGTGTTAGTACAAATAATAGTTGAATGGATATCTGGGTTGATCTGAGTTTTAGTAAGTATAAGAATTAAATCCTGATATTTATGAAGCCAGCAAAGAATTCAAGAAGTTCTGACTTGCAAGGAAGAGGAAGGCTGAGACCCATCCCTCTCCTAAATTTCCTGGTCCAGTGATGTTTACCAGTGCCCTCATCTGGCTGCTTTCTGTCCAGGTATTTCCACGTTGTAATCTCCTATGGTTCCTCTTCTGAATATACATGTTTACTTTATGATGAGAGCCTACCCTTTATACTTCCTAAGTCCCTCTCCATTCTTGCCTCTTCTTCAATTCCAGTGTTACTGCCTTGGCTCCAGTCCTAGTCTACTCTTTCACAGACTACAACTCCCCTCACTTGGTGTCTTAAATCTCCTCCACTTCCACTTTAACCTGCATTCAGCCATCAGAAAGATATTTCTATCACAAAGTTCCCCTTGGGTAATTTTCAAGCTCCACATTCTCCAGTGTCTCTTATCTCCTGCCAGAGAGAATTGAAACTCCTTACCTCTATCATACATCTGATTCAGTCCCAAATGTAGTCATTTTTAAAAATTTATTCATTTTAGAGAGGAGAGAGAGAGAGAGAGAGAGAGAGAGAGAGAGAGGAGAGAGAGGAGCTGGAAGCATCAACTCCCATATGTGCCTTGACCAGGCAAGCCCAGGGTTTTGAACCAGCGACCTCAGCATTTCCAGGTCGACGCTTTATCCACTGCACCACCACAGGTCAGTCAAACATCTGATTCATTATGACATGCCCAACATCATTGCTGCCATTCTGTTCAAGCAGTACAGAACAACTTGGAACCCTCCACTCTTGGGCCTTTGCACGTGTTCTCTCTTTTCTCTCCTCTGGTTTTCCCTGCTACCCTTCCTCTCATGCCCAGCATCTGTTTGTCCTTTAAGCATCATTCTTTTCCTGAAATGTAAACTGACCCCTTTCTCTCCCTACTATTGCCTCTCCCAAAAGTTCAGGCCTCTGTTTCTGCTCCCATGGTACATAGCACCTGCTCTGTAGTTAGGCAGGATGTTATGTTGTAATTGTTTGCATGTATATTTCTATAATAAACCACAAGCTGATGAAGGTCAAGGAAGGCCGTTATTCCCTCTGGGTGTCTACAACCCACAGCACACAATTCCTGAACACTGCTGCCCAATAAATCTTTGTTGAGTGAATGAATATGTGAATAAGTTGCATGAATGGAACCAGATGAAACAGAGAGACTGAAAATGCCACATATCATTGAGAATTCACTGACCTGGTGATTTTCTGTATTTAGAATTCAGATTTTGACCTTAACTCCCACTGAAGAAAATCCAGAAGGTTTTAAGAGCAGTTGGTTTCCAAATGAGACTTAATGGCTTAGATTTTGGGAAATCATGAAGGGATAAAGCCATGAACACTATTTGCTGTCATAGAAAAGACCTCAAATAAAAAAAAAGCCCAGCAACAACATTCACTTACCCTTTCCTGTAGACAAAATAAAATGATAAAAAAGGCTCAGAGGGCTGTTTACAGATGTCTCAAAGATTTAGGGCTGCTTTTCAAGGCTGATACTGGAGTTACATTGGTTTGGCACATCAGTGAACTTCAGAAGGAGGCCCATCGGGGATATCTCAGAGTCTCTAGAAGGACTGGAGGCTACAGATGGAGCGAGGCTGGATCCAGGAAAGATGGGACAGATAGCAGTACAAAGTGGAATCATATGGCAGCCTAGGCACAACATGGCTGCAGGAGAATCCAAAGAAAGCCTTACAGTTCTAAAGTTCCTTTCATCCTAAGAGCTCCAAGTGTTTTGCTCCACCTTTCTTTGAGCAAGAAGACTTGGGTCTGTGGAGACAAATTTGAGAGCAGAAAGTTTTCAGGGCTGTGAGTTATGTTTTACTATCCAGCACTTGTCCTAATTGTGAGCCCTGAGTCACTAAAATGTCTTTTTTTAACTGATGTGATGATAACTATAACTTTGTAAGGCTTCATGGGGGGTAGTTAGCCCCTTCTTAGGCATTGTCTTTCTGCTTCTATGTAGAGTAAGACCCTACTATGTAAATGTTACCACCATATTTTTACCTTTCAATGTGGAATAAATATTTTATACTTTTTTTTAGTAAGAATGACAGATGAAAATGGTACCATGTATTGAGAAAGTGGTAGCAAACTCACCCTAAATAATATCTTTAAAATCAGACACCAGATTCCTTACTTTGGCACTCTAAAATCCTGGTTAAATCAGAGAACCACATCTACTGAATATGTAGCAGATACTAGATGAGGCCAGATGGTAAATTTCCAAGGCTAATAGAATAAAATGCCTGCCTTCAAAGAGCTTGAAGTTTAAAGGGAAGAATAGGTGAGCACTTATGGGACACTGTGGCCGGTGCCATGAACAAGCATGTAGGAAGTATTGTGGAGATACACTAAGGTCCAAACCAGATGTGTGTGTGTGTGTGTGTGTGTGTGAGAGAGAGAGAGAGAGAGAGAGAGAATTTCTTGGAATTTGAAGAAAAGTAGAATTAATATTTTTGTTATAGGGCAGCACATCTGAAAGCCGTTGGCCTAAAATCACAGTGTGACTTTATGCAGTTTATGTGATAACAGGGAAGTGTGTGTGGGGCGGAGGAAGCATGGTGGCGGATGAGGGGGGAACAGCAGGTGATACCACACAAGGCTTTGGTGTTGGTCTAAGGAATTTTGACTTTGTCTGGCAACTCTTGGATCTAGTTGGGGTTTTTAGCAGAGGAAAGGCAGGATCATATTTGCATTTTAATAAGATTCCATTGAAAACAGTATGGAGACTGGTGTGGAGCGGAGTCGAACCAGAGGCAGAGACAGGGAAGATGCTGTTACAGCCATCCTGGGAAGATCAGTGAAGTCCAGTCCTGCAGCCGAGTATGTGGGTGGTTATAGGAGAGGGCCTGGTGACAGGCGAGTGTGTGTGTGTGTGCACGCATGTGCATGTGTGTATGTACATGCATGTTTGTAAGTGACAGGAAAGATGTCAATTTGGTTTAATTTATCATTGCCAGCTTTTGAAATGTTTTGTTAAAGGCAAGTATTTCTTCACACATTTCTTCAAAATTCGCTTTTGACTGTTGTCTTCAGTGATACGATTAATTTGCCTTATTGTGTATTTAAGGTACTTCATTGATGCCTCAGTTCAGACTGTATTATCTCAGATGATGCCAAACCCTCTTTTACAGAGGGAGCTTGTGAGCAACTGGCCGGCAGGCAGGATGGTTCGCCTTGACACTTAGGTGGCAGGCCAGGATGCTCTCTCTTGATTTGGAGTCTGAAGTTTGGTGCACAAAGCACACTTCTTCTGGGGAAAGCTGGCATATCTGCTCTTTCTGGTGGTGTGAGCACTGGGTTTGACTATCTTATCCCTTTGACATAGATTTTATAGCTAGTATCCCTAGAAAGAAAGATTCCTTAGCAGTCCAAAGAAAGTACTCCTTTGGTGGGGCCATGGCTGCTTGCTTTGGTCTGGGAAACACTAACCAATCCTGACTGACAGCTACCCAGAGAAAAAGAGGTTTGTTAGTGACTCCATGACTAAGATGAATGGCGCAAATTTAATTCCCAGGTTCCTTACCCTTATCTGGGGCTCCTGCTTGTTTATAAAGTTACGCCTTATTGCTAGGGAAGTTTATGACACGAGCGTAATGGTTTTAGAATTTCCTTCAGGCCCAGCTCTCCCGGTTTTTCTTACTGTCTTTCCTTTCATCATCTTCCTCAGCAGCCTTTTCCTATGGAATTCCTTTATTAGAAGAGTGAAATAATAAAGCCAAGGCTGGGTGAGCCTGTCCTTTCACAGGCCAGGGTGTCTGCGTACTGTTGCTTGAAGTTCTGCTGGTGACTCCAGCCCATAAAGCCATGGGTGGCCCTCTCTGGAAGCAAAGTCAACTGGACAACTGTGACACTGGCTTCACAAAAACAGTGGGTGTTTTTTTTTTTTTAATTCTCCTTTGTTTGCAAAGGCAACTAGGCAGCAGTTATTCTGACTTGGCAGTGAGATGGGTGTTTTATTTTTTCCATCTCAACCAGACAGAACATTGAAAAGAACAAAAACTGGCTATGGATATTAATATGGTCTTGAGATTAGAGAGTTCTGGAATGAAAATCTGGATATTAAACTCAGAATATAAGCCTTTGGCAGTGATATAAGTAGGGTAATATTTACAGCTGGGTCAACAATTTAGTTATGCATTTACTTTAAATAACAATAGTTGTTACACACAACTGTGATTGTACAAATATTAAGGCTTAAAATGAGATAATAATTTTTTAAAAGGAGTTACTTTAAAGAAAACTATAATATGATAGGTGGTGGCCTGTGGGACTTTGAGATGTGCCCTTAGCCCTCCCTTCTCCTCCTTTCCAATCCTGGAGTAGCCATGCTGAATCCTGGGGGTAGAAAAGAATTCCAAATGGCCCAAGCCTTTTAGCAGAGTCCTCACCTCTTGACACAGTGATTGGTCTGAGTATGGGCACATGACCTAAGATGGTCCAGTTAGAGTGAAACTCAGAAATTTTCCTCGATGAAGGAAGCAATTTTTTGGACAAAGTCCATCCATTAGTTATCTGGGCACAGTACCCGTGGAGAAAGAACTTTCCTTAAAAGGAAAAGCTAGTTAAGAGACCAAAAGATACAGGACAGCAACTCAAGGCATGCTTCTCATACTGCCCAGATCTCAAGGAGATCTTAGAAGGAGAGAAAATTTGTAAGTTTTCTTTTTAAAAAAATTAATTTTTGGAGGGACCTGAAGATGGCAGCAGAGTAGGCAGACGCACAGCCTCCCAGCTCACACCACCGAACTGGATTATAAAATAATTTATGAAAAATCAGCGTGAAATACCAAATCTGGACTACAAGAACAGCTTTCAAAAATCAAGGAGCAAAGAAGAGGCCACAACAAACTGGTAGGGAGTGCCTGAATCTCCCCTGCTCATAGGAACGAGGGAAGGGGTAGGTGAGGCTGGGCTCTCACTCCAAGGAAAAGAGCCGTAAATACTGCTCACAGCCACTTGCCTGGTGACCAGGGAGAGAGGTGTGTTGAAAGGGCCCGCTTGTCTTCCAGAAGGAAAAGAGAAAGAGAGAGACAGATGGTGAGAGGGAGAGGAATATAGGTGATGACATAAAAAGCTGACTCATTCAGTGCTGGAGGCGGCCATAACTGGGGCAGGGGCATATCCTTCAACAAAGCAAAATACAAAAGTACTTCCAGGTCACAGAGATACAGACATCTCTCCAGCTGCAATCAGTGCAACAAGACACAGCTGAAAACAAGAAGTGGGGAGGAGGGGCAGTAACTCAGGTCTCCATGGAGCTCTGAGATACACCTCCCCCTACTGAAGCTGAGAAAGCAACCCACCCCCAGAGAGATTAACTGGAAGAATCGGACTTCAGAGCCTCAGGTCACACCCACCACTTTCCTGGATACCGTTTCAAATAATCCCCCTGCTGAGATCAGCAAACAAGACAATCACCTGTTAAGAAAACAAACAAATCAAGACTTCAAAGCAGCCCAAATTCTAAAGTGGATTACAAATAATAGCTCATGCCAGCCCAAGAAGTCTTAGAAACAACACAAGCAAAAACTAGAGGCAGACAACACCAAGCCTAGACTCAACCAGCTCTACAAAGAAAACACCCAGACACCCAGGCACAATGAGAAGACAAAGAAGTGCAATCCAAATGAAACCACAAGAGAGATCTTCAGGAGATGAACTGAGTGATATGGAAATAAACTTCTGGATGAGGAGTTTAAAATAATGATTGTAAGGATGCTTAGGGATCTTAGAACAACAATAGATGGTCATCACGAACACCTAAATAAAGAAATAGCAAGTATAAAAAAGGATATTGAAATATTAAAAAAGGATCAGTCGGAGATGACAAATAATACAATATCAGAAGTGAAGACCACAATGGAAGGAATTAAAAACAGGATGGATGGAGCTGAGGATCAAATCAGTGAGTTGGAGGACAACTGAAATGAAGGCGTGAAAGCAGAGAAGAAAAAAGAAAAGAGACTCAAAAAGTCTGAGGAAACTTTTAGAGAGCTCTGTGACAACATAAAGAGAAATAATATCTGCATCATAGGGGTTCCTGAAGAAGAAGAGAAAGAACAAGGGATAGAGGCTTTATTCAATCATATCATAGCTGAAAACTTCCCTAAATTAATGCAGGAGAAACTCTCACAAATTCAAGAAGCACAGAGAACTCCATTAAAGAGAAACCCAAAGAAATCTACACCAAGACACATCATAATTAAAATACCAAAGCTAAGTGATAAAGAGAGAATATTAAAAGCTGTAAGAGAAAAAAAGGCTATCACCTACAAAGGAGCTCCCATAAGGATGACATCAGACTTCTCAACAGAAACACTTGAAGCCAGAAGGGAATGGCAAGAAATATTCAAAGTAATGCAGAACAAGAACCTACAACCAAGACTACTTTATCCAGCAAGGCTATCATTTAAAATTGAAGGAGAAATAAAAAGTTTCCCAGACAAAAAAAAAAAAAAAAAAAAAAAAAAAAAAACCTCAAGGAATTCATTACAACCAAACCAATGCTGCAGGAAATGTTAAGGGGCATGGTGTAAACAGATCAAAGTGGGAAAAGAATATAGCAAAAGAGAAATACAGCTTTAAAGAATAAAATGGCAATAAACAACTACATGTCAATAATAACCTTAAATGTAAATGAATTAAATGATCCAATCAAAAGACATAGAGTAGCTGCATGGATAAGAAAACAGGACCCATACATATGTTGTCTACAAGAGACACACCTTAAGACAAAAGATGCACATAGGTTGAAGGAAAAAGGATGGAAAAAAACATTTCATGCAAATGGAAATGAAAAAAAAACCTGGGGTAGCAATACTTATATCAGACAAAATGGACTTTAAAACAAAGAATATAGTAAGAGATAAAGAAGGCCACTACATAATAATAAAGGGAGCAATCCAACAGGAAGATATAACTATTATAAATATCTACACACCTAATATAGGAACACCTAAATATATAAAGCAGACTTTGATGGATATAAAGAGCAAGATCAACAGCAACACTATAATAGTAGGGGATTTTAATACCCCACTAACATCACTAGATAGATCCTCAAGAAAGAAAATTAACAAAGAAACAGCAGCTTAAAGGACACACTAGATCAACTCGATTTAATAGATATCTACAGAACCTTTCACCCTAAAGCAGCAGAATATACATTCTTTTCAAGTGCTCATGGTACATTCTCTAGGATAGACCACATGTTAGGACACAAAAGTGGTCTCAACAAATTTAAGAAGATTGAAATCATATCAAACACTTTCTCTGTTCACATTGGCATGAAACTAGAAATCAACCACAACAGAAAAGCTCAAAAATTCTCAAACACATGGAAACTAAATAGCAGGTTGTTAAATAATGAATGGATCAAGAATGAGATCAAAGAAGAAATAAAAAAATTCCTAGAAACGAATGAAAACGAGCATACAACAACTCAAAATTTATGGTACACAGCAAAAGCAGTACTGAGAGGGAAGTTCATAGCACTAAAGGCACACTTTAAGAAGCTAGAAAATGCTTAAATAAACAACTTAACCCTGCATCCAAAAGAACTAGAAAAAGAACAGCAAATAAAGCCTAAATGTAGTAGAAGGAAGGAAATAAATGACATAGAGACTAAAGAAACAGTACAGAGGATCAATGAAACTAGAAGCTGGTTTTTTGAAAAGGTAAACAAGATTGATGAACCTTTAACTAGATTCACCAAGAAAAGAGAGAGAGGACTCAAATAAATAAAATTAGAAATGAGAGGGGAGAAATAAAACTGACACAACAGAAATACAAAATATTGTAAGAAAATACTATGAAGAACTGTATGCCAAAAAACTAGACAACCTAGATGAAATGGACAAATTCCTTGAAACATACAATCTTCCAAAAATCAGTCTGGAAGAATCAGAAAACCTAAACAGACTGATTACACCAAATGAGATCAAAAGAGTCATCAAAAAACTCCCAACAAAGAAAAGTCCAGGGCCTGATGGCTTCACAACGGAATTCTACCAAATATTCAAAGAAGAACTAACTCCTATCCTTCTCAAAATATTTCAAAAAATTCAAGAGGAAGGAAGACTTCCAAGCTCCTTTTATGAGGCGAGCATAATTCTGATTCCAAAACCAGGCAAAGACAACACAAAAAAAGAAAATTATAGGCCAATATCTCTGATGAATATAGATGCTAAAATCCTCAACAAAATATTAGCAAACCGGATCCAACAATATATGGAAAAAATCATATACCATGATCAAGTGGGATTTATTCTGGGGAGGCAAGGCTGGTACAATATTCGTAAGTCAATCAATGTGATTCATCACATAAACAAAAAGAAGGAGAAAAACCACATGATAATTTCAATAGATGCAGAAAAAGCATTTGATTAAATCCAGCACCCATTCATGATCAAAACTCTCAGCAAAGTGGGAATACAGGGAACATACCTCAACATGATAAAAGCCATCTATGAGAAACCCACAGCCAACATCATACTCAATGGGCAAAAATTAAAAGCAATACCCTTAAGATCAGGAACAAGGCAGGGGTGCCCCCTTTCACCAATCTTATTTAACATGGTCCTGGAAGTCCTAGCCACAGCAATCAGACAAGAAGAAGAAATAAAAGGCATTCAAGTGGGCAAAGAAGAAGTAAAACTATCATTATTTGCAGATGATATGATATTGTATATAGAAAACCCTAAAGTCTCAGTCAAAAAGCTACTGGACCTGATAAATGAATTCAGCAAAGTGGCAGGATATAAAATCAATACTCAGAAATCAGAGGCATTTTTATACACCAACAATGAACAGTCAGAAAGAGAAATTAAGGAAACAATCCCCTTCACAATTACAACCAAAAAAATAAAGTACCTAGGAGTAAACTTAACCAAGGAGACTAAAGACTTGTACTCGGAAAATTACAAAGCATTGATAAAAGAAATCAAAGAAGACACAAACAAGTGGAAGCATATACCATGCTCATAGTTAGGAAGAATAAACATCATTAAAATGTTTATAAACATTTATATTTATATTAATTTATAAAGTAATTTATAAATTCAATGCAATACAAATTAAAATACCAATGACATACTTTAAAGATATATATCATATATTCCAAAAATTATATGGAACCAAAAGAGAACACGAATAGCCTCAGCAATCTTAAAAAAGAAGAATAAAGTGGGAGGTATCACACTTCCTGATATCAAGCTATACTACAAGGCCACTGTACTCAAAACAGCCTGTTACTGGCATAAGAACAGGCACATAGATCAATGGAACCGAACGGAGAACCCAGAAATAAACCCACAGCTCTATGGAAAACTGATATTTGACAAAGGAGGTAAGGAAATACAATGGAGTTAAGATAGCCTCTTCAACAAATGGTGTTAGGAAAATTGGACAGCTACCTGCAAAAAAATGAAACTAGACCACCAACTTACACCATTCACAAAAATAAACTCAAAATGGATAAAAGACTTAAATGTAAGCCGTGAAACCATAAGCATCTTAGAAGAAAACATAGTCAGTAAGCCGACATCTCTCGCAGCGATATATTTGCTGATTTATCTCCACGGGCAAGGGAAATAAAAGACAGGATAAACAAATGGGACTATATCAAACTAAAAAGATTTTGCACAGCCAAAGACAATAAGAGCAGAATAAAAAGACAAACTACACAATGGGAGAACATATTTGACAGTATGTCTGATAAATAACCAAAATTTATAAAGAATTTGTAAATCTCTACACCAGAAAGACAAACAATCCAATCCAAAAATGGGCAAAAGAAATGAATAGACACTTCTCCAAAGAGGATATACAGATGGCCAATAGGCATATGAAAAAATGCTCAACATCATTAATCATTAGAGAAATGCAAATTAAAACCACAATGAGATATCACCTCACACTGGTTAGAATGGTTTTCATCAACAAACAACACAGAATAAGTGCTGGCGAGGATGTGGAGAAAAGAGAACCCTCCTGCATTGCTGGTGGGAATGCCAACTGGTGCAACCTCTGTAGAAATCACTATAGAGATTCCTCAAAAAATTGAAAATCAAACTGCCTTTTGACCCAGTCATCCCACTTTTAGGAATATACCCCAAGGACACCATAGAATGGTTCCAGAAGGAGAAATGCACCCCCATGTTTATAGCAGCATTGTTCACAATAGCGAAGATCTGGAAACAGCCCAAGTGTCCGTCAGAGGACGAGTGGATGAAAAAGCTTTGGTATATATATACTATGGAATAGTACTCAGCCATAAGAAATGATGACATCGGATCATTTACAATAACATGGATGGACCTTGATAACATTATACGGAGTGAAATAAGTAAATCAGAAAAAAACTAAGAACTACATAAACCCATGCATACATCGGACATAAAAATGAGACTCAGAGACATGGACAAGAATGTGATGGTAACAGGGAGTGGGGTGGAGGGGTGGGGAGGGGGCGAGGAAGGAGAGGGAGGGGGTGGGGGAGAGGGTAGGGGCACAAAGAAAACCAGATAGAAGGTGACGGAGGACGATTTGACTTTGAGTGATTATGCAGCATAATCAAAGGTCAAAATAATCTAGAGATATTTTCTCGGAACATATGTACCCTGATTTATCAATGTCACTGCATTAATATTAAAAAAAATAAGAAAATAAAGGAAGCAATATTTTGGTTTCTTTTGGACAATCTTATGTGTGCATGGGAGGTTTCTGCAGGGAAGCAGGCAGCCATTTATCCCTTTCCACATGATAGCTGTCCTTAGGATGAAGGAGGCACATGGGGGGGGTGAAGCCTGAAGACCTGCAGAGAAAAGGTGACAGAGCCCCACTCAAGCTATAGCTTTGGAATGTTTAGACATTTGAGCCATTGCATCTTTCCATTGTCTTATGTTCCACTACTTGTAGCTGAAAGCATCTTTCTAGGGCAGATGTGGCAAAGTAAGGAAGGCAGGGCACAACTGTCTGACGTTTAGGAAACACTCTGCTTAGAAGGCGGAGTCCAGATCCCTCATTAATAAAAATGATAGAAGTAGTAAAAATAGTTAGCATTCATTGAAGGCTTACTATGCAGTCAGACCCTATTAATAAAAATGATAGAAGTAGTAAAAGTAGCTAGCATTCATTGAAGGCTTACTATGCACTGGGCACTGTTCATAACACTTAAAGTTACCTCAGTAAAATCTCACAACAATCCCATGCAAATGGAGTCAGAAAACCTGGACTCTTCTTCTATTTCTGCCATTTACTGGCTGGTGACTTTGCACACATCATCTGATCTCTTAGTGAGTCATTTAACTGTCTGAGAAGGATGTGAGTTTTGATTGAGGTAATATGATCTAAACACGCAGGTGGGTTGCTTTTAAAAAATGACATCTCATATTCCATCACTCTCTTCTGAAAATTCTCTGTTTTAAGGCAACTACCATCACAGTTATGCAAATATAAACATATGCAGTTCTATTTTTTGTGTGAGAAGTCCTTTTTTGTCCTCTCTATTTGCCTACAACCTGCCTTTTTTTTTTTCCAAAGCTTAATATAAGTCATACTTGTCCTGGAAGCTCTCCCACACTCACTGTTTAGTTCTGCTTTTCTTCCACTGATTGCCTGTAGCACTTCCTACCTGGCCCACACACTGGCCATTGTCACGTGCCACTCTACTTGCTATTTAATTCCTGATATCTTATTTTCTGAGAAGATTATAAATTACTAAATGACAGGAACCCTGTTCACTAACTTTTAACTTATCACTCACTGGGTGACATGATAACTCAGTGACTTTGAGAAAATCCTTTTGACTTAATTTATCCATGTGCTCATTTGCTTGGGAGAGAAGTAGGGAGGCAAAGTCACTTTTGATCAAGGAATGAAAACTAATTGTATTTGGTTTATGTTGAATTTAGCCACTGGTATCCTTGGCTTTTATGTATTTAATGTTGAGCTTCTGTTTCCTCCTTCTTCATCCCCCAAAGAAATATAAATTAAAAAAGCAAACAAACAATAACAACAACAACAACAACCAGAAAAAGACTCTTTTCCACACATTAGAAGTATGTAGTGATTCACGATGACAATCAGAATGCTTTTGAATTGGTGTAGAGGGAGCTGCTGGGAGCTGATGCCCCCTGAGGCATAGAGAGCTAATGTGGGAGTGATGATGTGGCTGGAACATGCGACAGAGCCATTTTCTTCTTCGCCAATACATTCCAGGCTAGTGGTTAAGGGCTAGTGGCTGAGGCCCAGTCCCTGATCATGCATTTTATAAGGTGCTCAGAGTCTCTTTAAGTTTTGAGTAGGTGCTGGATAAACTCAAGATAGCATTATTTAATCCAGATGGGCACCAGGCCTTCTTTGTTTGCTGTCTTAAATGCCATTAACAATTATTGAATCTCAGTAGTTGTTCCATGTCTGTTAAGAGAATACTAACACATGATGCATATGTTATCATTTCAATTAACTTTAAAATACAAAAATCCCAACAATTTCTTTTATCAGTATTTTTCTGGTTTCTTTGAAATTTGTTGACATTGTCTTCAGGGTGACTCATTTTCAGAATATAGAGTGGTGGAGACTGGAGATGCCAGTAAAGTGGAAGCCAGGCTTCACCCTGTTCAATCTAAGGAAAAGTTGGGGCTGTCTTAAATAATAGATAATAACAACAATATACCTCATGTGTGTACAGTGCTTTATAGTTTTCAAAATACTTCCACATTTTTTATTCTGCCTTGACAGAAAGTCGAATAGCAAACAGTCATGATGGGTGATCAATATGATGAAGATGCGACACTCTAAGCAGGGCCAGAGTGAAGTGGATGAGCTAAGCTGTTAGTGGGAAACTCTGGAGCTAGTGTCATTTGTCAGTGAGGACACATGTACATTTCCTAATTGCAAAAAAGGGAAACAAAAGCCACCCACCTAAATCTGATGTGATCGGAGGGCCCGTTGCATTTCAATACCTTGGGCTTTAGAGCAGGCTCAGAGATGAGGGAGCTCTCTCTCTCTCTCTCTGTGTGTATGAGGGAGCTCTCTCTCTCTCTCTCTGTGTGTGTGTGTGTGTGTGTGTGTTTGTCACTGGTATTATTAAAAGGTTAGAAGAAGTATATTTTCAATTATGGAAAAAGTAACTAAGTAACTCAAGTTGTATCTCAGATCTTTGGATGATGAACTGATGAGCCTGGCTCTCTAGAATGATGCTCCATGCTGACACCTCTAGTAACACTTGATGTATATGGGAAAAGAAAATGTTTTATATAAATATATATACCCAGTGTATACATATATATATATAGACAGATATATATATCTATATATCTCCAGTTGTTTGTATGGAAAATAATTCAATAATTAAATAACAGTTTTGTGTATTGACAATTGCAAACCTACTTTTGCCCCACCCTGTGTGTGTGTGTGTGTGTGTGTGTATATATATATATATATATATATACACATACATATAAATATATACACATACATATAATGGAATACTATTCAGTCATGAAAAGAAGGAATTACTGTCATTAATGACAACATGAATACAACTTGAAGGCATTAAGTTAAGTGAAATAAGTCATATAAAAAAGGACAAATATTGTATCATCTCACTTGTATATGGAATCTAAAAATAATTGAACTCACAGGAACAGAGAGTATATTGATGGTTTCCAAGGGCAAGGAGTTGAGTGGTAGAAATGAGGGAAGGTGGTCAAATGGTGCAAATTTCTAGTTATATGGTGAATAATTTCCAGGGATTTAATATACAGCCTGGTGACTACAGTTAACAATATTCATTTGTACAAGCATATCTCATTTTATTCTACTTTGCTTTATTGAACTTTGCAGATATTTTTTCATCAACATCAAGGCTAGAACCTCTACCAGCAAAAAGATTATGACTTACTGCAGGCTCAGATGATGGTTAGAATATTTTAGCAATGAAGTATTTTTTAATTAAGGTATTTACATTGTTTTTGCAGACACCATTCTATATTGCACACTTAATAGACTGTAGTATAATGTAAATGTAACTTTTATGTGCACTGGGAAACCAAAAAATTGTGACTCATTTGCTTATGATAGTCATTCTATTACTGTGTTCTGGAACCAAACCCATAGTATCTCCAAGGTGTATCTCTATTTGGAATTTTTTTTTTTGCAGTTTATCTCGAGGTTTATTCTCTGCCCTCTCAATCTCTTTATTTATTTGTATTGTTTCCACACTGTTTTGAGTATGGTGATGTCCTAGTGTGCTTTGATTCCTTGCAAGGCAAGGAAATTTTCACTGTTCTTCATGACACATTCTTAGTTATTCCAGGGAATTTATTATTCCTTATGAAAATTAATATCATTTTATAAAATTGGCAAAAAAATGGAAATGACATGAATGTGATCATTTTCCAATAATCAGTATTTTAGTACACTAAGTCTTCCTATCTCTGGACGTAACATATTTTCCCATTTACTGATATCTAGATCAATATTCCTAAATACAGTTTTACAGATTTCTTCCTATAAGTCCCATATCTTTTGGGTTTAATGCATTTTTTAAGTACTTTTTCACCATGTGTAGGAATATGATTTTTTGAACTTTCAGTTTCTACCTGGTGAGTGCCTGATTTTTTTTTATAAATACATTTTTATTTTAATGGAGTGAAATCAATAAATCAGTGTACATATATTCAAAGAAAACATGTCCAGGTTATCCAGTCATTCAATTCTGTTGCATACCCATCACCCAAATTCAGATTGTCCTCCATCACCTTCTATCTAGTTTTCTTTGTGCCCCTCCCCCTCCCCTCCCCCTCTCCCTCCTTCCCTCCCCCCACCCCCCCGTAACCACCACACTCTTGTCCATGTCTCTTAGTCTCATTTTTATGTCACACCAATGTATGGAATCCTGCAGTTCTTGTTTTTTTCTGATTTACTTATTTCACTCCGTATAATGTTATCAAGATCCCACCATTTTGTTGTAAGTGATCCAATGTCATCATTTTTTATGGCTGAATAGTATACCATGGTGTATATGTGCCACATATTCTTTATCTAGTCTTCTATTCTTTTTTTTTTTTTTTACAGTGATTAAAGCCT
The DNA here is from genome assembly GCF_036850995.1 of Saccopteryx leptura. NCBI lineage: Eukaryota > Metazoa > Chordata > Mammalia > Chiroptera > Emballonuridae > Saccopteryx > Saccopteryx leptura. The sequence goes on from NC_089504.1 coordinate 189,788,649, forward strand.
TTAAGCAAACTCTTGGCCAATACAGCAAGAGTCCATAAAAGAGTAGTGTCCTTAACATGTTCACCAAGTCCAAGTTGGCCACAACACCATGCCAAATCCCTGAAAAATGCAACCCAACCACAGTTCAGTCTGTTAGGAGCTGTCACAAGGAGCAGGAATCCAGGAAAAGTCTACATCCAGGAAAAGTCCGTATGGCACTGGAATTGTTGTCACCATTCTATACTTTGCAGCTCATGTCCAAGTCCCAATGACCACTGCTTCTGGCTGGTAATGATTTAGGTAGACTGGAAATGCCATCTGCAGCATGTGTGGATATGGAGCTTCTGTTCTCCTCTGCCTGGAGAGGTGAGACAAGGTTGCTTTTCCCTGGAGCTCTGCGACTGTGGCTTGGTAAAGAGAAACTTGGGATACACTAAGCTGGGTGGCAAAGGTAGATTCATAATAGAAGTTGGCAAAAGGGGGAAGAGAGCTCTAAATTAGGAGTAGGTCCCAGCCTGAAATATAAGTGGGGCATTGAGGTAGGAGAAATAAAGGAAACACTATATATTAAACAAAGCAGCAGAAAATAGGACTATCAACACCCACAACAGAGATCTTCGAAGGAAGAATGTAAAACCTGACTAATCAGGCAAGACATAGTTAAGTGGCCCTTGTGCAAATGAGATCAGTTTACCTGCTTTTTGGAAGAAATAACCTAGACTTGTCCACAGTGTCGTAGATGGGGCTGACGGCCCTGGGCACCCTCAGCCTTCAGTGGCAAACCCCAGCATTCTGGGCAAGGTTAGGTCATAGGTGGTCCCAGCCTGAAATCCCAGGTGGAGCAGGGCTGGAAGAAATTGAACCCTCCCTTAGAGGAGCGAGGAGGAAGCCTATCTTCCAGTGTCCCTGTTTCCTCACAGCAGAGGCATGTAAGTCTGGCAGGCTTTAGCTCAATGACCTTCCTTTCCACTATTGAAGCAGGACCCAGATGGCATCCTATGAGACCCCTTTAGGGCATTGGAGCCTTTAAGGGTGTATCCTAAAAGCTGGTAGTTCCCTTGATCTCTATTGGGCTTTTTCTGCCTCTTGGTATCTTAAAAGCCATGCTCAGAAGATCTCGCTGAGGGGTTTGAGGATCCCCATCTGCCTATATAAATCTTTTCCATATATCTGGAGCTATTTGGAAAAAGACAAAACAGTGTTATTAGCTGGATCAAATAAAGAAGGTAGTAGTTTGCAGGAGAAAAAGATTTGGTGTCTCCTGTTCATCAGCATTCAAAAGAAATTAAAAAAAATATTTTTTAAGTAAAAAGCATGATATGGTAGACCCGTGAGACACATTCTTTTTTTTTTTTTTTTGATTAATTTTGATGGGATGACATTGATAAAATTGTCTTCTGTCACCTTCTAACTGGTTTCTTTGTGCCCCTCCCCTCCCCCAACCCCCTCTCTCTCCTTCTCCCCGCCCTATAACTGCAACACTGTTGTCCATGTCTCTGAGTCTCATTTTTATGTCCCACCTATGTATGGAATTATATAGTTCTTAGTTTTATCTGATTTACTTATTTCACTCTGTATAATGTTATCAAGGTCCAACCATGTTGTTGTAAAAGATCCGATGTCATCATTTCTTATGGCTGAGTAGTATTCCATAGTATATATGTACCAAAGCTCGTCCTCTGATGGACACTGGGGCTATTTCCAGATCTTTGCTATTGTGAACAATGCTGCCATAAACATGGGGGTGCATTTCTTCTTTTCAAACAGTGCTATGGTGTTTGTGGGGTATATTCCTAACAGTGGTATAGCTGGGTCAAAAGGCAGTTCGATTTTCAATTTCTTGAGGAATCTCCATACTATTTTCCACAGTGGCTGCACCAGTCTGCATTCCCACCAGCAGTGCAGGAGGGTTCCCTTTTCTCCACATCCTCACCAGCACTTATTCTGTGTTGTTTTGTTGATGAGCGCCATTCTGACTGGTGTGTGGTGATATCTCATTATGGTTTTAATTTGCATTTCTCTAATAATTAGTGATGTTGAGCATTTTTTCATATGCCTATTGGCCATGGTATGTCCTCTTTGGAGAAGTTCAGTTCTTTTGCCTTTTTTGGATTGGATTGTCTTCCTGGTACTAAGTTTTACAAGTTCTTTATAAATTTCGGTTATTAAACCCTTATCAGATGCATTGTCAAATATATTCTCCCATTGTGGAGTTTGTCTTTTTATTCTGTTCTTTTTTTTATTTTATTTTTTATTTTTTTTAATAATTTTATTTTTTTAATGGGGCGACATCAATAAATCAGGATACATATATTCAAAGATAACAAGTCCAGGTTATCTTGTCGTTCAATTATGTTGCATACCCATCACCCAAAGTCAGATTGCCCTCTGTCACCTTCTATCTAGTTTTCTTTGTGCCCCTCCCCCTCCCCCTTTCCCTCTCCCTCTCCCTCCTCCTCCCGTAACAACCACACTCTTATCAATGTCTCTTAGTTTCATTTTATGTCCCACCTACGTATGGAATAATGCAGTTCCTGTTTTTTTCTGATTTACTTATTTCACTTTGTATAATGTTATCAAGATCCCAACATTTTGCTGTAAATGATCCGATGTCATCATTTCTTCTGGCTGAGTAGTATTCCATAGTGTATATGTGCCACATCTTCTTTATCCAGTCATCTATTGGCAGGCTTTTTGTTTTTTTCCATGTCCTGGCCACTGTGAAAAATGCTGCAATGAACATGGGGCTGCATGTGTCTTTACGTATCAATGTTTCTGGGTTTTTGGGGTATATACCCAGTAGAGGGATTGCTGGGTCATAAGGTAGTTCTATTTTCAGTTTTTTGAGGAACCACCATACTTTCTTCCATAATGGTTGTATTACTTTACATTGCCACCAACAGTGTATGAGGGTTCCTTTTCTCCACAGCCTCTCCAACATTTGCTATTACCTGTCTTGTTAATAATAGCTAATCTAACATGTGTGAGGTGGTATCTCATTGCAGTTTTGATTTGCATTTTCCTAATAACTAAAGAAGATGAGCATCTTTTCCTATATCTGTTGGCCATTTGTATTTCTTCCTGGGAGAAGTGTCTGTTCATGTCCTCTTCCCATTTTTCACTGGATTGTTTGTTTGTTGTTGAGTTTTATGAGTTCTTTGTATATTTTGGATATTAGGCCCTTATCTGAGCTGTTGTTTGAAAATATCATTTCCCATTTAGTTGGCTGTCTGTTTATTTTGTTATCAGTTTCTCTTGCTGAGCAAAAACTTCTTAGTCTGATGGAGTCCCATTTGTTAATATTTGCCTTCACTTCTCTTGCCTTTGGAGTCAAATTCATAAAATGCTCTTTAAAACTCAGTTCCATGAGCTGAGTACCTATGTCTTCTTCTATGTACTTTATTGTTTCAGGTCTTATGTTTAGATCTTTGATCCATTTTGAGTTAATTTTAGTACAGGGGGACAAACTGTAGTCCAGTTTCATTCTTTTGCATGTGGCTTTCCAGTTTTCCCAGCACCATTTATTGAAGAGGCTTTCTTTTCTCCATTGTGTGTTGTTGGCCCCTTTATCAAAAATTATTTGAATATATATATGTGGTTTTATTTCTGGACTTTCTATTCTGTTCCATTGGTCTGAGTGTCTATTTTTCTGCCAATACCATGCTGTTTTGATTGTCATGGCCCTATAATATAGTTTGAAGTCAAGTATTGTAATGCCCCCAGCTTCATTCTTTTTCTTTAGGATTGCTTTGGCTATTCGGGTTTTTTTTTTATAGTTCCATATAAATCTGATGATTTTTTGCTCTATTTCTTTAAAAAATGTCATTGGAATTTTGATGGGAATTGCATTAAATTTGTATATTGCTTTGGGTAATATGGCTATCTTGATTATATTTATTATTCCTAAACAAGAACAAGGTATATTCTTCCATCTCATTATATCTTTTTCAATTTCCCTTAACAATGGTTTATAGTTTTCATTATATAAGTCCTTTACATTTTTTGTTATATTTATTCCTAAGTATTTTATTTTTTTTGTTGCAATCATAAAGGGGATTATTCTTTTGAGTTCGTTCTCAATTGTTTCATTGTTGGCATATAGAAAGGCTATTGACTCCTGTATTTTAATTTTGTATCCTGCGACCTTACTGTATTGGCTTATTTTTTCTAGTAGTCTTTTTGTGGACTCTTTGGGGTTTCCGATGTATAGGGTCATATCATCTGCAAAAAGTGATACCTTTACTTTTTTTTTTTCCGATATGGATGCCCTTTGTTTCTTTGTCTTGTCTGATTGCTCTGGCTAGAACCTCTAGTACCACATTAAATAAGAGTGGAGAGAGTGGACAACCCTTTCTTGTTCCTGATTTAAGGGAGAAAACTTTCAGTTTAGTGCCATTTAATATGATGTTAGCTGATGGTTTATCATATATGGCCTCTATCATGTTGAGATATTTTCATTCTATACCCATTTTGTTGAGTCTTAAACATAAAATTGTGTTGTATTTTATCGAAAGCCTTTTCTGTGTCTATTGATAAGATCATGTGGTTTTTGTTCTTTGTTTTGTTGATATGGTGTATTATGTTAACCGTTTTATGTATGTTGAATCATCCTTGAGATTCTGGGATGAATCGCACTTGATCATGATGTATTATTAGATCATGAGATTCTGGGATGAATCCCACTTGATCATGATGTATTATTCGATTTGCTTGTATTTTGTTTAGTATTTTAGCATCTGTATTCACTAGAGATATTGGTCTGTAGTTTTCTTTTTTTGTGCCATCCTTGCCTGGTTTTGGTATGAGGGTTATGTTGGCCTCATAAAATGTGTTTGGAAGTAAGCCTTCTTCTTCAATTTTTTGGAAGACTTTGCGTAGAATAGGAACCAAGTCTTTTTTGAATGTTTGATAAAATTCACTGGTATAGCCGTCAGTGCCTGGACTTTTATTTTTGGGGAGGTTTTTAATGTTTTTTTTCTATTTCTTCTCTACTAATAGGTCTGTTTAGGCTTTCTGCTTCTTCTTGACTCAGTCTACAAAGGTTGTATTGTTCTAGGAATTTATCCATTTCTTCTAGGTTGTTGAATTTAGTGGCATAAAGTTTTTCATAGTATTCTACAATAATTCTTTGTATATCTACGGTGTCCGTGGTGAATTCTCTTTCATTTTGGATTTTGTTTATATGAATTCTTTCTCTTTTTTCCTTGGTAAGTCTTGCCAAGGGTTTGTCAATTTTGTTGATCTTTTCAAAGAACCAGCTCCTTGTTTTATTATTTCTTTCTATAGTTTTTCTGTTCTCTATTTCATTTATTTCTGCTCTGACTTTTATTATCTCCTTTCTTTGGCTGGTTTTGGGTTGTCTTTGTTCTTTTTTTTCCAGTTCCTTAAGGTGTGAAGTTAAGTGGTTCACTTGGGCTCTCTCTTGTTTGTTCATATATGCCTGAAGTGATATGAACTTTCCTCTTATCACTGCTTTTGCTGCATCCCATAGATTCTGATATGTCGTATTGTCATTTTCATTTGTCTGTATATATCTTTTGATCTCTGCACTTATTTCTTCTTTTACCCGTTCATTTTTTAAAAGTATGTTGTTTAGTTTCTACGTTTTTGTGGGATTTTTTTCCTCTTTTTTGCAGTTGAATTCTAGTTTTACGGCTTTATGATAAAAAAATATGTTTGGTACAACTTTGATTTTTCTGAATTTGCTGATGTTTTTGTGGCCCAACATATGGTCAATTCTTGAGAATGATCCATGTACACTGGAGAAAAATGTATACTCAGTCACTTTGGGATGAAATGTCCTGTAGATGTCTATCATAATATAGGTGCTCTAGTGTTTTGTGACCACTATATCTTTGTTGATTCTCTGTTTGGATGACTGACCTAGAGCCATCAGCTGTGTATTGAGGTTTCCAAGTATAATTTTGTTTTTGTGAATTTTTGTTTTAAGGTCAATAAGGTCTTATATATTTTGGTGCTCCTTGGTTTGGTGCATATATATTAAGAATTGTTATGTCTTCTTGATTCAGTGTCCCCTTAGCCATTATGAAATGGCCATTTTTGTCTCTGAGTACTTTTGCTGTCTTGTAGTCAGCATTATCAGATATGAGTATTGTTATGCCTGCCTTTTTTTGGATGTTATTTGCTTGGAGCATTGTTTCCCAGCCTTTCACTTTGAATTTGTTTTTATCCTTGTTACTTAGATGAGTTTCCTGTAGACAGCATACAGTTGGATTATCTTTTTTACTCCATTCTGCTACTCTGTGCCTTTTTATTGGTGAGTTTAATCTGTTTACATTTAGTGTAATTATTGACACTTGTGAGTTTCCTATTGCTATTTTATGTATTGCTTTCTGTTAGTTTTGTGTGTTGTTTGATCCTTCTCTTTCATTCTTCTATATTTTGTTTTTATTTGATTGTATTCCATACATCTTTCCTCTGTTGATATCTTTTTTATCTTATGTGCTTCTGTGGTGGTTTTTTCAATGGTGGTTACCTTTAAGTAATGAAAAGGGTTCCTACCCTGTTCATTGTAGCACACTATTTTGTGAGTACTTTTGCACTCCATCGTCCTTTGCTACTATTAATCTCAATCCTCCCCCCCCCTTTCTTTTTGTTGTTGTCACAGTTTAAATTTGGTTTTATTGTGTTCTTCTTGGAGCTTTTACTTGTGGCTCTGTTTTTTTTTTGTTCTTTGTATCTGATTGGAGAATTCCCTTTAGTAATTCCTGGAGTGGGGGTTTTCTGATGATAAATTCCCTCATCTTTTCTGTATCTGTGAATGTTTTTATTTCTCCTTCATATTTGAAGGATAGCTTTGATGGGTATAGTATTCGTGGCTAAAAGTTTCTCTCTTTCAGGAGTTTAAATATTGGGGTCCACTCTCTTCTAGCTTGTAGATTTTCTGCTGAGAAATCTGATGATAATCTAATGGGCCTTCCTTTATATGTTGTATTCTTCTTTACCCTAGCTGCCTTGAGAATTTTTTCTTTGCTGTTGGTTTGTGCCAATTTCATTATGATGTGCCTTGGAGTAGGTTTGTTGGGGTTAAGAAAACTCGGAGTTCTGTTTTCTTGAATTTGAGGCTTTAGTTCTTTCCACAGGCTTGGGAAGTTCTCATTTATTATTTATTTGAGTATGTTCTCCATTCCATTTTCTCTCTCTTCTTCCTCTGACATACCTATTATTCTTATGTTATTCTTTTTGATGGAGTCAGATAATTCTTGTAGGGCTATCTCATTTTTTTAAATTTTTGAGTCTCTTCTTCTTCTCTCTGTTGTGCCTCAAGTTGCTTGCCTTCTATTTCACTAATCCTCTCTTCTATCTGGCCTGTTCTATTAGCTAAGCTTGTTACCTCGTTTTTCAGTTTGTGAATTGAATTTTTCATCTGTTTGATTTGTTTTTATAGTTTCAATTTACTTGGAAATATATTCTTTGAGTTCATTGAGTTGTTTTCTGAGCTTTCTAAATTGCATTTCTGTGTTTTCTTGTATATCTCGGAGGATTTCTATCATGAATTCTCTGTCATTTAGCTCCAAGGTTTCCAATATATTAAATTTTTTCTCCATAGATGTTTCCTCATCTAAGCTGTGTTACCTCTCTTTCTTTTGTATCCATGATATTCGATTTTCTCTTTCTTAATGGCATCTGAGGGTGGTTTTGTTGATAGTATTAATGAGATTTAATAAAGAGTAAAAAGTTAAAAAATAAAAAATTGAAGAGAGTTTTTTTTTAAAAAAATTAATAATGAAATAAAAAAAATAAATAAAATAAAAATTAAAAAAAAGGAAATTATCCCCCCCCCTTTTTTCCCTCTCCTCTCCTTTCCCCTCTTTCTTGAGAAAATGTTATGGTGAACTGTGAATTATAACGAACAATGCCTGTAATGGAGGGCCTGAATTGGGGAAAAGTAATAAAGGGGCAAAAAAAAAAAAAAAAAAAAAAAAAAAAAGAAAGAAAAACGAAGTGGGTATGGACCTACAAAAAGCAAATAAGGAAAAAAATTTCGGTCAAGAATAAAATGATTTGCTTTTAAGTGTTGGTTGACTAAGAGTTATGATGAGAGGAATAAAAAGAGAACAGGAAAATGGGGGGACAAATTAAAAAATTACTATTGTATTTAGTGGAACAAGAACTAGATAAAATGGAGAGTCAGGGACGGGAGCACTGCTAGTGAGTTAAAAAGGTGAAGTAAAACCCCCCCCAAATGCCACAAACATAAGTTTGAGTCCCAGGTCAGATAATTTGTTCATTATTGAGGTTTGAATGAGAGGAGAAGTAAAGGAGAAAGGAAGAAACTAATATAGAGGGAGAAAAGAAAGAGAGGAAAAAAAAGAGGGAACCACTAAAAGAAGAAGAAAGAAAAAAGAGGAGAGAGAGAGAGAGAGAGAGATTTAAGGGTTTTGGAGTGCAATCCTCATAGAGAGAAAGGAAGAGGAGAGAAAAGATAATGGGAGATGTAACACTTATGTGTAGTGTAGTTCAAGGAGAGGAGAGAGTAAGACCAGCAGAGAGTTAATTGACCAAATTGGAGGAGGAAAAAAAAATCAAGAATGAAGATAAGAAAAACAAACGAACAAATATAATAAAATGGGATAGGTTATAATGTCTGTGGATTATTCTTGATTTTGAGAGGTTATCTTCTTCCTTTTTTTTTCTCTCCCTCTTCCTGATCAGTGACTCTGTACCCGGGTTCTGCCCCTTTGGCATGCTCAGGTAGAGGTTTGCAGTTGATAAGTCTCTATGGCGATGTCATGTATTGTGCTTTAGTCTCGTTGGCTGTTGAGGCTCATTAGCATTTATAGGCTCCGACAGTGAGAGGGTCCATGTTCCTGGAGCCTTTCTCCTAGTCTTTACTTCCTCAATTAGTAGCCTGATAATCCAGCTATGGGGTTGCTCCTGCCTCTGCCTGGATAGTAAGAGGCTCAAAGAGCTGCAACTCCCCACTCTATTCCCACTCAGCAAAGGGTAAGGCTCAGTCAGTGCTGCTAGCATAATCAGGCGGGGCTTCCACCCACTCAATGACCTCTGACTCTGCCACTCTGTCCGGTAACATGGGTGGGCGCCCACTCCCGGGGCACTTGAAGGAAACACTCACTCACTATCTGTGTGAAGACCAGGATATCAGGCCGGCCGCCTCACCCTCTGAGTGAAACCCCCAACCGCATGGAAAAGTTCCAGCGTTGGAATTAGTTCTCGCTCCCTCCCCGTGCATGGCTTTTTCAGGGCGCTGGGGCGGTCCGGAGATTCTGCTTTTGGCTCACACAAAGGCCTCTGACTCTGCCTCTCTTGGGATAACACGGGCGCCCACTCCCGGGGCTTTGGAAGGAATCTCTTGCCCACTATCTGAGCGTGCCGACCAGAAGATCAGGGAAAATGGCTACCCAACTTGTCTTTCTTTGTCTGGGTTTGGCGCGAGTGTTAGCTTGTATTTCCCGGGTTGCCACAGGAACAGTTTTTCCTCGGCTTGGATCTCCGTGCCACAGCCTGGTTTGGCCGTTTGTGCCGCGGCCTGGATCTATTCACCCCCTTTGCCTGCCATAGTTTCTATATTCTCAGTTCCCAGTGAAAGCTGCCCTGTTTAGGTTAGTGTGGAAGGCAGAGCATTTCTTACTCCCTATTTCCTTTGGGGTTTGGTTATATATTTAGCCAATTTTTAGCTCGACCATACCTTTGGGTGTATTGCTAAACATCTGGAGGCTCCAAGGATAGGTTTTTCTGTTTCCGGTTGAAGATCTTGTTGAGTTTTGTGGGAGATTTATCGGTATCGCTTCCTACCCCGCCATTACTCTGATGTCATCTCCTATTCTGTTCTTATTGTCTTTAGCTGTGCAGAAGCTTTTTAGTTTGATAAAGTCCCATTTGTTTATCCTGTCTTTTATTTCACTTGTCTGTGGAGATAAATCGGCAAATATATTGCTGCAAGAGTCAGAGAGCTTACTGCCTATGTTTTCTTCTAAGATGCTTATGGTTTCACGGCTTACATTTATGTCTTTTATTCATTTTGAGTTTATTTTTGTGAATGGTGTAAGTTGGCCGTCTAGTTTTATTTTTTTGCAGGTAGCTGTCCAATTATCCCAACACCATTTGTTGAAGAGTCTGTCTTTACTCCATTGTATTTCCTAACCTCCTTTGTCAAATATCAGTTGTCCATAAAAGTGTGAGTTTATTTCTGGGTTCTCAGTTCTGTTTTATTGATCTATATGCCTGTTCTTATGCCAGTACCAGGCTGCTTTGAGTACAATGGCCTTATAATATAACTTGATATCAGGAAGTGTGATACCTCCCACTTTATTCTTCCTTTTCAAGATTGCTGAGGATATTTGTGTTCTTTTTTGATTCCATATACATTTTTGGAATATGTGTTCTATATCTTTGAAGTAAGTCATTGGTATTTTAATCGGTATTACATTGAATTTATAAATTGTTTTGGGTAATATAGACATTTTAATGATGTTTATTCTTCCTAACCATGAGCATGGTATATGCCTCCACTTGTTCATATCATTCTTGATTTCTTTTATCAATGTTTTATAATTTTCTGAGTAGAAGTCTTTAATCTCTCTGGTTAAATTTATTTTTAAGTACTTTATTTTTTTGGTTGCAATGGTAAAGGGGATTGATTACATAATTTCTTTTTCTGACAGTTCATTTTTAGTGTATAAAAATACCTCTGAGTTCTGAGTATTGATTTTATATCCTGCCACCTTGCAGAATTTATTTATCAGGTCTAGTAGTTTTTTGACTGCGACTTTAGGGTTTTCTATATACAATATCATATCTTCTGCAAATAATAATAGTTTTACTTCTTCTTTTCCAACTAAATGCCTTTTATTTCTTCTTCTTGTCTGATTGCTGTGGCTAGGACTTTCAGGATTATGTTAAATAAGTGGTGAAAAGGGGGCACCCCTGCCTTGTTCTTGATCTTAAGGGGAGTGCTTTTAATTTTTGCCCATTGAGTATGATGTTGGCTGTGGGTTTGTCATAGACGGTCTTTATCATGTTGAGGTATGTTCCCTGTATTCCCACTTTGCTGAGAGTTTAGATTATGAACAGGTGCTGGATTTTATCAAATGCTTTTTCTGCATCTATTGAAATTATCGTGTGGTTTTTCTCCTTCTTTTTGTTTATTTGATGAATCACATTGATTGATTTGTGAATATTGTACCAGCCTTGCTTCCCCAGAATAAATCCCATTTGATCATGGTACATGATTTTTTCCATATATTGCTGGATCCGGTTTGCTAATATTTTGTTGAGGATTTTTCATCTAAATTCATCCGAGATATTGGCCTATAATTTTCTTTTTTTGTGTTGTCTTTGCCTTGTTTTGGAATCAAAATATTGCTTGCCTCATAAAAGGAGCTTGGAAGTCTTCCTTCCTCTTGAATTTTTTGAAATAGTTTGAGAAGGATAGGAGTTATTTCTTCTTTGAATATTTGGTAGAATTCATTTGTGAAGCCATCAGTCCCAGGACTTTTCTTTTTTGGGAGTTTTTTGATAGCTGTTTCAATCTCATTTGTTGTCATTGGTCTGTTTAGGTTTTCTGATTCTTCCAGATTAATTTTTGTAAGATTATATGTTTCAAGGAATTTGTCCATTTCTTCTAGGTTGTCTAGTATTTTTGCGTATAGTTCTTCATAGTATTTTCTTACAATATTTTGTATTTCTGTTGTGTCAGTTGTTATTTCTCCACTCTCGTTCCTAATTTTATTTATTTGAGTTCTCTTTCTTTTTTTCTTGGTTAGTCTGGTTAAAGGTTTATCGATCTTGCTTACCTTTTCAAGGAACCAGCTCCTGGTTTCATTGATTCTCTGTATTGTTTCTTTAGCTTCTATGTCATTTATTTCTGCTCTGATCTTTATTATTTCCTTCCTTTTACTATGTCTGGGCTTTATTTACTGTTCTTTTTTTTAGTTCTTTTAGATGTAGGGTTAAGTTGTTTATTTGAGCTTTTTCTAGCTTCTTGAGGTATGCCTGTAATGCTATAAACTTCCCTCTCAGGACTGCTTTTGCTGTGTCCCATAAATTTTAAGTTGATGTATGCTCATTATTATTTGTTTCTAGGAATTTTTCAATTTCTTCTTTGATCTCATTGTTTACATATTTATTATTTAATAACATGCTTTTTAGTTTCCAAATGTTTGAGTGTTTTCCAGTTTTTCTGTTATGGTTGGTTTCTAGTTTAATGCCATTGTGATCGGAGAAATTGCTCGATGTGATTTCAATCTTCTTAAATTTGTTGAGACTGCTTTTGTGCCCTAACATGTGGTCTATTCTAGAGAATGTGCCATGAGTGCTTGAAAAGAATGTATATTCTGCTGTTTTAGCATGAAAGGTTCTGAAGATATCTATTAAATCGAGTTGATCTAATATGTCCTTTAACTCTGCTGTTCCTTTGTTAATTTTCTTTCTTGAGGATCTATCTAATGATGTTAATGGGGTATTGAAATACCCTACTATTATAGTATTGCTTTTGATCTCGCCCTTTAAGTCCATCAAAATCTGCTCCATACATTTAGGTGCTGCTATACTAGGTGCATAGATAATTATAACGGTTATATCTTCCTTTTTGGATTGCTCCCTTTATCATTATGTAGTGACTTTCTTTATCTCTAACTATAGTCTTTGTTTTAAATTCCATTTTGTCTGATATAAGTATTGCTACCCCAGCTTTTTTTTCATTTCCGTTTGTATGAAATATTTTTTTCCATCCTTTTATCTTCAGTCTGTGTGCATCTTTTGATTTAAGGTGTGTCTCTTGTAGACAGCATATGAATGGGACCTGTTTTCTTATCCACGCAGCTACCCTATGTCTTTTGATTGGATCATTTAATCCATTTACATTTAAGGTTATTATTGATATGTAATTATTTATTGACATTTTATTCTTTAAAACTGTATTCCTCTTTTGCTCTATTCTTTTTCTCCTTTGATCTGTTTACAACAGGTCCCTTAGCATTTCTTGCAGCCTTGGTTTGGTTGTAGTGAATTCCTTGAATTTTTTTTTGTCTGCAAAGCTTTTTATTTCTCCTTCAATTTTAAATGATAGTCTTGCTGGATAAAGTAATCTTGGTTGTAGGCTCTTGTTCTGCATTACTTTGAATATTTCTTGCCATTCCCTTCTGGCCTCAAGTATTTCTGTTGAGAAGTCAGATGTCATCCTTATGGGAGCTCCTTTGTAGTTGATTGTCTTTTTTTCTCTAGCAGCTTTTAATATTTTCTCTTTAACACTTAGCTTTGGTATTTTAATTATCATGTGTCTTGGTATTGATTTCTTTGGGTTTCTCCTTAATGGAATTCTCTGTGCTTCCTGAACATGTGAGATGTTTTCCTGCCTTAATTGAGGGAAGTTTTCAGCTATTATATGTTTGAACAAAGTCTCTATCCCTTGTTCTTTCTCTTCTTCTTCAGGAACCCCTATCATGTGGATGTTATTTCTCTTCATGTTGTCACAGAGCTCTCTTAGAGTTTCCTCAGACTTTTTGAGTCTCTTTTCTTTTTTTTTACTCTGCTTCTGTGCCTTTATTTATCATGTCCTGTAACTCGCTGATTTGATTCTCTGCTTCATCCATCCTGCTTTTAATTCCTTCCATTGTGTTCTTTATTTCAGATATTGTATTTGTCATTTCTGACTGATTCTTTTTTATTATTTCAATTTTTTTATATCTGCTATCTATTTAGGTGTTCGTAATGCCCATCTATTGTTGTTATAATATCTTTGAGCATCCTAACAATCGTTATTTTAAACTCTGCATCTGGTAATTTGGTTATATCTGATTCATTTAGGTCCTTTTCTGGGGATTTCTCTTGGTTCGTTTGTGTTGCATTTCTCTGCCTCCACATTTCCTATTCACAGGCGTGGCTGTGATCATGTGCTCGGGTGCACAAGCCATGGTGGCCTTGGCCTTTGCCCTGCCCCTGTGGGTGGCGTTATGCTCTGTCCTGAGGGCACTGGCGAGCACCTTTGCTCAGCTGCAGGTCTCCACCAGTTTCCGGGCTTTCACCCCGCCCTCGCAGGAGGAGCCTGCTCATGGAATGGCTATTAGCCTTGGCTCTACCAGTGGGCAGGTCTGCGTGCTCACGCTCAGCTCAGTAGTGGAAGTCCACTTGTTCTGGGCTTTTGGCTCCACCCCCATGGAAGAAGGCGGCTCCCAAGTCAGGCCATAAGCCTCGGTTCTGTGGGCAGGGCATGGCTGTGCTCCAGCACCCTTGCTCAAGGGCTGGTCTCCACCCCTTCCGGGGTTCCCGCCCTTCTCTCACAGGGTGGATTACAGGCTGCCGGCATCTGGGTTTGACCGCTTTTGCATGCCTACTCTTCCCCAGCTGGGCAAGACTGAGCTCACATGTGAGCCCAGTGGTGGCCGCCCGGCTTCTGCCCCAGCCGACAGAACCACACTGCCGCCCGCCCTTTGGCGAGCCCTCAGCCATGTGGGGTACAGGCACTGTAGCTCAGACCTTAAGACTCACTACTGTAGACCCGAAAGCTCCCTCCTTCTAAGCAATTCTGCTCTGAGTGCCACGGGGGAGCTTGTTTGGCTGCTCTTCTGCTTCCCTTTGCTGGTACTGATGTTTCTGGGGGAAATATTCACTTCAGATTTGGGGAGTGACTCGTCCCAGGGGTTAGAGTGGCTGTCTCCCAAAATGTTTCTCCCTGTGCCTCCTAGATTACACTCTCTTCCTGCTACTCTGGTATTCTCCTCTCTCGCCGTCCCCCGGAGCTCCAGGTGAGTGGTTGTGGGAGAGGTTTTCTGCGTGGTCCCTTTAAGAAGGATCCTGGTCCTGAGAAATCAGTCTCTTTCTCACAAACAGTATCCTGACTTGTTTCCAGCTAAATACTGTCCTTACGCCTTTTCTGGGCTCTGAGGCTGCAGGCTGGGGCTTTGTTCCTGGGGCTCAGGACCCTCTCCTCTCTGCTAAACTCACTTCTCGCCACACGAGTCTCTCCCGGCTGCCATTTGCTCTGGGGAGCTGGGCAGCCCTCTCTGCATTTCCGCTTTTCCTACCAGTCTCGATGTGGCTTCTTCAGTGTTCCTTGGTTGAAGAATCCTCTTAGTTTAGTCCAAAGTTGGTTTTTCCAGATGATAGTTCTTAAAATTAGTTCATAATCCACTTTGGTTCTGGGAGGTGGATGTTGGTACATCCGCCTACTCCAGCGCCATCTTGTCTTCCTTTACTTGGAATTTATTAACAGTGTAGCTCCACAGACATACACACACTACTATGTGAGGTGATGGATATGTTAACAAATGTTATCGTAATCATTTGCAATGTGTACACATATCAAATCATCACATTGTATAACCTTAAACTTACACAATGTTATATGCCAATTGTACAGTGCTGAAAAGCAAACCCAAAATAAGAACAACAAAAAACCAGCTCTCATGTTGAGCACACACTGTGTGTTGGGCGTTGTACTATGTAGGGGCTTCTTGAGCATATTACTAATTTAATCTTTACCTCAATCCAAATAGCTAATTAATTTTATTGGTCCTCTTTTAAAGATGGTGATACTGAGGTTTACAGAGATTAAATAATTTGCCCAAAACTACTTAGCTAGTAGTTCATTGAGTCGGGATTTACATCCATGCTTTCCAATTTTAATAAAACTCAGGATGCTTAACTATTGTGCTATGGTGTGGTGCCAAATGCTGATGGTAAAGCTGGTGGAGGAATCATGCCTATCATCTTCCACTGATACCTGTCAGAATCAGAACTCGGATCAAGCCCCATGGTTCAGTGGCCACAGGTTAACAATCCACACACTAAATGAGACATAGGAGGGAGAGGAGGATGGTAAGAAACTTAAATCTTGGCAGTACCAGAAAACACAAGTTAAATATCAATAAATTAGTGTGTTTTCTTTTATATTAATGCAGCATTATTAACATATATGTATTAATGGGTAGATTGTTATGATGATAGCTCTCAATGAATCAAACCACCCTGTGGCTAAGCACCATTGCTATGTAACTTTGCTGCTTCTCCCATCAAGAAGTGGAATCTATTTCTCTACTCCCTTGAATCTGGGCTGGCCTGGTAAAATCTTTGACCAATAGAGTATGGGGGAAGTGATGTTGTGTGGATTCTAGAACTGGCAGCTTAAGGGGCCTTGTGCCATTTGCTCTCACTCCCTTAGAACTCTGAGACCACCACAATGTGACAAAAGTTCATTTTAGACTAATGAGAGGCCAAAGACTGAAGAAAAGACTGGAATAGACTAAAGTCCCTGCTAAGAGCTAGAACCAATTGCAAGACATGTGAATCAGGCCATCTTAGATCATCTAAACTTGGTCAAGCCACCAACAGATGATGGCAGACTCATGAATGATCCCAGGTAAGACCAACAGAAGAACTGCCCAAATTGACGACACATAGGATCATGAGCAGTAACAAATCATTGTGGTGTTTTGGGCAGTTTACTATGCAGTGAGATATGTTTTGGTAATCTTTTTTATTTTTATTTTTATTTTTATTTTTTTAAGTGAGGGGATGGGAGTTAGTGAGATAGACTCCTGCATGTGCCCCAATTGGGATCCACCCAACTACCCCTGTCTGAGGCCAATGCTCAAATCAACCAAGCTAATTTAGCACCTGAGGCCAATGCTGGGACCGAGCTATCCTCAGCACCTGGGGTGAGGCTTGAACCAATTGAGCCACTGGCTGTGGGAGGGGAAGCAGGAGAGAAAGGGGAGAAGGAGGGAGAGAGAAGCAGACGGTCGCTTCTTCTGTATGCCTTGACTGGGAATCGAACCTGGGATATCTTTATGCCAGACAGATGCTCTATCTACTGAGCCAACCAGCCAGGGCCAAGTTTTGGTAATCTTAATAATACTTTAAATTATATAATATTTTCTAGCTATTTTCATAAAAATTTTGAGGTGTACTGATCTGAGATGGAGAGTGATTGGTCCAATACTACACAGCTAAAAAGGAACAGAACTGGTATTGTTAAGTAGGATAAACAGTTAAAAGGGCAGGAGGAGGGGAAGGGGGGATAAGAGGAGTGTTATCTCACCCACTGAATGAGGGAGTCAGCAGTCTTAAGATCTACCAAAACCAAACTACCAGATGTTGAAACGTTGCATGCTAGTCCTGATATCAGGGAAAGGGAGCCTTTAAATTTTAAGCTAATAGTATATAACCCTTAAAACTCCTGACAGGTGGGCATTTAGACTAGCTGAGCTGCCTGCTTGTGCTTTATGCTACATGTATTTTTCTAATAAACTGCCTGCTTTTCTTGAACACTGTACCCTGTCTCTTGCCTGAATTCTTTCTTGTGAGCTTGATAAGAACTGAGGATGGAGAAGCCCTCTTGGACTCAAGTCTTCTCCACTAACAATATTAGAACCTATGTCTTGAAACTAGGAGTCAAATACTGGAGAATGAATTTCAATACTATTTACCCTTTGTTAAACTGATAAGAACAGATACCTACACTTGATCTTAGCCAAAAGGCTAAGCGATTATTTCCTTTGATTAAGTGAAAAAAATAATGTTGGTTCATTTGAGAATTGACTACTTCTTTAATAGATTTGGATGACAGGTCTTATTTCAATAGGTATCTTTCAATGTCTCAGGAAGGTGCAGTGGAGGTTATCTGTGCAGCCTCTGAGCATGAGTGCCCTGAAGTCATCATGGCTTTTTCCCTTTAGCGTACAGCTTGGTGCATGACTTCATTGCTTTACTGGGACTTTCTAATAAGGCATAATTATCAGGAAGTTACTTCTCATTCCATTTAGAGTTTTGTGAAGTAGCAAAAATAAATCTCATTTTGAAAGATCAATGCAAACCAAGTTTACCATTTAAAGATGCTGTAGAACATTCCTGTGTTATCTTGCAGTACCGCAGAGACCATTCTGTGCACAAAAGCAAGACAAACGGAAACTGAACTCAGCTTTTCCTTAGATAGAATCTTTAACTTTTATCTAACTTAACATTCATTTTTAGCTGTGATTGAACATCAAGGGCTTCTGCTTTTTGTTTTTAAACATGCTAGCTCATTAAGTTTTGTATGTTCTTTGTTGTAAGAAAAGACAAACTGTCATTTTCTTTTAAAATAAATCATAAACAATTGGCAAAAGTATGAGAAAAGGCTGCTCAAGCAGCATCTCACACTTAAGTGGAAAAGAAAAAGGTCCCTGACTGGTACACCACAGCTTTACCTCTGGCCAATTTGTTTGTTATTGTGACTATAACAAGGTAGATAGATGCTTCTGGAAAATGAAATTATTTGCAGAACTGTTTGCTATTAACAAGCATCTGCTTGTGTGCAGGGAGACTTGTTTGATTAGAACAGGTAGGTATGCATTTGTTTTAACTATGAAGTGACACAAAATGAATTTTAAAAAGTAGAACTAGTGATAATTTTATAAGCTGGCTTTCACCAAAATCAAAGCCGTAGTACTGGTGGACAGAATCGTTGCCAATAATTTTGCACATTTAAACACACATTCTCCTGGTGTACTGGAGTTGTGTGCATGTCTTTTCTTGGCAACTCAAATGGCACCTGGTGTGTAAAGCCAATTATTTAAACATGTTCTAGATATATCACACAACACACCGTGTTGAAGTGCCGCCCTACTACGATTTCCTTGTCTTCAAAAAAGCTACCTTAAAAAAATAAATTCCATTGTTCTGCTCTACTTAGGCAAATGAGCAAAGATACAGGCTTTAGTTCCCATATCTTGCATATTATGTGGTGGTAGAAAATATGAAGATTTAAAAAAGAATGTCCAATGTCTATTTGTTTGTAATTTTCTTTGTGTTCATGTCACTGTAAATTTCAATGTCATATTCCTTCACATTGCTTCCCCTAATCTGACAGTGTCAGAGGATCTATCTTCATTTTCTCACTCCTTTCATAATCTAATCCTCAGCTCTAACATGCAATTAGTGCCCTCTTTGCCCCCTGCATACCAAACAGGCGACTGCTACAGCTTTCCCTGTGCAATCCGTTTAGTGAGGCTGCCCCTAATGAATATGTACATTTAGAAGACCTCAGTGCAGAGGGTCACAGGCAATCAACCTGGAATTCAATTATGCGAGTCAAGGTTAATGACTCGCTGCAGTGGTCAGAGGCATTCAGAATCCTGCAGATTAAATCAGCCTGTCAGAGCTGACAATGTATAAAGGACCGAATTACTTGTGTGAGAAACAGGAAAGAGTGCAAAGATAAAATAGTGTCAGTCCTCAACGAAGATTACATGGAGTTCTCTGTGGCAAATCAGATTGTAAATCTCCTTTGGACCTGCAATGTGATTAGTCTACATAAAGATGTTTCTAGATTGTAATACAGAGCCAGTAATAAGACCTCCTGAACTCCACTCTTGCTAGGTAACTTTGTTTTTTTACCTTATCATTAACATTTTCTGATTGTTTAGCATGAAAAATGGAATTATTATTTTTTTAGTTATATTCGTGAACTGTGTTCTGTGTAATCTTTTATAACACAACCTAACATTTAATTGGTAGAATAAAGTAATATTTTTACTACATTTTATACTACATATTCCCTTAGTTTTCTTTTAAGTCCTTTTTCTGGATAGTGACATCATATCTAGCAGGGAAAAAAATCAGAAATAGGTTAAAAACAGTGGTGCTCATAAAAACAGGTATCTTGGCCCTGGCCGGTTGGCTCAGCGGTAGAGCGTCGGCCTAGCGTGCGGAGGACCCGGGTTCGATTCCCGGCCAGGGCACACAGGAGAAGCGCCCATTTGCTTCTCCACCCCTCCGCCGCGCTTTCCTCTCTGTCTCTCTCTTCCCCTCCCGCAGCCAAGGCTCCATTGGAGCAAAGATGGCCCGGGCGCTGGGGATGGCTCCTCGGCCTCTGCCCCAGGCGCTAGAGTGGCTCTGGTCGCAATATGGCGACGCCCAGGATGGGCAGAACATCGCCCCCTGGTGGGCAGAGCACCGCCCCATGGTGGGCGTGCCGGGTGGATCCCGGTCGGGCGCATGCGGGAGTCTGTCTGACTGTCTCTCCCTGTTTCCAGCTTCAGAAAAATGAAAAAAAAACAAAAAACAAACAAACAGGTATCTTATGATTTGAAATAAATATAAAGTACACCAGTATTAAAATTTGTTATAATTTATTTATAGAACAGATACAAATTTTATTGAGATTTGCTCCAGAGACTAACTAGCCTGTTTGTGTGCTGAGTGATGCCTGTATTCCCCAAGCTTAGGTGAGAGAGAAACGCCTCTTCCTGTCGCCATCTGTCTAGAGCAGAGTCACTGATGTAGTCTCATTTCCAGGTGGAGGATCTCTGACCTGTGACTAATCATCAGTAACACATTTCTTGCACATTAAAACAATGTACAATTGTGCTTTCCTTTAAGTGACAATATCTTTTAAAGCTAGGAACACTCATGCCCGGCTGGTGTGAATAGAGACTTGTGCAGCCACTGTGGAAAGCAGTATGGCGTTACCTCAAAATATTAAAAATGCAACTGCCTTATGATCCAGTGATTCTGTTTTTGGGAATTTATCCAAAGAAACCTAAAACACTAATTCAAAAGAATATATGCACCTCTAGGTTCATTGCGGTGTTATTTATAATAGCCAAGATATGGAAGTAGCCCGCGTGCCCAGCAGTAGTTGAGTGGATGAAAGAACTGTGGTATATTAACACAATAGAATACTACAAAGTCATTAAAAAAAAAAAAAAGGAAATCTTACCTTTTGTGATAGCATGGATGGACCTGGAAATTATTATGCTAAGTGAAATAAACCAGTCAGAGAAATATAAGTACCATATAATTTCACTCATACATGGAATCTAATGAACAAAATGAACTAACAAGTGATGTAGAGACAGACTCACAGACAGAGAGCAGGTTGACAGCTGTCGGGTGGGGCAGATGGTGAAGAGGGTGGAGGGATTGAGCAAAAAGGACAAAAAAAGAAAGAAACTCATGGACATGGACAACAGTGTGGTAAGTGCCAGGTGGAAGGTGTGAAGGAGGGTATGGGGGATAAATGGTGATGGACAAAGACTTGACTTGGTGGTGAACACACATTATTATATACAGAGATAGGTATATCACCTGAAACCTACATCATTATGTTAACCAGTGTCACAATTTAAAATAAAAAAATATGTTAAAGCCAATAGGAAACTTTTTCTTCCCTCATTTACATTTTTCCCCTCTCTTTTTTTCTTTTCCCTACATTGCTCTTTCTTTCTATATTCACTGAGCACATATTATGTGTCTTGTATATGTTAATGCAGGATCAAGGATAAATTGTTTTAATCTATTAGGAGCTCACATTTAAGTGAGAGAAAAAGGGTGTAACTAGCTAACTGGGTTATACAGTAGATGAGATGTAAAATACTATGCCTGGTCCTGAGGAGGCCATAGACTCAGGCCTGTGCATGTGCATGTTGGGCATGGAGGTGGTATGCTAGGAGATGGGGCTTAAGCAGGAAGGAAGACTTCACAGAAAAGAGAGTATTTGAGTTTTGAAGGACGAATAGAAGTTTCCCAGGTAGACTAGGGGAAAAGACCTAGACCTAGAGAACAGTACCTGCAAATGTGTAATACAGTGGTTCTCAAAGTGTGCTCCAGGGCACACTGGTCTGCCTTAGAAGATTTCCAGGTGAGCCCTGTGGTTTTCCATAGAAATATCTGCCTGTTGGGGACCAAAAAACCCAACAGGGTTTTTGGAGTTTAGATTTTTGGGGGACAGAGGTGTAGGAAATTGGCTGTAAGCTGACAGTCTGCCCAACCCCCCACCTCACTTGCCTGATTAGGTTGCAAAAGGCTGTTAAGCTGTGGTGCTGGATTGTTTACACTACCCCTCCCCCATGTTCCCCAGAAAGACAGGAGGCAAGTTTCTTCTATCCTTTGTTTGGTGTAAAGTTAAGATGATATGTATGGTGGGGGTTTTCTGCACTCAACACAATTAAGAGTAAAAAGAGAGTAATTCTTCAATGTATTGATGAGGAAATGAGAGTTTGCCTTTCAAATATATGCCCAAAGATTGAAGAAATCACTAGGACACATCAGGCTCATGTTTCTTTTCTTTTTTTTTTTTTGGTATTTTTCTGAAGCTGGAAATGGGGAGAGACAGTCAGACAGATTCCCACATGCGCCCGACCGGGATCCACCCGGCACGCCCACCAGGGGCGACGCTCTGCCCACCAGGGGGCGATGCTCTGCCCCTCCGGGGCGTCACTCTGCCGCGACCAGAGCCACTCTAGCGCCTGGGGCAGAGGCCAAGGAGCCATTCCCAGCACCCGGGCCATCTTTGCTCCAATGGAGCCTTGGCTGCGGGAGGGGAAGAGAGAGACAGAGAGGAAGGAGGGGGGGGGGGTGGAGAAGCAAATGGGCACTTCTCCTATGTGCCCTGGCCGGGAATCGAACCCAGGTCCCCCGCACGCCAGGCCGACGCTCTACCGCTGAGCCAACCGGCCAGGGCCTCATGTTTCTTATAAACACAAGAATGAAAAAACTTAACACATTTGTGCCAGGACCTGCCAAATTTACTAAATCTTACTAAGAATGTATCTATATATATAAAAAGAACTTTTTTTTTAACACTTCTTTTTAACAAATTCTAAAAAGCATAACTAAAACAATGTAACATAAATACGTTTCTTAATGTCAGAATAAATATAATTTTGTCATATTTATTTCATTTAATTACCATAAAAGCATGCTTGAACATTATATATTTTTCTTTAATATTTGACTTAATTATTATAACATATTTCTCAGAAATTTGCATATAGTGTGCCTATGATTATTTGTAGGGTTTTAAATGCACCTGACATCAACAGTGTGAGAACTTATTGGTGTAGGCATGTTTGGGAGGACAGCCATGGTGTGAGCTGACCAGGTACATGGCGAGCAGCAGGGGCCAGAGGGCCGTCTGGGCCTCGTGCTCTAGTGTTAGTGCACTTCTTGGGCCAATCTCGTCATAAAGCAAGACTTCTTATCCAAACTGAATTATATCCCTCTTTCTGGGTTTTTAACATTGAGCTTGCTAAGGTAGGTGTGTAGTGCTTGTTACTTTACATTCCGTAGTGAAGTACAAGAAGATGTGCTTCCCGGTTTCACGTGGGGAGAGAGTGGATGGGTGAGGAGGAGGATTGTGGCCCTACTTCTCTTCCTTCACTTTGGGGACTCATGGGGGACCAGCCTTGTGCCAACCAGCACTACAAGCCATGTTTATGGGTTGAGCAAAGGGCTTTCTTGGTGTGTTTTAGCCCCCAAAGTGGATATGCATTCTATGAGCCTGGGCTCCCACCATTTCCTACAACTGCTGGTGGCTCATTTTCTCTTCTCCTCTTTTCTGCCTGTAGGTCCTGAGTTCTCTTTCTTGGAGTGACCTTTCCAAGGCATGGGGCCAGCTGTGAGCTTGTCTACCTCTAGCATCAGAGTACTAGCTGCCTAGAGTGTGAACTTGGCTGATAGCCAGTGCTGCAGTGGGCCTGCTCCTTTGATTCTTGTTTCTTAATTACTGAAAGAATTTTTGTTTAGTCACCCATTTAAAGCTGGACCCCATGGCATAGCCTGCACTGCTTGGTGTGACTGGCCTCTGGTTTCTCTTACTCAATGATTTTTAATGCCAGTGAGAGAAGGGAGGCTTGGAAGTCTGTGGGGAAATTTTTTGTTGTCTCAATGACTGGGAGATGCTAGGGAGACTTCTGTTATGTACAGAACATTTGTGCAACAAAATGAGGATTGCACAACACCTAATTTTGCCAGAGTAAACTTTCTGTTACATTAAAGCCCTCACACATGAAGTTGCTCTAACAGGAAGGCTTTCCCTCCAATCTCCTCCTGGCTAACAATTCTTCCTCTTAACAGGTGACAACTTTATATAATGTTGATGCTCACCCTCCAATATTCACTATACAGTTTTCTTCTCACTGCCTTCATAGCATGTACTTGTAATACATAGCATGTATTTGTGATTATTCATGAGATCAGGACTTTTGTCTGACTTTTCTACCATCTGGCATCAGGAACAGTCAGAGCGTGCAGTAGGAGCTCAGTATCTATTTGCTAAGTGATTCTTCTGCTCTAGGCAGTGTTTTCAGATTTAGCCAATAAATGTACAAGACACTCAGTTAAATTTGAGTTCAGATAAACAATGGGCAATTTAAAAATTATGAGTATGTTGTAAATATTGCATGGGACATACTTATACTAAGCAATGATTCCTTGGTTAGGTAAAATTCAAATTAAACCTTTTTTTTTTTTTGCAAGAGAGAGAGAGAGAAAGAGAGAGAGAGAGAGAGAGAGAGAGAGAGAGAGAGAAAGACAGAAAGGGAGAGAGATGAGAAGCATCATGTCTTCATTGTTCCAGTGCCTTAGTTGTTCACAGATTACTTTTTCATATGTGCCTTGACCAGGGGTGGGAGCTCCAACAAAGTTAGTGGCCCCTTGCTCAAGCCAGTGACCTTTGGGCTAAAGCCAGAGACCATGGGGTCACATCTATGATGCCATGCTCAAGCAAATGACCCAGTGCTCAAGTTGGTGAGCCCGTTCTTAAACCGGTGGCCTCGGGGTTTCAAACACAGACCTTAGCATCCCAGGCCAATACTATGCACTGTGCCACTGCCTGGTCAGGCATGAAATTCAAATTTAACTGTATTTTATTTGGGGAATGTATCTATAGGATAAACTTAAATTTGTCCTGTATTTTATTTGACCAACTTATCTATCTATAGCTTGAGGGCAGGCACCATGTATTATTATACATCTTTCTGTTCTTTCCAATGTCTCAATTAGTGCCTTTTAGAAGTATGCACTGAAGCATGTGCTGGTTTAATATGATTGAGGTACATACCATGTTAGTATAAGTGAATATTGAATATCTTTATTAATAATTTCTTACATAAAATCCTAGGGTAATGAGTTTCCTTATAATAAAAACAAGAGTGAAAAATATCTGTTCAATGAGGTTTTTTTGTCTAGATATGATTATTGGAATTACTTCCAGTAAAAATTGTCCCAATTCCTTCAGTCAAAGCAAAGTTTATAATTCAAAGCACTAATTATGTTATGATACATTTTGACTGCTAATCCAAAAATAAGCTCCATAGTTGCTTTCATTTTAAATGAGTTTAATATCATTCTTAGGACACTTTATTCTAGAAGATTATTCTGAGTCATTTTGAAAAATGCCCTCTAAACAGGATTCAATGATGGGCAATGGCCAAGGACCTGTCAGTGGTTATACTGGTGTTCTTCTCATTGAATTTCATCAGAATTACAAGCAAGAAAACAAATGGTCTTGGGCTAGTTTGTGAGCCACATAGCCCAGAAATGACAGAAATAATATAAGGGCTGTAGCTGGGGTCCCAGTCCCAAGTGTGGCAGGCTCATTCACTCCTGGTGCCACACAGTGGTGCCTGGACTGCAGGGTGCTACACTTTCTAAGTCATCCCCTTTTTCTTTTGTAGGTGGATTGGTCCAGAGAAACTAGGAGTATCAGGAAGAAGACCATAGCTTCAAGCTTGGAATATTGCAGATCTTTTGGCATGATAAATGTAAAGCCAAGTGTGTAAATGTATTTGTCTGCTGTTCTTCCAACAGCAAATGTAGCTGAAAGATCAAACATATGCAGGGTAGAAGAATGAATGAAAGAAACAACAACAACAAAAGAATGAAATTTGGCTAGTTGAGGAGATATGGGTTAAATTAAATTTTCTGTTGAGTGTTTTAATATATGTCAATGAACAAAATTAGAGTTACATAAAGTTATATAATGCCAGAAATTGTTGTTATTATCTTTGTCATTGTCAGACCTATCTTCATTTAACATTCTTCTGGAGCAGTGGTAGTCAACCTTTTTATACCTACTGCCCACTTCTGTATCTCTGCTAGTACTAAAATTTTCTAACTGCCCACTGGTTCCACAGTAATGGTGATTTATAAAGTAGGGAAGTAACTTTACTTTATAAAATTTTTAAAGCAGGGTTATAGCAAGTTAAAACATATAATAATAATTACTTACCAAGTACTTTATGGCAGATTTTCACTAAGTTTGGCAGAATAAATTTTTATAAAACAACTTACTATAGTTAAATCTATCTTTTTATTTATATTTTGGTTGCTCCACTACTGCCCACCATGAAAGCTGGAATGACCACTAGTGGACGGTAGGGACCAGGTTGACTACCACTGTTCTGGAGCA
The DNA here is from genome assembly GCF_036850995.1 of Saccopteryx leptura. Taxonomy (NCBI): domain Eukaryota; kingdom Metazoa; phylum Chordata; class Mammalia; order Chiroptera; family Emballonuridae; genus Saccopteryx; species Saccopteryx leptura. Next base: position 189,814,780 of record NC_089504.1, read on the forward strand.
TCAAAATTTTAAAAAATGATAGGATATAGCCTGACCAGGCGGTGGCGCAGTGGATAGAGCATCAGACTGGGATGCAGAGGACCCAGGTTTGAGACCCAGAGGTCGCCAGCTTGAGCGCAGGCTCATCTGGTTTGAGCAAAAAGCCCACCAGCTTGAACCCAAGGTCGCTGGCTCCAGCAGGGAATTACTCGGTCCACGGAAGGCCTGCGGTCAAGGCACATATGGGAGGGCAGTCAATGAACAACTGAGGTGTTGCAACGTGCAATGAAGAACTAATGATTGATGCTTCTCGTCTCTCTCCATTCCTGTCTGTCTGTCCCTGTCTATCCCTCTCTCTGACTCACTCTCTGTCTCTGTAAAAAATAAATAAATAAATAAAATAAAAAAAAAGATAGGATATGAAATTTAGTCTGAATCTGTCCAGATCTTTCAGACAAAGAAATACTTCTCTACTCAAAAATGTGTGTTTTTCTGATTTAGTGTGCATAGTTAAGAACAGCTAGCACTTCAGAAGATTTTTATATTCTTTATTCCACATGAATACTATTTCCAGGTTTGTGCTGTGTAATAGACAGAATTGCTTTGGGAGAGTACAGTATAATTGCTATCAAGTTGTCTTCTGGTTGTACGTGCTCCGCTTTTATGATTCCTTGACATACCTTTATGTTTTCCTACTTTTTCCATATCTTTAATACTATTTTCCAAAAATCATTTTTCCCCCTTAGTCTTCCCCTGATCCTCCCAGGATTTCAATTTTTTTTTTAAGAAAGCCATTTATTTCTATTAAAAAGCAGACAATGGAACAAATGCTTCCAAGTGCAGACTAGCTTGAGGGTCTGGCCAACAAGGATACCATGGGACTCACAGGAGGCCCTCGTGATATACAGGTCACATGCCCAATTTAATTTGAGATTATTTATGCTAAGTCAGGCCAGTCTTGAACTGACTGTAATATGTTATTATTAATCCTCAGCTCCCTTCCTGATCAGTAGAGGTGATGGCATTGGCCAATTGAGTCTTTCTCAAATTGTGGTTCTCTTTCTGCTGCTGCTACATGAATGATCTGGGTCTTCTATGGCATTGTGGAATTTCTTTTAAGGACAATTGATACTGGTTTTCTGTCAGTGCTGCTAATATACAATTACCTATATAAATAAATTAAAAAGTGTTTGATTAAAAAAAATTAAACCATTAATACTACAAAAAGTAAGTGGGTACTGCTGAAAGTCAGGTGGTACAATAATGACCTATGTTTGAGAAACACTGGGTAAGGGTCCACTGATTGGCTCATTCCGCAGACACTGCACTGTTTTAGCCACATTGCACCAACTGATCAGTCTCAGACTGTGCTAGCAGAGCTACTCTGGCTAGATGAAAGAAAGCAATGGAGTTTTCAGGATCCATTACTATATGAATTATAGATTAAATCAGGAAAGGTTCTGAACTATAGATTGACATGATGCATCCTGTCAAAGGACCACTTATAAGCTTGGAAGGTTCATTTGTGATGTAACATGTCAAAAGCCCATTTATTAAAATCTCTATGCCCTGGATTGATGATATTGTCTTTTCTCAATATATATTTTAGTTTTAAGTGAAGGGAAGAGAAAAGAAAAGACAGCTTTCTTTTTAAAGTGACAGTCACTATTGCAGTAGTCTGGGTAAGCAATGGTGAGCCGTGGCTTAAGGACGATTTGGATAAATACTAATGGGCAAATCAATGGGCTTTAGTTACCAACTGCATTGTGTCTCAATTTAAGGGCCTTTAAAAATGGAGCTTGACCTTATTCATCATTATAATTGCCTTCACAGCCTATAAGTGCATTTTGCACACTTTTGACCTTTTTACAAATATATGTTTTGAAAGGAAATAAATACAAATCAATTTACTAAGGGGCCTCCTCAGTGAATGCTGATGTATAATAAAAACATGCTTTATAAATAAAAATAACTGTAACTTGAAAAATGACTATAAATGTACAACAATATTTAAGATGAAAAATTGGCAAATAGTTGCAGTGAAATAAAAGTCATGATGTTAACTAAATGGTATAACAGACCATGAAGCAAATTCTGTATTGGGTTGATTCTTCTGGTAAATAGAAAAGATATAAGGATTCACTCATTCATTCATATAGTCCATAAATATTTATTGAACACATTGATTATGGTTTTATGGGTCAGTAGCACCAAGCATGGAGGTGGCCAGACCAGGTCATGGATACTGTATTCAGAAGTAAATGCCCTGCCAGGAATTGCTTGCTCAGTGGGATGTTATTTACCGGTGCAGACAAATTAAAAACATAAATAACATTTCCATGTCTAAATCTTTTCAGTACATGCAAATTATAAGTTTTGTATATGTAAAACACAATCTCCCAGTGGAAAGACACTTTATTGATAATTTATGTTATACCAAGTGTGAGGCAATTGCTAAAGTCAAAACCATTCCCTAATTCTGGTTGCATTAGTAACGCCCCTTCCCCCCAATAGCCAATCCAAATATGTTCAGAGATTAATTTGTGGGTAATAAAGTAGTGTGTATTTGGTGAGCTCTCATTCATTCATTTCTAAATGGGTGACTTTGGCATTGCATTGCATTCATGTGTTTGACTCCCAGTTTGATTCCAAGTCTACTCTTGAAAATGGTAACAAGCAAAGAGGCTGCCTCTGGTCCCATTCACTCTCTGGGAGTGAGCAACCTAAGCAAATGGGTGAAGCAAAGATCACTTGTCTTTGATGGTCCTAGATAAGGGAACAGGGAGAAGTTGCCTTTCCCTCAAGCCCAATTCTCTCATGCCTGCTTATCTTACCTTTTACCCATTCTTTACCCAACAGCCAAATAGACAGTAAAAAAAGAACACACACACAAAAAAAACCTTACCTAAATTGAATTACCATTCTCCTGAAACTTTACAACGCATTTGGAACAAATCTTGACTCTACCATAGTCAGTCTTACTTAGCTTGTCTCCTTTTGCTCATTGTATCTCAGCCACATTGGTCTTTACTCTGTCCCTATACTCCCTGAGCTCTCTCTTCTCATATTTTACATAAGCTGTTCCTTCTTTAGTGAGTGTTTTTTTTTCCCAGTTTGAGGTCTCGTGGGCCCCTACTGACTGTTCAGGTCTTAAGTAGAGAGGCTTTACCTGATCACCAAGTATGGAGTAGACCACCTCCTCTAACCCACTGCTAATATCACTCATAACATTCTATACTTATTCTTCATAACACTTATAATTTGTTAACATGTTTTTATTTATTTGTTTACTATTTTTCTCTAGTTTAAAGCCCATGAGAGCAATTTACACACCTCTTTTGTTTACCATTGAATAATTAGCACAGAGTACAAATATGGCACATAGCAGATAATCAATAAATATTTGTTGAAAAATGTTGACTGTACACTGACCAGGTGGTGGCACAGTAGATAGAGCATCGAACTAGGATGTGGAGGACCCAGGTTTGAAACCCTGAGGTTCTCGGCTTGAGCGTGGGCTTACCTGGCAAGGGGTCTTTGGCTTGAGTGTGGAATCAGACATGACCCCATGGTCGCTGGCTTGAACTCAAGGCTGCTGGCTTGAGCAAGGGGTCACTCACTCTTCTTTAGCCACCCCCCTACCCAGTCAAGGCACATATAAGAAAGCAATCACTGAACAACTAAGCTGTTGCAATGAAGAATTGATGCTTCTCATCTCTTTCTCTTCCTGTCTGTCTGTCCCTATCTGTCCCTTTCTCTGACTCTCTCTCTGTCTTTGTAAAAAAAAATATGTTGACTGTAAACATCTGTTCATTCAAATTCAAGATGCCTATTTTCACAGAGGTACAAACTTCAGGTAAAGCTTACAGAGTTGTATCTTTGTGGACAAAGGAATTGTGAAAGTTCAGGTTACAGTTTGTGGTCAGAGAAAATACTTTGTCTACACTCCTGAAATTGTGCCATGTGGTGAGGCCAATGGGGTCTAAACAGTGTGTGGTCTTTGGCTCTGATATTTTTCTTTGTGACTTTTGTACAAGTTGGGGGAAGTCTTAGTGCTTATAATTACTATCTCCTATAGTAAAGGCACAATGGCCTTATTTGCTCCCAATATGTACTGTCTTTATGAGCTATCTGTTTTTGGCTGCAATACTGGCTGATACTTGATGTGAACATAGGGAAAAATTAGTGTAAGTTTAATAAGGTTTAATAAAGAACTCAAAGCAGACTGATTGTAGTTTAAACCTTGGGTCAGAGCAGAACAGCCTTTGCAATTTCCACATAGTCTAGTCTATCTCCCTTCTTTGAGAGGCTCCAGGGAAGTTTGGCAGTCCCATTTGTTGTGGTCTCTTGATTTCTACTTAGCTTTAAGGTTTGGAGAGCCCTATCTTATTATTAGAGTGTAAGGCAGGGAGAACAGAAATACAATAGAGTAGAGAGAGAACCCTAGAAGTGAAAACACTAAGAGACAGATGGCCACAAATGGTATTCAACTCAATTCCTATAAAAATTCCAATGAATGTTTTTTATAGTAATAGAACAAAAAATCCTAAAATTTACAAAATGTATGTAATCACAAAAGACCATGAATAGCCAAAATGATCTTGAGACAGAAAAAAATGCTGGAGGCCCCATGCTCCTGATTTCAAACTATATTACAAACTCATAGTAATTAAAGAATATGATATTGGCATAAAACAGAAACAAAAGGAACAGAATTAAGTTCTCAGAAATAAACCCAGACATATATGATCAATTTATTTATATCGAAGGAAGAAAGAATATACAGTGGGAAAAAGGACAGTGTCTTCAATAAATGGTGTAGAGAAAACTGGGTAGCCATGTGTAAAAGAATGAAATTGGACCACTATTTTATACTACACCCAGATTAACTCAAAATGAATTAAAGACTTGAATGTCAGACTTGAAACCATTAAACTCTTAGAACAAAACATAGGCCTTGGCAATGATTTTTGAATCCGACACAAAAGCAAAGACAACAAAAGTAAAAATAAACAAGTGAAACTTTCGCCCAGCAAATGAAACCATCAACAAAATGAAAAGGCAACCAACTGAATGGGAGAAAATAATTGCAAATTATATATCTGATAAGGAACTAATATCTAAAATATATAAGAACTCATACAAATCAATAGCAAAAACAAATTCAAATAGAAAATAAACAGAAGATCTGAATAAACATTTTTCTAAAGAAGACATAAAGATACCCAATAGAAACAATAAAAGATATTTAGGATTATTAATCATTAGAAAAATGCAAATTAAAACTATAATGAGATATCACCTCATACCTGTCAGAATGGCTATTATAAAAAGAAATAACAAATGTTATTACCATTAAAAAATTAAATGTAGTAACAGCATTTAACCTCTTCACACATTCTATCAAATACTTTATCTCCTAGTTTCAGGATTCCAAAATACCCTTGACCTTAACTCATTCTTTTTTTTCTGTGTGGCAGAATTGGGGATGAGCACAGGAAGACCCAAGCTCCCCTTAGAACTGTGGCATTGTCTACCTGTCTGCTCATACTTCCAAAAGAGGCCATATGTGTGTGTTCTGGATTTGAATAGATAATTTTCATGAGTTATGGACTAAGAGTTTGTGCCTCCCCCTAAAATTTTTATGTTAAAGCCCTAACCCTCAAAGTAAGTATTAGGAAGTTGAGTCTTTGGGAGGTAATGAGGTTTAGATGATGTCACAAAGTTAGAACCCTCCTGAACGAGATAAATGCCCTTATAAAAGTTACAAAAGATAACCTCTCCTATCTCCCTTTTTTACCTGAATGAGAAATCAGAAGTCTACAACCTCGAACAAGGTTCTCAGCAGAACCCACCCATTCTGATACCCATTTCCTTGGACTTCCAACCTCCCAAACTGTGAGTAACAAATTTCTATTTTCTGTGGGCCACCCAGTCTATTGTTCTTTGTTCTGGCTACAAGAACTAAGACATTATCTTTGTCCTTCCACCCACTCCTGGGACTAATATTCTGGCTGGCAAACTATTATTAATCTTTCAGACCTAGTTAAGAGGCCACCTCACTTCAGGCAACCACTTTTAAGAGTACCCCACTCCATTATCTCTTTAGCTTTTACAATTTCAGTGTTCTCCAGCTCCACCTTCCAACTGCCAGCACCATGACTCTTTTCTTGAGAGTATTTTTTGGGACCAGAACCTGCAAACCTGCTCTATCCACACACAGGACAGAAATGCTGGGGAATTGATGCCCCACCAAGAGCAGCCCTCAAATAGTGCCCAGTATGATGTGGTGTTTGACCATCCTAGCTCCCTCATCCTCTCAGTGGGATGACATTGAGGTGATTGTTCAACACTGGCTTGTGGAGTTCTTCATGAGAGTCAAGCTCTATTTACACACAGTGGTAATCTAACTGATAATGCTTCCTTTTTAGGCCACCTTCCCTCCAAGTCTAACTTTCCTACTTCCCTACCAGTGTTAACTGAGAGTCTCTCCCAAAAAACTATTTGAACTTGATTTTTTAAACGAACAAACAAACAAACAACCCCCCCCCAAGTAAGCTATCTTCTCTGTGAAGACTTTTTGACTTTCACTCCTCACTTCACTCTTGTGTTTCTAATCACCAAAATATCAAATGTTGGTTGTCTTGCCTGTCTACCACACTGAACTGTGAACTCTGTGGGTGAAAGAACTGAGTGTTATTCATCTACATGCCATCAGCACCTAGTACTGTGCTGGACACATAGTAGTAACTCATTGTTGGATAAACAGAAAATCACAACCTTCTTAAAATGATAACTTACCTGGCACCTTGTTAGTTCCCTACCCATATTCCCTTGGCCCTCTTTTACTATTTCTCTGTACCTTTCCCCTTATGTTGCCCAATGACTTGAATCTGTGACTTTTCTTTGAAAGTCTGTCCTTAGACTACTGACAGTACCTGTGAGACAGAGCTCAGCCCAGCGACTCACTTACAGGAAAGCAAATGGATCAGTTTGTGAATGGCCACATAACTTTTGGTTCTGTGGATTTAGAGATCTTGGTTCCAGAAGGGGATGCTGCCTTCATGAGTCACAGTAAGAATTCCATTTACAATAAAGATATGACTTCCACCTGGTCCTTTAAGTTTCCTTGTGAAAATGGAAAAGAAAGGAGCCCATACTGGCAGGGATCATTGATCCTGAATGTCATGAAACGTAGGGTTGCCACTACATAATGGGTAGAAATCTAGGGTTCCCCTGAGCTTTTTCTTGGTGCTCCCATGGTTATTTTAAACTGTAAATGAGCAATTACAGCCACCGCAGCCTGATAGGAGAGTCATGACTGGGCTCAGATCCCTCAGGGATGAAAGTCTTGTTCATTATATCAGGCAAGCTGCCGAGACTAGCAGCAGTGCCAGGTGATGATAAGGGAAACCAGAGTGGGTGGTAGAGGGATGAGACAATGACTACCAGTTATGAACTTGAGTTTAATTGTAGCAGTGGTTTTTACTCATCTATCCAGCCCTCCCTCCTCTTGTAAGTTTTTCCCAGGAATTTTGACCACCCATCATTTTGAAGAATCTATAATAGTATGAGGTGAGACATAATGTGAGATATAACTGGATATAGGCAATTAGATCATTTTACCCTTTTACCATTTCCGTGTGCCCCTACTCTGGCTTTAGTATGCCTTTGCCTCCTATTAGCCTTATCTGGGCCTCCCTCAGGAACCTGCCTGCAGGGGATTGGAGTTTCTTTTCCTGCAAGTGTAGAGAGTTGACTGTCTGGGAGTTTACATCCCCTTGTAGTAGCCTTAGCCAGTGATGGAAAAGGATAGAATTTTGAGAGCCCAGATCCATTTCCTTGGATCATGACTCTAAAGCATAACCTAAACTCTAGAGTTTTCCTTCAAGATCAGGCCTCCTGTCAGAGAACTTCATGTGAAATTCCCCCTTTTCTGTTGCTTCCCCGATTCCTTTACTGGATTGTTCTGGAATAATTTCTCTGTCAGAATCTTCATTTCAAATTCTTCTTTTGGAGAGCTCAACATAAGATAAATTCTTCCCTCTTTATCCAACTTTTCATAAAGTACCATTATAATTGGGTCACAACTTAATTTTTTTGTGTGTGTGTGTTTTTCTTTTTAATGATCATAGCTGAGTAATTGGATGTAGAGCCACACAGGAGAAAGCTTATTTTTTTTAAACAGATGATTCTACCAAGTCTCTTACATTTCTACATCTCTTGCAACACAGACACTGATTGCCCTTTGTTTTAGATTTTCTTTTCCAAATATTTGCATAGTGAACAGCTTTGGAAGAAAGAGATTGTGTCTTCCTCCAGAGCAAAGGGCCAGCATACTTTTTGCTTCTTATAAACAATTCATGTTTCCTAAGGTCAGGGTTCCTTTCTGATAATGTAAACCATTGCATGTATAGACATCTTTTGGGGTCCATCCACATTGCCCTGGAGAACTTGGGATCCAGGTGAATTGATGCAAATATGTAGATATTATAAATTCTTTTGTTTCTGACCAAAAACCCTTGTGTCTTCTGCCAGCATCCATGAAAAACTGTGGTAGGCTAACTTCCTACCTTGATAATAAGATAAAATCTTTAATTCTTTTTTTTTTTTTTTTTTTGTATTTTTCTGAAGCTGGAAACGGGGAGAGACAGTCAGAAAGACTCCCGCATGCGCCCGACCGGGATCCACCCGGCACGCCCACCAGGAGGCGATGTTCTGCCCCTCCTGGGCGTCCCTCTGCGGCGACCAGAGCCACTCTAGCGCCTGGGGCAGAGGCCAAGGAGCCATTCCCAGCGCCCGGGCCATCTTTGCTCCAATGGAGCCTTGGCTGCGGGAGGGGAAGAGAGAGACAGAGAGGAAGGAGGGGGTGGGGGTGGAGAAGCAAGTGGGCGCTTCTCCTATGTGCCCTGGCTGGGAATCAAACCCGGGTCCCCCGCACGCCAGGCCGACGCTCTACCGCTGAGCCAACCAGCCAGGACAAATCTTTAATTCTTTATTGTTCTTGATACTCTTCTGCTCAGGAATTGCCAATGGTTCTTTCCTTCTGTTGGCTATCTTGTTCTACTCATTTATTTGTCAAATATGCCAGAACAGGCTTCTCTGACTGACCCATGGGATGTGGCCTGGTCTCCCTCAGGTCTCCTCTCTTGGTATCTGCTGAGTGGTCATATGTCATTTTGATCTTCACTAACAACAACAACAACAACACCTTACACAAACTGACAAGGACTTCCCCAGGGATGCTCTGCTTCTAACACCCAGGCTTTCTTGGTTGATTCTAACCTTAAAGAACCCAATTCCCCTTTGAGCTTCCTAAGATTTCTGCTAGTTGGGTGTTATAGTAATATAATGTTATAGTAATTAAATATATAGAAATATAGAAAAATATGGAAGATATATAGAAATAAATTAAGATGTAATATTAAAAGCCATTAAGGAAAGTAAATAAGGCTATGCTGTCTAGACACGAATTAATCTAGTGTGTATAGAATTAATCTAGTGTAAACAGACTCTGCCTTTCACGCAGGGCCCAGTTAGTGTGTGTGGGAAGTTACATATAGATAAAAAATGGCCGGATGTCCTAACTCTATAGGTTAACATAAACAAGAAGCTTCCCTTGTAACACCTTAAAAGTGGTTTGATGTGAAATTTCTATAGATTAACATAAAAAGGGCTCCTTACTAAGAACTCCCAAAAAAGTGGTTTGATATAATAATCCTGTAGATTGACACCTGTTAGGAGGCATTGGCCAGAAAAGGTACTAAAGCTGAGGGCCTCCCCTGCTGTGGTAGTTGCCCAGACTCCAACGTTGAATGTGGACTGTATCCATGCCGCTCTAATGGAGAACAACTGAGAGCAGCACGCCAATGGGGCCCCCTTAAGCTGTACCCAGGCATGCCATAGGACCTGTGAGTAGTAAACTGCCTGTGTGATTCTTGCAACTAACTTGTGTGTCACTCGCCTTTCCTCCAGTGGCAGTTAGTATCGGCACTGATAAGTAGCATCCTCACAGCCACCTCAAGAGTAGTGTCGAAGAGGCTGCCAGCCTGCTAATAAGCAGGACTTTCCCACTGCAGGGGAAGTCAAATCAAGGACACCTGATTGACTTAGAGCTTGGGCTCTACTGGGACAACTGGGTCTTCCTTTACCCTATCCTAGCCTGTGCCTTGAGCTAGAAGATTTACTCAGATCAGAATGCCTCCTTCCCCTATTACCATTTTTGATCCTGTATATGAAAGCCTAAGTTTCAAATAGAATTTGAGTTGTTTATTTACATGTTAAAATGAGCCCAAAGGACTTCATAAATTGGCATATTATTATTTTAGGTGACAGAGAAAATAACACTGAGAAGTTAAACCCAAAGTTTCTTGACAGCTCATTTGTGAAATCAGAAAATCTTATTTTTTTAAAGTTTCAATTTCTATTTTACTTACTGTCAAAGTAGTGATTTTGTTTTTATTATTGCCCCCAAAGCCCATTATGTCTTTCATCACATGAGACTGCCCAAAATAACATGTCTTACTTAGAGAAGGCCAACTCAAAAAACCAGGCTATGAAGGACTGTGGTTTTGTTATGGAATGTCTTAGGCTTTGATTGGTAGACAGGAACTTGAAAAATTTGTACTCTGGGGACTTAAAACCTGATGAAGATTTTATTTTAGGATTTAGTAGTTACATAGTTTTAAGCAAAATATCCAATTCCATGGGAAAATTGTGGGTTAAGAACAAATTCCATTTTTTATTTACTGATTTTGAGCACTTAAATTCCCTAAACCTCTGTTTGTTTGACTGCAAAGTAGAAATAATAATAACAGTAGCCCCAAAGGGCTATTAGGAGGATCAAATGGAATGATACATTTATATGCATGATGAAACTTTATACAAAGCTGAGCATGCTATAATGACACAGAAAAGGAATTTAATAAATGTTTGTGGAATGAAGGAAGAAGATCTGATTTGGCAACTGCAAATAGACTCAGTTCTATTAATAAAGGAGATAATTTTGAATCCTGATAAAGATGAAGTAATTTTTCATAAAATATAATTTATAAAACTTATTTTCCTATATCCAAACTTTGTTTAGGATTTTATGACACCAAGATCGGTTTTGTAGGAACCTAACTGCTCACAGTGACATTGGCTTCAAGAGTTAAGAAATTTGCCCTCTAATCTATGATTAAATAAAACCCCTACTCAACCTAATAATGTTTTTCTTTTTTCATTTTTTTTAAATTTATTTATTAAATTTAATGCAGTGACATTGATAAATCAGGGTACATATGTTGAGAGAAAACATCTCTAGATTATTTTGACATTTGATTGTGCTGTATACCCCTCCCCCAAAGTTAAATTGTCTTCCCTCACCTTCTATCTGGTTTTCTTTGTGCCCCTCCCCTCCCCCAACCCCTCTCTCCTTCTTCACCCCATCCCCCCTCCCCCCACCCCCCACCCCCCACCCCTGTTGCCATCACATTCTTGTTCATGTCTCTGAGTCTCATTTTTATGTCCCTTCTATGTATGGATTCATGTAGTTCTTAGTTTTTTTTCTGATTTACTTATTTCACTCCGTATAATGTTATCAAGGTCCATCCATGTTATTGTAAAGGATCCGATGTCATCATTTCTTATGGCTGAGTAGTAGTCCATAGTATATATGTACCAAAGCTTTTTAATCCACTCGTCCTCTGATGGACACTTGGGTTGTTTCCAAATCTTCGCTATTGTGAACAATGCTGCCACAAACATGGAGGTGCATTTCTCCTTTTCGAGCCATTCTATGGTGTCCTTGGGGTATATTCCTAAAAGTGGGATAGCTGGGTCAAAAGGCAGTTCGATTTTCAGTTTTTTGAGGAATCTCCATACTGTTTTCCACAGAGGCTGCACCAGTCTGCATTCCCACCAGCAGTGCAGGAGGGTTCCCTTTTCTCCACATCCTCGCCAGCACTTATTCTGTGTTGTTTTGTTGATAAGTGCCATTCTGACTGGTGTGAGGTGATATCTCATTGTGGTTTTAATTTGCATTTCTCTAATGATTAGTGATGTTGAGCATTTTTTCATATGCCTGTTGGCCATCTGTATGTCCTCTTTGGAGAAGTGTCTATTCATCTCTTTTGCCCATTTTTGGATTGGATTGTTTGTCTTCCTGGTGTTGAGATTTACGAGTTCTTTATAAATTTTGGTTATTAACCCCTTATCAGACGTATTGTCAAATATGTTCTCCCATTGTGTAGTTTGTCTTTTTATTCTGTTCTTGTTGTCTTTAGCTGTGCAAAAGCTTTTTAGTTTGATATAGTCCCATTTGTTTATCCTGTCTTTTATTTCACTTCCCCATGGAGATAAATCATCAAATATATTGCTCCGAGAGATGTTGGAGAGCTTACTGCCTATGTTTTCTTCTAAGATGCTTATGGTTTCACGGCCTACATTTAAGTCTTTTATCCATTTTGAGTTTATTTTTGTGAGTGGTGTAAGCTGGTGATCTAGTTTCATTTTTTTGCAGGTAGCTGTCCAATTTTCCCAACACCATTTGTTAAAGAGGCTGTCTTTACTCCATTGTATTTCCTTGCCTCCTTTGTCAAATATCAGTTGTCCATAGAACTGTGGGTTTATTTCTGGGTTCTCTGTTCTGTTCCATTGATCTATATGCCTGTTCTTATGCCAGTACCAAACTGTTTTGAGTACAATGGCCTTGTAGTATAACTTGATATCAGAAAGTGTGATACCTCCCACTTTATTCTTCTTTTTTAAGATTGCTGAGGCTATTCATGTTCTCTTTTGGTTCCATATAAATTTTTGGAATATGTGTTCTATATCTTTGAAGTATGTCATTGGTATTTTAATTGGTATTGCATTGAATTTATAGATTGCTTTGGGTAATATAGACATTTTAATGATGTTTATTCTTCATAACCATGAGCATGGTATATGCTTCCACTTGTTTGTATCTTCCTTGATTTCTTTTATCAATGCTTTGTAATTTTCCGAGTACAAGTCTTTAGTCTCCTTGGTTAAGTTTATTCCTAGGTACTTTATTTTTTTGGTTGTAATTGTGAAGGGGATTGTTTCCTTAATTTATCTTTCTGACTGTTCATTGTTGGTGTATAAAAATGCCTCTGATTTCTGAGTATTGATTTTATATCCTGCCACTTTGCTGAATTCATTTATCAGGTCCAGTAGCTTTTTGACTGAGACTTTAGGGTTTTCTATATACAATATCATATCATCTGCAAATAATGACAGTTTTACTTCTTCTTTTCCCACTTGAATGCCTTTTATTTCTTCTTCTTGTCTGATAGCTGTGGCTAGGACTTCCAGGACCATGTTAAATAAGATTGGTGAAAGGGGGCACCCCTGCCTTGTTCCTGATCTTAAGGGTATTGCTTTTAATTTTTGCCCATTGAGTATGATGTTGGCTGTGGGTTTCTCATAGATGGCTTTTATCATGTTGAGGTATGTTCCCTTTATTCCCACTTTGCTGAGAGTTTTGATCATGAATGGGTGCTGGATTTTATCAAATGCTTTTTCTGCATCTATTGAAATTATCATATGGTTTTTCTCCTTCTTTTTGTTTATGTGATGAATCACATTAATTGATTTACGAATATTGTACCAGCCTTGCCTCCCCAGAATAAATCCCACTTGATCATGGTGTATGATTTTTTCCATATATTGTTGGATTCGGTTTGCTAATATTTTGTTGAAGATTTTAGCATCTCTATTCATCAGAGATATTGGCCTATAATTTTCTTTCTTTGTGTTGTCTTTGCCTGGTTTTGGAATCAGAATTATGCTCGCCTCATAAAAGGAGCTTGGAAGTCTTCCTTCCTCTTGAATTTTTTGAAATAGTTTGAGAAGGATAGGAGTTAGTTCTTCTTTGAATATTTGGTAGAATTCTGTTGTGAAGCCATCGGGCCCTGGACTTTTCTTTGTTGGGAGTTTTTGGATAACTGTTTCGATCTCCTTTGTTGTAATCGGTCTGTTTAGGTTTTCTGATTCTTCCAGATTGATTTTTGGAAGATTGTATGTTTCAAGGAATTTTTCCATTTCATCTAGGTTGTCTAGTTTTTTGGCATACAGTTCTTCATAGTATTTTCTTATAATATTTTGTATTTCTGTTATGTCAGTTGTTATTTCTCCTCTCTCATTTCTAATTTTATTTATTTGAGTCCTCTCTCTCTTTTTCTTGGTGAGTCTAGTTAAAGGTTCATCAATCTTGTTTACCTTTTCAAAAAACCAGCTCCTAGTTTCATTGATCCTCTGTATTGTTTCTTTAGCCTCTATGTCATTTATTTCTGCTCTGATCGTTATTATTTCCTTCCTTCTACTACATTTGGGCTTTACTTGCTGTTCTTTTTCTAATTCTTTTAGATGCAGGGTTAAGTTGTTTATTTGAGCCTTTTCTAGCTTCTGAAAGTGTGCCTGTAGTGCTATGAACTTCCCTCTCAGCACTGCTTTCGCTGTGTCCCATAAATTTTGAGTTGTTGTATGCTCATTGTCATTCGTTTCTAGGAATTTTTTTTATTTCTTCTTTGATCTCATTCTTAATCCATTCATTATTTAACAACCTGCTATTTAGTTTCCATGTGTTTGAGAATTTTTGAGCTTTTCTGTTGTGATTCATTTCTAGTTTCATGCCATTGTGATCGGAGAAAGTGCTTGATACGATTTCAGTCTTCTTAAATTTGTTGAGAGCTCTTTTGTGCCCTAACATGTGGTCTATCCTAGAGAATGTACCATGAGCACTTGAAAAGAATGTATATTCTGCTGCTTTAGGGTGAAAGGTTCTGAAGATATCTATTAAATCGAGTTGATCTAGTGTTTCCAATAAGTCTGCTGTTTCTTTGTTAATTTTCTTTCTTGAGGATCTATCTAGTGATGTTAGTGGGGTATTGAAATCCCCTACTATTATAGTATTGCTGTTGATCTTGCCCTTTAAATCCATCAAAGTCTGCTTTATATATTTAGGTGCTCCTATATTAGGTGCATAGATATTTATAATAGTTATATCTTCCTGTTGGATTACTCCCTTTATCATTATGTAGTGGCCTTCTTTATCTCTTACTATATCCTTTGTTTTAAAGTCCAATTTGTCTGATATAAGTATTGCTACCCCAGCTTTTTTTTCATTTCCGTTTGCATGAAACGTTTTTTTCCATCCTTTTACCTTCAATCTATGTGTGTCTTTTGTTCTAAGGTGTGTCTCTTGTAGACAACATATGTATGGGTCCTGTTTTCTTATCCACGCAGCTACCCTATGTCTTTTGATTGGATCATTTAATCCATTTACATTTAAGGTTATTATTGACATGTAGTTGTTTATTGCCATTTTCTTCTTTAAAGGTGTATTCCTTTTTTTTTTTTTTTTTTTTTTTTTGCTGTATTCTTTTCCCACTTTGATCTGTTTACACCAGGCCCCTTAATATTTCCTGCAGCATTGGTTTGGTTGTAATGAATTCCTTGAGTTGTTTTTTGTCTGGGAAGCTTTTTATTTCTCCTTCGATTTTAAATGATAGCCTTGCTGGATAAAGTAGTCTTGGTTGTAGTTTCTTGTTCTGCATTACTTTGAATATTTCTTGCCATTCCCTTCTGGCCTCAAGTGTTTCTGTTGAGAAGTCAGATGTCATCCTTATGGGGGCTCCTTTGTAGGTGATAACTTTTTTTTCTCTTGCAGCTTTTAATATTTTCTCTTTATCGCTTAGCTTTGGTATTTTAATTATGATGTGTCTTGGTGTAGGTTTCTTTGGGTTTCTCTTTAATGGAGTCCTCTGTGCTTCTTGGACTTGTGAGAGTTTCTCTTGCATTAATTTAGGGAAGTTTTCAGCTATGATATGATTGAACAAAGTCTCTATCCCTTGTTCTTTTTCTTCTTCTTCAGGAACCCCTATGATGCGGATGTTATTTCTCTTCATGTTGTCACAGAGCTCTCTAAGAGTTTCCTCTGACTTTTTGAGTCTTTTTTCTCTTTTCTTCTCTGCTTTCATGCCTTCATTCCAGTTGTCCTCTAACTCGCTGATTCGATCCTCTGCTCTATCTATCCTGTTTTTAATTCCTTCCATTGTGGTCTTTATTTCTGATATTGTATTTGTCATCTCCAACTGATTCTTTTTTATACTTGCTATTACTTTATTTAGGTTTTCAAACTGCCCCTCCATTGTTGTTCTAAGATCCCTAAGCATCCTTACAATCATTATTTTGAACTCCACATCTGGAAGTTTATTTCCATATCACTCAGTTCATCTCTCGAAGGTGTCTCTTGTGGTTTCATTTGGATTGCACTCCTTTGTCTTCTCATCCTCTTTTTTTTTGTTTGTTTTATTTGTAGATTTGGTTGAGTCTAGGCTTGGTGTTGTCTGCCTCCAGTTTTCAGTTGTGTTATTTCTAGGTCTTCTTGGGTTGATATCAGCTGTTATCTGTAATCCACTTTCGGATTTGGGCAGCTTTGAAGTCTTGATTTGTTTGTTTTCTTAACAGGTGATAGTCTTGTTTACTGATCTCGGCAGGGGGCTTCCTTGAAACTATATCCAGGAATGCAGTAGGTGTAACCTGAGACTCTGAAGGCCTCTTTAGCCAGCTAGACTCACTGGGGGCAGGGTGTTTTCTCAGCTTCAGTAGGGGAGGTATATCTCAGATCTCCATGGAGACCTGAGTTACTGCCCCTCCTCCCCACTTCTTGTTTTCAGCTGTGTCTTGTTGTGCTGATTGGAGCTGGAGAGATGTCCGGAGGTCTCTGATCTGGAAGCACTTCAGCTCTGTTTTGTGAAAGGTTCAGTCCCTTCCCCAGCTATGGCCACCTCCAGCACGAATGAGTCAGCCCTTTTAGCTCCTCTCCTGCATTCTTTATCCCCTCACAGTCTGTCCCTCTCCCTGTCCTCTCCACCTGGGAGATAAGCTGGTCCTTTCAATGCACCTCACTCCCTGGTCGCCAGGCAAGTGGCTGTGAGCAGTAGTTTCTGCTCCCCTCCCTCCGAGATCCTCTCTGGGCTCTCAACCCCACCCCCCCTCCATTCCGGCAAGCAGAGGAGGTTCAGAGGCTCCCTACCAGGATTTCTGTGATTTCCTCTTTGCTCCTTGGTTTTTGAGAGCCATTCTTGCAGTTCAGAGTTGGTTTTTCATGCTGATTTTTCCTAAATTGATTTGTATTCCAGTTTGGTGGTGAGAGCTGGGCGTCTGTGCATCGGCCTACTCCGCTGTCATCTTTTTTCTCCCCTAATAATGTTTTCATGTGATACTTCCTACCGGTTGACAAGATCTCTGAGCTTTCCAACACAGGTATAAAGCAACCCTTTTATTTGCCCTGAAATATTTGACATCAGTTTTTTATAAGAATTTATCAATGAATAATCACCAGAAGAAGAATTTTGATAGCTATTGTTCTAATATAGGATGAGTTGAAATATGATAACAAAGGTTTAATTTTGGAGTTTAAATTCATATATAATGACTTAGGTTGATCCTGGCTGCCTTAGATGTGGCCCTGGCATTCTATGACTATTGGGATTAGTGGGCATTGCATCTTCTAGTCTCTCATTTTATGTCTTTAAAAGTATCTGATTGTGAGTGCTTAAAGTGTGAGTAATTAGTTTACTGAATAATAGAATACAATAAAATATTGTTGAAATGAACTGACTATCTAAATGAGCCACTGATCAATCAATGCTAATTTTTAATTGGTTCAGTGAGTTTATCATATTAAAATATTTTTTCTGTACAACAATAACTCTAAAATCTGATTTTGTCATCCACTTTGACAAGAAAGCTTCCCTTAAATTTCATGAATAATTTATTTTTTTATTCATCCATTTGTACATTTATCGATCTACTGAGGGCAAATGAATGTGTACAAATTTACACGAAATCATTAATATACATGACCACAAATGGGGGGATTTGTTGATAAAGTTAGATATTTTTAAAGATGTTATATACAGTACTTCTTTTCATCTGGAAATTTAATAGTTTTACTTGAACATATTGGAATAAGAAAGAAGAAGTAGAACACATTTAGAACTCCAGTAAATTTTTTTTTCCTTTTTCAATCTAGTTTTCCTTTCTTCTTTCTTTTTTTTTCTTTCCTTTTTAAGTGAGAGGAGGGGAGATAGACAGACTTCTGCATGCACCCTGACTGAGATCCACCTGGCAACCCTTGTGGGGCTGATGCTCCTATCAATTGAGCTGTCCTCAGAGCCTGGGACTGATGATGCTCAAACCAATTGAGTCACTGGCTGTGAGAGGAGAAAAGGGCGAGGGAAGAGAGGGAGAAGGGAAGAGAAGCAGATGGTCACTTCTCATGTGTGCCCTGACCAGGGTTTAAACCCAGCATGTCTGCCCGCAGGGCAGACACTCTATCCACTGAGCAAACCAGCCAGGGTAGTTTTCCTTTCTGATACATTCATTATATTATCATTAATGAGAGAAAGAGGAAAGAAATGAAGAAGTATGTGAAAAACCAACTTCTGTCCCTCATCACTCTCAACAAATGCTAATCATTCAGAATCTCACTTTTATCTACTAAGGACCATTTAATGTTACCAATGACCAGTGATCGAGACAATAGAACATAAAATTTCCCAGTGCTGATTTCTCAGGAGTTTCTTTCTACTTGATTACTTTCAAACCCAGCTTTTTTTACATTCGTGGGAGAGAAAAGTCTAAAAAGATGGTGATCTGCCCCTCACTGTTGAAAGATGGGCTTATGTCTGTGGGATAATTCTTTTTTTTTCAAGATTCTAGACTCATACAGTTCTCTTTGATTCAGTAGCAGACAGTCTAGTCAGCTGAAAGATCATTTGATTTACTGTTCCAAGTGAACAGAAAGCCCACCAGTATTGAGCCAGTAGTGCTGTGGAACAGAGGGAGGTGGACAGAAACTGTGAGAAAGGATGAGGGAAAAAGATAGTGCCTGTGTAAGAGCACCTTGAATACTTCTGAAGCCAGTATAGTTCCACAGACCATAAGCTATGTCCCCAGGCAAACTCTCACACTCTCTAACAGAGCCCCCAAGGAAATATTCTTCTTGTAAGAGTCAGAGCTCAGGGAAGCAGAAAGTGAACACATATTCCACAATTTTTTCACATCTTTCTGTCTTTTCTCACCTTTTCCGTAGGACAAAGAAACACCTCTTCAATGAATTTTCAGCCACTCTCCTGGAAATTCCACGGTCCATCAAATTAAATATTTATTATTGATCCACTTAATAAGTTTATATTGTAGTCATTGTTCTAGACTCCAGGATAGAGTAGCAAACAAAACAAGTAGAGTCCCTTCTCACAAAGAACTTAATGTGTTAGTGAGAAGTCAGGCAAGAAGCAGGTAAGCCTATGCACTAGATATTGGTGACTATAATAAAATAAAACAGGGTATTAAAATAGAGTGACAGGGGTAGGCATGGTCAGTGAGGAGTGAGCGAGAAGAACTTTTGGGGCCTGGGAAGTGACATTTAATTTTAGACCTGAATATAAAAGAGAAGTCAGCTATGTAGATATCAAAAAAGAATATTTAAAGGAGAGGAAAAGTAGGTACAAAGTCCTTGAGGCAAATATGGGTTTGGTGTATTGGAGAAAATAAAAGAGGGGTCCATGTAGAATAAAGTAAGTGAGGAGGTGATATCTTTAAGACTAAAGGTCGGAACAAGATATTACAAGACCTTCATAGACTATGGTGAGGAGTTCTGATTTTATCTTAAATATAATTGGAAGCTTTTGCAGTATTTTAAGAAGAGGAGTAGCGAAATTCAAATGGCACTTAAATTGATGACACTGTATGAAAATGACCTGCGGAAGGTCAAGTTTGGAGGCGAGGATACTGAGTAATTCATAAGAGAAATGATGGTGGCTAGGATTAGCATAGTAACAGAGGAGACAGAACTATTTGGATATAGAACGTATTTGGCAAGAAGGATGAAGAGAATTTGATGATAAATTGGATGTGAGGTGTGAGAGAAAAAAAAAAGTCAATATGATATCAAAGTTTTAAGCCAGGGAACCTGGAGGGTGAAATGGTACATACGACTCACTGAAATGAAGAAGCATGACAGAGGAGCTGGTTTGAGAAATGGTGAAAATCAAGTGGAGATGCTGAATAGGCAGTTGGAGCTCAGGCTGGAAATACACATCTGAGAGTCATCAGTTTATAGATGGTGTTTAAAGCCATGGTATCAGAGGTGGTCACCCAGGCAGAAGCCTTGAAGCAGTCTTAGACTTGGATGTAGGGAGAAGAGAAGCAGATGAAAAAGGAGGCTGAGAAAGAACAAGCAATGAGATAAGAGGAGAAGATCAGAGGAAAGGACCAGGAGAATGTGCTTGTAAATAAAGTATTTCAAGAACGAGCAAGTCACACAAATAGAACAAACAATCCTGAAATTTGTATGAAATCACAAAAAACCTTGAATAACCAAAGCAATCTGGAGAAAGGAGAGTAAAGCTGAAGTCCTCACAGCCTTGATTTCAAACTATATTACAAAGCCATAGTAATTAAAAAACAGTATGGTATAGGCATAAAAACATAAATGAATGGAGCAGACTAGAATGCTAAAAAATAAGCCCATGCATATATTGTCAATTAATTTATGGTAAAGGAGCAAAGAATATACAATAGGAAAAGGACAGTCTTTTTAATAAATTGTGTTGGGAAAACTGGGCAGCCACATGCAAAAGAATGAAACTGAACCACTATCTTACACTATCCCCCCAAATTAACTCAAAATGGATTAAACACATGAATGTAAGACCAGAAACCATAAAATTCCTATAATAAAACAAAGGTGGTAAACTTCATGACATAGGTCTTGGCAATGATATTTTTAAATCTGATACCAAAAGCCAAAACAAAAGTAAACAAGTAACACTATATCAAAATATAAAACTTCTGCACAGCAAAGGAAACTATTAAAATATTAAAAAGCAACCAACTGCATGGGAGAAAATAATTTCAAATTTTATATCTCATAAAGGGCTTCTATCCAATGTATATAAAGAACTCACACAACTCAATAGCAAAATACCTACCCCCCCTTCCCCAAATGGGCAGAAGGTTTGTATAGACATTTTTCAAAGAAGACGTAGGTGGTCAAAAGGTATATGAACAATGTCATTAATCATTAGGGAAATAAAAGTCAAAACCATAATGAGATATTACCTTATAACTGTTAGAATAAATATTATAAAAAAGACAAGAAATAAACAGTGTTGATGAGGATGTAAAGAAAAGGGAAACCATATACACTATTGGTAGAAATGTAGATTGGTGCAACCACTATGGAAAATACTATGGTGTTTTCTCCAAAAATTAAAAACAGATACCATATGATCCAGCAATTCTACTTCTAGGAATTTATCTGAAAAAGTTTAAACACTAATTTGAAAAGATATATGCACTACCATCTTCATTGCAGCATTATTTACAATAGCCAAGATGTCAGAATGATGTAAGTTTCCATTGATGGAAAAATGAATAAAAACTTGTGAGATTATATATGTATATATAAAAATATAATTTAACCATAAAAATAATTAAATCTTGCCATTTGCAACAACATAGATGGACCTCGAGGACATTACGCTAAGTGGAATAAGTCAGACAGAAAAAGACAAATATTGTATAATCTCTTCTATATGTAGAATCTAAACAACAAAACAACAACAATAACCAAGCTCATCGGTACAGAGGACAGGTGGGTGGTTCCTAGAGGCAGGGAGGTGGAAGGTAGGAGAAATGGGAGAGCTGGTTATTGTTTTTTTTTTTCAGTTTAAATAAAGTGAAAAGAAATAAAATAAAAAGAAATTGACTACCCTCAGTTCCACCTCACCTAAGGCCTACCCATTTTTTTTTAGAACACAGCGAGACACAAGCTACTTAGAAAAAACATGCCACTATAGTCTAACAGTTAGTTGGCCTAAATTCCAACTTGTTTCTTGAGAAAATTAAGGAATTTGGATTGACATTTGAAATTAAAAACAACAGCAGTAGCAGCAACAACACCACCAACTGGCTTTTAAAGTGTTTCTGTGCATCCTAAGATTGTGTCTGAATGGATCATCCCACCTTCTGTTTCTCATTTACCCCCACAATGGGTGCTGTGGCCCTGGGCTCTGCCTCAGAGCTAGTTCAGAAGCAGACCATGTTCTGCTTGCTTTCTTCAAGATTTCTCCCTATGGGTTAAATATGTTTAACCTTTGGAATAAAGCAATATGATATTAACAAAAGATTGAGGAAGTGATCAACTGTATCAAATGTGGCTGAGAAGGTTAGATGAGAACCGTCACTGCTTTTAACAATATGGAGGGAGTAGTTTTAGTAGCATAGTAGGTAGGCATGGAGCTCTGATTGGAGATAGTTCAAAGGTAATGGGAAGAAAGGCCTTTGAGTAATTTATATGGGAGAGTTTTACTCTAGGAAAACAGAGAAATGGAGAGGAGCTAGAGGGGAGATATGGGCCACAACACTCCCTCCTTTCTCCCTCCTCCTTTCTTCCTCCTTCCCTTCCTTCTTTTCATTCTTCATGCTTTCCTTCCTTCTTTCCAAGATGGAAGATATTATAGTACATTGTGTTGCTAATAGCAATTATCCAGAAGAAAGGAATAAATCTGATGCTGTGAGAACTTCCATAGGCCAGTGTGGGGCTGGGAAGACTTAAGGATAGCTCTGTCCCACATACATTGTGCATACAGAATTATTGTGACTTAAATGAATGAAGCTGCAAGAGAGTTCTCTAACCAACCATGAAAACTGGAGAGAGAATTATACGACCCAATCTAGCAATTGTAAAGCACTAGTAAATAATCCATGAGCTCAGAGACTGGCAGGGCAAAAATAATTGTCAAACATGACCTCTTCAGTGTCTACATCACTTGCAAGCAGCCTTTGCACCATCCTACTCTCTGCAGCCACAACAGGACAGGAGCTGTGGGCTTAAAGGTGGATGCTGAGCACACAGATGCAGGAAATCACCACTCCCAAGGTAAATATGAACTGGAGAATGAAGGACATAATTTTAAAGAAAACTAAAGATATTTTCTGAGGAAAAAGTATTTTTTTGAGTTTTTTTTTTTTAAATTTTATTTTATTTTATTTTATTTTTTTTAACCTAGTTTTTTTTTATTTTTATTTATTCATTTTAGAGAGGAGAGGGAGAGATAGAGAGAGAGAGAGGAGAGACAGAGAGAGAAGGGGGGAGGAGCTGGAAGCATCAACTCCCATATGTGCCTTGACCAGGCAAGCCCAGGGTTTCGAACCAGCGACCTCAGCATTTCCAGGTCGACGCTTTATCCACTGCGCCACCACAGGTCAGGCCAAATTTTATTTTTTTTAATGGGGTGACATCAATAAATCAGAGTACATATATTCAAAGAAAACATGTTCAGGTTATCTTGTCATTCAATTATGTTGCATACCCATCACCCAAAGTCAGATTGTCCTCTGTCAACTTCTATCTAGTTTTCTTTGTGCCCCTCCCCCTCCCCCTTTCCCTCTCCCTCTCCCCCCACCCCCCTTAACCACCACACTCTTATCAATGTCTCTTAGTCTCGCTTTTATATCCCACCTACGTATGGAATAATGCAGTTCCTGTTTTTTTCTGATTTACTTATTTCACTTTGTATAATGTTAGATGCATTGTCAAATATATTCTCCCATTGTGGAGTTTGTCTTTTTATTCTGTTCTTTTTATTTTATTTTATTTTTTATTTTTTTAAATAATTTTATTTTTTTAATGGGGCGACATCAATAAATCAGGATACATATATTCAAAGATAACAAGTTCAGGTTATCTTGTCATTCAATTATGTTGCATACCCATCACCCAAAGTCAGATTGCCCTCTGTCACCTTCTATCTAGTTTTCTTTGTGCCCCTCCCCCTCCCCCTTTCCCTCTCCCTCTCCCCCTCCTCCCGTAACCACCACACTCTTATCAATGTCTCTTAGTTTCACTTTTATGTCCCACCTACGTATGGAATAATGCAGTTCCTGTTTTTTTCTGATTTACTTATTTCACTTTGTATAATGTTATCAAGATCCCACCATTTTGCTGTAAATGATCTGATGTCATCATTTCTTCTGGCTGAGTAGTATTCCATAGTGTATATGTGCCACATCTTCTTTATCCAGTCATCTATTGGCGGGCTTTTTGGTGTTTCCATGTCCTGGCCACTGTGAACAATGCTGCAATGAACATGGGGCTGCATGTGTCTTTATGTATCAATGTTTCTGAGTTTTTGGGGTATATACCCAGTAGAGGGATTGCTGGGTCATAAGGTAGTTCTATTTTCAGTTTTTTGAGGAACCACCATACTTTCTTCCATAATGGTTGCACTACTTTACATTCCCACCAACAGTGAATGAGGGTTCCAAGAAAAAGTATTTTAATACCCCATATGGCTATCTAAATTAGACAAATTAATCAAATAGTTAATTGTTCTGTGAGGTGACATTTTTCTTCCATGTAAATCCTTAATTTGCAGAAATCCTTTATGTTTCTGCTAAAGATGGTTTATTTTGTATTTAGACTACAATAATCATACACAATTTTTGAGAAGTTACTTTATATTAGGTCCTGTTTCAAGAACTTTACATTATCACATTTAATCTTCACAGCATATTTATTATTATTACTTCCATTTTGTGGATGAGGAAACTGAGGTTCAAAGATAATAAGTCTCTTGCCCTAAGTCACAGAGCTCAAAAATGATGGAGCTAGTACATGAATCCAGGAAGCCAGAGCCCATGTCTCTGCCTTCAGATATTAGGTTCTAATTCTGGTGTATCTAAGGTATACAAATATTATCCCCTGGGTGTCCAGATCAAGGATAAATAAAATGAGCAAGCATGTGTAATTTGGCTCTTTGAAACTTTAATATTTTTAATACTGATTTTCAGTTTGGGAGGTGACCAATTCTTTATTACCTCTGCTAAATTGACAGCTCGAGGAAATATCATTGAATTGTAGCTGGGAAATTTCAGTATAAAGAGACTTTATTTCCTCCCTGTGAATTTTCAGCAACTCTTCTGTCTGTGATGATTCAGGGGCCTTAGCTCAGGAGGCCCCTCACAGGGTAATAGGACAAGGGTTTGTGGCTCTCTCTAAGTTTTATTCTCTAAAACAGCAGAGCATGTGCCTATCTTTGTATAGGCGCTCCCCAACATTGGGTCACATAGAGTAAACGTTGAATTAGTAAATGAATGACTTCACCATTTATAGGCCATTCCCTGTGGTCCACTGCATTTCTTTCAAAGCATATTAAGAAAATGGAATCATATGGTGTCTACTTAGGTTTAATGGCTTGTTTTTCCTACCTGTAATAAAGTATCAACATCATTCGTTTTCAATACATATATTTCTACGATTTTATATATGAATGTGTTGCAATTTTTCTACCATTGAACAGGCAAATATTTCCACATTTCCCCCACATTTTAAACAATATGGCAAAGAAAATTCTGGAATAGATCCTCTTTTATTTAAGTCACATTTCTGGGAAGGGCATTGCTGGGTCAAGTAGTATGCACTTTTACAGGTTTCCCCCAAAATGTGTGCACCATTATAATATGGAATGTCTATTTCTAAGCATTCTTTCTACCACAAAGGATCTCCTCTCAGAGATATTTTTGCCATTGTCTTGAAAAATTATATCACAGTTTTAATTTATATCTATTTCTGTTCTTTGATTCTTGGCTTTTGAAAAGTGTAATATGGACAATATTTTTGAAATATGTTAATATCCTTTTCCTTTTTGTACTTTTTATATAATTCCTCTTCTATCCAGCCAGAGGCATCCAATGCTTTTGGGAAGCTTAAAATTGTTATAATAGAATGAAAAGAGAAAGAAAGAAGCAAAGTTGAGCTTTTGAATTCCAAAATAGAACTTCTGATCTGCATTAAAATAATTGCATCAAAAGATAAAATTTTATTTTTATTTAAATTAGAAATTTTGAATTGAATATAACATATTGACAAAAATTCACAATTATTTATCCAGCTTGATAATTTTTTACAAAAAGAATATACATGTAACCACTATCCTGATCAAGGTAAAAGGCATAACCAGCACCCCACAGTATCCCTGCCCACTCTGGTCATTTCTCCCCATTAAAGGTAACTACTAGTCTCACATGTATGACTATAGATTTGTGTTGCCTATATTTGCACTGTACACAGAATGACTCATCCAGTATGTGGTAATTTCTGTCTGGCTTTTTTCTCTCAAAATTAGATTTGTGAGATTTGTCTGTGTTCTTGTGTATAGTATTAGTTTGTTCAGTTTCATTGTGCAATATTTCATTTTCTGAATATACAACAATTTATTTTTCAACAGAGTGAATAAAAATGCCAGGCACCAGTACTTAAAACTGTTGACTTTTGGTTCATTTTGATGATTTTGTTGCATGCATAATGGTATCTTATGGGGACTTTCATTTGTACCGTATTTCTCTAGTGGCTAATGACTGCAACACCCCTTCAAATATTACCACTGACGTATCCTCCTTTGAAAATGCTTACTCAAATATTTTGTTTGTTTGTTTTTCTTGTATATCAAAATTGTTTTGTCAGTATCTTTCTTCATATACTCTAATTTAGATATTACTCCCTTGCAGGTAAATACTTTGTAATCATCTCTTCCACATTTGGCAGGCCTCTTTACTTTCTTAATAGCATCTTTTCATGAAAAAAGTTTAATTTTAAAGAGGTCCTACTTATCAGGCTTTTCCTTTGTATTTTGTCTAAGAAATCCTTATTAAAGGTCATGAAGTGTTGCTCTGTCATTTCCTAGAAGCTTTGTTGTTTTACATTTTCATTTATGTCTAAAATCTATCTGGAGTTGTTTTCTGTTTATGGTGCAAAGTAAAGTGTCAAGATCGATCCTCCCCCATATAGATACTTAACCCATAACTATTTATTGAAATGATCATTTTTTTCTCCCACATTGTTATAAGTAAAGTGATTGCATATCTGAGGTCTATTTCTATTCCATTTGTTTATTTATCTATTCTGTACCAACATCATACTATCTTCTTAATTAATGTAGCTTCAGAATAAGGCCTGACACATGGTACTGTGAGTCTTCCAGCTTTGTTATTCTTCTTGCAGACTGTCTTGGCTTTTGCACTTGTTAATTTCCACACAAAAAATCCATTGGAATATTGATGATGATTACATTGAATCTTTAGATTAATCAATTTGGGGGAGAATTGATGTTTTTAAACTATTGATTATTCCATGCCATAAATGTAGTTATCTTTCTATTTATTTAGGATTATATTCTCACAAAAGTATACCATAGTTATCTGTGGAGAAATATTTTACATCTTTCATTAGGTTTATTTCTAGATATTTAGTGTTTTGGGAAAATATTTATTTTATTTTTTATTTAATTAATTGTGTTTACATAAATTCTAGGGTCACCCAAATGCATTCCTGTCAGGAGCCAATCAACAACTGCTGGCTGACAAGGTCACAGCAGGAGAAGACCCACAACTGCTGGCTGACAAGGTCACAGCAGAAGAAGACCCACAACTGCTGGCTGACAAGGTCACAGCAGAAGAAGATCAAAAACTGCTGATTGACAAAGTCACAGCAGAGAAGACCAATGGCTGCGGGTTGACAAAGTCACCCAAAGGAGAGACACAACGATACTTCCCCCTTTGACTTTTTGAATTAATCTGGCCTTATATCCCTCCTTTTCTGGGTGTGTGCTATTATTTATGGCACAGGGATAATAGTACCGTGCTTTCCCTGTAGATTCTTAGTAATTTCTTTGGAAATGAGACAGAAGGTGTGAGTTCCACAGAAAAGCCTGTAAGCCCCTTGAACTGGGCTCATGAACATAAGAGGCTGGCTATGATATCCCTCGTAAAGGGTTAAGTTTGTAGGAGAATTCCTTCTTAATCATGTTAGAAAGAATAGATTGTGACTTGTGAATAGGTAGGAGGCAGTGGCTGTGCACAGAGCGCCTTTCGGCCTTCACTTAATTCAACATTTTTCCTCCCTAGCCTTTTCATGTGATAGAGTAAAGAAACATTCCTTTCTTCTTGCTTATTTGATCTGCAGATAGTGGTATACTCTGAGAAGAATAGAGTTAGAACTTAACTAGTGTTTAAATATAATAAATAAGTAATATTTGACTAGACAATAGTATCTTAGGTAAGGTATAATAGAATGGCCCATTGTGTGGCCTAGGATGAGAGCGTAGTCAGCAAGAAAAGAATGTTTTACTAAGAGAATTGTCTTTTGACTAAAGGCAATTGCTAGGCTTTCTCAATGAGATGTTCTCATGAGATTTATATGCTTTCCAAGATTTTTTGATAATGAGAGGAATGTAGGGGAATCCATAGAAGTAATAACAGTTAATGTCTTCTGAAATTATGTTGCTACTAGGCTATCTTGCAAGTGCACTCTGTATATCTTTGGGTGAAAGCTATTCTTAATGTTATGTCAATTTCTTTAGAGGCAAGCCTTTTAGAATCTTGTGAGAAAAAGTAGGACACTGCATAAGCTCAAAGCCATTTACCTGAGCAAGCGGTGGTCCATTGTTAGTCCTTAATGATTTCGTCTGCTAATCTCTCTCTGCCCCTTGACTCACAACAGCAGTAAAGTTAGTTAACTATTAGTACTAATACTTTAAAAGCTTTTACCGATGTTGTTATCGCTATTCAAGTTATTTTGTATTTTGAATGATTTGCTACCTGGTTTGTGATTTATAAATATAAATTAACTGTTATCCGGAAACATGTAAACATAGTGAAACAGAAGCAATAATTAACACCATGTAATTGTAACTCAGTGTGTGTGTATAAAAAGGGACCTATACTAGCATTTGGGAGAGATGCCTGACAGTAAATGCTAACCAGAGAATAAAAAGAAAGAAAAGAATTCGGCTCTCTCACTCGATTTCGCCGATGCCGTCTCCTCCTTTGAGACCCCTGGATCCCCCCCAGGGCTGGACCCCGACACATTCCCCCTCTCTTCTATTCCCCTCAACATCTCCTTTGCCACCCTCCCAACAGCGCCCTCCCCTCTTCCCTTCAGGTTTATCCCATCCTATCATCCCCTTTCCCTCTGTCCTCTTTTCCTCTGCTCCCTTTGATCCCTCCTCTGTCTCAATGCCATTCCTAAGTTCTCATTATTCCTTGGATTCCTCCAATGAGTGAGGTCATATGATATTTTTCTTTCTCTGCCTGGCTTATTTCACTCAACATAATAGTTTCCAGGTCCCTCCTTATTGTTGCAAAAGGTAATATTTCCTTCTTTTTCATAGCCCCATAGTATTCCATTGTATAAATGTACCACCACTTTTTTTATTATTATTAAATTTAATGCAGTGAAATCGATAAATCAGGGTATATATGTTGAGAGAAAACATCTCTAGATTATTTTGACATTTGATTATGCTGCATACCCCTCACCCAAAGTCAAATTGTCTTCCATCAGTTTCTATCTGGTTTTCTTTGTGCCCCTCCCCTCCCCCTACCCACTTTCTCTCCTTCCTCGCCCCCTCCCCACCCCTCCACCCCCTCACCAGTTACCATCACATTCTTGTCCATGTCTCTGAGTCTCATTTTTATGTCCCATCTATATATGGATTCATATTGTTCTTAGTTTTTTCTGATTTACTTATTTCACTCCGTATAATGTTATCAAGGTCCATCCATGTTATTGTAAATGATCCGATGTCATCATTTCTTATGGCTGAATAGTATTCCATAGTATATATGTACCAAAGCTTTTTAATCCACTCGTCCTCTGATGGACACTTGGGTTGTTTCCAGATCTTCACTATTGTAAATAATGCTGCCACAAACATGGGGGTGCATTTCCTTTTGGAGCAGTTCTATGGTGTTCTTGGGGTATATTCCTAAAAGTGGGATGGCTAGGTCTAAAGGCAGTTCAATTTTCAATTTTTTGAGGAATCTCCATATTTTTTTCCACAGAGGCTGCACCAGTTTGCATTCCCACTAGCAGTGCAGGAGGGTTCCCTTTTCTCCACATCCTATTCTGTGTTGTTTTGTTGATGAGCGCCATTCTGTCTGGTGTGAGGTGATATCTCATTGTGGTTTTAATTTGCATTTCTCTAATGATTAGTGATGTTGAACATTTTTTCATATGCCTATTGGCCACCTGTTGGTCCTCTTTGGAGAAGTGTCTATTCATTTTTTTCCCCATTGTTTGATTGGATTGTTTGTCTTCCTGGTGTTGAGATTTACAAGTTCTTTATAAATTTTGGTTATTAACCCCTTATCAGATGTATTGTCAAATATGTTCTTTCATTGTGTAGTTTGTCTTTTTATTCTGTTTATTGTTTTTAGCTGTGCAAAAGCTTTTTAGTTTGATAAAGTCCCATTTGTTTATCCTGTCTTTTATTTCACTTGCCCATGGAGATAAATCAGCAAATATATTGCTGCAAGAGAGGTCGAAGAGCTTACTGCCTATGTTTTCTTCTAAAATGCTTATGATTTCACAACTTACATTTAAGTCCTTTATGCATTTTGAGTTTATTTTTGTGAATGGTGTAAGTTGGTGGTCTAGTTTCATTTTTTTGCAAGTAGCTGTCCAATTTTTCCAACAACATTTATTAAAGAGATTGTCTTTACTCCATTGTATTTCCTTAACTCCTTTGTCAAGTATCAGTTGTCCATAGAGCTCTGGGTTTATTTCTGGGTTCTCTGTTCTGTTTTATTGTTCTATATGCCTGTTCTTATGCCAGTACCAAACTGTTTTGAATACAACGGCCTTGTAGTATAACTTGATATCAGGAAGTGTGATACCTCCCCCTTTATTCTTCTTTTTAAAGATTGCTGAGGCTATTCATGTTCTCTTTTGGTTCCATATAAATTTTTGGAATATGTGATCTATATCTTTGAAATATGTCATTGGTATTTTAATTGCTATTGCATGGAATTCATAGATTGCTTTGGGTAATATAGACATTTTAATGATGTTTATTCTTCCTAACCATGAGCATGGTATATGCTTCCACTTGTTTGTATCTTCCTTGATTTCTTTTATCAATGTTTTATAATTTTCCGAGTACATGTCTTTAGTCTCCTTGGTTAAATTTACTCCTAGGTACTTTATTATTTTGGTTGTAATAGTAAAAGGGATTGTTTCCTTAATTTCTCTTTCTGATTGTTCATTTTTGGCATATAAAAATGCCTCTGATTTCTGAGTATTAATTTTATATTCTGTCACTTTGCTGAATTCTTTTATCAGGTCCAGTAGTTTTTTGACTGAGACTTTAGGGTTTTCTGTATACAATATCATATCATCATATCATCTGCAACTAATGATAGTTCTACTTCTTCTTTTCCAACTTGAATGCCTTTTATTTCTTCTTCTTGTCTGATTGCTGTGGCTAGGACTTCCAGTTCTATGTTGAATAAGAGTGGTGAAAGCAGGCACCCCTGCCTTGTTTTTGATCTTAAGGGGATTGCTTTTAATTTTTGCCCATTGAGTATGATGTTGGCTGTGGGTTTGTCATAGATGGCCTTTATCATGTTGAGGTATGTTCCCTGTCTTCCCACTTTGCTGAGAGTTTTGATCATGAACAGGTGCTGGATTTTAGTAAATGCTTTTTTCTGCATCTATTGAAATTATCATATGGTTTTTCTCCTTCCTTTTGTTTATGTGATGAATCACATTGATTGATTTACGAATATTGTACCAGCCTTGCCTCCCAAGAAAAAATTCCACTTGATCATGATGTATGATTTTTTTCATGTATTGCTGCATCCGGTTTGCTAATATTTTGTTGAGGATTTTAGCATCTAAATTCATCAGGGATATTGGCCTATAATTTCCTTTCTTTGTGTTGTCTTTGCCTGGTTTTGGAATCAGAATTATGCTCGCCTCATACAAGGAACTTGGAAATGTTCCTTTCTCCTGAATTTTTTGAAATAGCTTGAGAAGGATAGGGTTAGTTCTTCTTTGAATATTTGGTAGAATTCACCAGTGAAACAATTGGTCCCAGAGGTTTTGTTTTTTGGGAGCTTTTTGATAACTGTTTCAATCTCTTTTGTCATAATCGGTCTGTTTAGGTTTTCTGATTCTTCCAGATTGATTTTTGGAAGATATTATGTTTCAAGGAATTTGTCCATTTCACTTAGGTTGTTTAATTTTTTGGCATACATTTCTTCATAGTATTTTCTTACAATATTTTGTATTTCTGTTGTGTCAGTTGTTATTTCTCCACCCTCATTTCTAATTTTATTTATTTGAGTACTCTCTCTTGTTTTCTTGGTGAGTCTTGTTAAAGGTATATCCATCTTGTTTACCTTTTCAGAGAACCAGCTCTTGGTTTCATTGATCCTCTGTATTGTTTCTTTAGCTTCTATGTCATTTATTTTATCTCTGATCTTTATTATTTCCCTCCTTCTACTACCGCTGGGTTTTACTTGCTGTTTTTTTTTGTAGTTCTGTTAGATGAAGGGTTAGGTTAATTTTTCGAGCTTTTATAAGCTTCTTATTGAATGCCTGTAGTGCTATGAACATTACTCTCAGGACTGCTTTTGCTGTGTCCCACAAATTTTGAGTTGTTGTTTGCTCATTATCATTTGTTTCTAGGATTTTTTTTATTTCTTCTTTGATTTCATCGTTAACCCATTCATTATTTAATAACATGCTATTTAGTGTTCAGGTGTTTGAGTATTTTTTAGTTTTTCTGTTGTGGTTGATTTCTAGTTTCATGCCATTGTGAACAGACAAAGTGTTTTTTTTAATATAATTTTATTTTTTTAATGGGGTGACATCAATAAATCAGGATACATATATTCAAAGATAACAAGTCCAGGTTATCTTGTCGTTCAATTATGTTGCATACCCACCACCCAAAGTCAGATTGTCCTCTGTCACCTTCTATCTTGTTTTCTTTGTGCCCCTCCCCACCCCCTTTCCCTCTCCCATTCCCCCCTCCCCCCCGTAACCACCACACTCTTATAAATGTCTCTTAGTTTCACTATTATGTCCCACCTACGTATGGAATAATACAGTTCCTGTTTTTTTCTGATTTACTTATTTCGCTTCGTATCATGTTATCAAGATCCCACCATTTTGCTGTAAATGTTCCGATGTCATCATTTCTTATGGCTGAGTAGTATTCCATAGTGTATATGTGCCACATCTTCTTTATCCAGTCATCTATTGACGGCCTTTTCAGTTGTTTCCATGTCCTGGCCACTGTGAAAAATGCTGCAATAAACATGGGGCTGCATGTGTCTTTACGTATCAATGTTTCTGAGTTTTTGGGATATATACCCAGTAGAGGGATTGCTGGGTCATAAGGTAGTTCTATTTTCAGTTTTTTGAGGAACCACCATACTTTCTTCCATAATGGTTGTACTACTTTACATTCCCACCAACAGTGTATGAGGGTTCCTTTTTCTCCACAGCCTCTCCAACATTTGCTGTTACCTGACTTGCTAATAACAGCTAATCGAACAGGTGTGAGGTGGTATCTCATTGCCGTTTTGATTTGCATTTCTCTAATAGCTAAAGAAGATGAGCATCTTTTCATATATCTGTTGGCCATTTGTATTTCTTCCTGGGAGAAGTGTCTATTCATATCCTCTTCCCATTTTTTTATTGGATTGTTTGTTTGTTTGTTGTTGAGTTTTATGAGTTCTTTGTATATTTTGGATATTAGGCCCTTATCTGAGCTGTCGTTTGAAAAAATCATTTCCCATTTAGTTGGCTTTCTGTTTATTTTGTTATCAGTTTCTCTTGCTGAGCAAAAACTTCTTAGTCTGATGTAGTCCCATTCATTAATTTTTGCCTTCACTTCTCTTGCCATTGGAGACAAATTCATAAAATGCTCTTTAAAACCCAGGTCCCTGAGTTGAGTACCTATCTCTTCTTCTATGTACTTAATTGTTTCAGGTCTTATGTTTAGATCTTTGATCCATTTTGAGTTAATTTTTGTACAGGGGGAGAGACTGTAGTCCAGTTTCATTCTTTTGCATGTGGCTTTCCAGTTTTCCCAGCACCATTTATTGAAGAGGCTTTCTTTTCTCCATTGTGTGTTGTTGGCCCCTTTATCAAAAATTATTTGACTATATATATGTGGTTTTATTTCTGGACTTTTTATTCTGTTCCATTGGTCTGAGTGTCTATTTTTCTGCCAATACCATGCTGTTTTGATGGTCGTGGCCCTATAATAGAGTTTGAAGTCAGGTATTGAAATGCCCCCAGCTTCATTCTTTTTCTTTAGGATTGCTTTGGCTATTCGGGGTTTTTTATAGTTCCATAAAAATCTGATGAATTTTTTGCTCTATTTCTTTAAAAAATGTCATTGGAAGTTTGATGGGAATTGCATTAAATTTGTATATTGCTTTGGGTAATATAGCCATCTTGATTATATTTATTCTTCCTAGCCAAGAACAAGGTATATTCTTCCATCTCATTATATCTTTTTCGATTTCCCTTAACAATGGTTTATAGTTTTCATTATATAAATCCTTTACATTCTTTGTTATGTTTATTCCTAAGTATTTTATTTTTTTTGTTGCAATCGTGAAGGGGATTATTCTTTTGAGTTCCTTCTCAGTTGTTTCATTGTTGGCATATAGAAAGGCTATTGACTTCTGTATGTTAATTTTGTATCCTGCGACCTTACTGTATTGGCTTATTGTTTCTAGTAGTCTTTTTGTGGATTCTTTGGGGTTTTCGATGTATAGTATCATATCATCTGCAAAAAGTGATACCTTTACTTCTTCTTTTCCGATATGGATGCCTTTTATTTCTTTGTCTTGTCTGATTGCTCGGGCTAGAACCTCTAGTACCACATTAAATAAGAGTGGAGAGAGTGGACAACCCTGTCTTGTTCCTGATTTAAGGGGGAAAGCCTTCAGTTTAGTGCCATTTAATATGATGTTAGCTGATGGTTTATCATATATGGCCTTTATCATGTTGAGATATTTTCCTTCTATACCCATTTTGTTGAGAGTCTTAAACATAAAATTGTGTTGTATTTTATCGAAAGCCTTTTCTGCGTCTATTGATAAGATCATGTGGTTTTTGTTCTTTGTTTTTTTGATATGGTGTATTACGTTAACCGTTTTACGTATGTTGAACCATCCTTGAGATTCTGGGATGAATCCCACTTGATCATGATGTATTATTTTTTAAATATGTTGTTGTATTCGATTTGCTAGTATTTTGGTTAGTATTTTAGCATCTGTATTCATTAGAGATATTGGTCTGTAGTTTTCTTTTTTTGTGCCATCCTTGCCTGGTTTTGGTATGAGGGTTATGTTGGCTTCGTAAAATGTGTTTGGAAGTATTGCTTCTTCTTCAATTTTTTGGAAGACTTTGAGTAGAATAGGAACCAAGTCTTCTTTGAATGTTTGATAAAATTCGCTGGTATAGCCGTCAGGGCCTGGACTTTTATTTTTGGGGAGGTTTTTAATGGTTTTTTCTATTTCTTCTCTACTGATAGGTCTGTTTAGGCTTTCTGCTTCTTCTTGACTCAGTCTAGGAAGGTTGTATTGTTCTAGGAATTTATCCATTTCTTCTAGGTTGTTGAATTTAGTGGCATAAAGTTTTTCATAGTATTCTACAATAATTCTTTGTATATCTACGGTGTCCGTGGTGATTTCTCCTCTTTCATTTTGGATTTTGTTTATATGAGTTCTTTCTCTTTTTTCCTTGGTAAGTCTTTCCAAGGGTTTGTCAATTTTGTTGATTTTTCAAAGAACCAGCTCTTTGTTCTATTAATTTTTTCTATAGTTTTTCTGTTCTCTAATTCATTTATTTCTGCTCTGATTTTTATTATCTCCTTTCTTCGGCTGGTTTTGGGTTGTCTTTGTTCTTCTTTTTCTAGTTCCTTAAGGTGTGAAGTTAAGTGGTTCACTTGGGCTCTCTCTTGTTTGTTTATATATGCCTGAAGTGATATGAACTTCCCTCTTATCACTGCTTTTGCTGCATCCCATAGATTCTGATATGTCGTATTGTCATTTTCATTAGTCTGTATATATCTTTTGATCTCTGCACTTATTTCTTCTTTGACCCATTCATTTTTTAAAAGTATGTTGTTTAGTTTCCACATTTTTTTGGGATTTTTTTCCTCTTTTTTGCAGTTGAATTCTAGTTTCAAGGCTTTATGATCAGAAAATATGCTTGGTACAACTTCAATTTTTCTGAATTTGCTCATGTTGTTTTTGTGGCCCAACATATGGTCAATTCTTGAGAATGATCCATGTACACTGGAGAAAAATGTATACTCAGTCACTTTGGGATGAAATGTCCTGTAGATGTCTATCATATCCAGGTGCTCTAGTGTTTTGTTTAAGGCCACTATGTCTTTGTTGATTCTCTGTTTGGATGACCGATCTAGAGCCGTCAGCGGTGTATTGAGGTCTCTAAGTATGATTGTATTTTTGTCAGTTTTTGTTTTAAGATCAATAAGTAGCTGTCTTATATATTTTGGTGCTCCTTGGTTTGGTGCATATATATTAAGAATTGTTATGTCTTCTTGATTCAGTGTCCCCTTAGCCATTATGAAATGGCCATTTTTGTCTCTGAGTACTTTTCCTGTCTTGTAGTCAGCATTATCCGATATGAGTATTGCTACACCTGCTTTTTTTTGGATGTTATTTGCTTGGAGTATTGTTTTCCAGCCTTTCACTTTGAATTTGTTTTTATCCTTGTTACTTAGATGAGTTTCCTGTAGACAGCATACAGTTGGATTTTCTTTTTTAATCCATTCTGCTACTCTGTGCCTTTTTATTGGTGAGTTTAATCCATTTACATTTAGTGTAATTATTGATATTTGTGAGTTCCCTATTGCCATTTTATATCTTGCTTTCTATTAGTTTTGTGTCTTGTTTGATCCTTCTCTTTTGTTTTTCTATCTTTTGTTTTTATTTGGTTGTATTCCATACATCTTTCCTCTGTTGCTATCTTTTTTATCTCATGTGCTTCTGTGGTGGTTTTTTCAATGGCGGTTACCTTTGAATAATGAAAAGGGTCCCTACCCTGTTCATTGTAGCGAACTATTTTTTGAGTACTTTTGCACTCCATTGTCCTTTGCTACTGTTAATCTCCATCTTCTCCCCCTCTTTCTTTTTGTTGTTGTCACAGTTTAAATTTGGTTTTATTGTGTTCTTCTTGGAGCTTTTACTTGTGGCTCTGTGTTTTTTTGTTCTTTGTATCTGATTGGAGAACCCCCTTTAGTAATTCCTGGAGTGGGGGTTTTCTGATGATAAATTCCCTCATCTTTTCTGTATCTGTGAATGTTTTTATTTCTCCTTCATATTTGAAGGATAGCTTTGATGGGTATAGTATTCGTGGCTGAAAGTTCCTCTCTTTCAGGACTTTAAATATTGGGGTCCACTCTCTTCTAGCTTGTAGAGTTTCTGCTGAGAAATCTGATGATAATCTAATGAGCCTTCCTTTATATGTTGTATTCTTCTTTTCCCTGGCTGCCTTGAGAATTTTTTCTTTGCTGTTGGTTTGTGTCAATTTCATTATGATATGCCTTGGAGTAGGTTTGTTGGGGTTAAGAAAACTTGGAGTTCTGTTTGCTTCTTGAACTTGAGGCTTTAGTTCTTTCCACAGGCTTGGGAAGTTCTCATTTATTATTTATTTGAGTATGTTCTCCATTCCATTTTCTCTCTCTTCTTCCTCTGACATACCTATTATTCCTATGATATTCTTTTTGATGGAGTCAGATAATTCTTGTAGGGCTAAGTCATTTTTTTAAATTTTTGAGTCTCTTTCTTCTTCTCTCTGTTGTGCCTCAAGTTGCTTGTCTTCTATTTCACTAATCCTCTCTTCTATCTGACCTGTTCTATTAGCTAAGCTTGTTACTTCGTTTTTCAGCTCGTGAATTGAGTTTTTCATCTCTGTTTGATTTGTTTTTATAGTTTCAATTTCCTTGGACATATATTCTTTGTGTTCATTGAGTTGTTTTCTGAGCTCCCTAAATTGCCTTTCTGTGTTTTCTTGTATATCTCGGAGGATTTTTAGGATTTCTATCTTGAATTCTCGAACATTTAGCTCCAAGGTTTCCAATATATTAAATTTTTTCTCCATAAATTTTTCCTCATCTATCTGTGTTACCTCTTTTTCTTTTGTATCCATGATATTCGATTTTCTCTTCCTTAATGGCATCTGAGGGTGGTTTTATTGATAGTATTAATGAGATTTAATAAAGAATAAAAAGTTTAAAAAATAATAAAAAAAATCGAAAAGAGTTGTTTTTTTAAAAAAAAATTAATAATGAAATAAAGAAAAATAAAATAAAATAAAAATTTCAAAAAAAAAAAAAAAAAAAAAGGAAATTATTCCCCCCCTCCTTTTTTCCTCTCCTTTCCTCTCCCCTCTTTCTTGATAAAATTTTGTGGTGGACTGTGAATTATAACAAACAATGCCTGTGATGGAGGGCCTGAATTGGGGAAAAGTAATAAAGGGGCAAAAAAAAAAAAAAAAAAAAAAAAAAAAAAAAAAAAAAAGAAAGAAAAAAGAAAATAAAAGAGCGTATGGACCCACAAAAAGCAAATAAGGAAAAAATTTGGGTCAAGAATAAAATGATTTGCTTTTAGGTGTTGGTTGTCTAAGAGTTATGATGAGAGGATTAAGAGGAAAACGGAAAAATGGGGGGACAAATTAAAAATTACTATTGTATTTAGTGGAACAAGAACTAGATAATATGGAGAGCCAGGGATGGGAGCACTGCTAGTGAGTTAAAAAGGTGAAGTAAAAACCCCCCAAAATGCCACAACATGAGTTTGAGTCCCAGATAAGATAATTTGTTTGTTATTGAGGTTTGAATGAGAGGAGATGTAAAGGAGAAAGGAAGAAACTAATATAAAGGGAGAAAAGAAAGAGAGAGAGAGAGAAAAAAAAGAGGGAACCACTAAAAGAAGAAAAAAGAAAGGAGAGAGAGAGAGAGAGAGTTAAGGGTTTTGGAGTGCAACCCTCATAGGGAGAAAGGAAAAGAAGAGAAAAGATATTGGGAGATGTAACACTTATGGGTAGTGTAGTTCAAGGAGAGGAGAGAGTAAGACCGGTAGAGAGTTAATCGGCCAAATTGGAGGAGGAAAAAAAAAGTATCAAGAATGAAGATAAGAGAAACAAACGAACAAATATAATAAAATGGGATAGGTTATAAAGTCTGCAGATTATTCTTGATTTTGAGAGGTTATCTTCTTGCTTTTTCTTTTCTCTCCCTCTTCCTGGTCGGTGACTCTGTACCCCGGGTTTTGCCCCTTTGCCACGCTCAGGTGGAGGTTTGCAGTTGATAAGTCTCTATGGCAATGTCATGTATTGTGCTTTAGTCTCGTTGGCAGTCGAGACTATTAGCATTTATAGGCTCTGACAGTGAGAGAGTCCGTGTTCCTGGAGCCTTTCTCCTAGTCTTTCCTTCCTCAATTAGTAGCCTGATAATCCAGCTATGGTGTTGCTGCTGCCTCTGCCTGGATAGTAAGAGGCTCAAAGAGCTGGCAACTCCCCACTCTATTTCCACTCAGCACAGGGCTCTGGGTAAGGCTCAGTCAGTCAGAGCAGCTAGCATAATCAGGCGGGCTTTCCGGCCATTCAAAGACCTCTGGCTCTGCCACTCTGTCCGGTAACACAAGCAGGCGCCCACTTCCGGGACGCTTGGAGGAAACTCTCACTCACTGGCTGCGCACGCAGACCAGGATATCCGGCCAGCAGTCTCACGCTCTGAGTGAAACCCCCAACCGCAGGGAAAAGTTGCAGCGTTGGAATTGAGTCTCGCTCCGTCCCCGTGCGCGGCTTTTGCAAGGCGCTGGGACAACCCGAGATTCCGCTTTGGCCCACTCAAAGGCCCCTGACTCTGCCCCTCTGTGCGATAACACGGGCGCGCACTGCCGAGGCACTCAGAGGAATCGCTCACTCCTTATCTGCGCCCGCAAACCAGGATATGAGGCCGGCCGCGTTTCCCTCTGAGTGAAACACCCTCCAGTACAGAAAATCTCCACCGTTGGAATTAGTTCTCACTCCCTCCCGTGCGTGGCTTTCCCAGGGCACTGGGGCTGCCCAGAGACTCTGCCCTCGGCCCACAGAAAGACCTCTGACCCTGCCTCTCTGTGGGGCAACACGAGCACCCACTTCCGGGGCTTAGGAAGAAATCTCTCGCCCACTAACTGCGCACCAACCAGGAGACCGGGTAAAATGGCCTCTCCGCTTGTCTTTCTTTGTTTGGGTTTGGCGCGAGTGTTAGCTTGTATTGCCCGGGTTGCCACAGGATCAGATTTTCCTCGGCTTGGATCTCCATGCCACAGCCTGGTTCGGCCATTTGTGTCGCGGCCTGGATGTATTCACCCCCTTTGCCCGCCTCAGTTTCTATATTCACAGTTACCAGAGAAAGCCGCCCTGTTTAGGTTAGTGAGGAAGGCGGAGCATTTCTTACTCCCTATTTCCTTCGGGGTTTGGTTATATATTTAGCCAATTTTTCACTCAATCATACCTTTGGGTGTATTGTGAAGCATCTGGAAGCTCCAAGTATAGGTTTTTCTGTTTCTGGTTGAAGATCTTGTTGAGTTTTGGGGGAGATTTATCGGTATCGCTTCCTACCCCGCCATTACTCTGACGTCATCTCTCAGACAAAGTGTTTAATATGATTTCAATCTTCTTAAATTTTTTGAGACTGCTTTTATGTCTAGCATGTGGTCTATCCTAAAGAATTTACCATGAGCACTTGAAAAGAATGCATATTCTGTTGCCTTAGGGTGAAAGGTTCTAAAGATATCTATTCAATCAAGTTGATCTACTGTGTCCTTTAAGTCTGCTCTTTCTTTGTTAATTTTTTTTCTTGAGGATCTATCTAGTAATATTAGTGTGGTATTGAAATCTCCTACCATTGTACTATTGCTTTTGATCTCGCCCTTTATATCCATCAAAGTCTGCTTTATATATTTAGGTGCTCCTATATTAGATGTGTAGATATTTATGATGGTTATATCTTCCTGTTGGATTGCTACCTTTATCAGTATGTAGTGACCTGCTTTATATTTTACTGTAGTCTTTGTTTTAAAGTCCATTTTGTGTGATATAATTATTGGTACCCCAGCTTTTTTTTTTTTTAATTTCCATTTTCATAAAATATTTTTTTTTCCATCCTTTTATCTTTAGTCTATGTGCATCTTTTGTTTTAAGGTGTGTCTCTTGTAGACAGCATATGTACAGGTCAGGTCCTGTTTTCTTATCCAAGCAGCTACCCTACTGCTTTTGTTTGGGTCATTTAATCCATTTACATTTAATGTTATTATTGATATGTAGTTGTTTATTGCCATTTGATATGTAGTTGTTTATTGCCATTTTATTTTTTAAAGCTTTATTTCTCTTTTGCTATATTTTTTTCCCACTTTGATCTGTTTACTATAGGCCCCTTAACATTTCCTGCAGCATTGGTTTGGTTGTAATGAATTCCTTGAGTTTTTTTTATCTGGGAAGCTTTTTATTTCTCCTTCAATTTTAAATGATAGCCTTGCTGGATAAAGTAGTCTTAGTTGTAGGCTCTTGTTCTGCATTATTTTTAATATTTCTTGCCATTCCCTTCTGACCTCAAGTGATTCTGTTGAGAAGTCGGATGTCATTTTTATGGGGGCTTCTTTGTAGGTGATAGTCTTCTTTATTTTAGCAGCTTTTAATATTTTCTCTTTCTCGCTTTGCTTTGATATTTTAATTATGATGTGTCTTGGTGTAGGTTCTTTTGGGTTTCTCTTTAATGGAGTTCTCTGTGCTTCTTGAACTTGTGAGACCCTTCCTTGGATTAATTTAGAGAACTTTTCAGCTATGATTTGATTGAATAAAGTTTCTATTCCTTGCTCTTTCTCTTCTTCTTCAGGAACCCGTATGATGCTGATGTTATTTCTCTTCATGTTGTCACAGAGCTCTCTCAGAGTTTCCTCAGACTTTTTTAGTCTCTTTTCTTTTTTCTGCTCTACTTTCATTCCTTTCTTCATCTTGTCCTCCAACTTGCTGATTCTATCCTCAGCTTCATCCATCCTGCTTTTAATTCCTTCCTTTGTGATCTTCATTTCTTATATTATATTTGTCACCTCCGACTCATTTTAAAAAATATTTCAATGTCCTTTTTTATACTTGCTATCTCTTTATTTAGGTGTTTGTAATGAACATCCATTGTTGTTCTAAGATCCCTAAGCATCCTAACAATCAT
Organism: Saccopteryx leptura; assembly: GCF_036850995.1. Lineage (NCBI taxonomy): Eukaryota > Metazoa > Chordata > Mammalia > Chiroptera > Emballonuridae > Saccopteryx > Saccopteryx leptura. Next base: position 189,856,884 of record NC_089504.1, read on the forward strand.
TATTCTGAACTCTGCATCTGGCAGTTTGGTTATTTCCATATCACTCAGTTCCTTTTCTGGAGGTTTCTCTTGTGGTTTTATTTGGATTGCACTTCTCTGTCTTCTCATTATGTCTGTGTGTTTGGGTGTGTTTGTAGGGCTGTTTGAATCTAGGTTTGGTGTTGTCTGCCTCCAATTTTCAGTTGTGTTATTTCTAAGTCTTCTTCGGTTGATATCAGCTGTTATTTGTAATCCACTTTCGGATTTGGGCTACTTTGAAGTCTTGATTTATTTGTTTTCTTCTCAGTTGTAGTCTTGTTTACTAATCTCAGCAGGAGGCTTATTTGAAACTGTATCCAGGAATAGGGTGGGTGTAACTGAGACTCCGAAGGCCTGATCTGCTAGTTACTCTCTCTGGGAGCTGGGTGCTTTCTCCACTTCAGTAGGGGGAGGTGTATCTCAGATCTCCATGGAGACCTGAGTTACTGCCCCTCCTCCCCACTTCTTGTTTTCAGCTGTGTCTTGTTGCACTGATTGGAGCTGGAGAGATGTCTGGAGATGTATGATCTGGAAGCACTTTAGTCTTGTGTTATGTGGAAGGATCAGTCCCTGCCCCAGCTATGGCCGCCTCCAGCCCTGGATGAGTCAGCTTCTCAGGTCCTTCCATGCATTCCTCTGCCAGTCACCATCTCTCTCTCTCTCCCCCCTTTTCTTTTGGAAGATTAGCCAGCCCTTTCAACATACCTCGTTCCCAGGTCCCCAGGAAAGATGCTGTGAGTGATATTTACTACTGTTTTCCTTAGAATGAGAGCTCTTCTGGGCTCTCAGCCTCACACCCTCTTTGTTCCTGTAATCAGGGGAGACACACCACTCCTTGGTGCTTTCTACCAAGCTCTGTGTGGCTTCTTCTTTGCTCTTTGGTTTTTGAGAGCTTGTCTTGTAGTCTGGAGTTGGTTTTTCATGCTGATTGTTCCTAAATTGATTTGTAATACAGTTTGGTGGTGTGAGCTGGGAGTCTGTGCATCTGCCTATTCCGCTGCCATCTTCAGGTCTCTCAATATTTGGTATTTTAGATAATAATTTAAAAATTTTTATTTTCAAATATATATTGTTACAGTATAAAAATATACTGAAAACAAGTGATAATGGTAATATTCCTTTTCATTTTTGATCTTTGGGAAAAGTTCCCAGTACTTTATGATTTGAAAGGTATTCTTTATCAGATTATGGGAAGTTTTTTCTATTTCTGCTTTGCTAAAAGTTTTTAATTTTTAATTCACAGTGTTGATTTTTATCTAATGATTTTTCTGAATTTACTAAGATGATCATGCAATCTTTTTTGTTATTGTGGTGAATTATGTTGTTATTAATTGGTTAATTTCTAAGTATTAACCTGGCTTTTCAATGAAACATGGTTCTAATTTATTGTCCTTTTTCATTGCTAAATTGGTTTGCTAATATTATGTTTAGATCTTTGCATCTAAGTTCATGAATATACTGTGTGTCTGTAAAGTCATGGTGCACTTTTGACTGGTCACAGGAAAGCAACAAAAGATGATAAAAATGTGAAATCTGTACCAACTAAAAGGAAAACTCTCTCAGTTTCATACCTATTCAGTGTAGTTAGATGTGGGCTCATGCACAGATTTTTTAGGGCTCCTTTGGTAGCTATCCTGTATAGCTTCTATAGACTCATCACTGACTGATAGCCTACCAGAACAGGGTTTCTCCACCAAACTGCTGGTTTCCTTCAACTGCTTATCTCACCGAGTAATGTTATTCCTATGTGGTGGCACTTTGTTGTAAATGCGCCGATATTCACATTGCACTTTGATCATGAATTCGAATTTAGTAAGCCACAGAACATACTGAACTTTCCTCTGTACTGTCCACATCTTGACTGGCATGGCCGTGGGCTTCTCTGCTGTATACGGTGTTATGTCATCATCGACGCTTCAGCACATGCTGCCACATCATCCTACAGAAACAGGGAGGGTTTTCTTTTTATTTGGTGCAGATTTCACATTTCTATCATCTTTTGTTGCTTTCCTGTGACCAGTCAAAAGTGCACCATGACTTTACGGACACACTGTATTTTTGTGTGTGACAGAGACAGAGAGAGGAACAGATAGGGACAGACAGACAGGAAAGGAGAAAGATGAGAAGCATCAATTCTTTGTTGCGGCACCTTAGTTGTTCAGTGAATGCTTTCTCATATGTGCCTTGACCAGGGGGGCTACAGTGAACTTGGATTTAAGTTGGTGAGCTGTGCTCACACCAGATGAGCCTGCAGTGAAGCCTGTGACCATGGGGTTTTGAACTTGGGTACTCTGCATCCCAGTCCAATGCTATATCCACTGCAGCGCCGCCCGGTCAAGCTTCATTACCTTTCTTATAATGTTTCTTATGAGGTTCTGTGGGCCTTATAAAATAAAATGGAGACTGTTTCCACTGTTTTTTTTTGTTTGTTTTTTTAATAATTACATTTTTTAATGGGGTGACATCAATAAATCAGGATACAAATATTCAAAGATAACAAGTCCAGGTTATCTTGTTGTTCAATTATGTTGCATACCCATCACCCAAAGTCAGATTGTCCTCTGCCACCTTCTATTTTGTTTTCTTTGTGCCCCTCCCCCTCCCCCTTTCCCTCTCCCATCTCTCCCATTCCCCTCTCCCCCCCGTAACCACCACACTCTTATCAATGTCTCTTAGTTTCACTTTTATGTCCCACCTATGTATGGAATATTGCAGTTCCTGTTTTTTTCTGATTTACTTATTTCGCTTCGTATCATTTTATAAAGATCCCACCATTTTGCTGTAAATGTTCCGATGTCATCATTTCTTATGGCTGAGTAGTATTCCATAGTGTATATGTGCCACATCTTCTTTATCCAGTCATCTATTGACGGCCTTTTTGGTTGTTTCCATGTCCTGGCCACTGTGAACAATGCTGCAATAAACATGGGGCTGCATGTGTCTTTACGTATCAATGTTTCTGAGTTTTTGGGGTATATACCCAGTAGAGGGATTGCTGGGTCATAAGGTAGTTCTATTTTCAGTTTTTTGAGGAACCACCATACTTTCTTCCATAATGGTTGTACTACTTTACATTCCCACCAACAGTGTATGAGGGTTCCTTTTTCTCCACAGCCTCTCCAATATTTGCTATTACCTGTCTTGCTAATAATAGCTAATCGAACAGGTGTGAGGTGGTATCTCATTGCAGTTTTGATTTGCATTTCTCTAATAGCTAAAGAAGATAAGCATCTTTTCATATATCTGTTGGCCATTTGTATTTCTTCCTGGGAGAAGTGTCTGTTCATATCCTCTTCCCAATTTTTATTGGATTGTTTGTTTGTTTGTTGTTGAGTTTTATAAGTTCTTTGTATATTTTGGATATTAGGCCCTTATCTAAACTGTTGTTTGAAAATATCATTTTTCATTTAGTTGGTTTTCTGTTTATTTTGTTATCAGTTTCTCTTGCTGAGCAAAAACTTCTTAGTCTGATGTAGTCCCATTCATAAATTTTTGCCTTCACTTCTCTTGCCTGTGGAGTCAAATTCATAAAATGCTCTTTAAAACCCAGGTCCATGAGTTGAGTACCTATGTCTTGTTCTATGTACTTTATTGTTGCAGGTCTTTTGTTTAGATCTTTGATCCATTTTGAGTTAATTTTAGTACAGGGGGACAGACTGTAATCCAGTTTCATTCTTTTGCATGTGGCTTTCCAGTTTTCCCAGCACCATTTATTGAAGAGGCTTTCTTTCCTCCATTGTGTGTTGTTGGCCCCTTTATCAAAAATTATTTGACTATATATATGTGGTTTTATTTCTGGAATTTCTATTCTGTTCCATTGGTCTGAGTGTCTATTTTTCTGCCAATACCATGCTGTTTTGATTGTCGTGGCCCTATAATAGAGTTTGAAGTCAGGTATTGAAATGCCCCCAGCTTCATTCTTTTTCTTTAGGATTGCTTTGGCTATTCGGGGTTTTTTATAGTTCCATAAAAATCTGATGAATTTTTTGCTCTATTTCTTTAAAAAATGTCATTGGAAGTTTGATGGGAATTGCATTAAATTTGTATATTGCTTTGGGTAATATAGCCATCTTGATTATATTTATTCTTCCTAGCCAAGAACAAGGTATATTCTTCCATCTCATTATATCTTTTTCGATTTCCCTTAACAATGGTTTATAGTTTTCATTATATAAGTCCTTTACATTCTTTGTTATGTTTATTCCTAAGTATTTTATTTTTTTTGTTGCAATCGTGAAGGGGATTATTCTTTTGAGTTCCTTCTCAGTTGTTTCATTGTTGGCATATAGAAAGGCTATTGACTTCTGTATGTTAATTTTGTATCCTGCGACCTTACTGTATTGGCTTATTGTTTCTAGTAGTCTTTTTGTGGATTCTTTGGGGTTTTCGATGTATAGTATCATATCATCTGCAAAAAGTGATACCTTTACTTCTTCTTTTCCGATATGGATGCCTTTTATTTCTTTGTCTTGTCTGATTGCTCAGGCTAGAACCTCTAGTACCACATTAAAGAAGAGTGGAGAGAGTGGACAACCCTGTCTTGTTCCTGATTTAAGGGGGAAAGCCTTCAGTTTAGTGCCATTTAATATGATGTTAGCTGATGGTTTATCATATATGGCCTTTATCATGTTGAGATATTTTCCTTCTATACCCATTTTGTTGAGAGTCTTAAACATAAAATTGTGTTGTATTTTATCGAAAGCCTTTTCTGCGTCTATTGATAAGATCATGTGGTTTTTGTTCTTTGTTTTGTTGATATGGTGTATTACATTAACCGTTTTACGTATGTTGAACCATCCTTGAGATTCTGGGATGAATCCCACTTGATCATGATGTATTATTTTTTTAATATGTTGTTGTATTTGATTTGCTAGTATTTTGTTTAGTATTTTAGCATCTGTATTCATTAGAGATATTGGTCTGTAGTTTTCTTTTTTTGTGCCATCCTTGCCTGGTTTTGGTATGAGGGTTATGTTGGCTTCGTAAAATGTGTTTGGAATATTGCTTCTTCTTCAATTTTTTGGAAGACTTTGAGTAGAATAGGAACCACGTCTTCTTTGAATGTTTGATAAAATTCGCTGGTATAGCTGTCAGGCCCTGGACTTTTATTTTTGGGGAGGTTTTTAATGGTTTTTTCTATTTCTTCTCTACTGATAGGTCTGTTTAGGCTTTCTGTTTCTTCTTGACTCAGTCTAGGAAGGTTGTATTTTTCTAGGAATTTATCCATTTCTTCTAGGTTGTTGAATTTAGTGGCATAAAGTTTTTCATAGTATTCTACAATAATTCTTTGTATATCTACGGTGTCCGTGGTGATTTCTCCTCTTTCATTTTGGATTTTGTTTACATGAGTTCTTTCTCTTTTTTCCTTGGTAAATCTTTCCAGGGGTTTGTCAATTTTGTTGATCTTTTCAAAAAAACAGCTCCTTGTTCTATTAATTTTTTCTATAGTTTTTCTGTTCTCTAATTCATTAATTTCTGCTCTGATTTTTATTATCTCCTTTCTTCGGCTGGTTTTGGGTTGTCTTTGTTCTTCTTTTTCTAGTTCCTTAAGGTGGGAAGTTAAGTGGTTCACTTGGGCTCTCTCTTGTTTGTTCATATATGCCTGAAGTGATATGAACTTCCCTCTTATCACTGCTTTTCCTGCATCCCATAGATTCTGATATGTCGTATTGTCATTTTCATTAGTCTGTATATATCTTTTGATCTCTGCACTTATTTCTTCTTTGAACCATTCATTTTTTAAAAGTATGTTGTTTAGTTTCCACATTTTTTTGGGATTTTTTTCCTCTTTTTTGCAGTTGAATTCTAGTTTCAAGGCTTTATGATCAGAAAATATGCTTGGTACAACTTCAATTTTTCTGAATTTGCTGATGTTTTTGTGGCTCAACATATGGTCAATTCTTGAGAATGATCCATGTACACTGGAGAAAAATGTATACTCAGTCACTTTGGGATGAAATGTCCTGTAGATGTCTATCATATCCAGGTGCTCTAGTGTTTTGTTTAAGGCCACTATGTCTTTGTTGATTCTCTGTTTGGATGACCGATCTAGAGCCGTCAGCGGTGTATTGAGGTCTCCAAGTATGATTGCATTTTTGTCAGTTTTTGTTTTAAGATCAATAAGTAGCTGTCTTATATATTTTGGTGCTCCTTGGTTTGGTGCATATATATTAAGAATTGTTATGTCTTCTTGATTCAGTGTCCCCTTAGCCATTATGAAATGGCCATTTTTGTCTCTGAGTACTTTTCCTGTCTTGTAGTCAGCAATATCCGATATGAGTATTGCTACACCTGCTTTTTTTTGGATGTTATTTGCTTGGAGTATTGTTTTCCAGCCTTTCACTTTGAATTTGTTTTTATCCTTGTTACTTAGATGAGTTTCCTGTAGGCAGCATACAGTTGGATTTTCTTTTTTAATCCATTCTGCTACTCTGTGCCTTTTTATTGGTGAGTTTAATCCATTTACATTTAGTGTAATTATTGACACTTGTGAGTTCCCTATTGCCATTTTATATCTTGCTTTCTGTTAGTTTTGTGTCTTGTTTGATCCTTCTCTTTCGTTTTTCTATCTTTTGTTTTTATTTGGTTGTATTCCATACATCTTTCCTCTGTTGCTATCTTATTTATCTCATGTATTTCTGTGGTGGTTTTTTCAATGGTGGTTACCTTTAAGTAATGAAAAGGGTTCCTACCCTGTTCATTGTAGCGCACTATTTTGTGAGAAATTTTGAAATTCATTTTCCTTTGCTACTGTTAATCTCCATCCTCTCCCCCCCTTTATTTTTGTTGTTGTCACAGTTTAAATTTGGTTTTATTGTGTTCTTGATGGAGTTTTACTTGTGGCTTGGTTTTTCTTTGTTCTTTGTATCTGATTGGAGAACCCCCTTTAGTAATTCCTGGAGTGGGGGTTTTCTGATGATAAATTCTCTCATCTTTTCTGTATCTGTGAATGTTTTTATTTCTTTTTCATATTTGAATGATAGTTTTGATGGCTATAGTATTCATGGCTGAAAGTTCCCTTCTTTCAGGAGTTAAAATATTGGGGTACACTCTCTTCTAGCTTGTAGAGTTTCTGCTGAGAAATCAGATGATAATCTAATGGGCCTTCCTTTATATGTTGTATTCTTCTTTTCCCTGGCTGCCTTGAGAATTTTTTTTTTTGCCACTGGTTTGTGCCAATTTTATTATGATATGCCTTGGAGTAGGTTTGTTGGGGTTAAGAAAACTCGGAGTTATGTTTTCTTCTTGAATTTGAGGCTTTGGTTTTTTTCTACAGGCTTGGGAAGTTCTCATCTATTATTTGTTTGAGTATGTTCTCCATTCCATTTTCTCTCTCTTCTCCTTCTGATATACCTATTATTCTTATGTTATTCTTTATGATGGAGTCAGATAATTCCCGTAGGGCTATCTCATTTTTTTTAATTTTTGAGTTTCTTTTTTCTTCTCTCTGTTGTGCCTCAAGTTGCTTGTCTTCTATTTCTTTTTTTTTTAATTTTTCTGAAGCTGGAAACAAGGAGAGAAAGTCAGACAGACTCCCACATGTGCCCGACTGGGATCCACCCAGCACGCGCACCAGGCGCAACGCTCTGCCCACCAGGGGGCAGTGCTCTGCTCCTCTGAGGCGTTGCTGTGCTTCAACCAGAGCCACTCTAGCACCTGGGTCAGAGGCCAAGTAGCCATCCCCAGCACCCGGGCCATCTTTGTTCCAATGGAACCTTGGCTGCGGGAGGGGAAGAGAGAGACAGAAAGGAATGAGGGGGAGGGGCAGATTCAAATGGGTGCTTCTCCTGTGTGCCCTGGCCGGGAATCGAACCTGGGTACCCCGCACTCCAGGCCGACGCTCTACCGCTGAGCCAACCGGCCAGGATTGTCTTCTATTTCACTCACCCTCTCTTCTATGTGGCCTGTTCTATTAGCTAAGCTTGTTACCTTGTTTTTCAGCTCGTGAATTCAGGTTTCATCTCTGTTTGATTTGTTTTTATAGTTTGAATTTCCTTGGATAAATATTATTTGTGTTCATTGAGTTGTTTTCTGAGCTCCCTAAATTGCCTTTCTGTGTTTTCTTGTATATCTCGGAGGACTTTTAGGATTTTTTTCTTAAATTGTCAGTCATTTATCTCCAAGGTTTCCAATATATTAAAGTTTTTCTCCATAGATTTTTTTCTAATCTAGCTGTGTTACCCCTCTTTCTTTTGTATCCTTGATATTCGATTTTCTCTTCCTTAATGGCATCTGAGTGTGGTTTTGTTGATAGTATTAATAAGATTTAATAAAGAATAAAACGTTAAAAAATTAAAAATCATAGAGGTGTTTTTTTAAAAAAATTAATAATGAAATAATGAAAAATAAAATAAAGTAAAAATTAAAAAAAGGAAATTATTCCCCCCCTCCTTTTTTCTCTCCTCTCCTCTCCCTTCTTTTTTGAGAAAATCTTGTGGTGAACTGTGAATTATATTGTACTAAATAGAAAAAACAATGCCTGTAATGGAGGGCCTGAATTGGGGAGAAGTAATAAATGCCAAAAAAAAAAAAAAAAAAAAAAAATCAAAGGGGGCATGGACCCAGAAAAAGCAAATAAGAAGAAGATTTGGGTCAAGAATAAAACGATTTGCTTTTAGATGTTGGTTGACTAAGAGTTATGATGAGAGGAATAAGAAGGAAACAGAAAAATGGGGGGACAAATTAAAAAATTACTCTTGAGATGACGTCAGAATAATGGCGGGGTAAGAAGCGATCCCGATAAATCTCCCTCAAAACTCAAGATCTTCAACCAGAAACAGAAAAACCTATCCTTGGAGCCTCCAGATGTTTCGCAATATACCCAAAGGTATGGTCGAGCAAAAAATTCGCTAAATATATAACCAAACCCTGAAGGAAATAGGGAGTAAGAAATGCTCTGCCTTCCTCACTAACCTAAATGGGGCAGCTTTCTCTGGGATCCGTGAATATAGAAACTGAGGCAGGCAAAGGGGGTGAATAGATTCAGACCGTGGCACAAACGGCCGAACCAGGCTGTAGCACGGAGATCCAAGCCGAGGAAAAACTGATCCTGTGGCAACCCGGGCAATACAAGCTAACACTAGCACCAAACCCAAACAAAGAAAGACACACGGGGCAGCCATTTTACCCGATCTCCTGGTCGGTGCGTGCAGCTACTGGGCGAGAGATTTCTTCCTAAGCCCCAGGAGTGGGTACCCATGTTACCCCACAGAGAGGCAGAGTCAGAGCCCTTTCTGTGGGCCGAAAACGGAATCTTTGGGCAGCCCCAGCGCTCTGGGAAAGCCGTGCACGGGAGGGAGCAAGAACTAATTCCAACTGTGGAACTTTTACGTGCTGGTAGGAAATTCACTCAGAGGGAAACGCGGCCGGCCTCATATCCTGGTCTGCACGCGCAGATAGTGAGCGAGAGATTCCTCTGAGTGCCTCAGCAGTGTGCGCCCGTGTTATCGCACAGAGGGGCAGAGTCAGGGGCCTTTGTGTGGGCCAAAACAGAATCTCAGGTCACCCCAGAGAGTTGCAAAAGCCGTGCACGGGAACAGAGCGAGAGCCAATTCCAATCCTGCAACTTTTCCATGCGGTTGGGGGTTTCACTCAGAGCGTGAGACTGCTGGCCAGATATCCTGGTCTGCGTGTGCAGATAGTGAGTGAGAGTTTCCTCCAAGTGCCCTGGATGTGGGCGCATGCCTGTGTTATCGGATAGAGTGGCAGAGCCAGAGGTATTTGAGTGGGCAGAAAACCCGCCTGATTATGCTAGCAGCTCTGACTGACTGAGCCTTACCCAGAGCCCTGTGCTGAGTGGAAATAGAGTGGGGAGTTGTCAGCTCTTTGAGCCTCTTACTATCCAGGCAGAGGCAGCAGCAAACCCATAGCTGGATTATCAGGCTACTAATTGAGGAAGGAAAGACTAGGAGAAAGGCTCCAGGAACACGGACTCTCTCACTGTCAGAGCCTATAAATGCTAATGAGCCTCGACTGCCAACGAGACTAAAGCACAATACATGACATCGCCATAGAGACTTATCAACTACAAACCTCTACCTGAATGTGCCAAAGGGGCAGAACCCGGGGTACAGAGTCACCGACCAGGAAGAGGGAGAGAAAAGAAAAAGCAAGAAGATAACCTCTCAAAATCAAGAATAATCTGCAGACTTTATAACCTATCCCATTTTATTATATTTGTTCGTTTGTTTCTCTTGTCTTCATTCTTCATATTTTTTTTCCTCCTCCAATTTGGCTAATTAACTCTCTGCCGGTCTTACTCTCTCTACTCCTTGAACTACACTACCCATAAGTGTTACATCTACCATTATCTTTTCTCTCCTCTTCCTTTCTCTCTATGAGGGTTGCACTCCAAAACCCTTAACTCTCTCTCTCTCTCTCTCTCTCTCCTCTTTTTTCTTTTTTCTTCTTTTAGTGGTTCCCTCTTTTTTTCTCTCTTTCTCTTTCTTTTCTTTCTGTATATTAGTTTCTTCCTTTCTCCTTTACATCTCCTCTCATTCAAACCTCAATAACAAACAAATTATCTTATCTGGGACTCAAACTTATGTTTGTGGCATTTTGGGGTTTTTTTACTTCACCTTTTTAACTCAGTAGCAGTGATCCCATCCCTGGCTCTCCATTTTATCTAGTTCTTGTTCCACTAAATACAATAGTAATTTTTTAATTTGTCCTTCCACTTTTCTGTTTTCCTCTTATTCCTCTCATCATAACTCTTAGTCAACCAACACCTAAAAGCAAATCATTTTATTCTTGACCCAAATTTTTTCCTTATTTGTTTTTTGTGGATCTATCCACCTTCTTTTTTCTTTTCTTTTCTTTTTTCTTTTTTTTTCCCCTTTATTACTTTTCCCCAATTCAGGCCCTCCATTACAGGCATTGTTTGTTATAATTTACAGTTCACCACAAGATTTTCTCAAGAAAGAGGGGAAAGGAGAGGAGAGAAAAAAAGGAGGGGGGGAATAATTTCCTTTTTAAAAAATTTTTATTTTATTTTATTTTTCTTTATTTCATTATTAATTTTTTTAAAAAAACAACTCTTCTCAATTTTTTATTTTTTTAACTTTTTATTCTTTATTAAATCTGATTAATACTATCAACAAAACCACCCTCAGATGCCATTAAGGAAGAGAAAATCAAATTTCATGGATAAAAAAGAAAGAGAGGTAATACAGCTAGATGAGGAAAAATCTATGGAGAAAAACTTTAATATATTGGAAACCTTGGAACTAAATGACAGAGAATTCTAGATAGAAATCCTAAAAATCCTCCGAGATATACAAGAAAACACAGAAAGGCAATTTAGGGAGCTCAGAAAACAACTCAATGAACACAAAGAATATATGTCCAAGGAAATTGAATCTATAAAAACAAATCAAACAGAAATGAAAAACTCAATTCACGAGCTGAAAAACGAAGTAACAAGCTTAGCTAATAGAACAGGTCAAACAGAAGACAGGATTAGTGAAATAGAAGACAAGCAACTTGAGGCACAACAGAGAGAAGAAGAAAGAGACTCAAAAATTAAAAAAAATGAGATAGCCCTACAAGAATTATCTGACTCCATCAAAAGGAATAACATAAGAATAATAGGTATATCAGAGGGAGAAGAGAGAGAAAATGGAATGGAGAACATACTCAAACAAATAATAGATGAGAACTTCCTAAGCCTGTGGAAAGAACTAAAGCCTCAAGTTCAAGAAGAAAACAGAACTCCGAGTTTTCTTAACCCCAACAAACCTACTCCAAGGCACATCATAATGATATTGACACAAACCAAAAGCAAAGAAAAAATTCTCAAGGCAGCCAGGGAAAAGAAGAATACAACATATAAAGGAAGGCCCATTAGATTATCATCAGATTTCTCAGCAGAAACTCTACAAGCTAGAAGAGAGTGGACCCCAATATTTAAAGTCCTGAAAGAGAGGAACTTTCAGCCATGAATACTATACCCATCAAAGCTATCCTTCAAATATGAAGGAGAAATAAAAACATTCACAGATACAGAGAAGATGAGAGAATTTATCTTCAGAAAACCCCCACTCCAGGAATTACTAAAGAGGGTTCTCCAATCAGATACAAAGAACAACAACAACAAAAAAACAGAGCCACAAGTAAAAGCTGCAAGAAAAACACAATAAAACCAAATTTATACTGTGACAACAACAAAAGGAAAGGGGAGGAGAAAATGGAGATTAATACTAGCAAAGGATGATGGCGTGCAAAAGTACTCACATAATAGTGCGCTACAATGAACAGGGTAGGGACCCTTTTCATTACTCAAAGGTAACCACCATTGAAAAAACCACCACAGAAGCACATGAGATAAAAAAGATAGCAACAGAGGAAAGATGTATGGAATACAACCAAATAAAAACAAAAGATAGAAAAACGAAAGAGAAGGATCAAACAGACACAAAAATAACAGAAAGCAAGATATAAAATGGCAATAGGGAACTCACAAGTGTCAATAATTACACTAAATGTAAACGGATTAAACTCACCAATAAAAAGGCACAGAGTAGCAGAATGGATTAAAAAAGAAAATCCAACTGTATGCTGCCTACAGGAAACTCATCTAAGTAACAAGGATAAAAAAAATTCAAAGTGAAAGGCTGGAAAACAATACTCCAAGCAAATATCAAAAAAAAAAAAAAAAAAAAAGCAGGCGTAGCAATACTTATATCTGATAATGCTGACTATAAGACAGCAAAAGTACTCAGAGACAAAAATGGCCATTTCATAATGGCTAAGGGGACACAGAATCAAGAAGACATAACAATTCTTAATATATATGTACCAAACCAGGGAGCACCAAAATATATAAGAGAGCTACTTATTGATCGTAAAACATAAAACTGACAAAAATGCAATCATACTTGGAGACCTCAATACACCGCTGACGGCTCTAGATCAGTCATCCAAACAGAGAATCAACAAAGACATAGTGGCCTTAAATACAACACTAGACCACCTGGATATGATAGATATCTAGAGAACATTTCATCCCAAAGTGACTGAGTATACATTTTTCTCCAGTGTACATGGATCATTCTCAGGAATTTACCATATGTAGGGCCACATAAAAACAGCAGCAAATTCAGAAAAATCGAAGTTGTACCAAGCATATTTTCTGATCATTAAGCCTTGAAACTTGAATTCAACTGCAAAAAAGAGGGAAAAAATCCCACAAAAATGTGGAAACTAAACAACATACTTTTATAAAATGAATGGCTCAAAGAAGAAATAAGTGCAGAGATCAAAAGATATATACAGACTAATGAAAATGACAATACGGCATATCAGAATCTATGGGATGCAGGAAAAGCAGTGATAAGAGGGAAGTTCATATCACTTCAGGCATATATGAACAAACAAGAGAGAGCCCAAGTGAACCACTTAACTTCCCACCTTAAGGAACTAGAAAAAGAAGAACAAAGAAAACCCAAAACCAGCCAAAGAAAGGAGATAATAAAAATCAGAGTGGAAATAAATGAATTAGAGAACAGAAAAAGTATAGAAAAAATTAATAGAACAAGGAGCTGTTTTTTTGAAAAGATCAACAAAATTGACAAACCCCTGGAAAGATTTACCAAGGAAAAAAGAGAAAGAACTCATGTAAACAAAATCCAAAATGAAAGAGGAGAAATCACAACGGACACCGTAGATATACAAAGAATTATTGTAGAATACTATGAAAAACTTTATGCCACTAAATTCAACAACCTAGAAGAAATGGATAAATTCCTAGAAAAATACAACCTTTGTAGACTGAGTCAAGAAGAAGCAGAACGCCTAAACAGACCTATTAGTAGAGAAGAAATAGAAAAAACCATTAAAAACCATTCCAAAAATAAAAGTCCAGGCCCTGACGGCTATACCAGCGAATTTTATCAAACATTCAAAGAAGACGTGGTTCCTATTCTACTCAAAGTCTTCCAAAAAATTGAAGAAGAAGCAATACTTCCAAACACATTATATGAGGCCAACATAACCCTCATACCAAAACCAGGCAAGGATGGCACAAAAAAAGAAAACTACAGACCAATATCTCTAATGAATACAGATGCTAAAATACTAAACAAAATACTAGCATATCGAATACAACAACATATTAAAAAAATAATACATCTTGATCAAGTGGGATTCATCCCAGAATCTCAAGGATGGTTCTACATACGTATATCGGTTAACGTAATACACCATATCAACAAAACAAAGAACAAAAACCACATGATCTTATCAACAGACGCAGAAAAGGCTTTTGATAAAATACAACACAATTTTATGTTTAAGACTCTCAACAAAATAGGTATAGAAGGAAAATATCTCAACATGATAAAGGCCATATATGATATACCTTCAGCTAACATCATATTAAATGGCACTAAACTGAAGTCTTTGCCCCTTAAATCAGGAACAAGACAAGGTTGTTCACTCTCTCCACTCTTATTTAATGTGGTACTAGGGGTTCTAGCCAGAGCAATCAGACAAGACAAAGAAATAAAAGGCATCCATATCACAAAAGAAGATGTTAAGGTATCACTTTTTGCAGATGATATGATCCTATACATCGAAAACCCCAAAGAATCCACAAAAAGACTACTAGAAACAATAAGCCAATTCAGTATGGTCGCAGGATACAAAATTAACATGCAGAAGTCAATAGCCTTTCTATATGCCAACAATGAAACAATTGAGAACGAACTCAAAAGAATAATCCCCTTCAAAATTGCAACAAAAAAAATAAAATACTTAGGAATAAACATAACAAAGAATGTAAAGTACTTATATAATACAAACTATAAACCATTGTTAAGGCAAATCGAAAAAGATATAATGAGATGGAAGAATATAACTTGTTCTTGGCTAGGAAGAATAAATATAATCAAGATGGCCGTATTACCCAAAGCAATATACAAGTTTAATGCAATTCCCATCAAAATTCCAATGACATTTTTAAAAGAAATAGAGCAAAAAATCATCAGATTTATATGGAATTATAAAAAACCCCAAATAGCCAAAGCAATCCTAAAGAAAAAGAATGAAGCTGGGGGCATTTCAATACCTGACTTCAAACTCTATTATAGGGCCACGACAATCAAAACAGCATGGTATTGGCAGAAAAATAGACACTCCGACCAATGGAACAGAATAGAAAGTCTAGAAATAAAACCACATATATATAGTCAAATAATTTTTGATACAGCGGCCAACAACACACAATGGAGAAAAGAAAGCCTCTTCAATAAATGGTGCTGGGAAAATTGGAAAGCCACATGCAAAAGAATGAAACTGGACTACAGTTTGACTACTGTACAAAAATTAACTCAAAATGAATCAAAGATCTAAACATAAGACCTGAAACAATTAAGTACATAGAAGAAGACATAGGTACTCAACTCAGGGACCTGGGTTTTAAAGAGCATTTTATGAATTTGACTCCACAGGCAAGAGAAGTGAAGGCAAAAATTAATGAATGGGACTCCATCAGACTAAGAAGTTTTTGCTCAGCAAGAGAAACTGATAACAAAATAAACAGAAAGCCAACTAAATTTGAAATGATATTTTCAAACGATAGCTCAGATAAGAGCCTAATATCCAAAATATATAAAGAACTCATAAAACTCAACAACAAACAAACAAACAATCCAATAAAAAAAATGGGAAGAGGATATGAATAGACACTTATCCCAGGAAGAAATACAAATGGCCAACAGATATATGAAAAGATGCTCATCTTCTTTAGTTATTAGGGAAATGCAAATCAAAACTGCAATGAGATACCACCTCACACATGTTAGATTATCTATTATTAACAAGACAGGTAATAGCAAATTTTGGAGAGGCTGTGGAGAAAAGGAACCCTCATACACTGTTGGTGGCAATGTAAAGTAATACAACCGTTATGGAAGAAAGTATGGTGGTTCCTCAAAAAACTGAAAATAGAACTACCTTATGACCCAGCAATCCCTCTACTGGGTATATACCCCCAAAACTCAGAAACATTGATACGTAAAGACACATGCAGCCCCATGTTTATTGCAGCATTTTTCACAGTGGCCAGGACATGGAAACAACCAAAAAGGCCTTCAATAGATGACCGGATAAAGAAGATGTGGCACATATTCACTATGGAATACTACTCAGCCATAAGAAATGATGACATCGGAACATTTACAGCAAAATGGTGGGATCTTGATAACATGATACGAAGCGAAATAAGTAAATCAGAAAAAACCAGGAACTGCATTATTCCATACGTAGGTGAGACATAAAATGAAACTAAGAGACATTGATAAGAGTGTGGTGGTTACAGGGGCAAGGCGGGAATGGGAGAGGGAAAGGGGTAGGGGGAGGGGCACAAAGAAAACTAGATAGAAGGTGGCAGAGGACAATCTGACTTTGGGTGATGGGTATGCAACATAATTGAATGACAAGATAACCTGGACTTGTTATCTTGGAGTATATGTATCCTGATTTATTGATGTCACCTCATTAAAAAAACAAAATTAGTATAAAAAATTACTCTTGTATTTAGTGCACCAAAAACTAAATAAAATGGTGAGCCAGGGATGGGAGCACTGCTAGTGAGTTATAAAGTTGAAGTAAAAACCCCCTAAAATGCCACAAATATAAATTTGAGTCCCAGATCAGATAATTTGTTCGTTATTGAGGTTTGAATGAGAGGAGACGTAAAGGAGAAAGGAAGAAACTAATTTAGAGGGAGAAAAGAAAGAGAGAGAGAGAGAGAAAAAAGAGGGAACCACTAAAAGTAGAAAAAAGGAAAAAGAGGAGAGAGAGAGAGATTTAAGGGTTTTGGAGTGCAACCCTCATAGAGAGAAAGGAAGAGGAAAGAAAAGATAATGGTAAATGTAACACTTATGGGTAGTGTAGTTCAAGGAGAGGAGAGAGTAAGACCGGCCGAGAGTTAATTGACCAAATTGGAGGAGGAAAAAAAAATCAAGAATAAAGATAAGAGAAACAAATGAACAAATATAATAAAATAGGATAGGTTATAAAGTCTGTGGATTATTCTCGATTTTGAGAGGTTATCTTATTCCTTTTTCTTTTCTCTCCCTCTTCCTGGTCGGTGACTCTTTACCCCGGGTTCTGCCCCTTTGGCATGCTCAGGTAGAGGTTTGCAGTTGATAATTCTCTATGGCGATGTCATGTATTGTGCTTTAGTCTCGTTGGCAGTCGAGGCTCATTAGCATTTATAGGCTCTGACAGTGAGAGAGTCCGTGTTCCTGGAGCCTCTCTCCTAGTCTCCTTCCACAATTAGTAGCCTGATAATCCAGCTATGGTGTTGCTGCTGCCTCTGCCTGGATAGTAAGAGGCTCAAAGAACTGGCAACTCTCCACTCTATTTCCACTCAGCACAGGGCTCTGGGTAAGGCTCAGTCAGTCAGAGCTGCTAGCATAATCAGGCGGGGCTTCTGCCCACTCAAAGACCTCTGGCTCTGCCACTCTGTTCGGTAACACAGGCGGGCGCCCACTCCTGGGGTGCTTGGAGGAAACTCTTGCTCACTATCTGGGCGTGCAGATCAGGAAATCTGGCCAGCCGCCTCACACTCTGAGTGAAACCTCCACCCGCACGGAAAAGTTCCAGCATTGGAATTGGCTCTCGCTCTTTCCCTGTGCGTGGCTTTTTTGGGGCACTGTGGTACCCCGGAGATTCCACTTTTGGCCCACACAAAAGCCTCTGACTCTTCCCCTCTGTGGCATAATACGGGCGCCTACTCCTGGGGCTTTGGAAGGAATCTCTCGCCCACTATCTGCGCGCACCGACCAGGGGATCGGGGAAAATGGCTGCCCACTTGTCTTTCTTTGTCTGGGTTTGGTGCTAGTGTTAGCTTGTATTTCCTGGGTTGCCACAGGCACAGTTTTTCCTCGGCTTGGATCTCCGTGCCACAGCCTGGTTCGACCATTTGTGCCACGGCCTGGATCTATCCACCCCCTTTGCCCACCTTAGTTTCTATATTCTCAGTTACCAGTGGAAGCAGCCCTGTTTAGGTTAGTGAGGAAGGTGGAGCATTTCCTACTCCCTATTTCCTTCGTGGTTTGATTATATATTTAGCCAATTTTTCTCTCAACCATATCTTCAGGTGTATTGCGAAACATCTGGAGGCTCCAAGGATTAGTTTTTCTGTTTCTGGTTGAAGATCTTTTTGAGTTTTGGGGGAGATTTTGGTATCGCTTCCTACCGCGCCATTACTCTGACGTCATCTGTATTATTATTTTTTAAGTGAGAGGAGGGGAGATAGTGAGGCAGACTCCCACATATGCCCCAACCTGGATCGACTCCAGCAACCTCGTCTGGGACCAAGCTTGAATAAGAAGCTATTTTTAGCACCTGAAGCTAATGTGCTCATATGAAATGAGCTATCTTTAGTGCCTGGGACAATGCTCAAACCAATAGAGTTACTGGCTGTGGGAGTGGAAGAGGGAAAGAAGGGGGAGAGGGAGGAAGAAAGAAGCAGATGGTCACTTCTCTTGTGTGCCCTGACCAGAAGTCAAACCCCAGACATTCCTCGGACATTCATATGTAGGGCTAATGCTCTAGTCAATGAGCCACCAGCAAGGGCTAGACATAGGATTGTTTCTCTCTTCTTTTGTATATTTGGTTCGTTCTGTTTTCAAAAAATTATCTATTTAATCTATATTCTAAAATTATTTGCAAATGGTGTTTATAATTTTATAATTATGTTTTTAATGTATGGAATTTCTGTAGTAATGTCCACTTTTTTTTCTTTCTGAGAGAGATTCAGAGAGAGAGAGAGAGAGAGAGAGATAGAGACAGGAACATCAAGCTGCTCTTGTACGTGTCCTGACTGGGAGATCAAACTAGCAACCTCTGCACTCCAGAATGATGCTCCAATCAACTAAACTCTCCGGCCAGGGCTTAATTTTTTTATTCATTGATGGGGGAGCAGGGGAAGGGAAACATCCATCTGCCATTCCACTAAGTTGTGCACTCACTGGCTGTCTCCTCTGTGTGTCCTGAGTGGGGATTGAGTCCTCAACCTTGTTGTTTCAGGATGACACTCTTAACCGACTGAGCTAACCAGCCAGAGTCTTAATGTACACTTTTTATACCTGGTATAACTTATGCATTTTTCCTTTAAATATTAGTTTTTAGGACCCTGGCTTGTTGGCACAGTGGATAGAGCATTGGTCCGGCATGCCATGTCTTGGGTTCCATACTGGTCAGGGCACATATGAAAAGTGATCATTTGCTTCTCTTCTCCTCTTTCTCCCCCTTTTCTCCCTCTTCCCTTCCCATAGCCAGTGGCTCAATTGGTTTGAGCATGGCCCCGGCACTGAGGATAGCTGGGTTGGTCCAAACATTGGCCTCAGGTGCTAAGGATATCTCAGTTGTTTTGAGCTTCTTCCCCAGATGGGAGGTTGCCAGGTGGATCCTAGTCAGGGTACATGCAGGAGACTGTCTCACTATCTCCCCACCTCTCACTTAAAAAAAATTAGTTTTTAGTAGTTTATCAATTTATTAACTTTTTCAAAGAAGTTTGACTTAGTTGATTTTGTCTGTTATAATTTTTATTTCATCAACTTTTGCTCTTACATTTATATTTTACTTTTACTTTCTTGTGTTTAGTTTACTTACTTTAAAGATGTATTTTAAGATGAATTAGTCTACCTCTCATTTTCTTTTGTATTAATTCTTTTTCAAAAATTTTCTTTTATTTTTTATTAGTCACTTATTACCCTAAATATTACAATATGTACCCTTGATTCATTAGTATCAATATAAATCTGTGTTTTTAATTATTTCCTGGACTGTAGAAAACTTTAACCTTATATATTCATCTCACCTTTTCTGTTTTATTGTTATTTATCATGTATTCTAATTCTCTCTATTTTAAATCCCTTAGACATTATTATTACTGTTCTAAGTAATCGTTCTTTTTTAAAATTTATTTATTTTTATTAAATTTAATGCAGTGACGATAAATAAGGGTACATATGTTGAGAGAAAACATCACCAGATTATTTTGACATTTGATTATGCTGTATACCCCTCACCCAAAGTCAAATTGTCTTCCATCACCTTCTATCTGGTTTTCTTTGTGCCCCTCACCTCTCCCCATCCCCTCTCTCTCCTTACCGCTCCATCCCTTCCAACCTCCCCTTAGCATCATATTCTTGTCCATGTCTCTGAGTCTCATCTTTATGTCCCATCTATGTATAGATTCATATAATTCTTAGTTTTTTCTGATTTACTTATTTCACTCTGTATAATGTTAACATTATATGGCCTATTGGCCACCTGTATGTCCGCTTTGGAGAAGTGTCTAGTCATTTCTTTTTCCCATGTAATTGTAAATGATCTGATGTCATCATTTCATATGGCTGAGTAGTATTCCATAGTATATATGTACCAAAGCTTTTTAATCCACTCGTCCTCTGACGGACACTTGGGTTGTTTCCAGATCTTCACTATTGAGAACAATGATGCCACAAATATGGGGGCGCATTTCTCCTTTTGGAGTAGGTCTATGGTGTTCTTGGGGTATATTCCTAAAAGTGGGATAGCTGGGTCAAAAGGCAGTTCGATTTTCAAGTTTTTGAGGAATCTCCATACTGTTTTCCACAGAGGCTGCACCAGTCTGCATTCCCACCAGCAGTGCAGGAGGGTTCCCTTTTCTCCACATCCTCGCCAGCACTTATTCTGTGTTGTTTTGTTGACAAGTGCCATTCTGACTGGTGTGAGGTGATATCTCATTGTGGTTTTAATTGGCATTTCTCTAATGATTAGTGATGTTGAGCATTTTTTCATATGCCTGTTGGCCATCTGTATGTCCTCTTTGGAGAAGTGTCTATTCATCTCTTTTGCCCATTTTTGGATTGGATTGTTTGTCTTCCTGGTGTTGAGATTTACAAGTTCTTTATAAATTTTGGTTATTAACTCCTTATCAGACGTATTGTCAAATATGTTCTCCCATTTTGTAGTTTGTCTTTTTTCTCTTCTTATTGTCTTTAGCTGTGCAAAAGCTTTTTAGTTTGATAAAGTCCCATTTGTTTATCCTGTCTTTTATTTCACTTGTCCGTGAAGATAAATTGGCAAATATATTGCTCCGAGAGACGTCAGAGAGCTTACTGCCTATGTTTTCTTCTAAGATGCTTATGCTTTCATGGCTTATGTTTAAGTCTTTTATCCATTTTGAGTTTATTTTTGTGAATGGTATAAATTGGTGGTCTAGTTCCATTTTTTTGCAGGTAGCTGTCCAATTTTCCCAACACCATTTATTAAAGAGGCTATCTTTACTCCATTGTATTTCCCTACCTTGTTTGTCAAATATCAGTTGTCCATAGAGCTGTGAGTTTATTTCTGGGTTCTCTGTTCTGTTCCATTGTTCTATATGCCTGTCCTTATGCCAGTACCAGGGTGTTTTGAGTACAATGGCTTTGTAGTATAACTTGATATCAGAAAGTGTGATACCTCCCACTTTATTCTTCTTTTTTAAGATTGTTGAGGCTATTCTTGTTCTTTTTGGGTTCCATATAAATTTTTGGAATATGTGATCTATATCTTTGAAGTATGTCATTGGTATTTTAATTGCTATTGCATTGAATTTATAGATTGCTTTGGGTAGTATAGACATTTTAATAATGTTTATTCTTCCTAACCATGAGCAGGGTATGTGCTTCCATTTGTTTGTATCTTCCTTGATTTTTTTTATCAATGTTTTATAATTTTCCGAGTACATATCTTTAATCTCTTTGGTTAAATTTACTCCTAGGTACTTTATTTTTTTGGTTTAATAGTGAAGGGGATTGTTTCCTTAATTTTTCTTTCTGACTGTTTATTGTTGATGTATAAAAATGCCTCTGATTTTTGGGTATAAATTTATATTCTGCCACTTTGCTGAATTTATTTATCAGGTCCAGTAGTTTTTTGACTGAGACTTTAGGGTTTTCTATATACAATATCATATCATCTGCAAATAATGATAGCTTTACTTCTTCTTTTCCAACTTGAATGCCTTTTATTTCTTCTTCTTGTCTGATTGCTGTGACTAGGACTTCCAGGACTATGTTGAATAAGAGTGGTGAAAGGGGCCTTGTTCCTGATCTTAAGGGAATTGCTTTTAATTTTTGCCCATTGAGTATGATGTTGGCTGTGGGTTTGTCATAGATGGCTTTTATCATTTTGAAGTATGCTCCCTGTATTCTCACTTTGTTGAGAGTTTTGATCATGAACGGATGCTGGATTTTATCAAATGCTTTTTCTGCATCTATTAAAATTATCATGTGGTTTTTCTCCTTCCTTTTGTTTATGTGATGAATCACATTGATTTATTTGTGGATATTGTACCAGCCTTGCCTCCCCAGAATAAATCCCACTTGATCATGGTGTATAATTTTTTTTATATATTGTTGGATCCAGTTTGCTAATACTTTGTTGAGGATTTTAGCATCTATATTCATCAGGGATATTGGCCTATAATTTTCTTTGTTTGTGTTGTCTTTGCCTGGTTTTGGAATCAGTATTATGCTCTCCTCATAAAAAGAGCTTGGAAGTCTTTCTTTCTCTTGAATTTTTTGAAATAGCTTGAGAAGGATAGGAGTCAGTTCTTCTTTGAATGTTTGGTAGAATTCACTTGTGAAGCCATCAGGCCCGAACTTTTATTTGTTGGGAATTTTTTGATAACTGTTTTTATCTCATTTGGTGTAATCGGTCTCTTTAGGTTTTCTGATTCTTCCAAATTGATTTTTAGAAGATTCTATGTTTCAAGGAATTTTTCCATTTCATCTAGGTTGTCTAGTTTTTTGGCATACAGTTCATAGTATTTTCTTACAATATTTTTTATTTCTGTGGTGTCAGTTGTTATTTCTCCACTCTCATTTATAATTTTATTTATTTGAGTCCACTCTCTTTTTTTCTTGGTGAGTCTAGTTAAAGGTTCATCAATCTTGTTTACCTTTTCAAAGAACCAGCTCCTAGTTTCATTGATCCTCTGTATTGTTTCTTTAGTTTCTATGTTATTTATTTCTCCTCTGATCTTTATTATTTTTTTCCTTCTACTACATTTGGGCTTTACTTGCTGTTCTTTTTCTAGTTCTTTTAGATGAAGGGTTAAGTTGTTTATTTGAGCTTTTCAAGTTTCTTAAAGTGTGCCTGTAGTGCTATGCACTTCCCTCTCAGTACTGCTTTTGCTATGTACCATAAATTTTGAGTTGTTGTATGCTCAATGTCATTCGTTTCTAGAATTTTTTTATTTTTTCTTTGATCTCATTCTTAATCCATTCATTATTTAACAACCTGCTATTTAGTTTTCATGTGTTTGAGAATTTTTGAGCTTTTCTATTGTGGTTCATTTCTAGTTTCATGCCATTGCGTTCAGAGAAAGTGCTTGATATGATTTCAATCTTTTTAAATTTGTTGAGACCACTTTTGTACTTTAACATGTGGTCTATCCTAGAGAATGTACCATGAGCACTTGAAAAGAATGTATATTCTGCTGCTTTTGTTTGACAAGTTCTGAAGATATCTATTAAATCAGGTTGATCTATTGTGTCCTTTAAGTCTGCTGTTTTTTTGTTAATTTTCTTTCTTGAGGATCTATCTAGTGATGTTAGTGGGGTATTTAAACCCCCTACTATTATAGTATTGCTATTGATCTTGGTCTTTATACCCATCAAAGTCTGCTTTATATATTTAGGTGCTCCTATATTAGGTGTGTAGATATTTATAGTAGGTATATCTTCCTGTTGGATTGCTCCTTTTATCATTATGTAGTGGCCTTCTTTATCTTTTACTATATTATTTGTTTTTTTTTTAAATTTTTTTTTGTATTTTTCTGAAGCTGGAAACGGGGAGAGACAGCCAGACAGACTCCCGCATGCGCCCGACTGGGATCCACCCTGCACGCCCACCAGGGGTGACGCTCTGCCCACCAGGGGGCGATGCTCTGCCCCTCTGGGGCGTCGGTCTGCCATGACCAGAGCCACTCTAGCCCCTGGGGAAGAGGCCAAGGAGCCATCCCCAGCACCCGGGCCATCTTTGCTTTGATGGAGCCTTGGCTGCGGGAGGGGAAGAGAGAGACAGAGGAAGGAGGGGGGGTGGAGAAGCAGATGAGCGCTTCTCCTATGTGCCCTGGCCGGGAATCGAACCCGGGTCCCATGCACGCCAGGCCGACGCTCTGCCGCTGAGCCAACTGGCCAGGGCCTATATTATATGTTTTAAAGTCAATTTTGTCTGATATAAGTATTTCTATCCCAGCTTTTTTGTCATTTCCATTTGCATCATATATTTTTTTTCCATCCTTTTATCTTGAGTTTATGTGCATCTTTTGTTTTAAGGTGTGTCTGTTGTAGACAACATATTTACGGGTCCTGTTTTCTTATTCATGCAGCTACCCTATGTCTTTTGATTGGATCATTTAATCCATTTACATTTAACGTTATTATTGATTTGTAGTTGTTTATTGCCATTTTATTCTTTAAAGCTGTATTCCTCTTTTGCTATGTTCTTTTCCCACTTTGATCTGTTTACACCATGCCCCTTAACATTTCCTGCAGCATTGGTTTGGTTATAATAAATTCCTTTAGTTATTTTTTTGTCTGGGAAGCTTTTTATTTCTCCTTCAATTTTAAATGATAGCCTTGCTGAATAAAGTAGTATTGGTTGTAGGTTCTTGTTCTGCATTACTTTGAATATTTCTTGCCATTTCCTCTGGCCTTATGTGTTTCTGTTGAGAAATCTGATGTCATCCTTATGTGGGCTTTTTTGTAGGTGATATCCTTTTTTTCTCTAGCAGCTTTTAATGTTTTCTCTTTATCACTTATGTTTGTTATTTTAATTATGATGTGTCTTGGTGTAGGTTTTTTTTTTTGTTTCTCTTTAATGGAGTTCTCTGTGCTTCTTGAACTTGTGAGAGTTTCTTCTGCATTAATTTAGGGAAGTTTTCAGCTATGATATTATTGAACAAAGTCTCTATCCCTTGTTCTTTCTCTTCTTCTTCAGGAACCCATATGATGCTAATATTATATCTCTTCTTGTTGTCACAGAACTCTCTAAGAGTTTTCTCAGACTTTTTGAGTCTCTTTTCTTTTTTCTTCTCTACTCTCTTTCCTTCATTCAAATTATCCTGCAACTCACTGATTTGATCCTCAGCTCTATCCATCCTGTTTTTAATTTCTTCCACTGTGGTCTTCATTACTGATATTGTGTTTGTTATGTCCAACTGATTCTTTTTTAATATTTCAATATCCTTTTTTATACCTGCTATTTCTTTATTTTGGTGTTCTAATGACCATCCATTGTTGTTCTAAGGTCCCTAAGCATCCTTACAATCATTATTTTGAACTCCGCTTCCAGAAGTTTGGTTATTTCAATATCACTCGGTTCAGCTCCAGAATGTTTCTCTGTGGTTTCATTTGAATTGCACTTCTTTGTCTTCTCATTTCTGTGTTTGGGTTTTTGCTTGTAGAGCTGGTTGAGTCTAGGCTTGGTGTTGTCTGCCTTCAATTTTCAATTGTGCTATTTCTAGGTCTTCTTGTGTTGGCATCAGCTATTATTTGTAATCCACTTTCAGTTTTGGGCTGCTTTGAAGTCTTGATTTGTTTATTTTCTTAAAAAGTGATAATCTTGTTTACTGATCTTAGCAGGGGGCTTCCTTGAAACTGTATCCAAGAATTCTCTGGGTGTAACATGAGACTCTGAAGGCCTCTTCCACCAACTAATCTCTCTGGGGGCATGGTGTTTTCTCAGCTTCAGTAGGCGGGGTGTATCTCAGAAATTCATGGAGACCTGAGTTACTGCCCCTCCTCCCCACTTCTTGTTTTCAGCTGTGTCTTGTTGCACTGATTGGAGCTGGAGAGATGTCTGGAGATTTGTGATCCGGAAGCAATTCAGTACTGTTTTGTGAAAGGATCAGTCCCTCTTTCAGCTATGGCCACCTCCAGTACTGGATGAGTCAGCTTTTTTAGGTTGTCCCTGAATTCCTCTGCTCCTCACAGTCTGTCCCTCTTTCTCCCCTTTCCACTTGGAAGATAAGCGAGTCCTTTCAACACACCTTGCTCCCTGGTCAACTGGCAAGTGGCTGTGAACAGTATTTTCTGCTTTTTTTTTTTCTGGAGTGAGAGCTCTTTTGGGCTCTCAGCCTCACTCTCCCCATCGTTCCTATAAGCAGGGGAGATTCAGGCACTCCCTACCAGGTTTGTTGTGGCTTCTTCTTTGCTCCTTGGTTTTTGAGAGCTATTCTTGTAGTCTAGAGTTGGTTTTTCATGCTGATTGTTCCTAAGTTGATTTGTATTCCAGTTTGGTGGTGAGAGCTGGGAATCTGTGCATCTGCCTACTCTGCTACCATCTTCAGGTCTCCTAAGTAATCATTTTTGTTGTTGCATAAATGAATTTTATGTGAGAATGTTCTTTATCTCTACCCAGGGTTATTCATTAAGCACTCAATATGTGACTTCATATTTTTCTTCAGTTTTGGGAAACTCTCCACTATTACCTTTGAAAATATGGCTTCCATCATATTTTCTCTCTACATCCCTCTGGAGCTCCAGTTGGACATGATAGTTGGATCATACGTCATGGGCTTTTTATGTGCTTTCTCTATTTTCCTTCAGTTGTTCTCTCCCAATTTCAGTCTGAACATTTTCTACTTTCCTGTCTTCCTGTTCACACCTGCTGTGTCTAATCTACATCTAATCTTTGTCTAATCTATCAAATCTGTTTATTAATTTCTTAATACCAATGTATATTTTAGTTTTAGAATTTCTGTTTAATTCTCTTTAAAGATGCTAGCTTTCTGGTGTGATACTATTTATTTCACCATCTATTTTCTTGAACATTTTATTCCAAAGGTAGTTCAGATATATAATAACCCTAATATTTAAATCACCTGTGGTACTGTTTGTATTATGTTTTCTGAAGTCTCAGATTTTAGATATTGTCTTAGATCCTGGTATAGCTGATAATAATTTATGTGTGTGTGTGTGTGAGACAGAGACAGAGAGAGAGACAGAGAGAGGAACAGATAGGGACAGTCAGGAAGGGATAGAGATTAGACAAATCAATTCTTCCTTGCAGCACCTTAGTTGTTCATCGACTACTTTTTCATATGTGCCTTTACCAGGGGGCTACAACAGAATGAAAGACCCCTTGCTCAAGCCAGGGACCTTGGGCTTCAAGCTAGCAACCTTTGGACTCAAGTAAGCAACCATGGGGTCATGTCTATGATCCCACACTCAAGTCAGCAACCCTGTGCTCAAGTTGATGAGCCCGCGCTCATGCTGGCGACCTGAAGGTTTCAAACCTGGGTCCTCCGCATCCCAGTCTGATGCTCTATCTACTGCACCACTTCCTGGTCAGGCTATAATAATTTTTGATTGATGTCGGATATTATAAATGAAAAAAAATTCATTATATCTAGAAAAATATGCCATATATTATAAATGTGGATAACATTATTTTCTAAGGAAAATTTTATTTTCTTCTGGTGGGAAGTTTGCTTTGCTATGTTAGGGACTGAAATGATCTGAAGGTAGGTTTCCATGTTTATAAGAACATCTGATTTCTGGTTTGCCCTCACTACTAAGACTCGGTCTTCAGGAGTATCAGTGGAAATCTTGTCATGTTTTCTAAGGTCTCTCCTCCTGGTCAGGTGTGACATAGCTGTTTAGCTGCTTGACTGCTGCTTTCTGCTTGGTATCTTGGCCTCTTCTCATGTAGCTGAGACACTGGCAAATGCCTCAAGAAGAAAAGGGGTGCAGGTTAAGGGCCACTTTGTTTCTGGATCTTAGCTCCTCAAGTCCTGGCTGCTTTCATTACCCTGATCTTCAGTTTTTGTCTTTCTGGCCTCATAAAAATGCTGAGCAGTTCGAGCAGAGGCAATTACCTGGATTTAAAGTTTCAGACTGAGATGTCTTGCAGCTGGATTTTGTGCTTTCGAAAACCTTTCCACTCCCTGTGTGCTCATGCTCCCACAGTGAGTCCTTTGGGGCTCCAAATGAAAAGGCTCATGTCTCTGCCAAGGCTCCTCAAACTCAGGCCTCAAGTTTAGTCTTTCTCTACTTAACACTGAAGGCTGTGCATAGCTCTGGGTGGTTTCTCAGTCTCTTCACAGCTCTTTGGGCTTGCATTCTCCACCTCTCTCCCTGCATTGTTGGCAGAGAGGCAAATTCCTTGAAAAAAAAAAAAAAAGCAGCTTCTCCCATCAGCTTTGCATCCCTGAGCTTTCTTTCTCTCTTATCCTTCAAGTCCTAAAGTCCAACTGTCTGTTTCCTATTCCTGTGAGACTGCTGGAAGCTCTGAGCTGTCACTATCTTTTCAGATTCTCACCCACACCTTTTACAAATCGGTAAATGTCTTACAAGGAGAAGAGGTGAGAAAGTCAAGCTTATTCATTGCTTTTCTCTGAGATTTTGGCTTCTTAAGTCTGGGATGCCTGTTTGTCCTTGATGGCTACAAAAGCTGAATGATAATGATAATAATAATAATAATAATAATAATAAAACTTTATACAGTTGTTACTGTATTGGGTGTGAG
Organism: Saccopteryx leptura; assembly: GCF_036850995.1. Classification (NCBI taxonomy): domain Eukaryota; kingdom Metazoa; phylum Chordata; class Mammalia; order Chiroptera; family Emballonuridae; genus Saccopteryx; species Saccopteryx leptura. Next base: position 189,885,417 of record NC_089504.1, read on the forward strand.
GGTTGGATTGGTACAAGCTACTTTATCTTAGCTGGAAACAAATTTGAAAAGCTAGGTTTTCCTGCCAAAGAGAAAGGCTTTCTATATTTACAGAAGTTTCTCTTTATGCATCAACAATCAGGTTTGATCAATCTATGAATAACAGAGTTTTATTATAAGCCATGGTACAGAGGACAGAACATAATGGAGATGTTCTCAGCAGGTGGGAGTAAGATGCAGAAAGTTTGCCACCATAGGAGGAGGGGGCATTTTTTTCAGAAGCAAAGTTAAGATGAACATTTAGTCTGGATTTTTCAGGGATTCTGTTCTCACCAACTTGGGCTTTGGCTTAAGGATTCATAAAAATAAGAATAGATGCATCTAGAATGTTATATGAAAAAAAGTAAGCTACAAAGCATAAACGAGTTACAAACCACTAGATGATTGATACTCAAAGACAAGCAAAATGAATAATTGTATTTTTAAAGCACATCTACCCACATCATAAATTCATGTACTATACATAAGCAAAGGAATGATGAACAGAAAATTCAAGAGAGCTATTACCACTTGGTAGAAGCGAGTAGAGGAGATTAGGATGGGACCATTAGGGAACTTCAGCTATATTGATTATTTTTCATTTTTTAAGTTGGGTGGTGGATTCATTAACATTTATCATGATGCTCTCTTACCTATCTAAGATTATTTTGCATGGCTCAAATGTATCAAGGTGAAAAATGCAAAAGAAAAAAGATAAGAGAATTCTGGGCAGAATCAACTGTGTATTAATAGTGACCAGTGAAGAATTCCTTCTGGGGTCAGACCAGCCACCTGCAGCAAATTTCAGTGAATTCCAGAGGACAGTCCAAAACCCACACAGATCTGAGGTTTCCCTCCCCCCAGATGTCCATGGGCCACGGAAGCTCCTCATGGACTCAAATGCAATCTTGAAAAGGGCAAGGGAAGAGGAGGAAAATTTCCAAATCAAGCATTCACTGAAAGGAGACTGAAGTAAACCCAAATGGGGAGATTTAGTTATTTTTCATTAGCAAGTTCTCCTCATCTGGCCCCCAGGTCAAATCATCAAGGAAATGCACAAGCTCTGGAGCAAGCTAAGATCTATTTCAGAATATAAAAATAAAATAAAATAGCCCTGGTCGGTTGGCTAAGTGGTAGAGCGTCGGCCTGGAGTGCAGGAGTCCTGGGTTCGATTCCCAGCCAGGGCACACAGGAGAAGCACCCATCTGCTTCTCCACCCCTCCCCCTCTCCTTCCTCTCTGTCTCTCTCTTACCCTCCTGCAGCCAAGGCTCCATTGAAGCAAAGTTGGCCCAGGCACTGAGGATGGCTCTGTGGCCTCTGCCTCAGGCACTAGAATGGCTCTGGTTGCAACAGAGCAACGCCCCAGATGGGCAGAGCATCGGCCTCTGGTGGGCGTGCTGGGTGGATTCCGGTAGGGCGCATGAGGGAGTCTGTCTGCCTTCCCATTTCCAACTTCAGAAAAAAGAAAAAGAAAAAAATAAAATAAAATCTTTATTTTTATTGTGCACTATTGGTGTCGTCGATATGAGTAAATTTTTGAACCTGCTAGGCTGTGTGACAATGATCAAGTCTCTTACACTGTCTTTAGCAGAGTGGGAAGGTGATTACATGATCTCTGAATTTCCTTCTAGGTCTGTGAGCCTAAGTGTCAGGGAGAGCCTTAATTCTCTTGAGCAGCGGTTCTCAACCTGTGGGTCGCGACCCCAGCGGGGGTCGAACGACCAAAACACAGGGGTCGCCTAAAGCCATGGGAAAATACATATTTATTATACAATACCTTTTTAAATAAAATATGTATTTTCCAAATATGTATTTATTATACAATACATTTTTAAATAAAATATGTATTTTCCAAATATGTATTTTCCAATGGCTTTAGGCGACCCCTGTGTTTTGGTCCTTCGACCCCTGCCGGGGTCGCGACCCACAGGTTGAGAACCGCTGCTCTTGAGCATTTGTGGTTATGTTTTCTTTATTTTTCATTCTCTGATATGATACAGAGATGCCATAATTTTAAATATATAACCATTGCTGGTACCCCCATTGGATCTCTTACTTCATAAAGATAAATCACTTTGGAATGATTTTTATCTTTCTCAGTAAGTTGTTTGTTTTTCAGAGGGCTTTGTAAGGGGGGGGGGGGGTAAAAGTCAAGAATAATGAAAGTTAAATACAGCTTCCAAAGGATTTATCAGGTAAATGTTATGGATTGTTGTGATTTAATTTATGGGATTAGTTTGACTTTCAATTACCAGGCATCAAATTCAATCACTTTATATTTTGAACTCTGTAACTAGAACTTCTTACACTCGATCTTTCATCTGGAGAGGGATTATCAATAATTAGACACTGTGGCCTTATTGATCAGCTAATCAATACCCACATTAATCACCAGTAGTCTAAAAACAATTCACTCTTTGTATTAAAAGGAATCAGTGTGATCAAATTAGCATCTTTTGCTTCAAGCTGAGCAAAGCTGTAGCATTTCAAAGGGAAGGCAGGAGCTGAAGGAGGACATATGCACAGACTCAGAACTAGGTTGACTGATGCTACAGAAAAACAATCTAACAATAGTCAAGTTTTGATTATTTGTTTTTACTTTTGGTTTTGTTCTGATATTTGTACCATTTAATAAAATGACTTCACTGTGAAAAGTGGGACAAATGGATATGATCTACACTGTAATAAATGTTCTTCATTCTTGTAATTAGACCAAAAGCTATTCTAAGTTGCAAAGAAAATCCAGGTATTTCAGTGATTCTAGAAAAATAGCATCTGTTTAATAAATGTGAAAATGATTTGTTAACCATTAAGAATCAAGAGTATTTCTATTTTCCAATGTACACCTAGCACCTTAAACAAGCTCCAGATTCTCTCTTCTTTTCAGAGATGTGGTTCATTGGGTTTCAAGTTAAAGCAATGTGGTGGGTGGGTGCACAGAGCTGGTCTTCGGCTAGTCCATGCAGGCTTTGGATACACCATCTCTCAGGCTGTCATTCAAACCAGTGGCTGTCAAACAAGGTCACAGATTCACTCAATTACTTTTAATAATCTGGCATTACTTTCATATGAATAATTTATAATCTCAGAAGTATGAGACAATCATTTATGGTTAATCACTGTGAAAAAACAAGACACATGGTTTGGGGGCTGTTTTTATTACCAAGTGGTGTCCATACAGTTGTAGGAAGTTAAAGTAAAAAGAAATTAAAGTGGATTTTTACTGTAAAAGATCATATCAGAGGCAGAAATGATATATCATAGATGAGAATAATACTGGCTGTCTCTTTAAATTTACTCATTAGAAACACCACACCATAGTTTATAGTAGCATTCTGGCGGTTTCTTGAAGTCAGTCATTTTCACTCCCTGAGGAAATAAAATATGGACTCGTTGGGTCTTTGAGTCTCGGTTCCTATTGGGAATACAACAATTAAGTATCATTTTTTAATTTTCATTTTGAGTTTTAAAGAATAAAAGCTATTTTATCAATGTAAGAATTTGGGAAATTAGATGTATACAATGAATAAAAATCACCTTTAATCACTCCAGATAATTTTTACAAAAATAAGATCATAATGTATAGTTTTATTATCTTTGATTATTTCCCACATTTAAAAATAACTTTGAAACTGTAATTTTTAATGATTAAAAATGCTCCACAGTATAAATGTTAGATAATTTATGCCCCTTACATTTAATAATTTTTGTTTTTTCATTTAACTCTTTGATGAAAAATATTTTTTTAAAAGACTTTATTTCAATTTAGAGAGAGGTGTGAGAGAGAAAGAGGGAAAGAGACAGAAAAGGGGAGGAGCAGGAAGCATCAACTCCCCAATATGCTTTGACCAGGCAGGCCCAGGATTTCAATCTCAGCATTCCAGTTCAATGATTTATCCACTGCGCCACCACAAGTCAGACAAGAATTCTTGAACATAAATTTTTATTTATATTCTGATGATTTCCTCATAATAGACACCCAGGAGTGGAGTGTAAAAAGTAAGAACTTTTTATACATCTTGATATGTATCACCAAAATACTTTCCAGAGAGTTTATAAGACTACGAGCAATGGGAATGGGTATCACCTTAGACAAATTTTGCCAAATTGTTAAGTTAAAAGATAGTATATCACTGTTTTAATTTGCAATTTGTGATTAATAGTAGCTGAAAAATTTTTATGTGTTTATTATTTATTTATACTTATTCTTCTGAGAAATGTCTCTTAGTGTTCTTTGGCTCTATTATTCTTTTGTGTGGTTGGTACTTCCCTTATTTATATGTAAGATCTCTTTATATAAAAGATATTGACTCCATTTCATATTTTTAATTTATCTATACATTTTATAATGGAGAGAACCATGTAAATTCTGTAAATATCTCATTAGGTAAAGATGGTGGATTCTAAATCTCAAGTGATGAAATGTGGTTTATAAAATTGTATAATTAATATCTGTTTGTAGTCAACATCTTTAATTTACTTAATCAGTAGATACTTATTAGATATCTACTGACATGTGTGTGTTTAAAACAATATATATTTATAAATATGAATACTTATATTTGTATATATAAAGCAAATATTTGTTATATATATTTTCATAATTTTTGGAAATAAAAAATAATCATCTTATAGCACAGATTTCCTCACAATATAGCTGAAAACTCAATTCAACATAAGCTTGGTACTCTGAAGACAGACTGGCAGATGCTTCAGTTACCATTACGTGGCAAGACACACACTAAGCTGGGGGACAGGGCAGCTTCTTCACCCTCACAGCCTCGACGCCTGCAGGTAAATTTACTTTCTTGTGTGATGTTAGGAATCAAGTGAGATAATGAAGGCAGACGCTTAACAGAGTGACTCACAAATAGTAAATGCTCACTAAATGCTAGTTATTTTAATGGTAAACATTTTAGTGCTACTTTTGAGAAATAAAAATAGTAATACCTTTATGTTAAGTTCAAGGACTCAATATACAATAACTTGGAAATAAAACCACAAGGCTGCCAATTCATAAGATAAAGAAATCTGATTTAGAAATTAACAAAACCTCCTAAACTTATGACAAAAAGGAAAATAATTTGAAAAAAAGAACTATTGCATGAAGTCGTCTTGCCTGAGATGCATCACAACCTTTCTGTGTCGTTCTATCCCCATCTGCTTACGTCAGACTTTAATGTGACTCAATGCACTGTGACTTTATGCTTTGTGTTTAATGCATATTATTACTCTTCAATATTCATAGTTCTCAGTATTAAAGGATTAATTTAAGCAAATTGTATTTGTGTGCCACTGAGATATTGGTGGACCTCTGAGAAGATACCTAGCAGTCTCTGTGAATGTGGCATTTCTTTAGACAAGCTTGAAGTACTGATCCAAGTGAGATGCTCTTATAAGCAGGGTTTTGTCATATTGGAGGAAAGCTGCACCATGACAGTGTCTTACATGTTTTTTTCTAATGAATGACCTTGAGAAAAGTGTTTTTCTAAATTAAATAAACTTAAATTAAAGAAAATAGCAAGTGACGTCACGGAAATGGCGCCGTGAGCAGCGCGTCCGACAGATCTCCCCAAAATCACAACAAATTTATCAACTAGAAACAGGAAAATTTATCTTCGGAGCATTCCGGAGTTCCACACAAACTGAAAGCGAAGGGACTGTTATCACTTGGATCTGGGAGACGAGGGTGTGGAGGAAGCTACCGCAGGGACGTTCATTCAAGCCACGAGGAAGTGCGCCTGTGGTGGTGTGCTATCAACAAGACCACCCTCAGATGCCAATAAGAAAGAGGAAATCGAATATTATGGATACAAAAGAAAGAGAGGTAACACAAATAGATGTGGAAAAATCTATGGAGAAAAGACTTAACATATTGGAAGCCTTGGAGCTAAATGACAGAGAATTTAAAATAGAAATCTTAAAAATACTCAGAGATATACAAGAAAACACAGAAAGGCAATATAGGGAGATCAGAAAACAACTCAATGAACACAAAGAATATATTACCAAGGAAATTGAAACTATAAAAACAAATCAAACAGAAATGAAAAACTCAATTCACGAGCTGAAAAACGAGGTAACAAGCTTAGCTAGCAGAACAGCCCAGATTGAAGATAGGATTAGTGAAATAGAAGACAAACAACTTGAGGCACAACAGAGAGAAGAAGAAAGAGACTCAAAAATAATAAAAAACGAGAAAGCCCTACAGGAATTATCTGACTCCATCAGAAAGAATAACATAAGAATAATAGGTATATCAGAGGGAGAAGAGAAAGAAAATGGAATGGAGAATATACTCAAACAAATAATAGACGAGAACTTCCCAAGCCTGTGGAAAGAACTAAAGCCTCAAATTCAAGAAGCAAACAGAACACCGAGTTTTCTTAACCCCAACAAACCCACTCCAAGGCACATCATAATAAAGATGACACAAACCAATGACAAAGAAAAAATTCTCAAGGCAGCCAGGGAAAAGAAGAGTACAACATATAAAGGAAGGCCTATTAGATTATCATCAGATTTCTCAGCAGAAACTCTACAAGCTAGAAGAGAGTGGACCCCAATATTTAAAGCCCTGAAAGAGAGGAACTTTCAGCCAAGAATACTATACCCATCAAAGCTATCCTTCAAGTACGAAGGAGATATAAAAACATTCACAAATACAGAAAAGATGAGAGAATTTATCAACAGAAAGCCCCCACTCCAGGAAATACTAAAGGGGGTTTTCCAACCAGATTCAAAGAACAAAAGAAAACAACACCACAAGTAACAGCTCCACCAAGAACACAATAAAACCAAACTTAAACTGTGACAACAAAGGAAAAAAAGGGGGGAGAGAATGGAGATTAACAGTAGCAAAGGACGATGAAGTGCAGAAATACTTATAAGATAGGGTGCTACAATGAATATGGTAGGTACCCTTTTCATTACTTAATGGTAACCACCCTAGAAAAAACCACCACAGAAGCACATGACTTAGAAAAGGTAGCAACAGAGGAAAGAAGTATGGAACACAAACAAACAAAAACAAATGATAGAAAAACAAAAGAGAAGAATCAAACTAGATACAAAACTAACAGAAAGCAATTTATAAAATGGCAGTAGGGAACCCACAAGTGTCAATAATTACACTAAATGTAAATGGATTAAACTTACCAATAAAAAGACACAGAGTAGCAGAATGGATTAAAAAAGAAAATCCAACTATATGCTGCCTACAAGAAACACATCTAAGCAACAAGGATAAAAACAAATTCAAAGTGAAAGGCTGGAAAACAATACTCCAAGCAAACAACACCCCAAAAAAAGCAGGTGTAGCAATACTCATATCTGATAATGCTGACTACAAGACAGAAAAAGTACTCAGAGACAAAAATGGTCACTTCATAATGATTAAGGGGACACTGAATCAAGAAGACATAACAATCCTTAATATATGTGCACCAAACCAAGGAGCACCAAAATATATAAGACAGCTACTTATTGACCTTAAAACAAAAACTAACAAAAATACAATCATACTTGGAGACCTCAATACTCCGCTGACGGCTATAGATCGGTCATCCAAACAGAGAATCAATAAAGAGATAGTGGCCTTAAACAAAATACTAGAACACCTGGATATGATAGACATCTACAGGACATTTCATCCCAAAGCGACAGAGTATACATTTTTCTCTAGTGTACATGGAACATTCTCAAGAATTGACCATATGTTGGGCCACAAAGACAATATCAGCAAATTTAGAAAAATTGAAATTGTATCAAGCATATTTTCTGATCATAAAGCCTTGAAACTAGAATTCAACTGCAAAAAAGAGGGGGAAAAACCCACAAAAATGTGGAAACTAAACAACATACTTCTAAAAAATGAATGGGTCAAAGAAGAAATAAGCGCAGAGATCAAAAGATATATGCAGACAAATGAAAATGAAAATACGACATATCAGAATCTCTGGGATGCAGCAAAAGCAGTAATAAGAGGAAAGTTCATATCACTTCAGGCCTATATGAACAAACAAGAGAGAGCCGAAGTAAACCACTTAACTTCACACCTTAAGGAACTAGAAAAAGAAGAACAAAGACAACCCAAAACCAGCCGAAGAAAGGAGATAATAAAAATCAGAGCAGAAATAAATGAAATAGAGAACAGAAAAACTATAGAAAAAATCAATAAAACAAGGAGCTGGTTCTTTGAAAAGATCAACAAAATTGACAAACCCTTAGCAAGACTCACCAAGGAAAAAAGGCACAGGACTCAAATAAATAAAATCCAAAATGAAAGAGGAGAGATCACCACAGACATCATAGATATACAAAGAATTATTGTAGAATACTATGAAAAATTATATGCCACCAAATACAACAATCTAGAAGAAATGGATAAATTCCTAGAACAATACAACCTTCCTAGACTGAGTCATGAAGAAGCAGAAAGTCTAAACAGACCAATCAGCAGGGAGGAAATAGAAAAAACTATTAAAAACCTCCCCAAAAATAAAAGTCCAGGCCCAGACGGTTATACTAGTGAATTCTATCAAACATTCAAAGAAGACTTGGTTCCTATTCTACTCAAAGTCTTCCAAAAAATTGAAGAAGAAGCAATACTTCCAAACACATTTTATGAGGCCAACATAACCCTCATACCAAAACCTGGCAAGGATGGTACAAAGAAAGAAAACTACAGACCAATATCTCTAATGAATACAGATGCTAAAATTCTAAACAAAATACTGGCAAACTGAATACAACAACATATTAAAAAAATAATACATCATGATCAAGTGGGATTCATCCCAGAATCTCAAGGATAGTTCAACATATGCAAAACGGTTAACGTAATACACCATATCAACAAAACAAAGAACAAAAACCACATGATCTTATCAATAGATGCAGAAAAGGCTTTTGATAAAATACAACACAATTTTATGTTTAAGACTCTCAACAAAATGGGTATAGAAGGAAAATATCTCAACATGATAAAGGCCATATATGATAAACCATCAGCCAACATCATTTTAAATGGCATAAAACTGAGGACTTTCTACCTTAAATCAGGAACAAGACAGGGTTGTCCACTCTCTCCACTCTTATTTAACGTGGTGCTAGAAGTTCTGGCCAGAGCAATCAGACAAGACAAAGAAATAAAAGGCATCCATATCGGAAAAGAAGAAGTAAAGGTATCACTTTTTGCTGATGATATGATCCTATACATCAAAAACCCGAAGGACTCCACAAAAAGATTATTAGAAACAATAAACCAATACAGTAAGGTCGCAGGATACAAAATTAATATACAGAAGTCCATAGCCTTTCTCTATGCCAACAATGAAATATTAGAAAACGAACTCAAAAAAATAATCCCCTTCACGATTGCAACAAAAAAAATAAAATACCTAGGAATAAACATAACAAAGAATGTAAAGGACCTATATAATGAAAATTACAAAGCATTGTTAAGGGAAATCGAAAAAGATACAATGAGATGGAAAAATATTCCTTGTTCTTGGATAGGAAGAATAAATATAATCAAAATGGCCATATTACCCAAAGCAATATACAAATTTAATGCAATTCCCATCAAAATCCCTATGAGATTTTTTAAAGAAATGGAACAAAAAATCATCAGATTTATATGGAACTATAAAAAACCCCGAATAGCCAAAACAATCCTAAGGAAAAAGAATGAAGCTGGGGGCATTACAATACCTGACTTTAAACTATATTATAGGGCCACGATAATCAAAACAGCATGGTATTGGCAGAAAAATAGACACTCAGACCAATGGAACAGAATAGAAAGCCCAGAAATAAAACCACATATATATGGTCAAATAATCTTTGATAAAGGGGCCAACAACACACAATGGAGAAAAGAAAGCCTCTTCAACAAATGGTGTTGGGAAAACTGGAAAGCCACATGCAAAAGAATGAAACTCGACTACAGCCTGTCCCCGTGTACTAAAATTAATTCAAAATGGATCAAAGACCTAAATATAAGACCTGAAACAATAAAGTACATAGAAGAAGACATAGGTACTAAACTCATGGACCTGGGTTTTAAAGAACATTTTATGAACTTGACTCCAATGGCAAGAGAAGTGAAGGCAAAGATAAATGAATGGGACTACATCAGAATAAAAAGTTTTTGCTCAGCAAGAGAAACTGATATCAAAATAAACAGACAGCCAACTAAATGGGAAATGATATTTTCAAACAACAGCTCAGATAAGGGCCTAATTTCCAAAATTTACAAAGAACTCATAAAACTCCACAATAAACAAACAAACAATCCAATAAAAAAATGGGAAGAGGACATGAATAGACACTTCTCCCAGGAAGAGATACAAATGGCCAACAGATATATGAAAAGATGCTCAGCTTCATTAGTTATTAGGGAAATGCAAATCAAAACTACAATGAGATACCACCTCACCCCTGTTAGATTAGCTATTATCAACAAGACGGGTAATAGCAAATGTTGGAGAGGCTGTGGAGAAAAAGGAACCCTCATTCACTGTTGGTGGGACTGTAAAGTAGTACAACCATTATGGAGGAAAGTATGGTGGTTCCTCAAAAAACTGAAAATAGAACTACCTTATGACCCAGCAATCCCTCTACTGGGTATATACCCCCAAACCTCAGAAACATTGATACGGGAAGACACATGTAGCCCCATGTTCATTGCAGCACTGTTCACAGTGGCCAAGACATGGAAACAACCCAAAAGCCCTTCAATAGAAGACTGGATAAAGAAGATGTGGCACATATACACTATGGAATACTACTCAGCCATAAGAAATGATGACATCAGATCATTTACAGCAAAATGGTGGGATCTTGATAACATTATAAGGAGTGAAATAAGTAAATCAGAAAAAAACAAGAACTACATGATTCCATACATTGGTGGAACATAAAAATGAGACTAAGAGACATGGACAAGAGTGTGGTGGTTACCAGGGGTGGGGGGAGGGAGGACAGGGGGAGAGTTAGGGGGAGTGGGAGGGGCACAGAGAACTAGATAGAGGGTGGCGAAGGACAATCTGACTTTGGGCGAGGGGTATGCAACATAATTTAATGACAAAATAACCTAGACATGTTTTCTTTGAATATATGTACCCTGATTTATTAATGTCATCCCATTACCATTAATAAAAATTTATTTAAAAAAAAAAAAAAAAAAAGAAAATAGCAGTGATTGAAACTGTATGACCTCCAGTAGCAACTCAGAAAACATACATGGTGATGAGTCTGGGGGATAGTGACTGGTCTGATTAAAAGTGTGTACACATTATGCCTCCTGGAAACAGAGCTCAGAACTATGAAATGAGAAATAAGTACAAGTTTTTATGAAGGCACAAGCAATAATGGGCACTTGACTAAAATTTCAAGGCCTTTCCTTTTCTCATCAAAATCCAATTGATTGATGAGTTTTTATATTCTTATTCTTAATATTTCTACTAAGTTTTTTCTCTTGACATCTGGCTTATTTTGGACAATGGAAAATAAAAAACAAGCCCTGGCCTGTTGGCTCAGTGGTAGAGCATCGGCCTGGCATGTGGAAGTGCCGGGTTTGATTCCAGGTCAGAGCACACAGAAGAAGCGTCCATCTGCTTCTCCACCCTTTCTCCTCTCCTTTCTCTCTGTCTCTCTCTTCCCTACTGCAGCTCATTGGAGCAACGTTGGCCCAAAGCTGAGGATGGCTCCACAACCTCTACCTCAGATGCTAGAATGGCTCTAGTTGCAATGGAGCAACGGCCCAGATGGGCAGAGCATCACCCCCCTAGTGGGCATGCTGGGTAGATCCTGGTCAAGCGCATGTGGGAGTTTGTTTCTCTGCCTCCCCACTTCTCACTTCAGAAAAATAAATAAATAAATAAATAAATAAATAAATAAATAAATAAATAGGAAAAGAAAATCAGAAACAAATTTGCTGTCTTAGCAATTTCTTTGACATCAAAGCTGTCTTAATTTCTTGACAGTTGAAAAATGGTTCTTGTTTTTAACCACCATCTTTAGAATATTTGTGGATTTCAGCATCAAAATAAGTCAAATATTAATGTATTATAATACATGAATAAAACAAGAATTTGTCAGGTGATACTAATAATAAGCAAACAAACAAATAAGGGAGAAGAGAAACTCATCCCTATGGAAGAAATCAAACTCATGAAAGCAGACAGAAGGAGAATTGATGAAGTAAAAATAATCACCATTTTGTAAACAAGAAAATAATGATTAATAAATGCTAAAACTAGTGGCTCAAATTTTGATGAGGAATGGGTTTTAAAGTTTCAAAGGATTGTTTCAAAATAACTTCCTAAATAATTTATTAATTAGATAAAGAAAATGATAATCTTACAGTGGAGAAACTGGTAGATACCACCTTTACCAAATGATCAAAGTAAGGGCCACTGTTAATGGGACAAATCAATAGTATATATGAGCCTCCTCATATGATCCCCTGGGAAGGGCACAGAATCATTTTTGTGGTACTCCTGGTAAAAATGCATAACCTGAATCTAATCATGAGGAAACATCAGACAAGTGCAAGTTAGGGGCATGCCAGAAAACAATTGGCTTGTTCTCTTAAAATAATGTCAAGACCAAGAAAGATGAAGAAAGACTGAGTGACTGACTGGGTTAAGATAGAATAAAGAGACATGAGAACTAAATGCAAAATGTGATTCTGAATTGGATCCTGAATCAAATGGGATAATTGTTATAAAAGACATTACTGGCACAATCAATGAAAATGGAATATGGCATGGAGATAATAGTATTGTATTATTCAATTTTCTGATTTTGATTTTATCATTATTTATGATATAATATTTGTTCATGGGAGGTACACAATGCACAATGGATTTTTAACAAGTAAAGGGGACTTACATATACAATGCATTTTGAGATTGTTTAGAATAATAAGTATATATATATATATATATACATATATGTACCATATTTCCCCATGAGAAAAATGTATTACATAAAGTTATTGAACTCAAGTTTTATACATCATAAAATTTATACAACTCCTCATCACTGTCAAAACTCCCATCCATTAGCTTGTCCTCATCTGTGTCTGATGACAAATCACTGTCTTCATATATTGCCTCGTCCTCAGTTCCATCTGTGGCATTTGAAATGCCACACTTCTTAAATGACTTGACAACAATCTCAATCTTGATATTATCCCAGGATCTTTTCACCCAGGTACAAACTTCTTCTATAGTTGGTTTCTTCACCTTCCTGCTGGTGTCAAATTGTCCCCAGAAGACTTCATCCATTGGTTCCATTTGTCTCTCATGGCAGCTTTGAAGGGTTTGTTAACACTGACATCAAGTGGTTGGAGCTGTGATGTTAAGTCTCCGGGTATGACGGCAAGTTTTGTTTTTTTGCTCTGCAGCAATCTTCTTTGTGTTTTTTGTTATGTGTGCCCTGAACTGATCAAGCACCAATAGGGCAGGTTTGTGTAAGAGCCCACCTGGTCTCCTTCTCCACACTTTCTGAAACCAGATCTTCATCCCATCCTGTTCCATCCAGCCCTTGTCATGAACGTGGACAATCACTCCTCAAGGAATGTCTTCTTTTAGCATTGGTTTGCGTTTGAAAATCAGCATAGGAGGCACCTTGGTTTCATCAGCACAACAAGCTAGAACAGCTGTATAATGGCTCTTTTCATGTCCACTTGTCTTCACAGTTACAGTTTTCACCCCCTTCTTATCAACAGTTCTGTTACTTGGGACATCAAATTGAAAGAGGACTTTGTCCATATTTGCAATCTGTCCCAACTCAAACTGATGTGTCTTTTGACATTGAAACAAATGAAATTCAAGGACCTTCTGCTTATAGCTTTCAAGCATCTTTTGGGCAAGTCTGCTGCATGTACTCATGCTTAGTCCATTCTGTTTCATGAACCTGAAGCACCAATTGTATCCTCCTTTGAAATCAGTAACTTTTTTTTCATCAGCAATTCTTGCCTCATGCTGAACCATCTTTGTGGACACAGGAATTCCAATTGCCCTTTACTCTTCAATCCATATCTTCAATTCCCTCTCTAAATCAGGCCATTTTACTGACTCGCCTCTCTGGCCTTCTTCTGCTGTGGTGTTACAATAGGGTTTCTTCTTCCCGTAGCCAGTCTCGGATTGATTTCTCAGTTGGACGAGGGCCACACTTATGTTCAGCAGCACAATTTCCATTCACTTTTGCAAACTGGATCACTTTTAACTTTAATTTAGCACTATGTGAAAATCTTTTCTGAGCCATTTCTGGGCAGAACGTGGCAAAACGTAACCTACTGTAATATATTGGTAACAAGTGCGAAACAATGAGCGCAAAGACAACAAGCACGAAGAAGTGTGAAATGCAAGTAAAAAAAATCTACAACCACTGTATAAGACGCATCTAGTTTTTAGATCCCAACTTTTTCAAAAAAGGGTGTGTCTTATGCATGGGATATGGTGTATATGCATATAGATGTACATGTGCATGCATAAACATACACACTATGGGGCAGGGAGAAAGAAAGGCAGCCTGCTCAAATAAATAGCCCTTTTCTCAGAGGTAGAATTCTTTGAGGAAAATGTGGTTTAAGCTACCAGAAAAATGTGAGGATAAATTGTAATTAGTTGCATAGTAATTATTTTCTCTCCCACGCTCACTGGCTAAGTATATTTGTGTGAGAATGCAGGCAGAGGTGGGTAGTTGCCTGACATTGATTTTGGGACTTCTTTTGACTAAATGACTGGAGAGATTTTTAAGGGGCCAGTGATCTTTTCTGGAAAATCAGAATGTAACTTCTCTTCACATAGTGGTCTTAAACACTTGCCTTTTGACAGGTATTATATGTGTGCTTTTATTGTTTGTTGTTGAAACTATAAAATTGGATTTTTAAATTTGAATTTTTTCTTTTACCTTTTTAGTTAGGAACAATTTATTCAGTTTACTTTATTATGAATTCTGTTAGTCCTTCAATGGATAATAGAAGGAGCTGTCAATAAACCTCAGTCTCATTTTTTTTCCACCTTGATCTTTCACTATTACTTGCTCAATGTAGTAATAAAATATTGGGTTAAAAACTCTTCTTACCAAAACAGATTTTATAATTGAGCCTTAAAAGATATATTTCATCACTAGTATTAGACACATACACTAGGAGAGGCTGTATGTCAAAAACTCAGAAGGGGGATGAGATGATCTAATATATCTAAAGGCAAGCCCATTTCAGAAAGTTCTCCTGTGCCAACATCAAGACCACCATCTCCTGTGGTCTTGGGGACAGAAGACTTTGGCTTTAGTCTCAGTTTGATCACACATTATGTCCTTGGACAAGCTGCTAAGTCCTGCTGACCCTTAGTCATCTGAAATGTCTCTAATCCACCTCACAAGAGGTTAATAAACATTAAATGTGAGAAGGTATGTGAAAAGTAGATAGCATAGATCAGACCTAGACTAGGTACTCAGCAAATGCTTTGTCTTGGTTAATTCTTACACTCAACAATTCTCTCATAGCTGAACAAGGCAGAGAGAGGCCCTGGCTTCAAGGTTCTGCTCAATGCAGAGTGGTTAAACAATTAAGCTTAGTTTGCTCTCCATGGGATGTGAAACGCGATAAACTGGAGCCTTTTTGAAGCTTGTGCTGTCTGTCCAGTTAGGGTTGGACTCAATCTGGAAAGTTCCCATAACTTGCCAAAAATGAAGCATGATTTAACTCTCCCTCTGAAAACACAAGGACTCAGTTTAGATCTTGAAATTGTCAGGGAAGAGAGAACAGGTGCTTTGGTCTTAGAGTAAAGCAGGTGGTAAATTCTACCATGTGAAGTCTAAACTTTGAGGAATTGAAGCTTGGGGCAGAGAAAATTATTTGAGGTTGGAAAATTATTAAATGCTCTCATACAAGGATTGCATGGGGGGACCTTGGCAAAGGATATCAGCATTTCCTATGTGAAGGTCTTAGGAGTTAAGCACATGATAACTTGCTATTCATGGCTTGTGGTATAGAGCATGATACAGGGGGGTCCTTGGGTTATGACAGTCTTGACATATGACATTTCGAGTTTATGATACTCACGCCCATAAAAATTTTTTAAAAAAATTGAGATGTGAGTGTTTTGGCTTACACCATTAGCATTGTACTTACAGACTACATGGGCGAATGAGTTTGGTTGAGCACAGCAGAAGAATACACAGTAATATGTCATGTTTGTGTTTTTATGTTCTAGATTGTGATTTTACAACTATGTTAGGATAGGTAAGTAACTTAGGCTAGGCTGTGTTTCAACTTACACTAAAATTTGGGTTATGTCACCATCATAGAAACAGAACTGTGTTGTAACATGAGGACCTCCTGTATTGGACTTATGTTGACAGTACTATTTTTTAATTTCTTTACTTTCATTATTCTTAGACTAACTAATGTAATTTACTTCTCCCTAAATTAGTAGAACCTCTCCATTTTCAGAATAGTCTTATCTAAAATGGAAGTTCTCCAAACAAAATCAAGTAAAAATATCTGCCCTTGAATATGTTTAGATTTGATATAATGCATATCTTTCTTATTTGTACATATCACTTGTTTTCATTACTCAGAATATCTATAATTAAGTTTTAAAGTCAGCACAGTTGTATTGAATTTTTAACTTCTTCCTGAATGTGAACTGTTGAATCTCACTGAACTGTATTTAGCATATGTCTTCTCAAAGCAGACACTAATAGTCATATACCCCACAAGTCAGATAGACTTTTAGGAAAGTGGTAAACTACCGAATCACCTCCTCACCAATCATAATACAACTGAACTTGATAGTGTAGTCAATTTACTAATTGGCTTAACCACTTGGGCCTTGGTTTGAGACTTGTAAGGTACTTTGGATATTCAATTTGGCTGAAGCCATAAAAGTCCTTCAAATGTTAATGAAATTTTTGTGTATGTCATTATTACAGTGTTGTGCCAAATAGGTTAATATAGCATTCACCTGTGTATCCTTTTTTTCCCCTGAGGCTGGAAGCATCAGCACTAGCTTCTAGGTAGAAATTAGGATGAGACTTAATTAACTGAAGTTAATCTTAGCTTGATTCAATTCTGAACTAAAGCCTGTTTTAATTTGGCCAAAACTAACATTTCTAGTTTATTATTAATGCCTTTGCAGTTGACAGACAGGAAGGTGTGTTCCAGCTGCAATAATCTTCTTCCTGTTCTGTAGAGCTCTTGGACAGAGCAAACCTCTCTGACTCGCAGGTCTGTGCGAGTACCCAGGCAGGTGGTGTGCTTCTGGGACTGGTTTCAAGGGCTTTGCTCTTGGTGTAATGTGTTTGTTGTCATCTTGAAATTCTGAATAATCTTCGAAAAGAACCCCACATTTTCATTCTGCACAGTGCCCCACAAATTATAGAGCCTATAGACCACCTCCATTCCCAAGTCCATTTACAGAAGTGGCTGAGACACTAGATGGGTGGAATGTGGGGGTCTCCTCTCTCTCTATCTCTCTTTTCCTGAAGCCACACTGGCACAGACAAATGCATCTTCTGAAAGCGGCTTCCTTCTTTACAGTATTATACATGGCAGGGCTTAGATACTGAGGGCAGTAATAGGAACATAAAGAAATTCACAAAACGTTAACTGGTATTGAGCCTGACAAGTTTGTTAAAAACGTTAGTGTTGATAGAGGTTTTTTTTGCACAAAATGAGAGGGACTGATTTTGCACAGTACAAAGTGAGGGTTCTCTTAGGCTCCCTGCATCAGGCTACTTGCCTGTTGACTCTGAAAAATATATCTCTACCTTAAAGTTTTGAGGATATAGGATAAAAGAAAGACTAAATAATTCTTAAGTATTTAAAAAATTCTGAGATTCTATAATTCTTTGAGAAATAGATTTAAAAGAAATAGAGATTTACTGGTTACATGAAAATTATTAAAACAAGCCTTACTTCCTGCAAAACTAGCTACCATTTATTGAGTACTTGCTGTGTACCAGGTGCTGTGCACATATGTTTTTCACTGAGTCTTACATTAGCCCTGTAATGTACGTTATAATTTTCACTGCACTGATGAATCATTGGAAGCTTGGAGAAGTTATGTCAAGGCAGCCAGGACTTACAGTGGTCTGGCTGACTCCTAAGGCCCCATGCATACCTCTGTCCTCTATGGTCTCCCATCAATTACGTGTGCACAGGGCTAACCTCTCAGTCAAGGAAGGACTTGCCCAGGGAGTTGAATGGGAAGGTGACCTGGCTGTGACCCTGCCACTCCATTGATTGCCAAGCTTCATTAGACTGGTATCGTGGCTCGGTGTCTTCTTCTTTACCTCTGTGTGCATTGGGCTTTAAGTTTTTGCCAGCTCAGACAACAGGAGTAACCTTTCCTGATAAAGAAGGACTCCTTGGCAGTGGGCCCATGTTGGGCAAGCTCTGTTTAGTGAGTCCTCAGTATGGGGAGTTTTCTGTGACCCTTAAATGCCTCTCAAAGCTCTGAGATGAATGCAGGAAAGGGACTGGCTGGGGTTCCTTCCCCTCCTGCACCCTCACCCAAGCATGTTATTTGAGGGAGTTTTAGGATGGATTCTATTAATGTATTATTTCACTGTTGCTAATTTTTTATTTTAAAACAAAGGCTACATAAAGAGTTAAAGATATATTATTATCTGTTGTAGATAATTACTTTGCATTTCAATCTATTGTCCATTTAACTAATGGCACAAAGAAAATATGCTGCTCTGGATGCACACACTCAACACGTTGGAGAGATTCACTCTCATAAAGGAATCACCCTGTTGAATCAATGCAGTGGGGTCACTGAGCACATAACTTCTGTCTACATAATTTCAAGCCAGCAGAGGTAGAGAATGCATCTTCTCTAAAAAGGAAAGTTTGTTCTGAAATTCTGAACAGGCTCAAACTGCTATTGGTTCTGGCAAGACTCTCAGTAAAGTGATGTCTGTCTGCTGTCCCCAAAATCGCCAACAATTTTTAAGGTAAAGAGAATAAAATCTTTATTTATTCAAATAAAATAAAAAGTGAGGTAAGGTTTATAAAACATGCAGTGCCTGCCACGTGGTGAGTGTTTGTCTACTGCTGGCTCTTCTGGTGGTGATGGGCTGCCATCTTGTGAGTCGGTTTCCTCATCTGTAACAGGATGATTAGGACAATACCTATGTGGCTTAAGTGTTCTCATTTATAAGATGCACATACTGACTAGACTAATTATAAAATTCCTCCCAACTAATGAAAGCAATGTACAGCTCTTTTATTTTTCTTTTAATGTCTCAACTTCTTCTAGAAGTTTTGCTGAGATGTATTTTTATTTAAAAAATAAATTGATATTCAACCCCAAATCTATAGACATTTAATGTAATTAGTGTCAAAACCAAAATGAGCCTTTTACTTTTTTAAGGCAGGATTTTGAAAACTTGTTCTAAAGTTCATCTGAAAAATCAAGCAACCCAAACAAACCAAGAACATTTTTGGAAAAGAATCGTTAGGATTGGGAATAGGGTGTCTCATCAGGAATCAGTATGAATTATAATGGCTCAAAAAACTAAAATGGTGTTGACACAATAGTAAACAGACAAAAGGATATTATTAAATAGACAATGTTTGAAAAACCATTTAGAAAAAATAAACATATACTCCTACCTTGTATTGTATATAAAAATAAATTCCATATGGATTAAAGATTTAACAATAAAAGGTAAAATGATAAAAACACTTAGAAGAAATTGTGGATAAAAACAATGAAATCTCAGAGTAGAGAACTTTCAAAGCATGACCAAAGGCAGAAACCACAAAGGGAAAGGTGAACATCTGTACATTTAAAACTGCAGAATAACAAAACAGCACAAACCAAGGTAAACATAATGGTAAACTGGGAAAAGTGGTGTTACATGTGACAAGAGGTAAAGGTAAGGAGTGCCTTCAGGAAATAACAGAATTATTACTTCTCTAATAGAAAAATGTGCTAGGGACCCACAGAAGCAATTCAATAAATCAGTGCACATGGCCAATAAACAACTTAAAAAAGTTCTGTGTTACTTCTAAGCAAAGAAAGACAAATCACAAGCAAAACATACCATGTTCAACGGAAGGACTGACAATATCCAATATAAGCAGGGCTGGGAAAAGGCACTGTCAGACCCAGATTACATATCTCTTGACTCGAAAAATCTATTTTTAGAAATGTGTCCTGAAGGAAATGATTGGTTATGTGTGCAATATATGTATGAAGATGTCTATATTGAATTTTAAAATGGCAGTAGAGAATTGGAAACATCTTAAATGCATGGCAGTGGGGGTTGGTACAGTTCTACAATAGAACACCTGCAGACATTTACAGATGTTAATATGGCTATGTATTTACTGGATAGAGAGTCATTATCTATTTTTGAGCTCCCTCACCAAAGCAAAGGACAACACACTATAAAACCCCATAAATTGTTTTTGTGTAAGCTCAGAAATTATTAATAGAGGTTCTCCTGGGGTGGGACTAGATTACACATAATTGTTTACTTTTTTCTGTTTTCAGATATTAAAACAAAATTTCAAAAAGTAATATTATATTTATAAGACTTAGTAAGTTAGAAATAACACTCTAAAGAAAAAACCCAAATACTAAGAGTATTTATAGTAAGGTATTAGAATTATAGGTGCATTAAAAGTTATTTCTCTATTTCCCCAAATTTTTATAGTCAAAAATAGTTTTATTTTTCTTATGCTTAGAAAAATAATTGTAAGGGAAGCAAATAAAGTCTCTATATAAATATATACATACCCACACATGTAAATGTCTAGAACATTATACAACAAAATCTTAATAGTGCTTATTTCTGGACAGTAAGGATAAGTAATTTAAGACAGTTTTCTTTTATTAGCTACATTTATTCATTTTCAAAAACATACATGTATTACTTGTGCTATAAATATAGAAAATTATAGACTAAAGTTCCTTTAATATCTTGCATAGTGTGATTTACCTTTGTTAAATCCACTCTTCCCCCCAAATCCTTCCCCCCCAAATCAGGGAAACTGGGAAGGAGCCTCTTCATGCACACATAACAGTGCTCTCTGTCAGATGGTGAGGAATAACAGTGATCAGGCACCACAAAAACCGGGAGTCCAGAAATGCAAACTTGCAGCGCTTGGGCTGGATGGGGCCTACAGGCATGTTTACATCCTTCTGTTTTTAAAATCTGTTTACTTTACTTGCCAACTCTCAAAATCAGAAGATTTAACATAAACTGACTACATATCTGACTATACTTAAAAACATGAGGACCTGCAGCCTGACCAGGCAGTGGCACAGTGGATAGACCATGAGACTGGGATGCAGAGGACCCAGGTTCAAAACCCCAAGGTCAAGGGCTTGAGCACGGGCTAATCCAGCTTGAGCACGGGGTCACTGGCTTGAGTGTGGGATTATAGACATGACCCTATAGTCACTGGCTTGGCCCAAAGGTCGCTGGCTTGAGCAAGCGGCCATTCACTCAGCTGTAGCCCCCTGGTCAAGGCACATATGAGTAATTAATCCATGAACAACTAAGATGTTGCAATGAAGAATTGATGCTTCTCATCTCTCTCCCTTCCTGTCTGTCTATCTCTATCTGTCCCTCTCTCTGACTCTCTCTGTCTCTGTCAAAAAAAAAAAAAAAAAAAAAAAAAGAAAGAAAGAAAAAAAAACTTGAGGAGCTATAAATCTGGCCCCCATTCCAACATGGCAACAATCAACAGAACAACACTGATCATGAGCTTTCCATTTGCCACAGTCTCCACCACTCACTATGTATCCACAATACTGAGGCAGAGCACCAGCTCCCTCTACTATTGTCTTGTTCTACTGTTACTCTTATAAAAATGCAGTAGGTCCTTGTACCTATATGTTTCTCAAATGTGGGAAAAATAGGCCATAGATCTTTGAGGAATTTTCTTAGAGCTGGCCTGCTGCCATCGTTGCTATTGGCCACCTTGCTTCCTCGGTGATTTAGAAATCAGTTTGTAGTTCTAAATGCAATCCTACCCCTAATTTTCGAAAAAAAAAGGAAACAGGCTCTGAAAGGGAAGCTGAATGTTTAATATTCACTTGGTAACAGGGCCCCCAACAATGACCTTCACCATACACAGGGCTACCTCTGCTACACAAGACTACAGGATCCTGAGACTTAAAGGTACAAATCCTACCCTAAAGGAACATGGCAAGACACACACATTGAAAAAAAGCAAGAACACAGGACAACCCCTGGTACACGTACACCATCGATGGATAGACTACTGTAATAATATACACACAAAAGGCATCACGAGAGGTGTGAAAGCTGGCAAGAGGAGAGGAGAGAGGCAGGGAGCTTCGTGTGAGATCCTTTGAAAGTAGAAAGAAAATGGAAACATTGGTGTTGGCTGAAATGCCAATTATCTCAACAGAAGTAAGAGCCTCTCAGTGGCCACTTGCAGGGAACAACCACAATTTTCAATTCAAGAAAAGATGGCATCAAGGAGCCAGGCCTAAGGAAACATTCTTGTGGGAAAACCCCATGCCAAGGTGAAACCCAGCTCCCACATGGAAGGACAGAGAAACCCAAGCAAAGACAAAAGCCCATGCTCCATATTTCCCAGGACCCCAAATTTACCTCATTTTTAAGAGCATATCCATTTTCTCAAGAGCGTTATTTAGGATATTGAAATTCCTTCTAGCATCACCACGGATGAAAATGATAAAGCCTACAAAAGAAGCTTGACATTAAAAAAATTATACTGTCATTGATTCACAGAGCTGTAGACAGTCAGAGGTGGTATGACAGTAGAGAGCAGGCTGACGATGTATAATATAAGATATTGGCTAAGGAGAGGACACGTGGAAACAGCTGGAGGTGGACTAGCTTAAGAAAGGGAGGGGCAGATGGTGAACAAAGGGGCTTCTCTTTGATCTTCTGTTTACAGAGAAGCAATAGGAACAGCCTGGTTTCTCTCATGCACTTTTTTTGCCTTTAGGACTGAACATTTGTTTTCAATTTTAACAGTTACATTGCCTGCTTTCATTAAGCTATTGTCTAAAATATGGCTGAGGCCCTAACCATTATAATTTATCTTTTGTACTATATAATTTGGAGACATTCAGGCCAGAGAGGAACAGCTGTATTGAAAGGGTGAACTCGACACAGTTTAGAGTTCTACACTGGGCCCGTTCTAAGGTCAGTTTCCTCATAAACTTTGTTATAGCTGCTGGTTTCATTCATTCTATTTGACATATTAAGCTTCTGTATCTTGGCATAAAGGACACAATATTGCAGCATATTGGCAAGCTCATTTGCTTTTCCCAGCTAGTGTTGTGTCCAAATATCAACCCCCAGGGATAAACACGTGTATATCGACTGCAGGAAAATGAAGCTTAGCAGCAGGTGGCCTTTTGCTGCCTAATGAACATGGCAATCTGTTACTATCACCGCAGCACTTTTCACCAGACAATTAGGCAACTAAGCATGTAATTATTCAGGCCAACGAGAAGAGGCTCTCCTCTAATTTCATGTTTTCATTGCTGTTTACTCACCCACACTCCCCTCATTAGTGAGAGATTTTCCAGTCTATGCTAATTGGTTTCAATAACATTCATTTCAGTTGAAAGAGAATGATTCTGTTAATTGAGAATCGAAAGAATCTTTTCATTTTATGTGCGTCCTGCTATGGAAATCTGAGTACCCTCAACAGGTGAGAGCTAATGAAATTAAGTCACACAGCCATTAGTGGTGTAATAGAAATAATGTAATTTATTTTCATTGAAGCATGTGCTATAGGTCCAGAACAATTAATCTAGCTTGAAGAGCATAGTAACTTGGAAAGAAAAATAGATTGAGGGTAAACGAGATGATTTCCCTTAGAATGGCTTGGTAAATTCTTGCTTCAAATCCCTTGTTCACTTGGTACCACTTTCACAAAGTGAAGAGAGTGCATATGTGAAATGACACTTGTCTAATTGTATATGTAAAGCCACGTTATTTCCTATAGGAGCCAGGTAAATCTATCAGGATGACTCAGTTGGTTAGCTGAGCTGTATATTTTAAGCTGAATGTGCTTACAAAACCTTTAGAGCAAAACAATTAGCTGGAACATTCAGTCTTCTTTTTATATTATCAGCACATTTACATGCTTGTGATTTAGATGGCACTGAGATCCATGTCACAGCTATTATCGTTTAATGGCCCTTAGACTTCATGGTAAGTACATGTATTATCATATTCAGTCCCTGAAGAAACAGGCAGAGACAGAGTTTTGAAAATGAGGTGCTAACAAATGTACTGATATACAAAACATACTCCCCTTGCAAACTAAATTATCAAAGAAAAATCTTGCATATAAATGAAATAAAAGACTTTATTTTGAGCTGCCTGTTACAATTTCACATTGACAAGTTTCCCCTGATTAGAAGACTAGTGCATTTTCATGCCAGCAAGAATGTATTTTTGGCCCTGGCCGGTTGGCTCAGTGGTAGAGCATCGGCCTGGCGTGCAGGAGTCCCAGGTTCGATTCCAGGCCAGGGCACACAGGAGAAGCACCCATCTGCTTCTCCACCCCTCCCCCTCTCCCTCCTCTCTGTCTCTCTCTTCCCCTCCTGCAGTCGGGGCTCCACTGGAGCTAAGATGGCCTCTGCCTCAGGCGCTAGAATGGCTCTGGTTGCAACAGAGCAACGCCATGGATGGGCAGAGCATCGCCCCCTGGTGGGTGTGCCGGGTGGATCCCAGTTGGGTGCATGCGGGAGTCTGTCTGACTGCCTCCCCGTTTCCAGCTTCAGAAAAATACAAAAAAAAAAAAAAAAAAAAAAAAAAAAAAAAAAAAAAAAAGAATGTATTTTTAAAGCAAATCTCAGTTTCAGAGGGTGAAATACTGATTATATTATTTTCACACCTACAAAAATGTACCTATATCATGGCACTTTTACCAAGATTCTCATCTCTTATTTAGTTGTTATTTTTATTTTTTAATGGAATAATCAATCTGAAACCATTTGGGTTGCTGTCACCCTACCTGCCTGTGTATAAAATTCCCTTCCTCCTAAACACATATGAACCAGAGTGCTGCTGTGGCCATTAATACATAGTGCAGATCTGTCTGTTTCTAGAAGCTCCTGTAGATTGCAGTTGGTGGGTGGGTGGGGTGGTGTGCTATGTAAATGTTATGTCTCTTTCTTTCTTTTTTAGTTAGATTCAAAAACACATAATGGGGACAGACTTACAAAATAATACACTGCATAGCGTTATGAATATTTCAGAGAATTATTTCTTTATTTTGTGCATAGCTCAGAGTGCTGACATTTGATTTATAGCTGCATGGATGCACCTGGGGTTGCTAAGGTTACACAACTTCATTCACCATGGATATTTGAGATCTACATAATGTCGTCGTATCCTCCACTGCATTTCAAAGTGATGTTGATAAATGGTGCCGTCCTTAGATGATATTTCCATTTAGATGTGATATATCTCATGATTTCTGTCTTTTAAAATATGTGGTTGATGCAATTTTATATTATGTGCATATACAGAAAGCAGGGATACATCTTTTTTCAGTTTTAAAGGTTTAAAAAACTATGAAGTGTGGGCTCCCCCCTCCCCACATACACCCTGCACCTATTCCCATATGTTAAGGCTTAATGAGACTAATATTGAGTTCTTTTCTTTTTTTCTTAAAAGAAAAAACTTCACATTATTGTTTGTCTTATGTTTAGAGATATAACAAAGGACATTTTTATGATGTTTCATATCTTTGCAACAAAGGCTTAAGGTTTTCTAAAAAATGAAAACATCTTTTGAGATTTTGATAACAAACCTATGGAAGTTATTTTTTCCAAAAGATATTTTTTAGAGTGACACTTATAAGATTCCCTTTCTCTCTCTCTCATATATATATATATATATATATATATATATATATATATATATATATATATACACACACACACACACACACACACACATATATATTTACACATATACACATGCACACACATGCATATATAGAATTTATAAATATATATAATCATTGCTTACAGTGATTACTAACCTTTTAGCTTGCTTGCAATGTATCCCAGTCCTAGAGAGAAGTCTGGTTCAGGCTTCCTAACTTCAAAGGAATAAGAGAATAGACCTATAGAAGACAGTTAAAAACTCCAAATATCCATAAATTTTTATGAAAAGACTAGGTCTGGTTCCTTGGGCAATCAAGTTTCCTGTGGGGAAAGGTGAACACATATGGAGCCATAAGCCCCATCTTAGGAAGGCCCAATCTGTGTATTACATGGTTTTGTTTCTCCCTAATCGCTGAGTGGAGTTCTGAAAAATTAGTTTTTTTTACTTCCTTTACCTAAGTGAGAAAACAGTAACAGAAAAGGCTGGGATGATGAGAGGTAGAAAGGATTATAGGGACCATGTTCTTTCGGTGGAAACAGAGACAGGCTGGCAAGGAGTCAAGGATGGGGGGTCAGGGGGTGGTTGGCAGGAGACCCCTGGACTGTGAAGAAGGCCCTGGGGAGGGTTAGTGGAATGGGTGAAGGGCCCAGAGAATGGAGAGCGAGAGAAAAAAATGTCTTTTCCAGTGGGCTGAGGGGAGGTTGCTGTGGGTGACAGGGTCAGCCACACCTAACAAGGTACTGTGTTATGATTACAAGATGATGGCATGAGAACCTGCTTTGTTAAATGGTCTGCTGTTAAGAATATTTTAGATGAACTGCAACATTTAAACATTACAAAATTTCACAGAAAAGTTCTGAGTTTTGGAGTCCATGCTGAGTCTGTGTTCCCTGATGGAGCAGCGTCTGACCCTTTTACAGGCTGTGCCTTGCTAGGTTGCCTCCGTCCACGCCCCACCCCCAACTCAAATCCTGGCTCCTTTGGCAGGTAAGCACACTCCGGCTTGGCCTCTATGCTTGTGTGACTTTGAATTCTTTGTTCTGCCCTATGCCTGAGACCTGACAGATAGGAGATGATGAATAAATAGTTGTCAAATGAATGGAAAATAACAGCTTGTTGTATCACATACATATAGATCTGTTCTCCATGGAAGATTGTGAGATGTTTTAGGGTAAGGATTGTCTTATTCATCTTTATACCTTCCATGCTGACACAGTACAGTAAATATTTAATAGACATTTGTTCAATGTTGCACACAGATTATGAAGCTGAGCTGTTGCTCTCCTTATATGAGGGATCATAGGACTGAGGGATGGAGGACCCTGGGTCTGCTAAGCTGCTGGCCCTGATAAGTCAGCAAGAGCATCACAGCCCAGGCCAGGAGGCCATGAGGGTTGCTGGCCTTCTTGTGTGGAGCCTGTTCTCTGAGTATGCTAATCTCATTGGCCTCTCTGGTTCTCAGGCTGCCAGGGAAAGGCTTCTGGGCGCCCTACCCTTTGCTCTCCCTGGTTGCCTCTCCTACTTTGGTCTCATTTTTCTTGACCTTACTTGACCTGCCTCTGGATGTCTTTTGTCTTCCTTTTAAATTATGATTCACTTTTTACCCCTTATCTGCCCCGTTCCCAGATCTGATTACTCATCTCTTCATTTTTCTATATAACTATCTCCAAAGTAATGATGCCTAATTTTGGGCTTTTCTGTCACAGGTCTGGCTAGGATTTAAGGTGGAGAAGAGGTAGTCACAGTGGAGTGGAGAAGGAGAAGTAGCTGAAATTCTCCTTTAGTGTCCTATTCATAATCCCTGAACAAAACCACTTGACAATAAAACTGCTTGGGAGTAGATTAGGAGCCTGGGCTCAGGCCCAGATTTCTTGGGTTTGTGCTCTAACCCTGCCTCTTATTGGCTCTGTGACCTTGATAAGCTATTTAATCTCTTTGGTCTCAGTGTCTTCATTCATAAAATGAAGATAATGAAAGTGCTTACAGTGTTATTGTGAAGATTGAAGGAGAAAATACAAAATACAGTGCTTAGAACAGTGACGGCATACAGTAGATGCTTGATAAACGTCAGCTAGCACTGTCTTAAGTCACTTGTTCACTCTCACACCCAAGCCTTTGGGTGGCTCCCTGACAACCAAATCACCAGTTACACAAACATTTCTTCCTTACATATTTTGGGATCTTTAGGCATAATAAAATAAATTCTTTGAAGAGAAAGTAGTTAAGCTAGATCAAATAAGAACAATAAAAGGTAACTATGTATTTATAATATTTATGTTCAAAGGGTTGCTCAGGCATTAGTGATGATGTATCGAGTGGGGTCTTCTCTAAGTCTCTTCAATGATATTCAGAATCCCTTATTTACAATCCTTATTTTCAAAAACCTCTGAAAATTAAAAATGTTTCCTTCATAGTCTTTGGCAACAAGATCTGACCTGCATTTGTTGGTGAAACCTTCCCTGAGCTGGCAAAAGGCTTTCATTCTTTATCTCACTTAGGGTGAATATTTTATATTTTCTGCAAAAATATTACATATTTGATTATGGAATGCTGTCCCAAATTCTACTTTGGGTGTTACATTACATGATATATAATATATGTACTAAATTATCTTTCTAAAATTGAAAAATTCTGAATTTTAAAGCAATCTGTGTCCAAGTGTTTGTGGGCCTGTATGATGCTATCCAAACTCCTGTATGAATCAAAGTTACACCATCTTTTCCTTCCTTTTGACCCACCTACCCCTCCTCTATCCCAAACACAGTGCTCTGGATTACCCATTCATTTAATCAGTATTTATATGAAATAGTTTCTAAGTGTCAGGTACTGTTCAAGGCTCTCAGGTACTATGACAGAAAGTATAGTCCTTGTTTCCATGTATTTTAGACTCTACCTGGATAAGGTGATAATAAAGGAATAAGAGCTTCTCAATGCTTTAAAGAAGATCAAATACAGTCATGGGGTGGGCATTTAATCAGCGTGGTGTCAGAGTGTATTTGTGTGTGTTTGAAGTCATTTAAACAAGACCTCTCTAAGGGGTAACATTTGGACAGAAACCTGAATTAGAACAAATAGTCAAGCAATGAGCTAGGCAAGAGTGTTTCAGGAAGAGTAAATAGTAACTGAAATCCCCAAGTCCAGAAGGAGTTTAACAGGTTCCAGAAGTGGAAAAAAGACATGAGTGGTTGGGGCAACACTAAGCCATCATGGAGAAGGTGCAAAAAGTGGTCCAACATGACTTCATAGACCTGTGAACACAAAAGGAGTCTGGATTTTATTCTATATGTAATGGGAGCTGATAGAGCAAGCAAGAAAGAAGTGACAGGATGGCGTTATGTTTTCAAAAGATCACTCTGTTGAAAGCCTACTATACATATGTGTTGTCAATATTTGTGGAATGAATAATTTAGTTATATAATTACATGTTGTATACAATGTAGAGATCATTTGTAAGTAAAGAGCCCCAAATGACAGTGACTTAAATGAGATAGTGTATTTCTCTTATGCATAAGAGTGTAGAAGTAGGCAATCTGGGGCAAGATAAAAAACTCAAGAGTGCAGCCTCCTTTCAGCTCTCTGGTCCATTATTCCTAGTTGAAGTCTTTATCTGTATGATTCAAGATAGCAAGTAGCAAGAGCTCCAGCCATTGCATCATTTTTTTAGGCAGTATAATAGATGAAGTAGGAAAGAACATATGTGAGTTGTCTTTCAAGATGTCTTGAAAACTGACATATGACACTTCTGCTTACATCTCATTGGCCAGAACTTAGTCACATAGCCACACAACTTCAAGGAAAGCTGGGAAATGTAGTCTTTATTCTGGTTAGCTATGTGAGCTAGAACTCAGGAGTTTTGCTACTATAGAAAAGGATGGAGGGCAGATATTGAAGGTCTGCTTAGCAATCTGTCTGGCATGTAATTTTGTTATTAAACTCAATCATGTTTTCTTAAATCTGGAAGTGAAAGATCTGCTAGATCAATCCCTCTTGTAGTACCCTTTTTTTAAATTTTATTTATTATTATTATTATTTGGTGACAGAGACAGAGAGACACACACACACACACACACAGAGACAGATAGGGACAGACAGACAGGAAGGGAGAGAGATGAGAAACATCAATTCTTCATTGTGGCACCTTAGTTGTTCATTGATTGCTTTCTTATATGTGCCTTGACCGGGAGGCTACAGGAGGTGAGTGATACTTTGCTCAAGCCAGCGACTTTGGGCTCAAACCAGTGACCTTTGGGCTTAAGCCAGTGACTCTGGGGTCATGTCTATGATCTCACACTCAAGCCAACGACCCGTGCTCAAGTTGGTGAGCCCACACTCAAGCCAAATGAGCTTGTGCTCAAGACGACAACCTTAGGGTTTCGAATCTGGGTCCTCTGCATTCTAGTCTGATGCTCTATCCACTGCACCACTACCTGATCAGGCTACGGTACCCTTTATACAAGACCTATTTCTTCCTGTGCTTTAACTGAGCTTCAGAGAGATGACATGAAGTACCCAGAGTCCCCCGCAAAGTCACTGACTCCTCTGAGGGAGTGTGCTACCTCCTGGGCTATTCTCAGCAGGAACAAGCTGTCCCATCAACCAGTTGTGTACCTCCTGCCCATTCTCCCATACAGCAAACAGCAGCCTGTCCAATTGGGTAGGATGGGTAGGTTTGAGTTTTTTTATAGTTTCATAATTTTTTTTTATTAAGTGAGAGGCAGGGAGGCAGACAGACTTCTACATGTGCTCTGACTGGGGTCCACCTGGCAAGCCCCCTAAGGGGCAATGTTCCGCCCATCTGGGGCAACTGCTCCATTGCTTGGGAAACTGAACTATTTTAGTGCCTGAAGCAAGGCCATGGGGCCATCCTCAATGCCAGGGGCCAATTTGCTCAAACCATCTGAACTGTGATTGTGGGAGAAACACAGAGGTGGGGGGAGGAGGAGGGTGGAGAAACAGATGGTCACTTCTCCTGTGTGCCCTGACCAGGAATCGAACCTGGGACTTCCATATGCCAGTCCTGAATTATTTTTTTGAAAATGCTAACCTGAGCCACCTAGGAAGCACCAATCTAAAAGGTTACCATGAAGGAAGCCCATCTATTAGTTCCCCTAAAGAGTGTCTTTGAGGTCATGGTTGGCAAGTACTAGGTTTAGTTCAGAGATGGCCCTTTGACAGATCCAGCTCCCAGGATCAGTTTTTATTTTCCCCCTTCTTTTTCTTATTTTTAAAAATATTCAAGCCCTGATGAGCAATGAATTCCCCTGAGCAGAATGGAGATGGCCCCACAGAGCACTGGACTCTGTTTATGGGAATTGTTTTTGCCTTCTGGAAAGAGAATAGGCCACAAAGGATCAATCTTTTCTCTGTTGTATCTCTTTCAAGCTGAACTGCATTGGACAATGAGTGGATTAAAAAAAAATCCTGTGTGCCTCAGATGTATTTGCCAATTTTAACACCATTCTCCCAGCTATATAAAACTGAAGAATAAGTGCCTGAGACTTCTGTATGGTGAACAGTTTACTTCCCAGGCAGGGATCACATTTATAACAAATCTCCTCAGAGATGTATTTTGTAAGTGAAGTGAAGAAATCATTAGCGAAGCAATATTTGAAGAAGCAGGCTGGACCAGTTCTGAAAGCAACTCTGTTTTAGCCTTTAAAAGATATCATTTTACTTACCAGGCTGCTTATTACAATTACACAGTGTTTTCCTTGGCCCCTGTCTCCATTAAACATATGTTTTATAGCCAGTTCTCAATTACATTATCCTGACAGGCTGGCTCAGAAGGGCATGTTATAAAGTAGAGAGACTGCAAAGTGGTAAACTGGCCCTCATTAAGTTTATAGTTTTATTGCCTTGTGTAGGACACTTTTTCTTCCCTTCCTTGCACTGGCTGTCTTTTTGTGATATTTAATATATAAGAAGCAAGGGGACACTCTTGTCCTCAGAGCTGGTGAGCTTGCTTGCAAGAAGCACGTGAAGGATCTGCCTTGAGCTGCTGGATTCCTCCCAAAGCCACCACTCTCACTCTTAACATACAATCCTTTTCCTCCCCCAAAGATTATGTTGCATGTTGGTACCCTTGTGGTGTTAAATGTGAGTGGACTGTGCATTTTGGTCTAAAACTGATTGCTCTTAGATGGGTATGAGATCTTCATAAGCTTGCAAAACCCATTTAGATCAACAGACGTCTAATAAACAACATGCATCTCTGCTTCCAGCTGGACACCTCTGCTGACCTGTAAGGAATGGTCTTTCACACCAGCCCACAGTCAGCCTCTTGGAGAAGTGGAGCCTAGTTCTCTCACCACAGCACTGGGGGCAGTGGAACTGTTTTAAAGTACAGGACATTACACATGCATAAATACATTTATATCTCCATGCCCCGACAAGGGAATTAAATGAGCTTGAATTTATGTAAAATGTGTT
Organism: Saccopteryx leptura; assembly: GCF_036850995.1. Lineage (NCBI taxonomy): Eukaryota > Metazoa > Chordata > Mammalia > Chiroptera > Emballonuridae > Saccopteryx > Saccopteryx leptura. The sequence goes on from NC_089504.1 coordinate 189,917,761, forward strand.
ATTGTTATCAGAAGAGGAAGGAGTATTGTGCAAAGAAGCACTAACATCATCTGGCCACTGCTAATTACAGGCATGCAAAAAACGGCTGGTGGTTGCTTTTGAACCCAGACAGAATCTGTGAGTGTTGATTATGAAGAGCTATTATGTATCAATAGGTTAGGATTTATAACTGAAAGTATAAACCAATTGCCCTGCATTAAATGGTAGTCAGGCACTGGGGAATCGGTCTTGGAGCTGTTAGACCGGGGTAATCTATCAGGAGGAGGGGAGTGTGTTCTATCAATTAAGGAACAAGCAATTCTACTGATTTGCTATTGGCAAACTAATAGAGGTAATGGGTTTTCCTAGATAGTCCAGGTACTGCACAGCCGAGGTGGGGAAAATAGTGACACTAGACAAACAGAAGAGCAGTTCATTAAACCTGAGTGAAGGCTCCGTTGGGCGAGAAAGCCGGAAGACCCTGGGCTCTGGCAGGTCTGGTGTGGCCCTCTCAGGCAGGGAGGGGTGGCTGAGCCACAGAAATGAGGCTGCCTTTTGTCACTGATGTATGTCGCAAGCTGATGTTCATGGATGCTGTTCGTGGATGCTCACAGGAGCCCTTTGGTGTGGAAGCACTTAGCAGTGTGTATCACTAAGCTAGTGCTATAATAACACTGTGTTAGAAACAACCTTGAAATCTTTGTGCTTTAAACAGCAAATGCTTACTTTTCTGCTCCTGGGTCTATGAGCCATTTGGGGTGTGACTAGAGATTTTGGCTTACGTTGCAGGGCTGGTTTGGCTCCATCCCATGTGTGTTACTACAGTGCCCAGGTTGACAGGATGGTGGCTAGTCAGAGCATGTTCTTCTCATGTTCACTGACATCCTATTGGTTAGAGGAAGTCACATGGGCAAGCCAAAATCCAGGGGCAAGGAAGTATACTCATTGGCAATAATGTGAATATATAATCTTAGAGGAGAGTGAAGAAATGGGATCAACCATCTAATCCCTTGCCTATAGTCTTCTTTGTGACATGGTGCTTTCTGTGGTTGGCACAGGGGTTGGATTCTGGTCCCCTGCTCTTCCTCAGCCCACTGGGCAGGAAGTACTTTTGGTAGTGCTCTTGTCTCCAGAAGCAGAGCTTGCTCTTTACCGTGCACCTTCTCGGGTGTCCGCAGAGTTGGTATAGATTGCAGCATATAAACCAACATGGCTTGTAAATTGAAACCCCTGGTTATAATGCAAATTTGGACTATAGCCCCGTGTGGCTGCATGTCACCCCAGTTGAGTCCCCTTGCTTTTAGGAGGAGGCTCTGGATGGTTCAAGGCTTGTTCTCTGCGCACACCTGCTGTTTCAAGACTCTCAGTCTCTTCTTAGGCTGTGTTGTCCTCTTGTCAGTGGTCGTTTTTGTCCAAGTATCTTCTATTTATTCTGCAGTTTTCAGTTCTAGTCCCCCTCCTCTGGGTCCCATAGCCATCTTGTGTATGCTTCAACAATTTAAGAGTAACTTTTCCTCTTTTGACAGTCTTACCAGGCTGTAAACCAGTTAAGGACAGGGACCTTTACTTACTCATTTTCTTATTTCCTGCACCTGGTAGAGTGCCTGTTGCATAGAAGATGCTCAGAAAATATTTGCTGGGCTGACCTTACTTGACTGCACAGTTCTTCTTTCTTCCCTCTGATATGCCAGCCTTCGATGAGGAGAAGTCAATCTGAGGTTGAGGTTTGCTTTCGAAGCCTAAAATTGGTACGTTTGTCATTGTACACTTAACCAAAAAAGAAAAAAAACACTACTTTGATGTTTTGGAGGCTATGTTTGAAGTTGAAAGGTTGATGTATGCATCATGATATAAAGTAGTGGTCATTTCAAATGATTTTGCTTCAACCTTTCCAATAAAACAAATGAACTGTGTTCATGGGATTTTGACGTGCTGGTTTCTCTTTGACACTAAAATGAAATGAATGTGCAAAGGCTTAAAAACAGTGTGTACCCTCAGTTGGATAAAAGCTCACCTTTATCTCCCTCTAACTCTTTATTTTCACAATACTAAAGAAACATTAAAAATGGTAGAGGCTGGTGAATTTTTAGAAAAGCTCTTACTTTTCATCCTTTTGCCCTAGTGTAACCTTGACCTCGTCTCCTCTGACCTCTGCGAACACTTCCCAGAACTGGCTTCCTTCTGCTTTCTGAAGCCCACAGTCAGATAGCCACACAATGGAAAAGCCCTGCTACATGGTCTTTTCTTGGAATTCAGCCCCCCTGGGGCTTTTGTGAGTATGATCTAATCATTGATCAAAGTGTCTTTGGGGAAAGCTGCCACCAGAAATGGTCTTGGGAAACACTGGTCTGCCTCTCCCACCCCCCAGACAAGTGGAGCTTTGAACAGAGGCACACCTAGGTTCTGATGTCAGGAAGGTGGGTCTAGATGGCGGGGTGGGGCGCACCATTGGGTGGTGTAGAAACAAGCACAAGAAAGCACCCATGTGTGCCTGCATTCTTTGCATGATGTTACTTTCATACTGTTTCATCTCAGGATCACTGTCAGTAAGCACCAGGGCCACCTATTACCTAAAAGTTGTAAAGGTATCACTTTTGAGAATGAGCTCAAGGAAAACCACTGATTCCCTTGCTTCCCTCTATATTTGCTAAGGGATTGAATGATTGGGCTATGGGTATGCATTTGTGTGAGAGTGAATGTGTGTGAGTGAGAGTGTGTATTTGTGAGCATGTGTGTTTATGGGAAAGTATGTGTGTGTTTATATGTATATGTGTTTATGCGAAAGTTTGTGTAAGTATGTTTGTGCATATGTTATGTTAGTGGTATGTGAGTACATGTGTATGTGTGGCTGTGTATGTGTGAATGTGTGTATGTCTGTCTGTTTGGAGACACATGTCTTGAAAAGAAGCCCTGTCCTTTTAGCTCCTCCTGTTTTCCTGACACAATGTTCTGCTGTGGCAGCACCACATGACTTTGACTCACTCATGATCACCATCACCCCACCCCATCATCCAAATGACTCTATGTACAAACAACATACTTCTGACTTCTAGTCCCAGTCATGTTTGCTGTCTACAGGTTCTTGTTGTAGAGATGTGCTAAGGCTGCCTCTGGTCTTGTAATGAGCTATTAATTAGAGACCAGGAAGGTGGACGTATTTAGGTACAAGTCCTGAAAAGCTACTTTAAAGAGTGAGAAGGTTTGAGATAAAAGGTAGAATGTCAGGGTTGGGGGACTTCTTGGGGCGCTGGAGGTGGCAGCTGTCATTTTTACTGATGCTTTGTAGTTATCGGCCTTAGTGGGCTGGGGAGGAAGGTGTCCCTAATGGTGCAGACCAAAGCAGGATACACTTGCTACCTATGTTTCTGAATGGTATTCCACAGCAATATTTTCCCTCCGATGTTCTTTTGCAGTGGGATCTTGTTATTTGTCTATGCATCCTCTCCTTGTATCTGGGCTGACCTGTGACCTATTTTGACCAATGTAATGTGACAAAAGTGATACCACATTACTTTTGAAGCAGAGCCTTAAGAAATCTGCATTTTATACCTTTACCTCTTGAAGCCCAGCCCCTGTGCTGTGAGAAGCTCAAGTCACATGGAGAGGCTCATGTGAAGAACTGAGCTGCTCAGTTAACAGCTGAATCTGAGCTTCCAGCTGACATCCAACACCAGCCTCCAGCTCCTAGCAATGTGAGTCAGCCATCTTCATGCTCCAGCTCATGTGGATTCCTGCAAGATTGCAGCCACAACCAACACCACTTGGAGCAGAAGACTAGCCCAGCTAAGCCCAGCCAACCCACAAAGTTATTAGCAGTACTAAATGGTTATTGTTCTTTGAAGACACTCATTTTTGGGGTGGTTTATTATGGAGCAACAGATAAAAAATTTACCAGGTGCGTAACTGGTATACATTGAGCTGGGCAGAGAACAGGTTTTCTTCACAACTGCCAGAATGTGAGCAAGAATTCAGTTATGCAGAGGCAGATGATAAGACAGGACACATTTCATTTGTGATTTCCTCCATGGAGAAGCAGTCTTCACATCTCTAACCTTCATATGATGCAACATAGTTAAAGGAAAATGTTAATAGCTATTATTTTTGAGTAATGGCTGCTTATCTATATTAAACATTTCTACGATGAACATTTATTATCTCTGTAACAAGATAAAATATTATTAAAAATAGTTAATGGGATCCTTATTTAGCTTCTTTGCAAATGAAATGGTACCTTAAGGCATGCTACCCCATACTGTGAGAAAGGCAGGAGAATTTTTTTTTTCTGTGAGCATTTGCTTTTACTTAATTACTAGAAAGTTATAATGAGGATCTCATTTGCCTGGTTTTTAACACTCAAAAATTCTTTTTATTTAGAGGGAATAGATTTAAATTACACTTTGTCAGCTTGAAATGTGAAATCTTCCTTTTGAGTCAGTCTTAGTTAAGTTAGATCATAGATTTAGATGGTTCAGAGAGAACAGCCCTGGGGCTGGCAGGGTGCAAGACACAATGTGTTTTCTTCTCTCTACTTTTAGTCATTTACCAGCGATCCCTTGTGTCAGAGAATGCCAGTCCATGTGCTTCTTTCCTCTTCCAGCCACTGACAGGTATGTTGGGCTGATTTGTCCTTTCTGGTTCATGGGATGGTTCATTAAGACTTCTGTGTACTCCCATCCCTTCCAGTTCCTTGGAAGTCACATGATGAAGATGGTAACATCCCCAGAGGGAAGGGGGCTCATGGAATGATTACAGGGAGCACACCAATACAACCACTCCCCTCAGTAATCTTCTGTGGACTATGACTTGAACTTGAACTAGAATACTACAATTTTTCTTGGTATAGCTGTTAGCATTTCCTGATAATATACATTTATAATTGTAAAGTGCTTTACATTTACAATATGCTTTCATAGGCATTATCTCACTTGATCCCCACACCAACTCTGTAATCAGGGAAGGATGAGTATTGTCCTCATTTTACAGAAGAGAAAACTGAAACACAGAACATTCTTTGCTCTCTGGTCAGTAATGGACTTGCCTTTGAGTTTAATTATTTTCTCCTACTGCTTTTCTCTAACTTGGGTCTTGTTTCCTATGAGTATTTCATTTTGAGTCTAGTCTCTGGAGCTAAACATCACAGATCAGGGCTTTACCTTCCTTTTTTCCAATGAAGAAAGTCAAACTAAAGCAATCCCTCTTCATAAAGTTAAGGTAAACTTGGCAATTATTTTCATGTGCTCTCCAAGTAGGTCAAACTATAAAATAAATAGTTTATGCTAGCATTGCACAAAATGTGGTCTGGTAACCCTACTCTTGAGAGATGGTTAGTGTAAAAAGCATTCCTAATTAAACACTTTTGTTCTATTCTGGACAGTATGTCTGCTTTAAAGATCAACAATATACTGTACATCAGCATGCAAAGGCTCTGAGAAGTTCTTCAGGTAAAGCATCAATTCCATTAGTGTAACACATTTCTAACTATTCTGTTCTGCAGAACATAGTATTGGTAATTATGGTTTAGATATTTACTTCCCTGAACATAGGAAATGGGATTTAAAAATATTTTGCATTTCTCTTTTGTTCCATGACTGCATAATATGATGTAGTTAATATAATCAGTTTCTTTATTCCCTTTATTTTCCTTCAATATTCTGTAAACAAATTTCTATGTTATTTCTCCTTCTCTTCCTTTTCCATTTTCTCCCCTCCTCCACTCTTCCTGTTACTTTTTCTGCTTTCTCATTGTTGTCTTTGTCTTCTAAAATTATTACCTTCTGTCTTTGTCTGTTCAGCTGCTATAACAAAATACTGCAGACTGGGTAAGTTGTAAACATCAGAAATCTATTTCTCACAGTGCTGGATCCTGGAAGACTGAGATCAGGGTGCTGGCATAGTTGGTTGAGGGTTCTCTTCCACATTACTGGTGACTTCCACGTTGCTGGTGTCCTTGCCTGATGGAAGGGGCTGCAGAGCTCTGTTAGGGGACATGCACACAGAGTAGCTCCCTACACCAGTTGACCAGAGAATGCTGCATATAAAAAAAAAATCTAAATTTCAGTAACTATTTGACAAAATGTATCACATTATCTTTGGACATAAGACAGAAAAATGTAGGTTAAATGGGTCATGGTGACTGACAGACTGTTGGGGAGATGGAGATGGCAACTTTAGCCCCACAAAATTCAACAATTTTAGCAATGATTGGATGAGCATATTAACAGCAAGATGATTTTATATATGAATGATGTGAAGAAGGAAGGGCTGGATATACATACTGGATGTCAGGATCAGTATTCTTTAAAATCTCAGACAAGACCGAATTTAACAAGACGTCATTTAACAAGGATAAATTTAGAGTTATGCTCTTAAATCCAGAAAGTCAATGGTATAACTATAGTATCAAATGACATGACTGAGTAGAACCAAATTTTTAAAAATCCTGGGGTTTCTAATTTGATTGTACATTCAATAAATAATCTTGTGGCTTCCATTTTAAAATGGCAAAGTAAAACATTTTAACCCTCAAAACCCACTCAAAACTTCAAAGAAAAAGAAAAAAAGACAAAGGGGAAAAACATCTCTAGTCAATGAAAGTGAAGAAAAATGACACAACCCAAGCCACAAAGCAAGAAGCACACATGGCAAATGCTATGGCTTCTGGGCTGAGATGTGGAGCTAGCTGAGACTAGCAATATGGATCCTTGGATCACTCTTAGGTTAGAATCTAAGATTAATATGCCATAAATGTGATAAATGTGGACAATGATGCTTCTGGGGGCAAAGGCAGGTCAGAGGAGAAGTTGAAAATGCCTCTAGAAAGACTTCATTCCACCCAATGAAAGGTGGAAAGAGAGATTTGAAGAAGAAACCCAGCTGGCATACTATTTCTACTGACTATTGTGATACAGTTCAGCAAGAGAGAGAATGCTGGTGATAAAGGGTAAAAGAAGGTGAGAGAGGAAACCAGAAATTGCCATATCAGAACCCAGAGAGCTTGTCACCTGTTGGTTTTACTGTCAATCTCACTGACTAATTGAAGCCCAAAACAGTAAGGAGGAATGACTGACCCAGGACAGCAGAAAAAATAGATTTAGTAAACTGCTGAAGATAATGTTCATAATCAGTTTGTTGAGGGCAACTGTGTTATTATTTACTTCCTCCTTTAATGGAATTATCTACTGATGTTCTTACATGGCTCATAGTGGCAGAGTATTTCTCATTCATTGACTTTGGGTTCAGTCATGTGACTTGCTTTAGCAATGAAAAATTAACAGACATGATGCAAACAGAGGTTTGAGATTTTCTTTCTTAGTTTGGCTTGCCCTCTGTGCTACTGTGATTGCTATGAAAAGAGCATACTCCAGGTAGCTACTTCTTATTCACTTGATTCCAGAGAGAAATGGAGAAAACATCAACTATACAGGAACTATACTGCAAACCCTGCCAACTGAAGCAGGACTTTTCCAGCCAACTCACAAACTTATAAATAAATGTTTTATAAGAAATTCAGTTATGGAGTGGTTTGTTAAACATCTTCAATGCTGTGATAGCCAAGTAATACAACCACAAAGTCAAGTAAGAACTCTGAATTCCTCAGGTAGTGCCATCTTTCAAAAATAAACAGAAAGAGAGAGTGGCAAGATGGCGATGGAGTAGGTAGACATTCCAACTTCCACCTCCCAGAACCAAAGTGGATTAAAACTTAATTTTAAAAACCATCATTTGAAAAAAAACAACCTTGGCCTAAACCAAGAGAATTCTATAACCAAGGATCACTGAAGAAGCTACACTGAGACTGGTAGGAAAAGTGGAAATGCGGAGAGGGCTGCCCAGCTCCCGGGAGTGAGCAGCATCCCAGAGGGACTTGTGTGTGGGGAAATAAGTTTCACAGAGAGGGGAGGGTTCTGGGCCCTAGGACTGAAGCCCCAGTTTACAGCCCCAGGGCCTAGTAGAGATGTATGGACAGTATTTAGCTGAAAAACAAGCCAGGATACTGTTTGCAAGAAAGAGACAGATTTCTCAGACCCAATATTCATCTTAAAGTGACAGCACAGAAAACCTCTTTCACAACCACTCACCTGGGACTCTGGGGGACAGGGAGACTGGGGAGGACTGGAGTAGCAGGAAGAGAGTGTAATCTAGGAGGCACAGGGAGAAACACTTTGAGGAACAGCCACCCTAACCCCTGGGCTGAGTCACTCCCCAAATCTAATGTGAATATTTTTCCTGAAACCAGCAATACTGGCAAAGGAAAGCAGGTCACCAGCCAAACAGAAGTTCTCCTGCTGCAGTCAGAGCAAAGATTTGCTTAGAAGCAGGGAGCCTGTTAGGGATACAGTATTGAGTGCTGAGGTCTGAGCTACATTGCCACTCCCCCCCCCACTGCAGAGTGCTCCCAGGAGGATGGGCAGTGGTGGGATATGGGAGAGCAGTCCCACCCACAGGGGCAGAAGCCGACAGCTGGCAGCAACTGTGGACAGGGCATACAAAAGTGGTCTGACCCGTGGCTGCATGCTGGGTGCATGAGAGCGGTTCCACCTGCAGTCTCTCCTGCAGGGGCAAGGCAGAAGCCGGGGAATTGGTTGAGGCTTGCGGCCCAAGTGCGTGAGCACAGTCCTGCCTGTGGGGGCAGGGTAAAGGCCTGGGACTGGCCAGGGCTTGCAGCTGGGGAACATGAATGCAGTTCTGCCCGCAGAGGCAAGGCAGAAGCCACAATGACCACAGCGACCGCGGCGGTGGGCTGGCATCAGCAAAGCCTGTGCCCGAATGCCAAGGGAGCAGCTAAGGGTGTGGCAGGCCTGCAGACAGACAACACCTAGGGAACACAGAAGCCACACCCATTGGACTCCTGTGGCTACACCCTTTTTATACACAGACAAAATGGGAAGGCAGAGAAATATAACCCAAATGAATCAACAAGAGAAATCCCCAGAAAAAGATCTGAATGAGATAGAAATAACAAAATTACCAGATGCAGAGTTTAAAATAATGATTGTTAGGATGTGCAAAGATCCCAAAGCAACAATGGATGGACATAACGAGCACCTAATTAAGAGATAGCAAATATCAGAAAGGACATTGAAATAATAAAAAAGAATCAGTGAGAAATGACAAATACAATATCAGAAATGAAGACCTCAATGGAAGAAATTAAAAGCAGGATAGATGAAACTGAGGATCGAATCAGTGATTTAGAGGACAAGATAAATGAAAGCATGAAAGCAAAGCTGCAAAAACAACAGAGGCTCAAAAAGTCTGAGGAAACTCTAAGAGAGCTCTGTGACAGAATGAAGAGAAACAACATCCACATCATAGGGGTTCCTGAAGGAGAAGAGAAAGATCGAGGGATAAAGAATCTGAATGAAGAAATCATAGCTGAAAACTTGCCTAAATTGATGAAGAAAAAAGTCACGCAAGTTCAAGAAGCACAGAGAGTCTCTTTAAGGATGAACCCAAAGAGGCCCACAGCAAGAAACATCATAATTAAAATACAAAAATTAAGAGTTAAAGAAAGACTACTAAAAGCTGTAAGAGAAAAGCAGTCAATTACCTACATAAGAGCCCCCATAATGATGACATCTGACTTCTCAACAGAAACATTAGAGTCCGGAAGGGAATGGCAAGAAATATTTAAAGTAATACAAAACAAGAGCCTACAACCAAGACTTCTCTATCCAGCAAGGCTATCATTTAAAATTGAAGGAGAAATAAAAAGCTTCCCAGATTAAAAAAAAATGCAAGGAATTCATTACAACCAAACCAATATTACAAGAAATGTGAAGAGGTCTGCTATAAACAGAACAAAGGAGGAAAAATCTAGTAGAAGAGGAATGTAGATTTAAAAAATAAAATGGCAATAAACAACTACATATCAATAATAACCTTAAATGTAAATGGCTTAAATGCTCCAATCAAAAGACATAGGGTAGCTGCTTGGATAAGAAAACAGGACCTGTACATATGCTGTGTACAAGAGACCCACCTCAAAACAAAAGATACAAATTGATTGGGATGGAAAAAAATATTGCATACAAATGAAAATGAAAAAAAAAAAAGCTGGGTAGCAACACTTATATCTGACAAAATAGACTTTAAAATAAAGGCCATAGTAAGGGACAAAGAAAGTCACTACATAATGATAAAGGGAACAATCCAACAGGAAGAGATATCCATTATAAATATTTATGCACCTAATATAGGAACACCTAAATATATAAAGCAGACTTTGATGGATATAAAGGGCGAGATCAACAGCAATACTATAATATTAGGAGATTTTAATACCCCACTAACATTACTAGACAGATCCTCAAGAAAGAAAATTAACAAAGAAACAGCAGACTTAAAGGACACACTAGATCAACTGGATTTAATAGATATCTTCAGAACCTTTCATCCTAAAGCAGCAGAATATACATTCTTTTCAAGTGCTCATTGCACATTCTCTAGAATAGACCACATGATAGGACACAAAACAAGTCTCAATAAATTTAAGAAGATTGAAATCATATCAAGCATCTTCTCGGATCACAATGGCATGACACTAAATCAACTACAATAGAAAAACTGAAAAACACCCAAACACTTGGAAACTATATAATGTTATTAAATAACAAATGGGTTAACAATGAGATAAAGGAAGAAATAAAAAAATGTCCTTGATTCAAATAAAAATGAATGTACAACAACTCAAAATTTATGGGACACAGCAAAAGCAGTCCTGAGAGAGAAGTTCATAGCACTACAGGCATACCCTTAGAAGCTAGAAAAAGTTCAAATAAACAATTAAATCCTGCATCTAAAAGAATTAGAAAAAGAACAGCAAGTAAAACCCAGAGGAAGTAGAAAGAAGAAAATAATAAAGATCAGAGCGGAAATAAATGACATAGAGGCTAAAAAAAAACAAAAAAACAATACAGAGGATCAGTAGAACTAAGAGCTGGTTTTTTGAAAAGGTAAACAAGATAGAGGAACCTTTAACCAGACTAACCAAGAAAAACAGAGAGAGGACTCATATAAATAAAATTATAAATATGAGGGAGAAGTAACAACTGACAAAGCATAAATACAAAGAAAATACTATGTAAGAACTGTATGTCATAAAATTAGACAACCTAGGTGAAATGGACAAATTCCTTGAAACATATAATCTTTCAAAAATCAATATAGAAGAATCAGAAAACCTAAACAGACCAATTTCATCAAATGAGATTGAAACAGTTATCAAAAAACTCCCAACAAAAAAAAGTCCTGGGCCAGCCAGATGGCTTCACAGGCAAATTTTACCAAATATTCAAAGAAGAACTAACTCCTATTTTTCTCAAGCTATTTCAAAGAATTCAAGAGGAAGGAAGACTTCCAAAGTCCTTTTATGAGGAAAGCATAATACTGATTCCAAAACCAGGTAAAGACACTACAAAGAAAGAAAACTATAAACCAATATCCTTGATGAACTTAGATGCTAAAATTCTGAACAAAATATTAGCAAACCAGATCCAGCAATACATGAAAAAAATCATACATCATGAACAGGTGAGATTTATTCTGGGGAGACAGGCTGGTACAATATTTGCAAATCAATCAATGTGATTCAATACATAAATAAAGAAAGGATAAAAATCACATGATAATATCAATAGATGCAGAAAGGCATTTGATAAAATCCAGCACCCATTTATGATCACAACTCTCAGCAAAGTGGGGATATAGGGATCTCATACCTCAATGTGATAAAGACCATCTATGACAAACCCACAGCCAACATTATACTCAATGGGCAAAAATTAAAAGCAATCCCCTTAAGATCAGGAACAAGGTAGGGGTGCGTGCCCCCTTTCACCAGTCTTATTCAACATAGTACTGGAAGTCCTAGCCACAGCAATAAAACAAGAAAAAGAGATAAAAGGCATCCAAATTGGAAAAGAAGAAGTAAAACTATCATTATTTGCTGATGATATGATACTGTACATAGAAAACCCTAAAGTCTCAGTCAAAAAACTATTATGATGTGTCTTGGTGTAGGTTTCTTTGGGTTTCTCTTTAATGGAGTCCTCTGTGCTTCTTGGATTTGTGAGAGTTTCTCTTGCATTAATTTAGGGAAGTTTTCAGCTATGATATGATTGAACAAAGTCTCTATCCCTTGTTCTTTTTCTTCTTCTTCAGGAACCCCTTCAGGATGTTATTTCTCTTCATGTTGTCACAGAGCTCTCTAAGAGTTTCCTCTGACTTTTTGAGTCTTTTTTCTCTTTTCTTCTCTGCTTTCATGCCTTCATTCCAGTTGTCTTCTAACTCGCTGATTCGATCCTCTGCTCTATCTATCCTGTTTTTAATTCCTTCCATTGTGGTCTTTATTTCTGATATTGTATTTGTTGTCTCCAACTGATTCTTTTTTATACTTGCTATTTCTTTATTTAGGTTTTCAAACTGTCCCTCCATTGTTGTTCTAAGATCCCTAAGCATCCTTACAATCATTATTTTGAACTCCGCATCTGGAAGTTTGATTATTTCCATATCACTCAGTTCATCTCTCGAAGGTGTCTCTGGTGGTTTCATTTGGATTGCACTCCTTTGTCTTCTCATCTTCTTTTTTTTTTTTATTTTTATTTGTCGAGTTGGTTGAGGCTAGGCTTGGTGTTGTCTGCCTCCAGTTTTCAGTTGTGTTATTTTTAGGTCTTCGTGGGTTGGTATCAGCTATTATTTGTAATCCACTTTCGGATTTGGGCAGCTTTGAAGTCTTGATTTGTTTGTTTTCTTAACAGGTGATAGTCTTGTTAACTGATCTCAGCAGGGGGATTCCTTGAAACTGTATCCAGGAATGCTGTGGGTGTAACCTGAGACGCTGAAGGTCTCTTCCACCAACTAATCTCACTGGGGGCAGGGTTTTTTCTCAGCTTCAGTAGGGGGAGGTGTATCTCAGATCTCCATGGAGACCTGAGTTACTGCCCCTCCTCCCCACTTCTTGTTTTCAGCTGTGTCTTGTTGTGCTGATTGGAGCTGGATAGATGTCCAGAGATCTCTGATCCGGAAGCACTTCAGCTCTATTTTGTGAAAGGTTCAGTCCCTCCCCCAGCTATGGCCGCCTCCAGCACGAATGAGTCAGCTTTTTTATTTCGTTTCTTGCATACCTTAGCCCCTCACAGTCTGTCCCTCTCCCTGTCTTTTCCACTTGGGAGATAAGCTGGTCTTTTCAACCCACCTTGCTCCCTGGTCGCCAGGTAAGTGGCTGTGAGCAGTAGTTTCTGCTCTTTTTCCTCTGTGAAATCCTCTCTGGGCTCTCAGCCTCACCCCCCTCCTTCTGTTCCTGTAAGCAGAGGAGATTCAGGCACTCCTTACCAGGATTATTGTGGCTTCCTCTTTGCTCCTTGGTTTTTGAGAGCTGTTCTTGCAGTTCAGTGTTGGTTTTTCATGCTGATTTTTTCTAAATTGATTTGTATTCCAGTTTGGTGTTGAGAGCTGGGCGTCTGTGCATCCGCCTACTCCGCTGCCATCTTCTCTCCCTCTGTCTCAAAAAACTATTGGACCTGATAAATGAATTTGGCAAGGTGGCAGGATATAAAATCAATATTCATAAATCAGTGGCATTTTTATCCATCAACAATGAACTGTCTGAAAGAGAAATTAAAAAAACAATCACTTTCACTATTGCAACCTAAAAAATAAAGTACCTAGGAGTAAATTTAACAAAAGAGGTTAAAGACTTGTACTCAAAAACTTATAAAACATTGATAAAGGAAATCAAGGAAGATACAAACAAGTGGAAGCATATACTGTCTTCATGGGTAGGAAGAATAGACATCATTAAAATGTTTATATTACCCAAAGCAATCTATAAATTCAATGTGATTCCCATTAAAAAAGCAATGACATACTTGAGAGATATAGAACAAATATTCCAAAAATTTATATGGAACCATAAAAAAACATGAATAGCTTTAGCAATTCTGAAAAAGAAGAATAAAGTGGGAGATATCACACTTCTTGATATCAAGTTATACTACAAGGCCATTGTACTCAAAACAGCTTAGTACTGGCATAAAAACAGGCATACAGATCAATGGAACAGAACAGAGAACCCATAAATAAACCCATATCTTTATGGACAATTGATATTTGACAAAGGAGGTAAGAGCATACAATAGAGTAAAGACAGCCTCTTTAACAAATGGTGTTGGGAAAATTGGACAGATACTTGCAAAAAAATGAAACTGCATCACCAACTTATACCATTCACAAAAATAAACTCAAAATGGATAAAAGACTTAAATGTAAGTCATGAAACCATAAACATCTTGGAAGAAAACATAGGCAGTAAACTCTCCAATATCTTTTGTAGCAATATTTTTGCTGATTTATCTCCATGGACAAGAGAAATAAAGGACAGGATGAATAAATGGGACTATATCAAACTAAAAATCTATTGCACAGCAAAAGACACCATTAACAAAATAAAAAGAACCCATACAATGGGAGAATATATTCACCAATACGTCTGATAAGGGGTTAATAACCAAAATTTATAAAGAACTTGTAAAACTCAACACCAAGAAGGTAAACAATCCAATAAAAAAATAGGCAAATGACACTTGGGCTGTTTCCAGATCTTTGCTATTGTGAACAGTGCTGCCATAAACATGGGGGTGCATTTCTTTTTTCAGTCGGTGATATGGTATCCTTGGGATATATTACTATAAGTGGGATGGCTGGGTCAAAGGGCAGTTACATTTCTAATTTTTTGAGGAATCTCCATACTGTTTTCCACAGTGGCTGCACCAGTCTGCATTTCCACCAGCAGTACAGGAGGGTTCCCCTTTCTCCACATCCTCGCCAGCACCTATCATGTGTTGTTTTGTTAATGAGTGCCATTCTGACTGTTGTGAGGTGGTATTGTCAGTGGACTAGTGGATTAAAAAGCTGTGGTACATATATACAATGGAATACTATGGGGCTATGAAAAAGAAGGAAATATTACCTTTTGCAACAATATGGAGGGACTTGGAAACTATTATGTTGAGTGAAATAAGCCAGGCAGAGAAAGAAAAATATCATATGACCTCACTCATTTGAGGAATCCAAGGAATAATGAGAACTGAGGAACAGAATTGAGACAGAGGAGGGATCAAAGGGATCAGAGGAAAAGAAGATAGAGGGAAAGGGGATGATAGGATGGGATAACCTGAAAGGAAGGGGGGAGGGCACTGTAGGGAGGGGGAAAAGAGAGATGTTGAGGGGAATAGAGGGGAGAGGGGATGCATTCGGGGTGACCCTAAAATCTATGTAAACATAATTAATTAAATAAATAAATAGACAAAGGAAATGTATAGACACTTCTCCAAAGAGGTCATACAGGTGGCCGATAGGCATATTTAAAAATATTCAACATTACTAATCATTAGAGAAATGCAAAGTAAAACCACAATGAGATACCACCTGACACCTATCAGAATGGCGCTCATTAACAAAACAACACAGAATAAATGCTGGCGAAAGTGTGGAGAAAAGGTAACCCTCCTGCACTGCTGGTGAGAATGCAGACTGGTGCAGTCACTGTGGAAAACAGTATGAAGATTCCTCAAAAAGTTAAAAATGGAACTGCCCTTTGACCCAGATATCCCACTTCTAGGACTATATTCTATGAATACCAAATTACTGATTCAAAAGAAGAAATGCACCCCCATGTTTATTGCAGCACTGTTTACAATAGCCAAGGTCTGAAAATATCTCATGTGACCATCAGTGGACGAGTGGATTAAAAAGCAGTGATGCATATACATAATGAAATACTATGTGGCTGTGAGGAAGAAAGAAATCTTACCTTTTGCAACAACATGGATGGACCTGGAAACTATTATGCTAAGTGAAATAAGCCAGGCAGAGAAAGAAAAATATCATATGACCTCACTCATTTGAGAAATCCAATGAACAATGTGAACTGGGTAATGGAATAGAGACAGAGGTGGGATCAAAGGGACCAGAGAGAAAGCAGTCAGAGGGAAAGTGGAAGAAAAGATGGGATCAGAGAAGGAAAAGAGATTAGTGAAATTATATATACATAACACAGCATTATAGAGAACTGGACAGCAAATCCTGGAGGGAATGGGGAAAGGCATTGGGGGGAGAGGGCATAAGGGGGGGTAAGATGAACATGGGGGTTGGGGTAGATATATTTGTTGGGACACTTGAATCTATGTAAACACAATAAATTAAAATCATAAAAAAATAAACAGAAAGATGAGAAATGTGTGTGAAACTTTGCAGAAGGAAATCAGTACAGAAAGATAATCAAAAGGAAGATGAAGAATATATACATCCACATGAGGAATCATTTCCCAAAAATAAAGGAAGATCTTAAATACTTTAGTGAAATTATATACAATATGATCTGTTTAAAAAAATAAATTCTGGGCCCTGGCCGGTTGGCTCAGTGGTAGAGTGCCGGCCTGGCGTGCAGAAGTTCCGGATTCGATTCCCGGCCAGGGCACACAGGAGAAGCACCCATCTGCTTCTCCACCCCTCCCCCTCTCCTTCCTCTCTGTCTCTCTCTTTCCCTCCCACAGCGAGGCTCCATTGGAGCAAAGATGGCCCGGGCGCTGGAGATGGTTCCTTGGCCTCTGCCCCAGTCGCTAGAGTGGCTCTGGTCACAACAGAGCGACGCCCTGGAGGGGCAGATCATCGCTGCCCCCTGGTAGGCAGAGTGTCGCCCCCTGGTGGGTGTGCCGGGTGGATCCCGGTCGGGCGCATGTGGGAGTCTGTCTGACTGTCTCTCCCCGTTTCCAGCTTCAGGGGGAAAAAAAAAATTAAAAAATTAAAAAAATAAATTCTGAATAGTGATACAGTTATTTAAAGAAGAGATTGTGGGTCATATGAATGAAAGGAGATAAAAAGAAAACTAATGACACAAAGAAAAATATAAAATATTTTAAGATGAGAATTGACCAGAAAGTATAGTAACACTGTGCTAGGATTGAGAAAATAAACTACAAAGGAAATAAGTGTAAAATCAATTCTAGAGAAAATGATTGATGAAAATTCCACTAAATGAACATGGGAAGTTCGACACATGCAAAATTAGTATTCCTTAAAGAGAGAAAATATAACGCAGAAAATATATTTAAAGCTATTATAGAAGAAAACTTTTCCTAAAAGAAAAGGCATACATCAATAAATCAAAGAACACAGTATGTTCTAGGAAAAACTAATACAGAGCATTCCATACCAATAACTTATAGTAGATTTAGTATTTTAAAAACTGCGGAGAACCAGACTTAAAAAGCAAAAAATATATACAAAAGGCATCAAATAAGGGCTAACTAGATGCTGTCTAATTGTTCTGATAAATTCTTGGTTTTATTTTTGAGGTTTGGAGAGTAAACTGTCATCTGGTTTAAAAAAAAGAAACTGTCATCTAATCAAGTATAAGGCAATCTTAATCAAAATGCCCTTGGAAGTTGTAAAAACAAGTTTAGTGTTTATTTGTAAAAATGAGTGTGGAAAAATAAAGCATTTGAAAATGAAGTATATGAAGGAAAACTTGGTTGGCCTACCAGATACTCAAAATAGTGAAATGCTGGTGCCAGGAAAGGTGAACAGAACTCCTGTACAGATGAAAAACAACCAAAATATCATCCCTACTCTTAACTACCTAAAGGTAGCCTAGTCATCCTTCAAATTTTAGTTGAAAAAGTCATCTTCTCTGGAGAGTCTTCTTTCCTTCCCTCTATTTTATTGTACCGTGAACACATATTTTAGTCATTTGTGTAGGCTGTAAGATTCCCAAAGGAAAGACCTGTGCTTTTAACTTACATCTCCAACACATGTATTAGTTCAATGTCTGGGACATGGTAGATACCCAATATTTATTGAATGAATGAGAGAAGAAATAGTAGATGGAAGAATATACTCTTGAATTATAAAGACCTACTTAGAAAGGTATGAGAGGGATTAATAACTTTAAAGTCCCAATTTTACATAAAATTTCCAGTATGTGATGGTTTCTAAAAGAAAAAAAAAAAAGACCAAACAATGAGTTATTTATTCAGTACTGGATAGTCTGTTGGAAACAGTACCATTTTCCTTTTTCAGAATTGTTTACTGAATCAGAGGACCTGAAAGCCTGAGAACTGCTTGTCCCAGAATCATTTCAGCAGGGTTCCAAGTTACGAGTTCACCAAACAGAGGTGTGAGACTTGGAAAGGCATACGCAAAGCCACTATTTCTTCTGTGGCAGAGGAAGGTAGGTCTCAGGCTTTGGCAGATGACACACCTGAAAGTGTTGCCATTGGCTTGCAGGTATCTCCTGAAAATTACACACTTTAAGTGTTAAAGGCTGATGATATTTTTGGTGGTAGTTTTCTGCATTTTGCACTTTCTGATTTCTGTATGTTGATGGTTGAGTAAGCCTCTAGTTCTCTGAATTAAGTCTTTTATTTATTTACTTATTTTTATTAAGGGACAGTCGGGAGGCAAGAAGACAGAGAGAGACTCTCACATGTGTCCAGACAGGGATCCACTCGGGATGCTCTGTTCATCTGGGGCTGCTGCTTTATTGCTCGGCAACTGAGCTATTTCAACTTCTGAGGTGAGGCCATGAAACCATTCATAGTGTGCCAGGCCAAATTGTTGAACCATTCAAGCCATGGCTGTGGGAGGGGAGAAGAGAGAAAGAAAAGGGGAAGAAGGAGGGGTGGAGTAGATGGTCGCTTCTCCTGGTGCCCTGAGCAGGAATTGAACCCAGGACTTGCACATACTATGGCGATGCTCTACTGATGAGCCAACAGGCCAGGGCAATTAAGTCTCTTTCTTCTTGAAACACCCAGAGTGATTTCTTTTCATTGACTATATTCTGATTGATACACTGTATTACAGAATTAAATGGATTATGTACATATCCTGGTACATGTTAACTTATGGAAGCTTTCAATAAAGCCTTCATAAAATACTTTTATGTAGATTATAGTAGATATTTTATATATATCTCCAGCAAACATCTCCTCTATTAATAGCAACTTTGACTTCCTTTTGGGGAATAAACATTATTTCTCCAAAATGCATACCATTTGGTTAGGATGATAAATTAGGGGTCCTCTTCTTCTACTTTGTAAGCTAAAGTTTCTTCCTCCCAGATTTTTCTTCCCATCACCTGGTGTAGACCTAATATGAATGTGTGACCTAAGCTTTGCAATCAGCAATTATAATTTCTCTTTGACTTTAAACCTTGAAGAGAATAACTAAAGGCCCAATGCATTTTTTTCATTAGAAGTACCCGGTAAGGCAGCCTAGCCCATTCTTCTTGTGAAGACACATCAGAGAACTTCTTGATGCCTGCACATTTTTAGCTATGTTATTCAGCCTTCTTCTAGTGCCTGTGAGCTTTTACATATCATCACAACAACATCCTTCTTTTTTCTTGTTATCCAAAGATAGATTCTGTTGCTTGTAATCAAAGAACTCTGATAAATGCATAATCTGGGAATACCCTAAAATAGGCATTTAGATTTCATTTCCAGAATACTGAGGATTCTGGAAAAATATATCTTTATTATTTTATCAGAGAGAAGAATAAAATATTTTTTTATTCATTTTAATATTCTTCCTCCCTATCCTATGCTTATGATATTGTAAAGTGTTAGGCAAATTAGTGATCTAAATTAGATTCAAACCCAGTAATCTAAATTTAATAAAATGTGCTGTCATTGCTATGGCAAAGGATTTTGCAAAGTACAAGAGAACATATTTTGTTTTCACAATTAGTAGTCTCACTATTAGTGAGATCCTGATTCTGATGTCTGATCATGACACAGGTGAGTTATAAATAACCCATTTTACACACAGGGATAAATGAATAATCCCACTATAAACCCATTAAAAATTTACAGGCTGCAAATAGTATAGGTTGATAAAGTCCCCAATAAATAAATTAAGATACTGGCCATAAATTATTGTGTTCTGTCAACATCAAATTTATTAAGCACAGTACATTAGAGATTTTAAGATTGAATTGTGCTATGGCTGAATTAGTAGGAGGGAAGAGATAGGTAGTAAGAAGGAACAATGGTCCTGAATGAGGGAAGTTATCTCAGCGAGTTAGAGTTTGTGCAGTTATCAAAAGCGTATCAATCAGCATGGGTTAGGTTATGCTCTGTAACAAAATTCCAAATTTCATTGACCTAAAACAATGAAGTCTTATTTCTCTCATATGTTACATTTCCATTGCACATTAACAAGATGCTTCTTCTCATGCTTGTACTCATCTGTGGATCCAGGATGACAGAGCAGTCATCTAAAGTATTGCCAGTATCGCAGCAGAGGTAACATGAAATTTCTGGGGAATGATTCCAGGGATTAAATGAACAACTCAAATGTGATGTATGTCATTTCTGCTCAGAAGTTACTGGTCAGAGCTAGTCACTGTTTTCACCCAACACAAGAGAGCCAAGAAGTACAATCTTCCCATGTGCTCAGAAGTTAGGTCAAAATGTTTGCTTAATGATTATAATTTACTTTGAAAGAGCATGGCAGACTCTTTTGAAATTAGTTGAAAAATTCCCATTTGGAATTTAAATGCTTCAGAATGTTAACTCCTGGCAACTAGAAGCTTAATTTAGAATTATTTCTCAGTAGGTGAAGTATGAGAAGGCCCTTCTTACAAATTTTTCAGTTCTATGTCCTCCTCATTATTCACATCACAATTTTTTTCTATCAAAAGTATCTTAATTCCTTTTCATGTATATAATTCCAAAAATGAAGCCCAATAACCTAAGGTGGTGGACTCAGCATCTTTATATTTTGGGGGATGGGGGAGTAATGAAGGAATTGTTTGAAAGCTTCTTACGGATATTAAACAAAAATCCAATAGCAAATAATTTGTTCTGTGCTTTCTTCAAGTTTCTGGTCACGTGGGTGATATTTACATTCCTTTATACAACATGGAATATGTTAGGTCATTTGAATAATGCTGTGTTATTTCAGGTCTCTTGTTTTATTTTTTTCTACTCATCCCTTCATTCCCTTTTAATTTTATTGATTTTTAGCCCCCCAAAAAGAAAATATTGACATACCCTGAGGTTCACTTCTGGTTACTAGACTGTAGACTCTTCTAGCAAAAAGTCACTTGGGAAGAGCTCTTGGTAACTTCCCTTGAAACTATAGCAACAGAGGGTTTGCATGATGATATTATATTTCATTCTCGGTTTTTTGAGTGAGAGAGCAAACAGCTTGCTGAAGTTGTCATTAAAGTTCATGAAAGGTGTGGTACTGCTTGTTAGACTCCTAGACCAAGAAAGCATTAAGAAATATACTGGATTTTAACTTTAAAATCTGTATACTTAAGATATAGAGTACATTACAGACTAGGGTAATAAACAGAATAATTCATGACTTCCTGAGGGTGTTGGGCTTTTCTTCCAGGGGCAAGTGAATGGGAGCAGAATGCCTCTCAAGACCTTGAGGGAAGAATGTATTGTTTAGCTAATTCTCATGGGCAAAACTACTACTTCAGTCACTGGGAAATTGTATTCTTTATTAAACATCTGTTTTATCACTTTTCTCCTAGTAATCATCTCTTTTTCAACATTGCAGACCATTTAATCACATCCTAAGCATGGAAAAGCAATTGCTGGTGATCAATGATTTGTATCCTCTCTGTCTTGATCAGAGGAGGGAAATTAATAATAAACTAGCTTATGGCAGCATTAGAACATTATTCCAACAGGTTACTAGGTGCTTAGAAAGTATAGATGCATCACTGTGAGCCAAAGGTGAGCTTTTGATATTTTGAAATCTTTCAAAGTATATATAGGACAAAACTTTCTGTAGATTTGCTGAAAAAAATTTAGTATTGTGCTCTGGGACAAAGGGTGTATAAATTGGTACAGAATCAAGCTCATATTTGTGATAGTGACTGTAAAGCCAGTAGCCACAGCCACCATCACAGCCGCCTGGCCTGTGCAGGTTCAGGTTTGATTCGGACAGACAGTAATGGAGCCAAGAAGTGGTGGGCCATTACATTTAATCCTAGCTCGCACCCTGCGGGCGAGAAATACACACAGTGGGAAAACACTTCCCTTTCCATTCAGGGCTCCCAAAGCCACTGACTTATTCGAGTATTCCTAGAATCAAAGGTTTGTACCTCACCAGCCTTATTCACTTCTGTTCCCCATCTCCTTCTCTCTGCACAAACTGGCTTCTCCTTCAGCACTCAGCCATCTTGGCTGCCTCTCTGCTGCAATGCTAATTTCAGGAACCAAGAGAGCGAGCCTCTGGTCTGCCCCATTTTATAGTGTAGAAATCAAAACCTTTAATCCAATATACAAATAAGGAAGTCTCTGATACAAAGCTACTTATTTGAGGCATAAATGGAATTTCTTATAAGAGTGCACCACCCCACATCATGCAACAACAGTCAAGGGTTTGGGGAAAAGCTTAGTGTTGAGAAGATCTTAGTATTAAAAGGGCGGGAAAGGCTTAGTCTTAAAACTAAGCCTTAGACTATAATGACTTTGCTGGTTTACAGCCTGTCTCCCACATTCAGTGCAAAATATAAGCGAGCAAACATATACATCATATTTATAAACTTATTTCACCGACAGTGACCATTGACATAACACTTAATACCAGATACTCTCCTAAAATGCTTTTATTCTATTACTTTTATTTTTTGTGAGGATTATTTTATTTCCCCAATCTACAGATAAGAAAACTGATACTTATAAGCATCAGGTAACATGCCCAAAGTCACACAGATTTTGAATTCTTCTCTGTGTGAATAAAGCTGCTTTCTTTCTTCTCTTCCTCTATGTTAGTCTGGAATCTCTGAAATGCAGGTCTGTGTGTGGACTCTGTGTACCTGAAACCAGACAAAATAATTAAGCCAATACTGTTTAGTCTTTCTGTTCATAAGTTACTAATTATTTCAAACTTTCAAACAATGTCACTGGGGAGTGACTGCATTTAGGTCAGAAGGCAGGATTCTAAAACTTGCTCTGCTCACCAATGGGTGGTTGGGTGACTGAGATGAAGTAGTCATCCTTTCTGGAGGGGAATTCCAGTGTTCTCACCTGAAAAATGGCACTAAAGATTGTCATCTATCTTCCTTGCTAATGCAATTTAGGGAAAGTTCATAAAAATGTTTAAGAGGAAATTGCTACATAATGAGAGGCACTCAGTTTACAAGGACTGATTTGTTGAGGAAGAGAAGTAGTAGCTAACTAAAAATTTCAGAATAATCCTCTATCTTACATTAATTCAAAGCCAACCAACCAACAACAAACCAACAGACATCAGCAACTCCATAATTGACTTGGGATGCTGAAGTCCCAGATTTGAAACCCCAAAGTCACCAGCTTAAGTGTAGGCTCATTCTGCTTGAGCACAAGCTTGCCAGCTTGAGTGCAGGGTTGTCAGTTTTTTGAGTGCAGGATCATCAACATGATGAGGTTGCTGGCTTAAAGCCCAAGGTCAAAGGCTTAAGCACAAGGTTGCTGGCTTGAGCAAGGGGTCAAGGCAGGTATGAGAAACAATCAATGAACAGCTAAAGTGATGCAAATATGAGCTGATGCTCCTTATCTCCCCCCCACACACACACACACACATCAGTAACTTCCTACAGAGGAAAGAGGACCTTGACTGGCTGCCTCTTATGATTCTGGCCTACTCTACATCATCATTTTTCACTACCCAGACTAATTACAATATTCCAAATTTCATCTTCCACCTATTTTTTCTTTTAGCCTCATTTGTTGCCTTAAGCCATTTTGGACTCTGGGTACCTTATAAGCACTTTAGGCTGTAACTACATCTGAGTGGATAAAATACGATCAGCATTGTCCCTGCCTTGCTATTTTGGCAGGTGGAAAATGAAATCTTCTGGCATTTTCTAGACTTCCTAAATAGCAATGATGTTTAGTCCTTTGTTTGCTGAATGAACTTCTCCCAAAAAGCTATGTCTTCCCGTTAACATAGAATATAAGGTTCTCTCTGATCTGAACATTCTGGAATCATCTTCTGTCATTTTCCACTTCTCAGTACACTCAGAAGCACTGAGCTACCTTTAGTCCTGTCCACCGGCCAGGCCGCCGATTAGCTCAAGCCTTTTCCCTTCCCTGGAAGCCCCTTTTTCCCCTGGCTCACTCCAGATTACTCTTCTGGGTCTAGTTCAGGTAGTGCTTCTCCCAGGAAGTTGTTCTTGATCTCACACTTCCTCTGTGCCCCCACAGCTGAGCATAAATTTTCCATTTCTATCACCATAGTACATTGAAATAATCTCTTTATATTTCTTATCCTTCTGACTAAACTGGACAGTCCCTCAAAGAAGATAACATTATCTTTTTCATCCTACGTCCTTCACTTCTACTAGAGTACATGACAGAGAGTGAGTGCTAAAAATACTTGTCAAATTAATTTCTTCATTTAATTTTATATATTGAAACTAGAAAAAATTTTAAAAATGGTTTTGGGTGCTTTTATGTCCAGCCAGTAAAAAGATTTCTGCAAAGACAGTTATTTGAGCCATTTTTTCCCCCTATCAAATCTCACTGCCCCACCCCTGCCCACCCTACTAAAAAAAAGGATTATTGTAAATCTCTTCATGATTCGGGAAGAGATGGAAGCACAGAATGTTGAAATGATCTAATTAAAAATCATGTAATCAGAGAAATCTATCTAGGTTGAGTCTAAGATTAAGCATTCTGTGGTGTTTGGGGATGATGCTCTAACTCAGTGGTCCCCAACCCCTGGGCCACGGACCGGATACCGGTCCGTGGGCCATTTGGTACTGGTCTGCAGAGAAAGAATAAATAACTTACATTATTTCCATTTTATTTATATTTAAGTCTGAACGATGTTTTATTTTTTAAAAATGACCAGATTCCCTCTGTTACATCCATCGAAGACTCACTCTTGACGCTTGTCTCGGTTACCTGATACATTTATCCGTCCCATCCTAAAGGCCGGTCCATGAAAATATTTTCTGACATTAAATCAGTCCGTGGCCCAAAAAAGGTTGGGGACCATTGCTCTAACTGACTGAGCTAACTGGCCAGGGTGAGACATGCCTTGAAACTGAGAAAATGAGACCTCTCTATGACCTGAATTTGTCTATTATGGGATGGGGGATGAAGAGCACGAAGGCTCCAAGAACTCACATGATCTTCCTGACATGGATCCTCAGGGCAGATTCAGCAGTCCAGAGCCTTCAGTTTATCTTTGTGTAACAAATTACAAATGTCTAAACCAAATTTCTATGTCTATATATCCTATTTACTTCTAAATACACCAATATTTTCTTTCTCTTATACTTGCGTTTTAAGTTTTTGTTTGGGTTTCCTTGGGTTAAGACCACATCCAGGTAGAAAAGAAACAAATGCTTATTTGGATTAATAAGGCTCAAGCCTCTTTTCGGCTGGTCTCAAACATCAGTTGAAATGAAAGTGTTGGGTTATGAGAAGCGCTGGGATGAAATGGCTAATTGCTTTGACTCCTCACCATGCACCATGTCCAGAAAGGCACAGCCTAAATTTTCTGCAGGAGACGTTCATCCCTCCCTCTTCTTGCTCTTTGAATTTCACTTCTTGTCTGTGCTAAAGCTGCCTGCCTCCTCCCTTCTCCAAAACCATATTTCACACTTGAATACGCTTTCTTCTCTGCTTTTAAAATTTTTGGTAATCAGATGATGATTTTATAGTCCTGATTTATGTTTTAGAAGTTACTTTTCATAAATATCCCAAATGAGATCTATTTGGCCCCTGCTGCAGACCAGATGTTGGTCAGATCTGGCAGAGATATTGATTTAATCCTGTACATTTTCATAATTGGTAGGAATCAGTTTTCCCTTTTATTCTAACATTACAGATTTGTAACAATATGTGAAACAGGCTCCATGCTTTCCCTCTTTGCTTTCATGTATGATATGGCCTTAATAAAATTTAGTAGTTTCCTGCTAGAGCGTCACATATATTAGAATGCTAGACTTTCATTTTGTTTTCTGTTTTTAGTAAATGAATTGGGTTAATAGGAGAGATTATTAAAAAGGTGGGAGGGATGGTATTAAGAAACAAGATTGTATTTTTCCTTATTGAGTCTTTGTATTCTTGGTGTGCATCTGACTTTCTTCCCATCTTTGAAATTCTCTTTAAGATTCCATTCTCCCAAGAAGCTCATCGTGAGCCTTATTAGAACTTTCTTAGGTTATTCAGGCAAAAACAACTTGCCCTTAATTTTAAAAGACAATTTTAAGAAGACTTGGTAATGAGCATGGAGATGAAGTCTTCTGACCAATTTTACTCTGAGTGTTAGGCCACACCATAAACTTGCAGAGAGAAGACCTAGACCAGGGGTCAGGAAGCTTTTTGGCTGAGAGAGTCATAAACACCACATATTTTAAAATGTAATTCCATGAGAGCCATACAACAACCCATGTACGTTATGCATTATCCAATAAAAATTTGGTGTTTCCTGGAGGACAGCTGTGATTGGCTCCAGCCACCTGCAACCATGAACATGAGTGGTAGGAAATAAATGGATTGTAAAACATGAGAATGTTTTATATTTTTAACATTATTTTTTTTTTATTAAAGATTTGTCTGTGAGCCAGATGCAGCCATCAAAAGAGCCACATCTGGCTCGTGAGCCATAGGTTCCTGACCCCTGACCCCTGACTGAGTCTTTGCTCTACCACTCACTTACTACTTGAACTTGAATAGATATCCCGTGGCTTTTGAGTCTCTGTTTTCTAGAATGAAAATTATAATTTTTATCTCTGAGTTACTCTGAAGATTACAATGAGACATTCATGTGCATGACTGTGCCTAAGCTGGTGCTTATTTCACCAGCAGTCAAAAATGTTAATTTCTCTCCAAGTCCTTTGTTTCCTGTAGTGATACTGAGTGCTTCCTCAATGGAGATGAAGCTGACCCAACACATTGTTGGTAATGCTTGCTGAGTAAGAGGGATCATGATGCCATGGAAACACAGTCACTTCTTTTCTTTTTTATTAATTTTAATGGGGTTACATTAATAAATCAGGGTACATAAATTCAGAGAAAACATCTCAGGTTATTTTGACATTTAATTATGTTGCATACCCATCACCCAAAGTCAAATTGTCTTCTGTCACCTTCTATCTGGTTTTCTTTGTGCCCCTCCTCTACCCCCACTCCCCTTTCCCTCCCCACCAACCACCACATTCTTGTCCATGTCTCGTAGTCGCATTTTTATGTCCCACCTATGTATGGAATCATACAGTTCTTAGTTTTTTCTGATTTACTTATTTCACTCAGTATAATGTTATCAAGGTCCATCAATGTTGTTGTAAATGATCCGATGTCATAATTTCTTATGGCTGAGTAGTATTCCATAGTATATATGTAACACATCTTCTTTATCCAGTCATCTATTGAAGGGTTTTTTGGTTGTTCCCATGTCTTGGCCACTGTGAACAATGCAGGACAGTCACTTCTAAGAGATAAAAATTGCTTTTTGAAACATGGTGTGCTTTTTTTTTTCTTTTTCCAAATTGCAAGATCTCTGAAGGCTGGTCTATCAATTGGCCTGAAAAGCACCTTGAAAAATCAGCTGGAAGTATTAAATAAATACAGACTTTTGGGACTAGAAAGCACTTTAGAGGTGGTTTAGACAAAAGCCCTCATTTTTTGCTGTGAAAATTGAGGGTCATAGAGGTGAATAACTTGTCTAAGGCGGTTATATCTGTTAATCAGTTACAGTACCTCGTTGTAAATAGCAGAATCATCCTTAAGTAGTCAAGTAGAAAAAGAATTTTTCTACTAAATAACAGTAGGTGGCGATAGAGCCTCCAGAAGGACCACGTGCTCTGACTAGGTGGCCCTGTGACCAGAAGCAATTCCCAAATTGCACTGGTAGCGTCTCCACTGGAAATGCAGCACTATTGTTGCTGGAAGCAGGCATGAGTCTTCACGTGGGACATGAGCACTGGCCTGTCCTCCCACCACCTCTGGGTGCTGGGTGACTTTCTGCCATGTTCCACCCATTGTCAGTGTGGGTTCCACATGGAGATTTCTTTCTTCTCATCTCTCTCTTTCCATTTGAAATGTACCTTATTTGACCAAGGGTATCTAATGGTCCCAAGCTTGGGCCATAGGCCTGGATCTAGCACCAAAGAA
Organism: Saccopteryx leptura; assembly: GCF_036850995.1. Lineage (NCBI taxonomy): Eukaryota > Metazoa > Chordata > Mammalia > Chiroptera > Emballonuridae > Saccopteryx > Saccopteryx leptura. The sequence goes on from NC_089504.1 coordinate 189,945,870, forward strand.
GTCCAGGAAAATCAGTTTATGGCTCCTACTTTGTCATGGCAGATCTCCTAAGGTAACATATTTCCCAACTGGAAGCCCAAATGTGTGCTGAATTTTCACCACATTAGAAGATCCAGAACTGGGGCCAGGTAGGCATATAGTGCTCTTTACTATCCTGAAATTGTTTGTCACCAGTATAAGGCCAACTCTTATTTCAATTGCCAGAGTCACACATTTCAGTAAAAATATTAAATGGGAACTCTGCAGGCCTCCTCTCTGGGTACCACTGGGTATGTGTGAACTCTCAGACAGGGAGTATATTAATCTCTCCAAATTGTATGCGTCTTTCTAGATACTAAACTGCAAATAGATTTGGATGAATAACCAGTGTTTCATAGGAAATATGCTTGAGCTTTTATACAAGCTTTTCTATACAATAGCTTTAATATAGCCTAATCTTTATGTGAGTCTGATTTACTCACACAGATGGATTGTCCTAAATTGCCCTGCATTTTTAGGAAATCAAGGAGAATGGAGAAGTCTGTAAACCCTGGACCATCAAATCTGATGTTAATCCAATGTAGGTTACTAAATGCATACTTTACTAACACTTAGAGAAAAAGAAGTGATCAATAGGACTTGCATGAATTTGTAAGTGGGAACTTGATGTTTTTAGACTTATGGTCTAGGTCAAATATGGAATACATGTGTCATTTGTGCTCTACTTCCATGCTTATGACAACTTAAGCCTGAGAAAGAATAGGATCAAGAAAGAGAAGAAAATGTAGAGGAAGAGAGAGACTGGTAAGCACTCAGGAGTAATACTGACCTCTCACTGTCATTTGAAATATAACTACTAAAATATTTAGAGCTGTGTTCTAGCACAGATGGGGATTTCTTCTTTCTATAAACATTGTATATTTATTTTAAGCCAGGCATAAGAAACTAAACATTTATTGATACCTTAGTATGTACTAGAGACTATGCTCTTTATATCATTATTTCATTTAACCATCATGATCTTCTCAAGTAACAGGATCATTAAAGGGAAAAAAGAAACTTAGCCTGTTCCCAGCTCTCAACCAGCATAAAGGGCAGGTACAATGGCTGAGCTCTCTCAGCTCATCTAAGTGTGCTCTGCACTGACATTATGCTCCTCCCATCACTGTTAGGAGCTAGGTCAGCAACTATATTTGCCTTAATGTTCTGGGTCAGGAACATGTGGACTTACCTTTTAAAGGTGTCAGCTTTTCACTGGCATCTCAAAGGCCTTGTGATAAGGTTACAAGCTTTGTGGGCAATCCATAGACTTCCTATGCCTGGTTCTTACTCTGTGGTTTGTAACTTTTTTTTTTAAATTTTATTTATTTGTTTTATTTTTTTACAGAGACAGAGAGTGAGTCAGAGAGAGGAATAGACAGGGACAGACAGATAGGAATGGAGACAGATGAGAAGCATCAATCATTAGTTTTTCGTTGCACATTGCGACACCTTAGTTGTTCATTGACTGCTTTCTCATATGTGCCTTGACCGCAGGCTTTCAGCAGACCGAGTAACCCCTTGCTGGAGCCAGCGACCTTAGGTTCAAGCTGGTGAGCTTTTACTCTAACCAGATGAGCCCACGCTCAAGCTGGCGACCTCAGGGTCTCGAACCTGGGTCCTCGGCATCCCAGTCCGACGCTCTATCCACTGCACCACCGCCTGGTCAGGCTGTGGTTTGTAACTTTTATTTTACCCTTCAAAAAGTAGACGAGAGAGATCTAGTAAAACCAAAAACATTGTTGGCTGCCTTAGAAAATAGGCTGCCACAGTAGATCTTCAGGACAGTCTTGATCTCAGGTTCTTCCCCAACAAACTCATTAACATGACAATTTTTCCATGATTCAGTTTGTAGTATGTATATTCACTTAGCATACATATGCTGAAAGATTATTATAAAAATAGACTAATCAGAGTACTTGAAGTTGCCTTGACCATTCTGATTCCTGTTACAGTGCGTTTCTCTCATGTAATTGCCTTGGATGTCAGTTTTGAGAGGGTTCAATTACCAAGTCCACAGCTTAAAGACCACTCTTGCCATGGTATTTCTTTCTCCTAGTGGGGCTTGTCTTCATGCAGGCACCAGCAGGTGCACAACTCCATTCTCCCTGCCTGCACTTTGCTCCACTAGAAAAATGTAGGAATCTTAACTTTCCATTGGGGTGATGTGGCTGTTGGTTTCTCATCAAGGAGGGGCTTGAAGCTCAATTCTGAGAACTATGAGCTTCTGGAGAGATCTGAAGAAAAGTAGCTTCCTTGAAGATATAGTGCTACTGCACTAGTTTGGGTGAAGTATTTTAGCTTGGTCACTTACAAGAAAATTCCATGCCCAGGAGCAGGGAGGTGAGTGATTCTGGCTGGGAATTAGGAAACTTTGGGCTAGGTCTAGTTCTGCCATTCATGAACTCTGAAGTGAGACTGTTCTCACATCTGGCCCTTAATTTCTATGCTTATATTGACAATACTTAATGTATGTCTGAAATTTTGTACAAAAATTACTTGAAAACAATATTTTATCTGCTCCTTATGGCAGTAGGTGGAATAGTCTTATCTTCATTTAATATGAAAGATCAAAGTCTTGAGTCTTGGCCAAGATTATGTGATCATTAAAAGGCCAAATCAAAAATTTGAAACTGGTTGACTGCTTTTCCATTATCTCATTTATTCATGCAAAAATTATTTATTAAGCACCTACTGTGTGCATCGGGCTCTGAGGACAATAGTAAGGTGCACCAGGAGTAGTAGCTCTACCTCTGAGGCTCTTACACATGGGAGTCATACCAGCCTGCCTCTATAAGATGAGGGGGTGTAGTGAATCAGGGTTTTACAAATTTTCCTGGCCATCAAAATCTCATGTGGTGCTTGTAAAAACTATATAGATTCCAAGGCCCTGTTCCAGGTCTACTGAATCAGATTCTGGAGGGCAAGGTGCCTTGTAGTCTATAGTATAAGATGAGTCACCCAGTGATTCTTATGACCAGACAAGTTTTGAGAAACCCTGGACTAAATGAGCCCCAAGATCCCTTTTCTCTCATCATGCTTCTTCTCATTCCTGGTCTTTCTGAATCATTGAGGGGATCTTTACAAGCACTATTGCCTGGATCCCATCTATAGAGACTGGGATATGTAATTGGTCATTCTAATGTGTATCTAGAATTGAGGACCATTGTGTATAGCCAATCATTCAAGCATTCAAGCCTATATGAGATCAAGGAGAGCACCTCTGACCCAAATTACCACCAGAATGTGGATGCTGAAAGATATTGGTAGTGTTGTGGTTTCTAAAGCATAGTTGGTTCTTATTCTTCAGTTCATTAAAAGAAGTTTCCAGCACACTAAGAACCAGTCTGTAGTTATTTTTTGAGTCTTCCAGCTTGTAGTAATCACTTTTAGATCTCATTTGATCAAGCTATTTGATGTATTTTTAGTTTGCATCTGTACAGCGAACCTTCACCGTAGTCGATCCTAAAAACCCTCAGCCTACTCTGAATAGGTATTACGGTCCTGGGGTTGTGGGTGTTAGGAAAGGTGCTGCTTGCCTTCCCTTCTTTCCAATCCAGAAGGGGTTCGCTAGGAAATAGGGAATTTAATATTTCACTTTAGTGTGTTTTGAGGGTAATTTGTAAACCCAATTCCATCAATAAAATTGCCTGCTCCAGTGACTGCTGCTCTCACCTGTTGACATACAATCTGCAAGTGACTCCCTGAGGTCACAGAGACCAACCTGCACCTGGCTCAGTGGCCGCCAGGTGCTCCTGAAAGTGGCCTTTCTTGCGGTAACACATTTGCTCTGGAATGTTAATCGCTTTTCACAGGGTCCCATATTGGGATCGCCTGGCCTAGTCAGGTACCTGGAAGTCACACTACAGCCTAGCAGCTTGGGACAGGAAGCAGGGTGGGAGCTCTACCACACTCTTGGGCTGTTGTTGACATACAGCCATCTGACTGAGTGCCGTCTCCTCCAAGACCCCAAGGTTCTATGGTTCCTTCTTCCTAGTCCCCTGGGAAATGAAGAAACTTGCTCCTCTCCCTTGCATTCCCCTGCTCATGTGTTCATGAGTAGGCCAAGCTGGATCTGATCTGACTTGTCTCATTTTTTCTCTCCATCAACATGAAGTGCCATTAGGTTGTAAGATGGTAATAATAGTGGTACTCGTAGGTCCCAAAAGATTTAAAAAATCTTTTCTGTTCTCGCCTGGCAAGGAACTGAGGCAATAACACTGGAAAGCCTCCAGATAGACTTCTGTATCACAAGTGGTTGTGGGTTGCTAAGTACATAGGCCAGCACATGCTGTTCTGTTTAAGTTAAAGGTTAGGGTGCTATAAACCTTGAAGCTTGTCAAGATTACACAGCGTTGAGCAGAACGATGTGCTGTGAGCACCAGCCTCCAGTTATTGGGTCAAACCATATTTTAGTGAAACAAGGTTGCCTAGCTGGAGTTTCATCTGTGGGCTTGTAAGTGAAAAGTGTGTGGCAGATGCTATGATTAAGATTTCATTTCCTGGTTGATGCTATCAGAGTGATCACAGCAGCAGTAGGGGAAACTCATATTTGCTGGCAGGGTTAACTAGTGAGCAGTTCTGAGTTTAATATAAAGATTAATAACAACAAAAAAGAAACCGCCACCATCACCACAACAAAAACTCACGCAGTTTCATTAAGAAAATTGTCTTTCACAATTTTGAAATAATGCCCTTATGTTAGTGCTTCCTACCTTGTTTAGAGATACCCTCCCCCATTTATTCTTTCATTAATACAGTTATTGAGTTTTAGATTCTGGAGATTCAGTAGTAAACAAAACAAGAAATTCCTTGCTCTCATGGAGAGAGAAAAAAACAATTTTTTAAAAAAGAAACAAGGAAAGGCCTCTCTGAAGAGATGACATTTAAGCAGAGGCCCAAGGAAAGTAAAAAAATGATTCTTGTGGATATTGTGGGGAGGAGTGTTTGTTTGATGTAGAGGAAATCATAAGGTAAGAGGGATTAAGGAGGGAGCATCTTGGCAGATTGAGGGACAGCACAGAGGCCAGAGTAGTTGGTCTGCAGTAGGCAGAGGAGGGAGAGGAGCAGAAGGTATGGTTAGAGGAGAGGAGGCTGCATCTTTGGGAGGTTTTGACAAAATGAGTATGAGCTTTCTTATGCTTTAAAATGTTTCTTGCCACTGTCTTTGGGGTCAAAAGTGGGAAGGTCACGGTGGAATTGAATAGGAAGCTATTGCAGTAATCCAGGTGAGAGATGAGGGCAGCCTGGAGCCTGTGAGTTGGTGGAGGTGGTAGAGAGTAGTTGGATTCTGGATATATTTCAAAGGTAGGCAGAGAGGGTTTGCTGATGAATTAGATGTGGGTGTGGCCCTGGCTGGTTAGCTCAGCTGAAGAGCATCAGCCAGGTGTGTGGATGTACTGGGTTCGATTCCCGGTAAAGAAGTGACTGTTTCCTTCTCCACCCCTCCCGCTGCCATGGCTGGATTGGTTTGAACACATGGGCCCCAGGTGCTGAGCATGGCTTCGTGGAGCCTCCACCTCAGGTGCTAAAGATAGCTTGGTTGTGAGTGTGACCCCAGATGGGCAAATCATCGAAGTTGCTGGGTGGATCCTGCTTAGGGCACATGTAGTAGTCTGTTTCTCTATCTCCTTTCCTCTCCCTTGGAAAAGAAGGGGAAGAAAAAAAGGGGTGGGTATGTGAGAAAGAAAGGAAGCAAGGATGTTGTTAGGTGTTTAGCCAAAACAGCTGGCCAAATATAAATGCCATTTATTGAGATGGAGGAGATGGGGAAGAGCAAAGAACACTTTTGTGTTTGTTGTCTGGTTTTAGATATGTTAGGTTTAAGATGCTGAATAAACTTTCACATAAAGATGTTGAGAAGCATGTTGGAAAAATGAGTCTGGAATTTAAGGGAGAGTTTGAGGCTAAAGGTATCGACAGGGAGCTGCCAGTCTAAAGATGGGTATTTTAGGTCATAGGACCAGATAAGGTCACCTGGGAAATGAGTTGAAAGAGAAGTTCAAAGCTTTGCTGCAGGGATCTTGCACATTTGCAGGTGAAGGAGATGAAGAGAAACCTGCAGATGGGCCTAAGAAGAGCTGCTGAGGTAGGAGAACCAAGGTATAAAGATGTCTCAGAGTCAAGAGAAGATGTTTAAAGGTTTGGAATAGGTGGTTCAATGTGTTGCTGGGATTAAGAGAAACACTGCTAAGTCCCCACTGAATTTGGCAATTAGTGCTCAGTAGTGGCACTAACAAAAAACAGTGTCACTATAGAGGAGAGGAGGGATCCTAAGTGATGTGGTTTCAAGAGAGAATGAGAAGAAAGTGGGATGAGAAGTAGAGACAGTGAGTATGGACAGCTCTTTTCAAGACATTTTGCTGTAAAGCAAAGGAGACACATTGGGTAGTAGATGAAAGAGTTAGGAGGTCAAAGGGAAATTCCCTTCAACACATGTTGAGCACCTACTGCAGGCCAATGACCAGTCCTACCAACCAAGCCCAGCAGCTGTGAAGATTTAGAGTGTACATGCTATGAAAGGGGCAGCCCCAGAAGCTGTGCTCACCACACTAAGGTGCTAATGAGGTCCATCCAAATAAACCAGGGAAGGCTTCCTGAGGAGGTGATGTCTGAGCCAAATCAGGCGAATAACTAATCCTCAAGAGGGTATAAGGACCGTTGGGTGACCATATCTGCTTACCTTAGCCTTTTGGGAATTTTAGCCTCTATTAGGTAGTAATTAAAGACTTACTTATTGGTCAGTATTACCTTCCTTTTGCTCCACATTGCTAAAAGCTAAAGTTTACTCCTTACCAAAAATGCAGCCTCTGCGAGCCTTTATAGCCTCAGCCCTTGTCACTTGCACATTAGACTTGCACACTAGACACTTTGATATTACAGACCGGTGCTGACTGCAGTTTCCCCACATAACAGCACTCCGTGTCCTCCAACAATGGAGCCCTCTCTGGAACAGTGACTTTACCTCTTCTCATCCCTTTCGACCCGCCTGGTGGGCAAAAGTGTAAATGCTTGTCAAGCTTTCTAGCAACAGACCCAAATGTATTCATTTATTATTATTATTATTATTATCATTTCTACTTATTGAGAACCCATAATAACAGTTATTTGGCTGAACACCTTCCCCTACATTGCCCTTTTATAAGGGTCTTCCTCCCAATTCCTGTGTCGCAAGTCAGAGGAATGGATCAGTTGACTTTTCAGTGAAGCCAAATCTGGAAACATCCTTTTTTCATTTCCGCTTCCCCGCCTTCCACTTGTCCTTTCACATTCAGACCACAGGCCATCTGCAGGGCCCACAAAGCTGTGCCACATCACTCACTCTCAGAGTCTCTTTCACATGCCTCACATCAAGTCTTCATATCCTCTGTGTCTCAGGCCACCCGGTGGTAGGTGGGGCCCAAAGAGCCAGTGGTCCACCTGATGTACTGACAATGAGGCAGACTGGTTGTAGGAAATGCAGTCCTGAGCAGAGTGCGCACTGGGGAGTTGAAGGAAGTGGTTGAGAGAGATCAGATGGGAAAATCAAGTCTAAAGAACAAGAAGCAGAACAGTAAGTGAAGAGAAAGCAGATAGGAATGCAGCAACCACCCTGGAGACACTTCCCAAATTCTGGGAGTGCATTTGCTGTGCTCCATTCATGGTTCTGAGGGCGTGTCGAGTGGCTGAGAGAAAAGCATCTGATGAATTCACCCCGAATAGCATCTTACTGGCTCATTATGGCTTAACTCTCTGAGCTCTTTGAAAAAGAGTGATCTTTGAAAAAGAGAATGCCTAAAGAGGAAGAAAGTATTCACAGTGGTGGAATTTCAGGCAGTAGTGTAATAGCCTGGGGGACTGAGATTGGGAGAGTGACCCTTACAAGATCCTCCAAATCAGACCATACAGAAATTGCAGTAGCAGATGGATGAGGACAGCTATGAGGATGGAGGTCTTAGTTGAGGTCACTGCTCTGACATTGTAGAGGCACCACCTAGGGAAGGTGCTGGAGTGAGACCATGCATAGGGTCAGGACATACATATATCATGGCTTCCTCCATTGAAGTCCAGTTTAGGATTTGAGTAAAGCATATTACCTAGAATCTGGGAGGCCTGGCCACTTACCTGTGTGTGGTGTGACCTCTGGAAAATCACTTAAGTGTGGCTTAATCCCTTCATTCATTAGATGGGGTTATACCTGGCCTCCTGCCTTTCAGTAAAGTGACCATCAAATGCAACATGTCAAATCACTTTGTAAATGTAGTTTTACTCAACTGTATGAAGTTACCCTTCTACTGAACTATGAACTCCTTAAGGAAGGAATTGTCTTGTTTCTTGTTATATTCCAAGTCCATTTCATGGCACCTGGCCATGGAGGGAGGCTCCCTTTGGTGGCGCTGGCCTGGATGAAGCCAGGAAGTGCTGGCTAACCATGTGGGGCAATCTGCCACACCTTGGCTGATCGACAACTGCTCACACTTTTTCTTCCCCCTCCTCACTGATAGTTCCACGTTTTTCCAATTTAAAACGCCATTTGGGAAATCTGTTCTCTCTAAGAGAATTCATACTGTAACGTAATGATAACCTCCTTCCCTCAAAGGCTCATTATTTAAATCATTACTCCTTATTAGTAGTCCTATTTTCCCTGGCAGCTGTGAGGTGCAATGGCATTTCCAGGTTTCTCAAAGCATGCTGGGAATGGCCATGCCAAGTCAAGTGGCTTCCATGGACATGGCAGCAAGGGGGCATGGCAGAAGGCATTTCCCACCATCACGCCATGTGGGAGACAGAGAAAGGGTCAGATGTCCACACTGTGGGTTCTGCCTGAGACAAAACCTCTTTTTCAGCACTGCCTGAAAGAAAAAGAAATCTAGGAGGGACCTGGTTATTGTCCTATGACGTGGTGAGTCCTAATTGACAAGACGAGATCAGCCTGGCTTCTTCTGAGTTAAAGTATCAGGGCAAGGTGGGAAGGAGAGAGGTGGGGAAAATATGTCTGTGGTTCTATTTATTTATTTTTTTGTTTTAAGAAAAAGAAAGAAAAGTTTCTGCTTTTCTTTCCTGTGTGAGAAAAACTATTTAGACTGGCACAAAATGTATTTAAGAAGCATATTCTTAGAGTTACTTAGAAAAATGCCCTGTGTATTCTGGCAGCAGCCAAATGTATCCTTAATAGAATTCATATGGGGCCTTCAATGATCATGATGTTTGGAGAGGAGCCAGATAGTAAGTAATTTAAACATCACAGGAAATTAAATTTTAGAATTCAATTTTGCATAAAGTTTTCTGTAATGAAAATGTCACACATAAATTATGGAGTCTGATTATATTCCTTTTTGACTTTTTAATAAAATAATAGAGGTACTTGACAGTCAAGAACAAATGCATATTTTATATGAATAGTTTTGTGTTCAACCAACGTCCTCTGGAAATAATGGAACAGATGTTAACACTGCTCTATCAGCTATCAGGTGCTCTGTTAAACACAAGTATTTATTAAAAAATGCTAACTGGGTTGTCTTTTAGGGTTATCTAATTGTAGGCTTAAAATGTAGATGGTTAATGTAATTAATTATACATGTAGAATTATATAGTTGGGCTATAATTTATTATATGCATGCATATATAAATTATATAATTTTCTGTTGTAAATTAATTTAATATGGGCACAGGGAATGACTTCTTAAAAATATTAAATAGTTCATAATGTGGTTATAAATCAAAACTAATCTGAATTTCTACTTAATTTTGAATTTTGAGAAGGAGGATGCTTTAAACTCACTGTAGGGGACTTGAGAGTGTTGATTGTGTTTTAGATTAAATCCACAGCCTGTAATTATTTTTAATAATATTCAACTAAAAACACCCCAAATAAAAAGCCTGAACACTCTTAATTTGTTTAAGGCCAAGCAACATTTTTCTTCAAAGGGTAAAATATAGTGAACGTTTATTTAGAAAATGGACCTATTCCATCATAACTGCAGGGCCCTGAGCAGGTCTTTCTTCAGGCTGACAATGAACTCTTGCTGAATGCCTAATCCATGACCCTACTTTCTTTTTGGGGAGACAAGTTTTTCCTATGGATTTTCTGCTAAATATTTTCCTCCTTGAATCCTGTTATGACATTATCTACATGCTTTGTATTGGGGTGGAGTATGTACATTTAAAAATTTTAATAGAACATAGCAAAGCTTTCTTATTTAATCAGATTGACACAGAAGTCCAGGAGCTTGTATCTTCTAGAAAGTAGATAATGTCTGCTCACAGTGGAAAGCAGATAATGACGATGTCTTGTGTGACTTTTTCCAAGGCATTTTTTTTTCAGACATGGGTGTCTTTCTGTTTTCATCTGGTTGGTAAAGAGAACAATGGTCAGGGTGACCAACTTGTTCCAGGTTGCCTGGGACTTTCCTCTTTTCAGAACTGAAAGTCCCATGGTCTGGGTACCCTCTCAGTCCTGACTGAACTGAGGCAGTTGGTCATCGTAATTATGAATAAAGCTTACAAATGAATACTTTAAAAAGCTGTAATTACCACAGCATATGCTTCCTTTGAAAAGGCGGCATAAAGAGACAGAGGTGTCTATATCCACCAAGGCTAGACTTCTGTCCCTTGTTGTTACTATGTGCCAAAGGGCTGGCCCTCACCTTTACAAGATCAGTACTCAGATTTTATAAGCTGGACCATGGGTGGTGATCAGGCTTCAGTGACAGCTGGAGGAGGTCTCATCAGTCACTAAATGGAAGGAAGGGAGTTCCTGCTGTTTTGTAGAAGGCTTTATGGGAGCAAGTAATAAGTATATGTTGAGTAAAATCATTACGATTTTGGGATTGGACTGTTATGGAATCTTGTGACAATATAGAAGTTGTTGTCTTGAAGCAGAGTACTTCCATTAGAAACATGTAAAAAACATGGCATTGTCTTAGTCATCATCAGTGGCGGGGGGGGGTGGGTTGTGAGGAAACTAATGTTGGAAGTTAGAAAGATGACGATCCCTGTTACGTTGTGACAAAATATTTAGGTAAACTATTGCTTTTAATGACTAGGCAGGCAGATCACTTATCTGATAAATTTGCAGTGCTATGAAGAGAATAAAAACCAGAGCTTTAGGACTGTGTCATGTTATTTCTTGTATTTGGCAAGATATTACAAGAAAGAGATGAGCTAAGACAAGAAATAGTCAATAAGCAGAAAAAAAAGGAATGGAGCAAATTCAAATTCATGGCCTAGCAATGTGGAAAAGTTGACCACTTCTAAAACCCATACAATAAGAGATAGTATTTAAAATGACTTTGAGAGGAAAAATGCCTCTCAGTGGATTAATACACCTCAAGGCAAACATTGCTCAAGATGTGGCCTTTTAATTCATGCCTAATCACTCAATTTCTGTAGCCACCATGAAGTTGAGAGAAGAAGGCATGGTGGTTAGGAAGCAGAGAAATTAAGAAGATGTGAGTACCACATGCTGAAAGTCCTGTGAGTGTTCCCACTGTCCAATGACATGAGAAGCAAAGACAGTTTGTAGCAAAACATATAACTAAAGCAACCAGGTAAAGGTATCTGAGTGCTCAGAGCCTAAAATAATCCTGCAGCCCCTACTAGTCAATGACTAGGAAGCAAGTTGATTCTAAATTTCTCAATGTGTCCAAAGAATAAGCCAAAAAAGAATCTCCTAAAGGGTCAATCTAAGAGCCATGAAGAACCATGAAAAAGGGAGCTCTTGTCAGAGAACAGATCAGAGCCTAACTAAGAAGCCTTTCTTCCCATGGCTTGAGGTCTTCCCAGTGTCTGCCTGGCTTGCAGAACTGCTGCAGCTCAGAGGCTGCTAGGTTTCCCTCATTCTTCCCTTTCCAGATGGAAGTATTTACACATACCTTAGGGGGTGGGTATGTGTGCTCATGTAGGTATGTGAGAGTGAGTAGGTAACTTATTCCTTTTAGATCAAGACTTCAGGACCTGAAAAATCACTTCCAACTGAATCTAGTGGGAAGACAATTGGACATCACCTAGAAGATGATTTTGGAGTTGGATGCAGTGGCTGAATGGAGCTTTGGCTTATTTCCCTCAAAGAAGAGTATAATATATTTTCTGTAGGAAAAGGAAACAAAGAAATATTTAGTGATAAGAAGGGTGGATTGTGGCAGATTTAGTAAACAATTATCAAATATTCTTTGTGCTCACTTATATTTGCCAGGCTTTCCACAGTTAGATCAGGCATGGAGTTAGTGGACTTACACTCAGTGGCACTGGCTTATCTTGCAGGTTGCCATTCTCACTATTCCCACATAGATTCTTAATTATTTGCTTGTGTTTCAGACAGTACTTTTTAGCTTATCTCTACATTCCAATACATATCCTGCTTGGAACTTGCATCACTCTCTTCACTATCGATAAATACTGCTTTTTTCTTATGATGATAATGTTGCCCAGAATTTAGGGACCAAAACTTAGTTTACATACATCCAACATTGGGCAGGCTTTTCCCCACATCTACCTGACTTGAAAACAGACTCTTGGTTTTACATCCTTGCCATTTGGGGGATCAACAAGAAATGCCACATACAAATATGAGAGATTTCATTACCTCCAGAGCACTGTCTACATTAAGCCCTCACCATATTTATCAAATGGAAAACTTGGTCTCAGTGAACCTTCACAGATAATGTGATTGGCTAAAATAGCAAGTTTTCAGTTTTGAACCACTTCTCCAAAGTGTTACCCTGAGGATGTCAAAATTCTATTTCTTGGTCTAGAAAGAAGATGACTCATTTAACTAGAATGTTTTCTTGAGTAAAAAATTACAGGAGAGACTATTGCTGATGCAGTGGCCAAAGGGAAGACCTTTGTCCAAGTAATTGCTTTTAACCTCAAGGGCTAGAGCTCTAATTCTATTGACATTTCTGGTTGTCAGGAATACCAGCAGCATTGCTAATGCAATCAGCTTTATCTGAAGATGTACAATACTTTCCTTTTCCCTAAACTGCCTTTCACAGACACACATGTAAATCTATCTCTATTTATGGATCATAAAAGATGGGACTAGTGGTTTCTCTTCCTCTGATCTGCTAATTCCTATGAGCTACCATCTTCACTTTTTGCTCAGTTTCTAAGAAAAGCCAGGCGTTGTGTCTCCAATGAACAGTGCTAAGAGAAGTGCCAACAAGAATAGGTCCATGGAAGAGTATTGGTGTCCTAGGATGGAGACCACTGTCAAGAGTTCAGGTTGGCACTATGACCCTGATGTTTTTCACATGACTTGGGGCATTAGGGACTTTCTCACTGGGACCATTGAGCATACCCTACATGTCTCTACCTGTGGGGCTGTCCTCAGGTGGTGAGAGTTATGGCTTCTGGTGGAAAGGGTGGGTGGGGGTGAGAAGAGGCAGCCTTTGGGCATAGATAACTTAGATTTTTCCATCTGAGTTTTTAATATCTGTTTTCTTATTTTTTTAGAGTGAAAGTTATTACACTTCCTGAAAAAGGATGCTCATGGCATCAGCGTCCTTGTCTGCTGGCTCCTGTTGGGTTTCTGAGGTGGCAAATACCTGACAATAAACACAGGGGAAAAGATTGCAGGAAAAAATGGGAGATTTTTGAAAAAGGTGAAAGATTTCATGAAGTTAGTAAAAGTGATGTTAGAAAACGTCTTCAATCACATGTTAAATCATTAACAAATGCAGATCTGTCAGAGTTGACAATAAGTCAAGAAGTATGTCTACGCACATTCAAAAAGAAATCATTGAAATACCAATTTTTTCTTAGAAGAATTTCTGAAGTTCCTGGGTCTATTTGTGAAAAAAAAACCTTTCAAACTTTTTATAGGATCTTCTGGATGTGGATAAAGTGAAGACTGCTGTCATTTTACTGTTAGTTTGATTTAAAAAGTTATATAAAATCCAAATAAATCAATCAATATTTGACACATCTTTTTCGAAGAATTAGCAAATTAGTTGTAATTATGAGCTACATTTTGTTAAATATTGTATAAAATTTATTTCTATAATTTTAGTTTTATTTCTTTTTCAGTTAATGTTATAATAGAAGCTTTTGTCCCTCACTACTTAATAATGTTTTTATTTTAAAGGGACTTAAAATCTTTTCAGGTACCAATGAGCCCAGAGAAAAAGGACGTCCTGTATTTGTACTAATGAAATAGAAATTATTTAATTTGATTTTTATTGTAAACAATTAAAATAGAGAACAAGGAGTATTGTAATACCCAGTATATAAATAAAATATTATATAAATATAGTTTATACATATATGTTATATATAATATTTCTGACTTTAAAAAATTATGCTCTTTAAAACTTTTCATTATTTTTACCAGATTGTACTCCTCTTCTGTTGCCCCCTTTCAGGGTTTGTAGCCCTTGGGTTTACTGTCAGCTGACAAGTGCAGGGTTTGGATATTATTATTATTATGCAGCGTGACTGTCCTAATAGTTTTTGATTATTGTGAAGCAAATTCCTTGCTCTGGTTCTTTGGCCCTCACAGTGGCGACCTCAAATCCCATTATATCTTCCTGACTTGTTTCCAATAGACTCACTCAATCTGTTCCTGGGCGACTAACTCAGTGTAACCCTGTGACCTTGGGGCACAGCCTGCCCAAAGGAACAACCACTCAGTGACTGAGACTCAGATTATGAAGCCATGTCAGCATACTCCCTTTCTCTTACTACCCTCCAACTTTCAGCAAGTTAAAAATCTTTGTCATTCCACCTTTGTAATACCTCTTAAACACATTTCCACCCCTTATCGTCTTTGCTATTGGCTTATTTCAGGTGGCTCAGAGGCTGTAAGGCCCCCTGCTGGTGGGCTGGGTGCTAGAGGTACTGCCCCCAACAGTTGGCAGCTTGAAAGGCAACAGGATTGAAGTAAGAATTCCGTCTGAAACCCAGGTGTCAGAATTGACTTTGATTTTGACTGACTTCTGCTTCCTTAGTCCTGTTAATCTTGCCAAGGAGGCAACTTGGTGGCATGTATTGGGGGACTTTAGGTTCCCTATAATTTTCATTAGAACCCATTAGATGCATCCCCAAAAGATACAATCCAAGTTTATCATGCGTATATAACTTAAAGTCCCAATAGCCCTTCTAATGAGATCCCTATTCCCAAAGTCACTGAACACAGGGAACTTAGAGCCACATCACCTAGTCCTATACCTGGATTTGCCTGGCATCCTCCAGGCCTGTTTTGACTTACTCTGCCTGCTGGGTCCAGCTCTATTGCTTCCTTTTCTTCCCCTGACTACCTGTTCCTAAGTCTTGATGTCATTCATCTTTTAGATTCTGACTTCTTTTCAGTTACCCATGGCCTGCCCCAAGCTCCAGAACGCCGTGATTCACTCTTAAGTGAAGGGAAAAGGGGTTTTCCATGAAATCAAGCATAAAAAGTGAAATTAGAAGATAGTGGATTTAAAACAATTTTGACTATTTTACATTAAGGCCATTTAAATACACACACATATGCATATACAATTACTGAAACTAATGTTCACAAAAATAATACCACTAGCACATGTGATGTACTTTGATATTTTCTATTCTGTTCTATTTTATTTATTTTTTTAAAATCACAGATCCTGACCCACCAACTGTGCCTGATTGATTGAAGCTCGATTTGCTGTTTGAAATGTTGATCTAAGAAAAGCTTCATGGGAAATGTGGAACTGAACTGGGTAGAATCTTATTTATAAAAGCAACCTAGATTTTTATCAGAATTTCAGGTTGTTTTTTTTTGTGTGTGTTGCCTCCTCTTCTTTGACCTAATATGTGTGAATTGAGGAGAAGCATCCCAATGCATCTATTTTGAAAGCATGTGTAAAGTAGAACACTTTTTTTAATCAATATTTTTTGTTATTTTTCAATCAGAAGATTTAAGAGTACATCCACCAGGCCTGCTGTCTCTGTTATTGGTAATCAGGTATTAAGAAATGCAGCATAATTGCTGTGGGTAATTCTGTAATCTCCATGAGCAATTTCTTTGGAACTGTCAATTTCATTGCTGGAGAATTTAAGATGAGAGTATGGATTGCTGTTAGGGCCTTCAGCTCTAGGATAGAGGAGTTAGAAGAAGCAAGAAAGCTTTGCTGTCAACCTAAGAGGGGATCTTCATGAAGTCTGATAGTGACAGCTGATAGAGTTGAGGATCTAGGAAGAGAGCTCTACTTACAAAGAACCTTGTGTCTCAGGGGTCCTCAACATGGTACACTGTGGAATTGCTAGAAAGATTTTAGATTGATTTATTTTTTTAACTTCTTATTATTTGAGCTTTCAAGCATATATGAAAGTAGAAGGAAAACATGATGAACCCCACATACCCATCACATGACTTCAGCTGTTATCAACTCATTGACCAGCCTTGTTTTTTCTATGCATTACCCACTCAGGGCATCTACTTATCATTTTGAAGTAAATCCCACACATAATAACATTTCATCTATAAATATTTTGTTTTGTATCTCTAAAAGATAAAGGCTCTACTTTTTACATAACATCACAATATCATCACCACACAGGGAGATTTTGGAGAGTTACCAATGCCTAGACCCCAGACCAATTAAATTAGAATATCTGGGGGCAGGACTCAAGCACTGGTAGTTTCACCAAGCTTCCAGGCAATGCTAATGTTGTTATCATACTTGACAGAAATCGAATGGTCATGGCTAAGGACTTATATAGGATGATCATGAACAGGGAACAGTAGCACCTGTCTCTGTTAGAGCAAGGATCGCATTTGCTCATCTCTCCGTTCACTCTCATCTTTCACAAATCATTCCAGTTTAGTTCTCACCTCTCTGGAGGTAACTCCCAACATTAACATCTCCTAGTTCTGACCTAACTTCTGAACTCCAGGCTCAGATATCTCAATCACTGTAGGCCATTTCTGTTAATATGTTCTACCATCATCTAAACCTTAATATGCTTTAAAACAGACTTCACCCTCTGTTCCCACAACAACTCCCTCTCTAGATGGCTCCATTTCTGTCAGCAGGATGGTTATCCTTTTGTTTTTCCCTAGTTACTCACATACCAACCAGATCTTAAATTTGTTAGTTTTTCTCATTTGATGTAGTTCACATCCTACCATTATTTTTGTTCACATACACACCGACCTCCTTCAGTCCACTGTCCTTTTAAGGTCTACTATTACAATAACTTCCTATTAGTTCCTTTCCCTTCTTTCTTTTCTGCTTCCAACCTACTCCATATTCAAAAGTTGTGTTTGTATTCTCAAAACATAGTTTAACAATTTATTCATTTGGTTAGATAAACCCTAAATGAATTTCCATTATTTATAGGTATTGTAAATTCTTTTATTTTGTTATTTCTTATAAGACCCAGAGCTTTAGTCAAGATTATACACTTTTCTTGAACTTGCCATATATATTCCCACTTCCTTAACTTTGCCTATACATATATGTATATGTATTTTACCAATTTTTCTGCCCTAAAAATGCAGAAACTTTTGTTTCATGTTTCCATCACATCAGCCAGCATTATATTTTGTATATAGTAGAAGATATCATAGGGTATTCAATACATACTTGTTGATTGATTGATTTTGAATTTACTCCCTATAGTGCAGTATTGTGTCTTTAAAAAAAATTCATTATTACCAGAGGAAAGGAATCTTAGGCTAATAGGTAAAAATACATCACATGACATCTCCAATAGTAGCTTGATTGATTTTCTTTTCATTGTTCAGTTGATGATGATTACTCCAAATTTGATAAATGCTTATAATCTGCTATAGACATCACAGGGCAGATGAAGAATGGCCTCATAAAAATGAAACACAAAGTGCTTCCTTCTCTCAAATGCAACTACAAAGCCAGAACCCAGAATTCCATCCTGGTTCTGCAACCAGGACCTTGAGCAAGATACTTCCATGACCTCAGTTCTTTATAAAGCCAAGGGGTTAAGACTAGACTACATGCTCTCTAATTTTTTTTTCAACTAGAACATTTCAAGAGTTAAAGCTACTTTCTGTTCCTTGGTGCACGTGGCCATCAGAACTTGAGTTTACATAGAGAATAATGGAGGCAAGGATTGTATATAGTCAAAGTTTCCTCACTCAGATCTCTTGGATAGATTTTTGGTTGCACATTATGTGAAGAACTGAGACTGGCTCACGTTTAAGACACATAAAAGATAGCTTGAAGCACTAGAAAATCCATTCAAGATGAAAAGCTACTCACACAATGAGAAGCTTATGAGACCTGGACCCAGCAGAGGGAATCACAGAGCCAGGTCCCTCATCTATACTCTGTTGAGCCCCTAGGTGTTAAATAAAATGGCCATTGGAGTGACCTTTATAATATTTTCTCTTTCTGCTCAAAGGTAAGTGACCATGTGTGTAATATCAGGGTCAGAGCTATCTCTCATAGACCAGACCATTTTTCTAAGAGAATTAGAGAAGGAGCCTAAAACCTTAGATACAACAATCATGGTCTTCTTAAAAATTTGATGCTAAGGGGAGCATCCTCCCCTACCCCTTCCCTTCTCCCTTCCCCCCATCTTCTGCTCCTACATCTCTTTGGAAAGCATCTCTTCCCAAGGCCAAAGAAATGCTAGTTTAGCATTGAGAGTCATCAGGAAGTGATTGAGAGGCTGGCAAAATCCCAGATCTCATATTTAGGACAGAACAGTGTGAGAAGGTCTATTTCTCATAGAGGGTTGTCAAGACATTGGATCCCTCAAGTAGCAAACATTGAAAAGAAATGAGCATGTGGATTTGGATAGACTAACTTAATTTGGTTATCACTGCTCACATTTTGATACAGGAGACTCATTCCTGAGCATCTTCTCTGAACTACTTTAGACAAAAAAGTCCCAACAATTTTCAACTTTTACCACAACCATTTTACATTAAAAACTATTGAATCTGAGTATGACAGGGTATGTGTGTACAGAAAAAAAAATCAAAAGTGTTTAGGTGAACTAAAATGTTTCTTTTTAATAAAAAAAAGTGAAGAAAGTATGTGCTCAACTTCTCAGTATTATCTGGGATTTAATGAAATCAATGTAAATCCAGATAAAACTGGAAACTAAAATCACTTAGGCCACAGAGCTTGATTAAAGTAGAAATCATGGAAAATCTAGGGTACTGGAGTATGCCACATAGTCAACCCTTCCCTCTTGAGGAATCTTCTAAATCCCAAAATTGTATTCTAGGAGTTGGCCCACATATGTTGGTTATTAGGTGAGTATTGAAAATAAGGGGGGGGGGGGGAGGTCTGCCTAGCACAAACATTACAGATGTGAAGTTTGATGTTTGCTTTACTTCCTCTTCTCTTTGATGCCTTCCTACCCCTGCCATTTTTCTAGATAATTATTTCTCTCATTCCCTTCCTGATCTTACCTCACAGTTAACTAATTTCTCCAAAGCATTAGCCAAGAATAGCTTAAGGTATTTTCTCTCCTATTCAATAATGGAAATTTCAAAGGATTGATTCTCAAATAGGGAACTTTCAGGTGTTAGAGGAGAGAGGAAACCTTGACCATCCATTCCTCACATAAAGGCTACTGTTGGGCAACTCATTATAACTTGCTATAAAAGAGTTTTCTTGGTAGAATAATAAACTCCTTGAGGGTAAGGACAGTGTTCACCACTATATCCCCAGGACATAGCATGGTTCATGGCACAGAAAATATACTCAAAAAGAGAGACTGAGGAAAGTTTAGAGTCAAGGAAATGTGGAACTAAGAGGCTATTTGAAACTCCTCTAATACTCCCTTACGCTACAGATGAAAAGACTGAACATGAGAATGGGTAAGGGAAACACACATTTCTTGACACATACCACATGTACTATTCTAGTGCCTATTTTTTTTAAAAAATTATTTTTAGAGAGAGAGAGAGAGAGAGAGAGAGAGAAGGGGAGAGGAGCAGGAAGCATCAACTCCCATATATACCTTGACCAGGCAAGCCCAGGGTTTCAAACCAGTGACCCAACATTCCAGGTCGACACTTCATCCACTGCGCCACCACAGGGCAGGCACTAGTGCCTATTTCTTTGTCACATCATTTCATACTTCTAATATATTTTTATGATTAAATTGATATCCCCAGTACAGATCAGGAGCCCAAGCCTCATGGAGGTGTAGTAACTTGCCTAAAGTCATGCAGCTGGCAAATGACAGAGATGAGATTTGAACCCCAACCTCTCTGATTCTAAAGCACATGCTCACCTGGTCTCACCCATCTGTCTCCTGGGAAAATATTTCAAGGTAAGTGACTATTCATTCCCAAGAATGCAGAGCTCATTAGAAGCAGAACCAGGGTTAAACCTGACATCACCTAACACCAATCCCATTTGGGACCACCGATTGACTGTAAATGAAATAACCATTTTGGAGTCCATATTTGTTTCCATTACATTAGTCCATTTCAAACACTGGTCCAGTGAGTAACAGTATATGAGTAGCACAGTTACAAAGGAGGCCTTATTCAATAGCCCCTTTCTTCTACTGCCATGAGAATGGACTCACCTTTCTGATCACCTGGAATTTCCTCCTGTTTAGGGGCCTTTCTTATTGACTAGCACCTCTTCGCTTATTCTTTGGCTTCTTCCGCTGACTTGGCAGCTGTTATGGAAGAATGACTTTGCTGTTGAAGAGGTTTTTGCAAAATCCTTGGCATAGCTGACAATGGTTTCCAAATGATGATCGTAATCTGGGTGGTGTTTTGTTTTTTTTTTTAATGTAATCCATATAAATTTGGCCAGACTTCTTGGGACATTAACAATCTGATTATGTTACCATTCAGTTTAGTGATGCTGTTGGGTCTCCACTGCTTACAGAACAAAGTCCAAGGCCATCACAGGACAGACTTCTTACAGGCCCCACCCTGCCTCACTGGCTTTATTCCCCTCTGCTCCCTGCCATGTATCCCTTACTTCATCCATAAAAAATTCTGGAATTTCCAAATCCTTCCATGACTATATATAACATTTCTCCTTCTCTGATAGAAAAATTCTAGCTCATTTTTCAAAAGCTCAAATTCATCACCTTTATAATGTCTTTCTCAACTCTTGTATGGCAGGTCTCATGACCTCTGGGCTTTCTGTAGAGGCCTTTGCACAAATTTCTCTGACAAAGGAAGCAGCAGGGTTCCAAGCTGAAGAGCATCTAGTTTGCTTTAAAATCATGGCTCTGTCTCTTTTTAGCTATATAAATTTGACAAAGTTATTAACTTAATCTTCAGTTTCAGTATTTTAAAACAGGGATAATAATAGGACTAACTCATGGGGCCATTATGAAGATTATGGGGATGATACACATAAGCATGTTCAGCAGACTGGCCAGCACACAGCAGGTGCTCAATGAACCACATCACGTTGTGATGTAACTTTGTTTTTCTTTACCTGCCTGTGTCTTCTACTAGACAATGAGCTCCCAGAGGCTAGAGAGTTAAGTCTTATTTGTTTTGGGTCTCCCCATGTTCATTCTAGAAAGGCTGGCTATATGCATGAGTAACCAGTGCAATTGAATAAGACCCTTTGCTTGGGGTTTAATGCTCTACAATTACTGTCTTGAATTTCTTAAAAATTTTAGCTTTGAATTTGCATTTGTCTTGGAGTTTATACGAGTGAAGTGTGATGAGGCAATGAAGTGAATGCCGGGGTCTTGGGGCCTGGGCTTATATCACCTTCACACACCTTCAGGACGGCTTCCCAGCAGCATGCTCCCTGTCCCTCGTGTCCTGCCTCCTGCTGGCTCCAGGACTGTTCCCACCCTCCACTGGCAAAGGATGACTAGGTCACATTGTTGAGATAGGGGGTTGTATGCATTGCATTGTCACTTTAAGCACTCACAGGGTGCCTGGGTGTGGGTGTAGAGAGGGTTTGAGCTGGGTGTGTGCCCCATGACACCTCGGTGGAGTAAGGTAGTGACCATCCCTTTCCCATGCTGGCAGCTTTATGGTGCATTGGGGCAGCTGTCCCATAGGAATCTCTCTAGATCTTTACTACTCATCCAGGGCCTAGAGCATCCAGAACAAAGGCTGCAAACCATTGGGGAGGGTGCCACTGCATTGTGGATGGGGATGACTGGTCCATGGAAAGGGAAAGTTGATTCCATTGTCCTGAGTGAGGCCCCGCTTTTTCACATTGCACTGGGCCCACACATGGTGTCACCAGCCCTGAATGTAGCTGCTCCACACACAGAAAATGCTAAGAGAAGGATACAAGGTGAAGAGGCCAGAGAGGGTAGAGTGAAGATGGAAGAAGACAGTTTCTGCAAAGACTGGGCTCTTCATCAAAAATCAGAAGCCTGGAAAGACAGATGGTAGACTACTAGACAGCTGGGAGCTGGAAGGGAATATGCTATTTCATAGCCTTACCTAGAATGACATGTACCTTTTCATGTTCACTATTTCCATCTTAACTCAGTTTTGCTTATGTTTTCCCTTCACTCAGATTTGTTCCAAAACCTAAAAAAAATCTTCTGTTTTCTTTTGCCAGGATAAAGCAAGGATCGACAAAATAGTGATAAAATCTCATTAAAAAGAGTTCTCTATTGTGAATATAATAACCATGCTTAGACATGTTAAGTGCTTTCTCCTTAGCAGTCACTGTTCATAATGAAAAAGCAGCAAGTGATAAATTCTTGGCAGCTTTCAGCACAGTCTTTGCAAGGAGTTCCCACTGAGAGAGAAGAGCAGGGCTCTGGCTGAGTGGGCTACAGATCTTTCAGTCGGCTAGCAGCTATCTCTTAGTTGTCTTCTATTTCCCCCAAATTCACATAAATACTCTAGTCTCTAATTACTGTTCCAGGAATGTTCACCTTCCCATATGTTACATGACTTAAAAAAGAAAGAAAGAAGATTGAGGTAAACTTGGATATATAATACCAGCAAATATTTATTGAGACCCAATGCACTACAGACTTCTCCATTTGCCAATTTAATTCTGGAGAGATATGGGTGGGGGAGGGAAAAGAGAGGGACCAGATGTCCCTTCGATATCATCCCCAGTATATACAGACTAAGAATGTGACTTATAGCAAAACGCTAATTAAAATGAAATCATTGAAAAATATTTGAGAGCCCAGTGGAATTCTTTATAACAGAGTCTGAACTGAGGCAGACAAGAGCATACATCAAATCATCCAACATGCATGTTAGGGAAAGGCAGGGGGAAAAGGGGAAATAAGGGAGGAATAGACCTTAGTAGAGGCTGTTTTGTAAAAGCCTGCATGAAGTTTCATATCCAACAGCTCTCCCAATAATGCTGAGTAAGCCTGCAGCTTCATCTCAAAGATTTTCCCGCTGGTAGTTTTCAACCTTATCCCCAGGTCCCTGCCAGCCTGAGGCCATGGCTCCCATTCAGCCCCCCATCCTCCTCTCTTCCTTCCCCCTCCCTTCTTTTCCTCTTCCACTTCCTCCTCCTTCTTCTTTTAAAACTGGGAGAACGTGTGAAATGCTAAACGTGCCATGTACCTCCAGGCACAGCAGCGTTTAATGTGCTGCGTATTTTTAACATCAGTTTATCAAAACACAAACAGCAAAACTGCAATGCTATTGTAAAATATGTATTCTGTCATTAAAAAAAAGCACCTGGTGAAAATTGACAAAACAAATCCAGGTGGCATTCAAACTGCTTTGAAAATAAAGTGGGATTTGTTTGCAAGGATTTAAATTGGTAAATGATTTGAATTTCTCCACCCCTAAATGAATGATTTAGATGGCTTTGACCCCAGTCTGACTGCAGGGATTAATGTGGGATAATGATTGCTGAGGCTATCATTGCAGCCGGCATCATTAATTATCCTTATTGATTGTAGCTTTCAAAGTTAAAGCATTATGCTGACTGGAAAATACCCTCTTTCTGCAAGGTCAAGGCTAAAATAGGGAAGCTAAATAATTGCATTAACAAACAAAGAAATAAAAAAACCCTCTCGGAGCATTGTGTAATTAAGATCCAATTACAACGTTTGTTCTTGTTTACAAAATGAGAGAGTTCTTGTCAAATCATTTTCTCGAAAATTGCTTCAGTACATGATAACTGCACTATATCAGGTAACCAGAAAGGAGCATTAAAAAAGGGATCAGTTTCCTTGGGTCGCTGTTACCATGTCTCTTGCTGTCTGACTCACCTACAAAAGTGTGAGTCCCAAGGGACTTGTCTAAAAATACTAATGGTATGTTAAATGAAGGGAGTTAGATGGAGGAAGTAATAATTGGGCCTAAAATCCTATTTCATTTCTTTTGGATAGTGCAATGGAGTTCAGAGATATCCCAAGGATGTTATCACAGAGGTCTTTCGTTACTTCCCCTTCTCTGGCCACATCATTTTCATTGCTGTGAAAATCTTGGCTTTAAAGCCCTATTGGGTTGTAAATTTTGCTGGTGAAAGGGATCAGTGTTACAGCTTCCTTCCTATTCATCAGATTTTGGACTCAAAAAAAAAAAAAAAAAGAAGCTTTTAAGTGTAAAACACGTGATTTTCTGTGTGAAAATGTGTTTCAAACAAATTCTTAAGTTTGTCTTCTGCTAAAGGTCTTCTGCTACATGTTCAGAAGCAGTGAATATTAAGGTCTGATTAGAAAAGGAATGGGCTAGGGGTACTGAAGTGGTATGGGAGCTGGGTGTCCATACTTCAGAGGTGGGCTTTATGACTTAGGCCAGGTATTTGGTCTTTTGGGGACTTAGCTACGCCATCTGAGAAAGTGGGGATCATTGTTACAATCCTGCCTTAGTCACAGTGAATTGAAAACTAAAGACACAACAACAAAAATCCTCTATGTAAATTGTTAAAAAAAATTATATATATATATTAATATATATAGTGGGATCCTTGAGTAAAAGATACTGTCAAAGTAGAAGTGATAAGTTCATGCTGTTGTAAGGGACCAAAAGCTACAAAATTAATGTTAATATTTTAGGAAGCTTGAAGAACATTTTATTAATTTGGGCTAGGCATGCAGAAATTTTGTAAATGATCTTTGTACTTGTGTGATTAGCATAAAACCAAGATGGCATTGTGTTGTAAATGCCAAGGGGAAGGAGACTTGGATTCTCTGACCTTCCACCACACCTGTGGGGAAATGAGTGAATAGCTAGCCAGGTGCAGGCAGAGAAAGATTAAATTAAACCTTTTCTTATATTAATGGGCCATTTACAGGCATTTGTCCCAATGGAAATTACCTCTCCCTTCCTGAAAGCATGTAGTTAATGTGTATATCTCTGGACAAAGGAATAGCAAATGAACACTAGAAAATATAGGAATGTCTTTTAATATGTAAAGTAACATTTTTACCATTGTGTTACCTTGTAAGTTTTAATGTGAAGAAACGTTTTTTTATGAATCCTATAGACAAATGTTATAAACTTGCTAATGAATTGTGTCCCATCCCCCCTTCATTCTTTCCCCAAACCTGTGTAGGTGAAAACAAAGGTTATCAGCTTATGCCATGATGTCAGGCTTTTTTTTTTTTTGTGCCCATGTATAATTAAGGGTATATAACCAGCCCCTAGAATATTATAGATACACACGATTTGGGACTGCCCATGTAAGCTATAGGTGGCCGGCATATCTAATAAATTTTCTCCTTTAATAAAACTCTTCAAAAACTCATTTGGACTTGGTGCCTCTACGAAAACCCGCAGAATTGTGGATTGGGTATTTTACAACATTTGGCACCCATGCGGGGCCTATGGTGTGTCATGACACCAGGCAGAGGCACCCCGAATCGGCTGGTCTCTCCAGGAGGCTTCCCGGTCCCATTTGAATCTTGAGGAGAGGCACCACCTGAAATGTTTTCAGGGCTCCTGGTCTTCCTGTGTGTCTGGACAGTTCTCCGGTAGACACCCCAGTTCCCAAATTCGACAATTTGGACTATTCAGCAGAGAACTCGAGGAGGTAGGTAAAGCAATTCTTTTTGCTTTAGTGAATTTTTTGGCTTTTCTTTAAACTCTTGCTTTTGCTTTTCTGTTTGAGACTGGTACTGGTCAAATTTGTTTGGGACTAGAATGTAGGTAATTTGGGGGCCTTGCTGAGTTGTGACTCCGGAGATGTGTGACTCCAGTAAGTAGGGCCCTCAAAGCTGCTTTGCTAAGCTGAAACTCTGAAAAATTGTAGGTGAGGTAGATCTTTTGTTTTGCTGAGTTCTAGCTTTGGAATTTTTTAGGTAAAGCAAATTCGTTGCTTTGACTGAGTTGTAACTGCAGAGGTGTGTAGGTAAAACAGATCGTTTGTGTCACTGAGTTAAAACTTCTGTAGTATGTAGATAAAACCAGCTTTCTGGCATTACTGAGTTGAAACTAGTTCCACTGTGGTCTCTTCAAAGACTGAGATATTGGTAGGAGGTCTGTTGGTCTTAATTAGGATTTTCTGGGATGCATTTAGTTATACTCTGGAAAGACGATTAGTAGGAGCTGAAGTGAGCAGGTCCATCAGCTACTGTCGTGGTTTTGTGTTTGCACATTTAGTCGTACTCTGAAAGGACATTTGGGAGGAGCTGAAGTGACCAGGTCCATCAGTTCTGTCTCGGGCTTTCAGAGACGTTTGCTTGTATTTGCACATCTGTACATTTCTCTAGAAAGATAAAGGGGACTGAGTAGAGACCCCGAACTTCCAGAGGCAGCTAGTTGTGTTATGCTCTCAAAAAACAAAACAAAACCCCTGAATAAAGACACTTCTGTATTTATCAAAATCTCATGCTTCTTTGTTCTCCTTCCTTTTGTCTAAAAAAATTCCTGGGTTTAAGTCTAAAGTCCTTGTGGGGACACGGCCTGCATTACACCTGAGAGGCCAAGAGGGAGAGCCCTTCCCTCGTCTATAAAAGCGCGCTTGTGTGTCTTTGTGTATGTCTTTGTTCAATGTCTAAATATGTCTGTTTGAGTCTTTTGTATCAAAATTGGGAGCTTCTGACTAAAAAGCAGTGGTGAATTGTTATTCTCTCTTTTTTCTCAAATTAGCTTTGGGTGCCCTGTTAGGTTTCTTTTCTGAGAGAAATTATTCTCTTCTGTTGGCTTCTTCCCTTGGTCTTGTGTAATAATTAATCTCTGTAGTCAAACATTCTCTTACTCCAGATGCTATCTGTCTTATTTTTCTTGTTAGTGCACCAATTCTTAGATTCTCCTGAAATAAGTTTCATTTTTGTAATAAGTAGTAGCAACCGGGACTTCTAATCCTCGGATAGTAAGGACAGTCTGGAACATAATAATTGGGAACCCAGGTTGTCCCAATCAGTTTCCATACATTGATTGGCGGCTATATTTAACAATGAATCCACCACAGTGGCTTAAAACATGCTTGATACAAAGCAGGTGCCACATCTTCTTGGTCATGCAAAATTTGAGTCAAAAACAGAAAAAAAGAATAACTAAAGCAATAGCAGCAGCACTTTAAGAGACAAACTCTTCTAAGAATAAAGGACCATCGGAGGAGGAAGGAGAGTTCTCCAAGGCACGTGAGGACATGGCTACTCTTGAGAAGGATTATGAGGAAGAAAAAGAGAAAGAGAACAATTCAAAGAAGAATAAGATTCTGCTAGGAAAGAATCAATGTGCTTCTTGTAAGGAAAAGAGACATTGAAAAATTAAATATCCCATATTACAAGCAGCCACAGGGAAGAAAGTAAAGCGGAGCCCACAAATTGAAAGTGTTTGTCCCAACTTTAGAGCCAAAAGACTAGCAAATAGGCAGTTTGAGTAAAAGAAAAGCCAAGCGAGGATGCATGGTGTGTAGACCGATGGAGTGGGGCCACGGGCGAGAAGAAGCAAATGTACACATGCCCCCTAACCTCCCGCCATTTCTCCAGTCTCAGCTGTCACGCTGCACCCGAATGGAAGGCAGACAGTAAACAGCAAACCAAGCACTAAGAGACAAACCCCGCCACCTTCAGGTGCATGGTTAGGTTAGGATTCAGCCTGCTGTGTGTGGAGTGACAGGGAAAGGCAATAAAGTAAGGGTGAGATAACTAAAAATATAAAATGGAAACTAGTTTCAAATCTCCACTTACTGTCCAAAAGAAGTTTTGCCCATTTGGAAAATACAGGGTAGGAATAGTATTAAAAATTAGAACTTTGTTTTAGAAGAATCTTTAAGGAAAGAAAAAGAATATAGAAATTAACAAACCATAGGTGTAGACCTTGCTAGTTAATTGGCAGTTTCTTAAATTAAATTGCAGCTCCAGAAGGAGTAATAGTAAAAGTTGTAAAAAGAATTTCTAGGAAATTGCGGGAAAATTGGAAACCTCATATAGGCTAAAGCAGCCCACTGTTAGGAAGGTAAATTTATAGAATTGTATTTTTATTTGCTGCTTTTATTTTGTAAGAAATAAAGCTAAACAGCTGCTGGGGGATGGAATGAAAGTCAGCTTGGTTTTTGGAGGTGCTGGGTCCAAATGCCCACCCGCTGCACCACCTTTCCCATGGCAACCGTGTCCCTAATCCAGCGGCAAAAGAGAAGGGAACAGAAGTCCTGAGAGAGTGCCGCTTTAGGACTGAGCCTGGAGCCTCGCTGTTGCTGTCATCCTGCGCTTGGCCAGGCTTGGGTTCAGTTGTGCAAAGAGGAACAGACACATCAAATGCCTCTTCCTTTCTCCCTCTCCTAAGATCTCTGATTGGCAAACTGCCATTCGCAAACAGCTCGGGGGCCTTTTGCCTTCTTCGGTACAGCTCTCTAACGGAGTGCCAAGTGTGGGCGCTGCCTCAGTAGGGAAGGTGCCTACATATGTAGTTTAAATAAAAAAATTTGGCTCCTAAAAGAAAATTCAGTTATTGTACTGTTAGTAATTGGCTCTAGTAACTAATAGGTTTTCTGACTACTGAGTTAAGAGTGGTGACTTATTGTTCCCCCACTATTGTGTAAAAAGTATTTTCCATGATAAAATGCATATGTTATTTCAAAGGTCTTTTGTTAATTCTTTATTTGCTGTTTTATAGCATTGTGATATTGAAATCTTAGTTTAAATATTAAGAATTATTAATAATGTCTTTTTATGTAATGTTTAGTTTATTATCATTTTGCAACAATATTATTAAATGCTAGGTAATCTAAGAAAAAGGGAGTCATATCCTGGAACTCTTGCAAACCTATTTTATCATGCTTTTGTTAAAATTTCTTTTGAATACTAATATACTGAGTTATTCAGCAGTGAAGAGATTTAGGAATTCTAAAGGAGACACCAAAACCTGTTTTTCTTGATTTAATCCAGGTAATAACACTTTGTCTTTTTCCAAGAGTTTATATAGATAGAAAAGGGCCCTCAAGCCCCTCAGCAAGATTTTCTGAGCATGGCTTTTAAGGTCTATAATGACCAAGATAGAAACAGAAAAGGCAAATAAAGCCCAAAAAAGGTCAGGAAAATACCAGCTTTTGGCATATACCCTTAAAGCAGCGGTTCTCAACCTGTGGGTCGTGACCCTGGAGGGGTCGCCTAAAGCCATCGGAAAATATATAATGCATATCAGGTATTTACATTCCGAATCATAACTGTAGCAAAATTACAGTTATGAAGTAGCCACCAAAATTATTTTTTGGTTTGGGGTCACCGCAACATGAGGAACTGTATTGCAGGGTCACGGCATTAGAAAGGTTGAGAACCACTGCCTTAAAGGCTCCTATGCCCCAAAGGACTTCATAGGATCCATCAGGGCCCTGCTTCAAGAGTGGAAAGAAAGGTCATTGAGCTGAGGCCTGCTAGGCTTCTTGGCCCCACTGGGGGACATGCCTTTGCTGTGAAAAAAGGGACATGAGAAGGTAAGCTGCCCCCTTGCTCCATGGAGGGAGGGTTCAGTCTCTTCCAGCCCTAATCCAGCTACCTGTGACCTGACCTTGCCCAGCCTGCTGGGACTTGCCACTGAAGGATTAAGCAGGAGTCTCAAAGTCAACTCAGCATATGGGCCACAGAGCAAGATCACAGCCATTCGGCGGGCTGCACTAGGTCTACAAAAGGCAACTGTTATGCAACACTTTTCTCACTGCAGTTGAAAACAAAAAAAAATCAGTACAAAATTGTTCTGCGGGCCGCATGTGGCCCACGGGCTGCGAGTTTGACACCCCTGGATTAAAGGTTGGCTCCCATTTCAGGACACCATTTACAAGCCTAAGGTATTTCTTCCAAGTAGCAGGTAAAACTGATCTCATTTCTTGTAAACACAAGGGTCATTTACTATGCCTTGCCTAAATATTTCAGTTTTATTTATCCCTCGAAGATCTTTACTGGGGCTAAAGACAGTCTGATTTTTGTTGCTTTATTTAATGTATAGTGTCTCCTTTATTCCTCTTGTCTCAATGTCCCATGCCTATTATAGGCTGGGACCTGATCCTAATTCTAATTAAAAGCAATGATCATTAGAACTTAAACTCTAGTTGCAAAGTGTAAAAATGTGACCACAGTTCCAGTGCCTTGTAGACTTTTTCTGAATATGTATGACCCATACTCTTTAAGACATTTCTTAGACTGATATAGAAATTAGGTTACATTTGTGAATAATACAAACCAGCAACAGTGTCAACATAGACTTAGTGAAATTACATTAATGTGTTAAGAACATTTGTGACTGTAAGAATTTTATTTTGGATCTTCTTATATGTTAGAATATTATTTTTGTTTAATAATCTAGTAGGCTTTTTTTTAAAATAAATTTTTATTAATGTTAATGGGATGATATTAATAAATCAGGGTACATATATTCAAAGAAAATATGTCTAGGTTATCTTGTCATTAAATTATGTTGCATACCCCTCACCCAGAGTCAGATTGTCCTCCATCACCCTCTATCTAGTTTTCTCTGTGCCCCTCCCTGTCCCCCTAACTCTCTCCCTCCTTCCCTCCTGCATCCTCCCTCCCCCTACCCCTGGTAACCACCACACTTTTGTCTATGTCTCTTAGTCTCATTTTTATGTTCCACCAATGTATGGAATCATGTAGTTCTTGTTTTTTTTTCTGATTTATTTATTTCACTCCATATAATGTTATCAAGATCCCATCATTTTGCTGTAAATGATCTGATGTCATCATTTCTTATGGCTGAGTAGTATTCCATAGTGTATATGTGCCACATCTTCTTTATCCAGTCATCTATTGAAGGGCTTTTTGGTTGTTTCCATGTCTTGGCCACTGTGAACAGTGCTGCAATGAACATGGGGCTACATGTGTCTTTACGTATCTATGTTTCTGAGGTTTGGGAGTATATACCCAGTAGAGGGATTGCTGGGTCACAAGGTAGTTCTATTTTCAGTTTTTTGAGGAACCACCATACTTTCCTCCATAATGGTTGTACTACTTTACTGTCCCACCAACAGTGGATGAGAGTTCCCTTTTCTGTGCAGCCTCTCCAACATTTGCTATTACCTGTCTTGTTGATAATAGCTAATCTAACAGGGGTGAGGTGGTATCTCATTGTAGTTTTGATTTGCATTTCTCTAATAACTAATGAAGCTGAGCATCTTTTCATATATCTGTTGGCCATTTGTATTTCTTCCTGGGAGAAGTGTCGGTTCATGTCCTCTTCCCATTTTTTTATTGGATTGTTTGTTTGTTTGTTGATGAGTTTTATGAGTTCTTTGTAAATTTTGGATATCAGGCCCTTATCTGAGCTGTTGTTTGAAAATAACATTTCCCATTTAGTTGGCTGTCTGTTTATTTTGATATCAGTTTCTCTTGCTGAGCAAAAACTTTTTATTCTGATGTCCCATTCATTTATCTTTGCCTTCACTTCTCTTGCCATTGGAGTCAAGTTCATAAAATGTTCTTTAAAACCCAGGTCCATGAGTTTAGTACCTATATCTTCTTCTATGTACTTTATTTTTTCAGGTCTTATATTTAGGTCTTTGATCCATTTTGAATTAATTTTAGTACACGGGGACAAGCTGTAGTCGAGTTTCATTCTTTTGCATGTGGCTTTTCAGTCTTCCCAACACCATTTGTTGAAGAGGTTTTCTTTTCTCCATTGTGTGTTGTTGGCCCCTTTATCAAAGATTATTTGACCATATATATGTGGTTTTATTTCTGGGCTTTCTATTCTGTTCCATTGGTCTGAGTGTCTATTTTTCTGCAAATACCATGCTGTTTTGATTATCGTGGCCCTATAATATAGTTTGAAGTCAGGTATTGTAATGCCCCCAGCTTCATTCTTTTTCCTTAGGATTGCTTTGGCTATTCGGGGTTTTTTATAGTTCCATATAAATCTGATGATTTTTTGTTCCATTTCTTTAAAAAATGTCATAGGAATTTTGCTGGGAATTGCATTAAATTCATATATTGCTTTGGGTAATATGGCCATTTTAATTATATTTATTCTTCCTATCCAAGAACAAGGAATATTTTTCCATCTCATTGTGTCTTTTTCTATTTCTCTTAACAATGCCTTGTAGTTTTCGTTATATAGGTCCGTTACATTCTTTGTTATGTTTATGCCTAGGTATTTTATTTTTTTTGTTGCAATCGTGAAGGGGATTATTTTTTTTAGTTCGTTTTCTAATATTTCATTGTTGGCATATAGAAAGGCTATGGACTTTTGTATGTTAATTTTGTATCCTGCGACCTTACTGTATTGGTTTATTGTTTCTAGTAATCTTTTTGTGGAGTCCTTTGCGTTTTTGATGTATAGGATCATATCATCAGCAAAAAGTGATACCTTTACTTCTTCTTTTCCGATATGGATGCCTTTTATTTCTTTGTCTTGTCTGATTGCTCTGGCCAGAACTTCCAGCACCATGTAAAATAAGAGTGGAGAGAGTGGACAACCCTGTCTTGTTCCTGATTTAAGGTGGAAAGTCCTCAGTTTTATGCCATTTAATATGATGTTGGCTGATGGTTTATCATATATGGCCTTTATCATGTTGAGATATTTTCCTTCTATACCTATTCTGTTGAGAGTCTTAAACAAAAAATTGTGTTGTATTTTATCAAAAGCCTTTTCTGCATCTATTGATAAGATCATGTGGTTTTTGTTCTTTCTTTTCTTGATATGGTGTATTACATTAACTGTTTTATGGATGTTGAACCATCCTTGAGATTCTGGGATGAATCCCACTTGATTGTGATGTATTATTATTTTAATATGTTGTTGTATTCGATTTGCCAGTATTTTGTTTAGTATTTTAGCATCTGTATTCATTAGAGATATTGGTCTGTAATTTTCTTTCTTTGTGCCATCCTTGCCAGGTTTCGGTATGAGGGTTATGTTGGCCTCATAAAATGTGTTTGGAAGTATTGCTTCTTCTTCAATTTTTTGGAAGACTTTGAGTAGAATAGGAACCAAGTCTTCTTTGAATGTTTGATAGAATTCACTAGTATAACCGTCTGGGCCTGGACTTTTATTTTTGGGGAGGTTTTTAATAGTTTTTTCTATTTCCTCCCTGCTGATTGTTCTGTTTAGGCTTTCTGCTTCTTCTTGACTCAGTCTAGGAAGGTTGTATTGTTCTAGGAATTTATCCCTTTCTTCTAGATTGTTGTATTTGGTGGCATATAGTTTTTCATAGTATTCTACAATTATTCTTTGTATATCTATGATGTCTGTGGTGATTTCTCCTCTTTCATTTTGGATTTTA
This sequence comes from Saccopteryx leptura, assembly GCF_036850995.1. Taxonomy (NCBI): domain Eukaryota; kingdom Metazoa; phylum Chordata; class Mammalia; order Chiroptera; family Emballonuridae; genus Saccopteryx; species Saccopteryx leptura. Next base: position 189,979,379 of record NC_089504.1, read on the forward strand.
TTTATTTGAGTCCTGTGTCTTTTTTCCTTGGTGAGTCTTGCCAAGGGTTTGTCAATTTTGTTGATCTTTTCAAAGAACCAGCTCCTTGTTTTATTGACTTTTTCTATAGTTTTTCTGTTCTCTATTTCATTTATTTCTGCTCTGATTTTTATTATCTCCTTTCTTTGGCTGGTTTTGGGTTGTCTTTGTTCTTCTTTTTCTAGTTCCTTAAGGTGTGAAGTTAAGTGGTTTACTTGGGCTCTCTCTTGTTTGTTCATATAGACCTGAAGTGATATGAACTTTCCTCTTATTACGGCTTTTGCTGCATCCCAGAGATTCTGATATGTCGTATTGTCATTTTCATTTGACTGTATATATCTTTTGATCTCTGCGCTTATTTCTTCTTTGACCCATTTATTTTTTAGAAGTACGTTGTTTAGTTTCCACATTTTTGTGGGGTTTTCCCCCTCTTTTTTGCAGTTGAATTCTAGTTTCAAGGCTTTATAATCAGAGAATATGCTTGGTACAATTTCAATTTTTCTAAATTTGCTGATATTGTCTTTGTGGCCCAACATATGGTCAATTCTTGAGTATGTTCCATGTACACTAGAGAAAAATGTATATTCTGTCGCTTTAGGATGAAGTGCCTGTAGATGTCTATCATATCCAGTTGTTCTAGTATTTCGTTTAATGCCAATATATCTTTATTGATTCTCTGTTTGGATGACCAATCTAGAGCCATCAGCAGTGTATTGAGGTCTCCAAGTATGATTGTATTTTTGTCAGTTTTTGTTTTAAGGTCAATAAGTAGCTGTCTTATATATTTTGTTGCTCCTTGATTTGGTGCATATATATTAAGGATTGTTATGTCTTCTTGATTCAGTGTCCCCTTAATCATTATGAAATGGCCATTTTTGTCTCTGAGTACTTTTTCTGTCTTGTAGTCAGCATTATCTGATATGAGTATTGCTACACCTGCTTTTTTTTGAGTTTTGTTTGCTTGGAGTATTGTTTTCCAGTCTTTCACTCTGAATTTGTTTTTATCCTTGTTGCTTAGATGTGTGTCTTGTAGGCAGCATACAGTTGGATTTTCTTTGTTAATCCATTCTGCTACTCTGTGTCTTTTTATTGGTAAGTTTAATCCATTTACATTTAGTGTAATTATTGACACTTGTGGGTTCCCTATTGCCATTTTATAAATTGCTTTCTGTTAGTTTTGTATCTTGTTTGATTCTTCTCTTTTGTTTTTCTATCATTTGTTTTTGTTTCTTTGTATTCCATACTTCTTTCCTCTGTTGCTACCTTTTTTAAGTGAAGTGTTTTTGTGGTGGTTTTTTCAAGGGTGGTTACCATTAAGTAATGAAAAGAGTACTTATCATATTCATTGTAGTACCCTATCTTATGAGTATTTCTGTGCTTCATCGTCCTTTACTACTGTTAATCTTTATCCTCTCCCCCTTTTTTTCTTTTGTTGTCACAGTATAAATTTGGTTTTATTGTGTTTCTGGTGGAGCTGTTACTTGTGGTTTTGTTTTGTTTTGTTCTTTGAATCTGGTTGGAAAACCCTCTTTAGTATTTCCTGGAGTGGAGGTTTTCTTATGATAAATTCCCTCATCTTTTCTGTATTTGTGAATGTTTTTATATCTCCTTCGTACTTGAAGGATAGCTTTGATGGGTATAGTATTCTTGGCTGAAAGTTCCTCTCTTTCAGGGCTTTAAATATTGGGGTCCACTCTCTTCTAGCTTGTAGAGTGTCTGCTGAGAAATCTGATGATAATCTAATAGGCATTCCTTTATATGTTGTACTCTTCTTTTCCCTGGCTGCCTTGAGAATTTTTTCTTTGTCATTGGTTTGTGTCATCTTCATTATGATGTGCCTTGGAGTGGGTTTGTTGGGGTTAAGAAAACTCGGTGTTCTGTTTGCTTCTTGAATTTGAGGCTTTAGTTCTTTCCACAGGCTTGGGAAGTTCTCGTCTATTATTTGTTTGAGTATATTCTCCATTCCATTTTCTTTCTCTTCTCCCTCTGATATACCTATTATTCTTATGTTCTTCTTTCTGATGGAGTCAGACAATTCCTGTAGGGCTTTCTCGTTTTTTATTATTTTTGAGTCTCTTTCTTCTTCTCTCTATTGTGCCTCAAGTTGCTTGTCTTCTATTTCACTAATCCTATCTTCTATCTGGGCTGTTCTATCAGCTAAGCTTGTTACCTCGTTTTTCAGCTTGTGAATTAAGTTTTTCATTTCTGTTTAATTTGTTTTTATAGTTTCAATTTTCTTTGTAATATATTCTTTGTGATTGTTGAGTTGTTTTCTGAGCTCCCTAAATTGCCTTTCTGTGTTTTCTTGTATATCTCTGAGTATTTTTAGGATTTCTATTTTAAATTCTCTGTCATTTGCTCCAAGGTTTCCTATATGTTAAATGTTTTCTCCATAGGTTTTTCCACATCTATTTGTGTTACCTCTCTATCTTTTGTATCCATAATATTTGATTTCCTTTTTCTTATTGGCATCTGAGGGTGGTCTTGTTGATAGCACTAATTAGAATTAATAAAGAATGAAAAGTAAAAAAAAAAAAAAGGAAAAATGAAAAACACCCCACAAAAAAAAAACAGTAATAATTTATTATTTCCCCCTTTTTTCTTTCTTCTCTTCTCCTCCTCTCCCTTCCTTAGGGAAATATCGTGATGACCTGTGAATTATATTATGCTAAATGGAACAAAAACTGCCTATAACGGAGGGCCTGATTTGGGTTGAAGAGTTCAAGGGGCAAAAAAGGGAGTAGGGACCTACTAAATGCAAAAAAAAGAAGAAAATCTTAGACCAGTATAAAATGATTTGCTTGGAAGTGATGGTGAACTAAGAGATATAATTAGAGGGATAAGAGGGAAACAGAAAAAAGGAGAAAAAAATAAAGAAGAAAAAAATAGAAATAAGTAAAAATCTGTTGTATTAAGTGGAGCAAAGACTAAATACAATGGAAACCTTGGGTTGGGAGGAATGCTAATGAGTCAAAAAGCAAAGTAAAAAGTACCCAAAATGCCACAAAAACAAACAAACAAAAGAAAACCAAAAACAAAAGCAAAAAAAAAAAAAAACAATCCTCAAAAAAACTTGAGTCCTAAATTAAATAATTTGTTCGTGATTGAGGATTGAATGGGAGGAAAAGTAAAAGGAGAAAGGAAGAAACGAATAGAAAGGAAAAAATAAGAAAAAGAGAAAAATGAAGGAAGAAAAAAAGGAAAAGAAAAAAAAAACAAAAGGGGAGAGAGTGAGAGTTAAGGGTTTTGGAGTGTAACCCTAAAGGGGAGTAAGGATGAAGAAAGGAAATAAAATGTAACACTCATGGGTAGTGTAGTTGAAAAAAAGGAAAGCATAAGATGGGCAGAGAATAAAAGGACCGAGGTGGAGGAAATAGAAGTAATAATAATAAAGGCAATAAGGTAAAAGAAACAAACAACAACAAAAAAAAAATAGTGGAACAAGTTATAAAGTCTGTGGATTTTTCTTGATTTTGAGAGGTTAACTTCTTCCTTTTTCTTTTCTCTCCCTCTTCCTGGTCAGTGACTCTGTACCCCAGGCTCTGCCCCTGTGTCATGCTTAGGTAGGGATTTGCAGTTGATGGGATTCTATGGCAATGTCATATAATTGGCTTTAGTCTCGTTGGTAGTCAAGGCTTGTTGGCATTTGCAGGGTCCAACAATGAGAGAGTTTGCTTTCCCAGAGTCTCTCTCCTAGTCTCCCCTTCCTGAATTAGCAGCCTGGTGATCCAGCTATGAGGCTACCACTGCTTCTGCCTGGGGAGTAAGAGGCTCAAAGAGCTGGGAAATCCCCACTCTATCCCCACTCAGCGCAAGGCTCTGGGTAAGGCTCTGGCAGTCAGAGCCTCCAGCGTAATCAGGTGGGGCTGGGAGTCAATTGTTGTCAAGGTGACTGTTCAGCGCCTAGCATTCAGTTGGACCACTCAACCCAGGCTTTCCACACTTTGTAGCCTCTTTTGACTGGGAAGAAGTGGCACTGGTCGCTGCTTGCTGTATAGATCTTAACATCTGCCAAGTCTCTCTTGTTAGCATATATCTCTGACTATGAAGGCTCTGTCAATCAGAAGTTGCCCCCACCCCTTTAGCGAGAGGCACTAAAAAATATCACGCCTCTTGTCTTGGATCACTGAACTGAGAGAGGTCTTATCAATTAGAGCCCCGTGGGTGCGCAGATTTCATGGGTTAAGCTAATTTCAGTGATTGGATCCACAGCTGTGCTCCAGAAAGTATTTCAAGCTGCCCGTGCGCCCCTCCCCCAACACTTGATTGTTAGCTTGAATGGCTGGGTGAGGTGCCCCGTCCATGGAGAGAATCTCCGGAGTAGGAAAGATAGCTTTGGTGCCCTTCCCGCTTGCCTTGCTGCTGGCGGCTGGGGTACACTGGGCGCGCGGGAGAATGGGGCACTCTGGGTGTGCAGGTGAGTGGGGTGCTCTGGGCATGTGGGTGAGTGGGACGTTCAGGGCGTCTGAGTGAATGGGGTGCTCTAGGCACACCGGTGGCTGGGGACTCTCATTCGCAGTGCGCGGACCGCTGGGGACGCTCGCGGTGCAAGGGAGCTCGCTCTGCGACTGGACCACGGCACAGGGTGGCACGTGCGCATGGTTTATCACGGCATGCCGGCGGCTGCTCACAGAGTGTGGGTGGGCAGTTGCACTCGTGGGTTGACTCACCACAGGCGTACTCCCTCCTCGGCTTGAATGAACGTCCGTGTGGTAGTTAGCTTCTTCCACACCCTCAGCTCCGACCCATCTATCAGATTCAAGTGATAACAGTCCTTTTGCTTTCAGTGTGTGTGGAACTCTGGAATGCTCCGAGGATAAATTTTTCTTTTTCTGAGATTTGTTGAGATTTTGGGGAGATCTGTCAGACGCGCTGCTCACGGCGCCATTTCCGTGATGTCACTCCTCTAGTAGGCTTTAGTCACTTTATTATAGTACGATGTTTGTTATAGTATTTGTTAACATTAGCTATTTAAATTTTATTGTTAATTGTATATTTTTCCAGTTTACCTCAAAATTGGAACATAGTAATTTAAATGAATAGATACCACCCAAAAACAGTGGGGTCTTAGGACCCTTATTGCCAAAGGTTTATTTGAAACCAATTAGAAAAAGATTTTTCCAACATGAAAGGGATAATTAAGAAAGCCAGACATAGAATGGATTACAGAAGGCATAATATCTGAGTATTTAGTTTGTGTCCAAGTGAATACTAAGTGAAATAAGGAAATTATAGAAAAAAACAGGGAAAAAAGGAATTTTCCCAAGTAAACATTTAAAAGAGACTTTAATAAAATAATTGGCAATTGTTAGGAAATTGCTATACATGGTTCTTTCCAGGTTTAGCTTGCCTATTCTAATATTGGACCTGCATTTGTGTCCAAAGTCTCAAAGCTAGTAAGAAAGGAACTCAATATTAATTAGAAGCTAATTTAAAGTTACATTGTATTCACAGGTACCCAAAGGTTCAGGGTGAATAAAATGCATAAATCAAATAGTAAAAGAAATGTAACCACCCCTTCCCTAAGTACTTGCAGGATTTACAGGTTACTCAGCAAACTGTTCAAAAGACTGTTCAAGAGGTGCTTCCAGCGTTATTAGGAGATCCAGTGCATCACCCAAGGATGGACTCTCATGTAGACGGGTCCACACACCATGATCCTGACAACTCCTACTGATGCCACAATAGAAGGCGTGCCTTACTCCAACCACAAACTGGAAGCTGGTTGGTCTACATACGGTGAATGTATGAAGAAACTAAGGACTCTTTTTAATTAGACTTTGGGAAAAGGGAAACTAGGGTAAAATGAAAACCAACTTAATTGTCACTAAAAGTTAAAGGTTTTAAAATAAATTTCTGACTAAAAGTAACTTGTTATAAAAGCCAGTTAATTTTGTGTAAGTTTCAAAAGGTTTGTGCAGTTTATAGAAAATCAATCAATAATATTTGCTTCTTTAGTGAACTATTAATATTGTTTGTTAAATATCTGTTATAAGTTAATATTCCTAGACTAATATTCCTTATGCTTATCAGTAAATTAAGTAAAGGATTTGACTTAGGAAATAGAACCAGTGGGGTTTGTTGTAAGGGACCAAAAGCTACAAAATTAATATTTTAGGAAGCTTGAAGAACATTTTATTAATTTGGGCTAGGCATGCAGAGATTTTTAAATGGTCTTTGTACTTGTGTGTGATTAGCATAAAGCCAAGATGGCTGATGGCATTGTGCTGTAAATGCCAAGGGGAAGGAGACTTGGATTCTCTGAATTTCCCCACACCTGTGGGGAAATGGGTGAATAGCTAGCCAGGTGCAGGCAGAGAAAGATTAAATTAAATCTTTCCTTATATTAATGGGCCATTTACAGGCATTTGTCCCCATGGAAACTACCTCTCTCTTCCTGAAAGCATGTAGTTGGTGTATGCATCTCTGGACAAAGGAATAGCAAGTGAACACTAGAAAATATACAAATGTCTTTTAACATGTAAAGTGACATTTTTACCATTGTGTTACCTTGTAAGTTTTAATGTGAAGAAATGTCTTTTTATGAATCCTATAGACAGATGTTATAAACTTGCTAATGAATTGTGTCCCATCCCGCCTTCATCCTTTCCCCAAACCTGTGTAGGTGAAAATAAAGGTTATAAGCTTATGCCATGATGTCAGGCTTTTTTTTTTTTGTGCCCATGTATAATTAAGGGTCTATAACCAGCCCCTAGAATATTATTTGGGACTGCCCATGTAAGCTATAGGTGGCCGACATATTTAATAAATTTCCTCTTTTAATAAAACTCTTCAAAAACTCATTTGGACGTGGTGTCTGTAAAGCCAGTAGGCATAGCCACCATCACAGCTGCCTGGCCCATGCAGGTTCGCATTAGATTCAGACAGATGGTAGTGAAACAATGGAGCCAATAACTGGTGCTCCATTAGCTTTAATCCTAGCTTGCACTGCTGGACAAGTAAAAACACACACTGGGCTCCAAAACCCACTCATTCAGTGCTCACAAAGCTACTGACTTATCCGAGTTTCCTAGAATCAAAGATTTCTACCTCACCAGCCTTATTTACCTCTGTTCCCCATCTCCTTATCTCTGCACAACTCTGCACAAACTGGCTTCTCCTTCAGCACTCCGCCATCTTGGATGCCTCTCCTCTCCTTCACGTGGCCTTTCTCTGCTTTCCTCTAGCATAGGCTCCTTCTAGAACATAATCACTCCTCTCCCAGAAAAATGTGATCTCTCTTTTTAAAACCTTTTGGCGTGAAAGCCCTCCCCCAATGCATATTAACATAATCATGCCCATCTCAAGCAAGAAGGGCAACCAATAGCACCTGGGTGATGGGCTTCCATGTAGGCAGCGCCATCTTTAACAAAGTGAGCATAATATATTTTATCTGCCCAATAGTGTCTCTATGAAAACCTGCAGAATTGTGAATTGGGTACTTTACAACAATACTTTCCTCATTTTATCAATAAAAGAGAGAGAGAGAGAGAAAGATAAAGTTATCATCTGGTACTCTTATATAATGGGTTGGACACAGTGCTGAGCATATTAATTATTTCATTTAATTTTCTCCACCGAAAAGAAAGCCTCTTCAATAAATGGTGCTGGGAAAACTGGAAAGCCACATGTAAAAGAATGAAACTGGACTACAGTCTGTCCCCCTGTACTGAAATTAACTCAAAATGGATCAAAGATCTAAACATAAGACCTGAAACAATTAAGTGCATAGAAGAAGACATAGGTACTAAACTCATGGACCTAGGTTTTAAAGAGCATTTTATGAATTTGACTCCAATGGCAAGAGAAGTAAAGGCAAAAATTAATGAATTGGACTGCATCAGACTAAAGAGTTTTTGTTCAGCAAGAGAAACTGATAACAAAATAAACAGACAGCCAACTAAATGGGAAATGATATTTTCAAACAACAGCTCAGATAAGGGCCTAATATCCAAAATATACAAAGAACTCATAAAACTCATCAACAAACAAACAAAGAATCCAATAAAAAAATGGGAAGAGGACATGAACAGACACTTTTCCCAGGAAGAAATACAAATGGCCAACAGATATATGAAAAGATGCTCATCTTTGTTAGTTATTAGAGAAATGCAAATCAAAACTGCAATAAGATACCACCTCACACCTGTTAGATTAGCTATTATTAACAAGACAGGTAATAACAAATGTTGGAGAGGCTGTGGAGAAAAAGGAACCCTCATACACTGTTGGTGGGAATGTAAAGTAGTACAACCATTATGGAGGAAAGTATGGTGGTTCCTCAAAAAACTGAAAACAGAATTACCTTATGACCCAGCAATCCCTCTACTGGGTATATACCCCAAAAACTCAGAAACATTGATACGTAAAGACACATGCAGCCCTATGTTTATTGCAGCATTGTTCACAGTGGCCAGGACGTGGAAACAACCAAAAAGCCCGTCAATAGGTGACTGGATAAAGAAGATGTGGCACATATACACTATGGAATACTACTCAACCATAAGAAATGATGACATCGAATCATTTACCGCAAAATGGTGGGATCTTGATAACATTATACGAAGTGAAATAAGTAAATCGGAAAAAAAACAGGAACTGCATTATTTCATACGTAGGTGGGACATAAAAGTGAAACTACGGCCCTGGCCGGTTGGCTCAGCGGTAGAGCATCGGCCTAGCGTGCGGAGGACCTGGGTTCGATTCCCGGCCAGGGCACACAGGAGAAGCGCCCATTTGCTTCTCCACCCCTCCGCTGCACCTTCCTCTCTGTCTCTCTCTTCCCCTCCCGCAGCCAAGTCTCCATTGGAGCAAAGATGGCCCGGGCGCTGGGGATGGCTCTGTGGCCTCTGCCCCAGGCGCTAGAGTGGCTCTGGTCGCAACATGGCGACGCCCAGGATGGGCAGAGCATCGCCCCCTGGTGGGCAGAGCGTCGCCCCATGGTGGGCGTGCCGGGTGGATCCCGGTCGGGCGCATGCGGGAGTCTGTCTGACTATCTCTCCCTGTTTCCAGCTTCAGAAAAATGCAAAAAAAAAAAAAAAAAGTGAAACTAAGAGACATTGATAAGAGTGTGGTGGTTAAGGGAGGTGGGGGGAGAGGGAGAGGGAAAGGGGGAGGGGGAGGGCACAAAGAAAACTAGATAGAAGGTGACAGGACAATCTGACTTTGGGTGGTGGGTATGCAACATAAGTGAACGACGAGATAACCTGGAGTTGTTATCTTTGAATATATGTATCCTGATTTATTGATGTCGCCCCATTAAAAATAAAATTATTAAAAAAAATAAAAAAATAAAAAGCCCATTTAAAAATAAAAAAAATAAAAAATAAATTTTTCTCCACCACCCTGTGGTGAGATACTATTTTAATTCTCATTTTGTAGACAGATGGGAGAACAATCTCAGAGAGGCTAAATAATTTTCCCACTAACACACAACTGGGAAGTGGTAAAGATTTGAACTCAGGTCCCCACTAACTACCAAGTCTGTGCCCCTTTGGATCCATAAGTAGTCCCAGTTAAAGACTGTCCTTCCAAGCCCTTTCAGCTTCATCTACCAGCCTCATGCACCAAACATTTCTTAATATAGAAGTGAGAGATGGATACACTTTTGTTGTAAGATTCATACAGTACATAAGTTCACAGAACAAAATTTGGAAGGTCTCTGTCTCAGCAGACTCCAACTCTTAGACCCCTACATGCAGTAACTACTAAGTAACTTTGTTATACCTTACTCTTTGTATACATAGATACATGTGCATCTTTTAAAATTTTACATATAATGGGATTATAAATTTTATTCTACAACTTGTCTTCTTTCCTTAAGAGTATACCAAAGAGAGATTTCAAGTAGTATCTATAAATCTATCTATTTCTTTATAATGACTTTTTAACCTTCCAGTGTAAGAATGTATCATAATTTATTTAACCTGACTCTTTAGGGGCATTTAAGTTTTTTCCAATTGTGCAATTACAGTCAATGCTGCAGTGAACATCTGTGTACATCTATCTTAGTGGACATACGTAAATATTTCTCTAGGTTGTATTTCTAGAAGTCAGATTTCTGAGGCAGAGAATATGCACATTGTAAATTTTGATAGTAATGAAAAATTTACCATAAAAAAGACTGTACTGATCTACGCTACCATAGAATATGCCCGTTTTCTTCCACATTCACAAACCTGATATTTTTAGTCTTAATTTTTCTGTCAGGTTTTTGATGACAAATTATTTCTTATTATGCTAAATAATTTGCATTTCATATTGAGGTAAAATAGTTTTTATATGTTAATTGGCCATTTGTTTATCCTTTGGTAAAATAACTTTTCATTTACTTTTTTATCATTTTTCTTTTTTTTATTAATTTTAATGGGGTGTCATTAATAAATCAGGGTACATATGTTCAAGGAAAACATCTCCAGGTTATCTTGTCATTCAATTATGTTGCATACCCATCACCCAAAGTCAGATTGTCCTCTGTCACCTTCTATCTAGTTTTCTTTGTGCCCCTCCCACTCCCCCTCTCCCTCCTCCTCCCCCACCCCCGTAACCACCACACTCTTGTCCATGTCTCTTAGTCTCCTTTTTATGTCCCACCTATGTATGGAATCATGCAGTTCTTAGTTTTTTTCTGATTTACTTATTTCACTCCATATAATGTTATCAAGGTCCATCCATGTTGTTGTAAATGATCCGATGTCATCATTTCTTATGGCTGAGTAGTATTCCATAGTGTATATCAGGGGTCCCCAAACTACGGCCCGCGGGCTGCATGCGGCCCCCTGAGGCCATTTATCCAGCCCCCACCGCACTTCCGGAAGGGGCACCTCTTTCATTGGTGGTCAGTGAGAGGAGCATAGTCCCCATTGAAATGCTGGTCAGTTTGTTGATTTAAATTTACTTGTTCGTTATTTTAAATATTGTATTTGTTCCCGTTTTGTTTTTTTACTTTAAAATAAGATATGTGCAGTGTGCATAGGGATTTGTTCATAGTTTTTTTATAGTCCGGCCCTCCAATGGTCTGAGTGACAGTGAACTGGCCCCCTGTGTAAAAAGTTTGGAAACCCCTGGTGTATATGTACCACATTTTCTTTATCCAGTCATCTATTGAAGGGCTTTTTGGTTGTTTCTATGTCTTGGCCACTGTGAACAATGCTGCAATAAACATGGGGCTGCATGTGTCTTTACATACCAATGTTTTTGAGTTTGGGGGGTATATACCAGTAGAGGGATTGCTGGGTCATATGGTAGTTCTATTTTTAGTTTTTTGAGGAACAACCATACTTTATTCCATAATGGTTGTATTACTTTACATTCCAACAAACAGTGGATGAGGGTTCCTTTTTCTCCACTGACTTTCCATCACTTGCTATTAACTGTCTTTTTGATAATAGCTAATCTAACAGGTGTGAGGTGGTATCTCATTGTAGTTTTGATTTGCATTTATCTAATAACTAATGAAGATGAGCATCTTTTTATATATCTGTTGGCCATTTGTATTTCTTCCTGGGAGAAGTGTCTGTTTATGTCCTCTTCCCATTTTTTTATTGGATTGTTTTTTGTTTGTTGTTGAGTTTTATGAGTTCTTTGTATATTTTGGATATTAGGCCCTTATCTGAGCTGTTGTTTGAAAATATCATCTCCCATTTAGTTGGCTCTCTGTTTAATTTTTTGTCAGTTTCTCTTGCTGTGCAAAAACTTCTTAGTCTGATGTGGTCCCATTCATTTATCTTTGCCTTCACTTCCCTTGCCTTTTGAGTCAAATTCATTAAATGCTCTTTAAAACCAAGGTCCATGAGTTTAGTACCTATGTCTTCTTCTATGTACTTTATTTTTTCAGGTCTTATATTTAGGTCTTTGATCCATTTTGAATTAATTTTAGTACAAGGGGACAAAATGTAGTCGAATCTCATTCTTTTGCATGTGGCCTTCCAGTTTTCCCAGCACCATTTTTTGAAGAGGCTTTCTTTTCTCCATTGTGTGTTGTTGGCCCCTTTAATGAAAATTATTTGACCATATATATGTGGTTTTATTTCTGGACTTTCTATTCTGTTCCATTGATCTGAGTGTCTCTTTTTCTGCCAATATCATGCTGTTCTGATTGTTGTGGCTCTATAATATAATTTGAAGTCAAGTATTGTAATGCCCCCAGCTTCATTCTTTTTCCTTAGGATTGCTTTGGCTATTCGAGTTTTTTTATACTTCCATATAGATCTGATGATTTTTTGTTCCATTTAAAAAAAAAGTCATTGGAATTTTGATGGAAATTGCATTAAATTTGTATATTGCTTTGGGTAATATGGTCATTTTGATTATATTTATTCTTTCTATCCAAGAGCAAGAAATATTTTTCCATTTCATTGTATCTTTTTCTATTTCCTTTAACAATGCTTTGTAGTTTTCATCATATAGTCCTTTACATTCTTTGTTATGTTTATTCCTAGGTACTTTAATTTTTTTGTTGCAACCGTGAAGGGGATTATTTTTTGAGTTCGTTTTCTAATGTTTTGTTCTTGGCATATACAAAGACTATGGACTTTTGAATATTAATTTTGTATCCTGCGACATTACTGTATTGGTTTATTGTTTCTAGTAATCTTTTTGTGGAGTCTTTGGAGTTTTTGATGTATAGGATTATATTGTCTGAAAAAAGTAAAACATTTACTTCTTTTTTTCTCATATGAGTGCTTTTTATTTATCTTGTCTGATTCCTGTGGCTAGTACTTCTAGCACCACATTAAACAAGAGTGGAGAGAGTACACAACCCTGTCTTGTTCCTGATTTAAGGGGGAACGTCCTCAGTTTTATGCCACTTACTATGATGTTAGCTGATGGTTTATCATAAATGGCCTTATCATGTTGAGAGATTTTCCTTCTATACACATTTTGTTGAGTGTTTTAAACATAAAATTGTGCTGTATTTTATCGAATGCCTTTTCTGCATCTATTGATATGATCGTGTGGTTTTTGTTCTTTCTTTTCTTGATATGGTGTATTACGTTATCTGTTTTATGTATATTGAACCATCCTTGAGATTCTAAGATGAATCCCACTTGATCATGATGTATTATTTTTTAATTTGCTGTTGTATTCAATTTGCTAGTATTTTGTTTAGTATTTTAGCACCTGTATTCATTAGAGATATTGGTCTGTAGTTTTCTTTTTTTGTGCCATCCTTGCCAGGTTTCAGTATGAGGGTTATGTTGGCCTCATAAATAGTGTTTGGAAGTATTGCTTCTTCTTCAATTTTTTGTAAGACTTTGAGTTGAATAGAAACCAAATATTCTTTGAATGTTTGATAGAATTCACTAGTATAGCCATCTGGGCCTGAACTTTTATTTAGGGAGAGGTTTTTAATAATTCTTTTATTTCTTCCCTGCGAATTGGTTTATTTAGGCTCTCTGCTTCTTTATGACTCAGTCTAGGAAGGTTGTATTGTTTTAGAAATTTATCCATTTCTTCTAGATTTTTGAATTTGATGGCATATAGTTTTTCATAGTATTCTACAATAAATTTTTGTATATCTATGATATTTGTGGTGATTTCTCCTCTTTCATTTTAGATTTTGTTTATGTGAGTCCTTTCTTATTTTTTCTTGGTGAGTCTTGCCAAGGGTTTGTCAATTTTGTTGATCTTTTCAAAGAACCAGCTTTTTGTTTTATTAATTTTTTCTAAAGTTTTTTTGTTCTCCATTTCATTTATTTCTGCTCTGATTTTTATTATTTCCTTTCTTCAGCTGGTTTTGGGTTGTCTTTGTTCTTCTTCTTCTAGTTCCTTAAGGTGTGAAGTTAAGTGGTTTACTTGGGCTCTCTCTTGTTTGTTCATATAAGCCTGAAGTGATATGAACTTCCCTCATATTAATGCTTTTGCTTCATCCCAGAAATTCTGATACGTCGTATTTTTATTTTCATTAGTCTGTCTGTATGTATTTTCATTAGTCTGTATCTTTTGATATCTGTGGTTATTTCTTCTATGACCCACTCATTTTTTTTTGTATTTTTTTTGAAGCTGGAAACGGGGAGAGACAGTCAGACAGACTCCTGCATGTGCCCGACCGGGATCCACCCAGCACGCCCCCCAGGGGGCGACGCTCTGCCCATCAGGGGGGCAATGCTCTGCCCCTCTGGGGCGTCGCTCCTTTGCAACCAGAGCCACTCTAGCACCTGGGGCAGAGGCCAAGGAGCCATCCCCAGCGCCCGGGCCATCTTTGCTCCAATGGAACCTCGCTGCGGGAGGGGAAGAGAGAGACAGAGAGGAAAGAGAGGGGAAGGGGTGGAGAAGCAGATGGGCACTTCTCCTGTGTGCCCTGGCTGGGAATCGAACCCAGGACTTCTGCACGCCAGGCTGATGCTCTACCACTGAGCCAACCGGCCAGGGCCGACCCACTCATTTTTTAAAAGTATGTTGTTTAGTTTCCACATTTTTGTGGTTTTTTTTTTTACCTCTTTTTTGCTATTGAGTTGTAGTTTCAAGGCTTTATAATCAGAAAATATGCTTGGTACAATTTCAATTTTTCTGAATTTGTTGATGTTGTTTTTATGGCCCAACATATGGTCAATTCTTGAGAATGTTTCTTGTACATTAGAGAGAAATGTGTACTGTGTCACTTTCGGATGAAATGTCTTGTAAATGTCTATCATATCCAATTGCTCTAGTGTTTTGTTTAAGGTCAATATTTCTTTATTGATTTTCTGTTTGGATATATGATCTAGAGCTCTCAGCAGTGTACTGTGATTGTATTTTTGTCAGTTTTTGTTTTTAGTTCAATAAGTAGCCGTCTTATATATTTTGGCGCTCCTTGGTTTGGTGCATATATATTAAGAGCTGTTATGTCTTCTTGATTCAGTGTCCCCTTAATCATTATGAAATATCCATTTTTGTTTCTGATTACTTTTGCTGTCTTGTAGTCAGCATTGTTGGGTATGAGTATTGCTACACCTGCTTTGTTTTGGATATTATTTGCTTGGCATATTATTTTCCAGCCTTTCACTTTGAATTTTTTTTTATCCTTGTTGCTTAGATGAGTTTTTTGTAGGCAGCATACAGTTGGATTTTCTTTTTTAATTCATTTTGCTACTCTGTGTCTTTTTATTGGTGAGTTCAATCCATTTACATTTAGTGTAATTATCGACACTTGAGGTTTTCCTATTGCCATTTTATATATTGCTTTTTGTTAATTTTGTATCTTGTTTCATTCCTCTCTTTAGATTTTCTGTCATTTGTTTTTATTTGGTTATAATCCATACTTCTTTCCTCTGTTACTTCCTTTTTCTTTTTTTTTTTTTTTTTTCATTTTTTCTGGAGCTGGAAACGGGGAGAGACAGTCAGACAGACTCCCGCATGCGCCCGACCGGGATCCACCCGGCACGCCCACCAGGGGGCGACGCTCTGCCCACCAGGGGGCGATGCTCTGCCCATCCTGGGCGTCACCATGTTGCGACCAGAGCCACTCTAGCGCCTGAGGCAGAGGCCACAGAGCCATCCCCAGCGCCCGGGCCATCTTTGCTCCAATGGAGCCTTGGCTGCGGGAGGGGAAGAGAGAGACAGAAAGGAAAGCGCGGCGGAGGGGTGGAGAAGCAAATGGGCGCTTCTCCTGTGTGCCCTGGCTGGAATCGAACCCGGGTCCTCCGCACGCTAGGCCGTCGCTCTACCGCTGAGCCAACCGGCCAGGGCAACTTCCTTTTTCAAGTCATGTGCTTCTGTGGTCGTTTTATCTGGGGTGGCTACCGTTAAGTAATGAAAAGGGTACCTACCATGTTCCTTGTAGTACACTATCTTATGAGTGCTTCTGCACTCCATCA
Source organism: Saccopteryx leptura (assembly GCF_036850995.1). NCBI lineage: Eukaryota > Metazoa > Chordata > Mammalia > Chiroptera > Emballonuridae > Saccopteryx > Saccopteryx leptura. Next base: position 189,995,194 of record NC_089504.1, read on the forward strand.
TCCTTTGCTACTGTTTACCTTCGTCCTCTCCACTTATTTGTTTTTGTTGTCACTGTTTAAATTTGGTTTTATTGTGTTCTTGGTGGAGCTTTTATTTGTGGTTTTGTTTTGTTCTTTGTATCTGGTTGGAAAACCCCCTTTAGTATTTCCTGAAGTGGATATTTTCTGATGATAAATTTCCTCATCTTTTCTGTGTCTGTGAATGTTTTTATTTCTCCTTCATATTTGAAGGATAGCTTTGACGGGTATAGTATTCTTGGGTGAAAGTTTCTCTCTTTCAGTGCTTTAAATATTGGAGTTCACTCTCTTCTAGCTTGTAGAGTGTCTGCTGAGAAATCTGATGATAATCTAATAGGCCTTCCTTTAAATGTTGTATTCTTCTTTTCCCTGGCTGCCTTGAGAATTTTTTCTTTGTCGTTGGTTTGTGCTAATTTTATTATGATGTGCCTTGGAGTAGATTTGTTTGGGTTAAGATAACTCGGTGTTCTGTTTGCTTCTTGAATTTGAGGCTTTAGTTCTTTCCACAGGCTTGGGAAGTTCTTGTTTATTATTTGGTTGAATATGTTCTCCATTCCATTTTCTCTCTCTTCTCTTTCTACTATACCTATTATTCTTATGTTAGTCTTTTTGATGGAGTTAGAGAATTCCTGTAGGGTTTTCTCATTTTTTAAAATTCTTGAGTCTCTGTCTTCTTCTCTCAGTTGTGTCTCAAGTTGCCTGTCTTCTATGTCACTAATCGTCTCTTCTATCTGGCCTGTTCTAAGCTTATTACCTAATTTTTCAGTTCATGAATTGAGTTTTTCATCTCTGTTTGATTTGTTTTCATATTTCAACTTCCTTGGTAATATATTCTTTTTGTTCATTGAGTTATTTTTTGAGCTCCCTAAATTGCCTTACTGTGTTTTCTTGTATATCTCTGAATATTTTTAGGATTTCTATTTTAAATTCTTTGTCATTTAACTCCAAGATTTCTAATCTATTAGAATTTTTCTATAGATTTTTTCTCATCTATCTGTGCTACATTTCTGTCTTTTGTATCCATGATATTCAATTTTTTTTTCTTAATGGCATCTGAGGGTGGTTTTGTTAATAACACTAATAAGAATTAATAAAGAATAAAAAGTAAAAAAATAGACAATAAAATAATTTTAAAAATTTTATTATTTCTCTTTTTTTCCCTTGAAAAAATACCATGAAAAACTGAGAAGTATATTGTGCTAAATGAAACAAAAACTACCTGTAACGAATGGCCTGAGTTGGGGAGAAGTGACAAAGGGGCAAAAAGGAGGTAGAGACCCACAAAATGCAAAAAAGGAAAAAATTTGGATCTAGAATAAAATGATTTGCTTGTAAATGATGGTAGAATGAGAGATATAGGGTAAGAGAAAAGAAAAAAACAATAAAAAGAAAAAAAATAGTATTGTATTAAGTGGAACAAAAAGTACATAGAATGGAGAGCTGAGGTTGGGAGAATGCTAATGAGTTAAAAATTGAAGTAAAAAGCACACAAAATGCCACAAAGAAAAAATTTGAATCCAAAATAAAATAATTTGTTTGTGAGTAAGGATCGAATGAGAGAAAAAGTAAAGGAGAAAAGAAGAAACTAAGAGAGAGGGAGAAAAAAAGTGAACCCCCCCAATAAAGTAGAGTTAAGGGTTTTGAAATGTAACCCTTATAGAGAGAAAGAAAAAAGAAAAGAAAAAAAAAAAGGAAAATGTAACACTTATGGGTAATGTAGTTCAAGATGAAGATAAAAGAATAAGACGGGCAGAAGATAAAAGGATCAAGATGGAAGAAAAAAATAAAGATAAGAATATGAAAGTAACAAAAAAAAAGTGGAAACAGTTATAAAGACTGTGGATTATTCTTGATTTTCAGAGGGTATCTTCTTCCTTTTTCTTTCTTCTCCCTCTTCCTGGTCGGTGGCACTGTACCCCAGGATCTACCCCTATGTCATGCTTAGGTAGAGATTTGCAGTTGTAGCGTTGCTATGGTGGTGTCAAATACTAGGCCTCAGTCTCTTTGGTAGTTGTGGCTTGTTATCATTTGCAGGCACCAACAATGGGAGAATCTGTTTTTTCCGGAGCCTCTCTCCTAATCTCTCCATCCTGAATTAGCAGCCTGATGATCCAGCTATGAGGTTGCTGCTGTCTCTGCCTGGAGAGTAAGAGGCTCAAAAAGCTGGAAAAGCCCCACTCTATCCCCACTCAGCTCAGGGCTCTGGTTAAGGCTCTGTCAGTCAGTGTCAGCAGCATAGTCAGGTGGGGCTGGGAGCCAATTGCTCTCAAGGTGTCTTTCTATGAGCCTCCAGGTGTTTCCAGTATGCCTCAGCACTCTGTGGGACCACTCTCTCCAGGTTTTTTGCACTTTATAACCTGTGTTGGCTGGAAAGAAGATGCCCTAGTCACTGCCTAAAGAACAGGAGGTCTTAACATCTGCCAAGTCCCTCTTTTTAACCTATAGCCCTGAGTATGAAAGCTCTGCCAATCAGAGCCACCAGCTTAAGCAGGTAGGGGGGCGTGTGGCTCCTTTCTAAGTTTCCCCAGGTATAGCTAGTTAAATTTGCCTTAGCATTCCATGGAATTGCTCTCTGCAGGCTTTTTCCTTGTAAAAAGCCTACAGCCTAGCCTGTCCAACTTCTGCAGTGTTCTCTGAGGTCTGTTCCATAGGAATGTGTTTTTCACCCTGTATCGGCTGACAGGATATTGCTCCCACCCCTACGTGCAGAGCAAGAGGCACTAAAAAATATCACGTCTCTTGTCTTAGATCACTGATCTGAGAGAGACCTTGTCAACTAGAGCCACGTAAGCCAGTTGGGAGGTGAGCAGACTGTGGGTTAAGCTAATTTCAGGGATTGGATCTGTGGATCTGCTCCAGAGATAGTCTGCAAGCTGCCTGCATGCCCCTCCCCCTAGCGCTTCCATATTTTTTCTTCCCCGGGATGTTATACTGAATGGCTCATGGAGGCACCCCACCCGCCCGGAGAAGTCCCAACATAGGGAAGTTTGCCTTCGCACACTCCCGGCGTGCTGTTGTTCAGGGAGCAGGGATTACATCGAGACTCTGGTTGCAGCCCACAGAGAAGTCTCTGACCCTGCCTCTCTGTCAGGGAACATGGGCACCCACTCCCAGGGCGCTAGGAGGAACTTCTCGCACACTGCTCGTGCTCGCCGACCAGGAAATCAGGGGTAATGGAGGCTGCCTCTCGTCTTCCTTTGCCGGGGTCTGGCGCCAGTGTTAGCTTGCGTGGGCTGGGCTGCTGTGGGCTTGGACATCTGTGTTTTAGCCCAGCATTTTCTATGCCCCCTGCCCTCATTTTCTCTCAGTTCTAAGTGAAGGCAGCCTTTGCTCAGGTTAGTGAGGAAGGCGGAGTGTTCTGTTCTCCGTCTTATTTCCTTCAGGGTTGATTATATATTTAGTCACCTTTTGCCAATCCTACCTTCAGTGTGTGGGACTTCAAGAGACTACAGGGATCATTTTTTCTGTCTCTGGCTGTAGAACTTGTTGAAATTTTGGGGAGAGGTATCGGGAGCGCTCCTCATGGCACCATTTCTCTGACATCAATCCTTGATCATTTTTCTATTAGGATATTTAAGACATGTTTTGTTTTTTGGGGTTTTTTTTGTCACTGAAACATTTTGGTACCCTGCCCTGGCCAATTGGTTACTCTTGCCTAAGTCACTGAAGCTTGAGGAAATAATGCAAAATCTCAGCAACAGTTGACTATCCATTGCTGGTCTGGTGGTACCATTGGTCAGTGTCCTCATCAAACTGTGTAGTAGGGCCTTAACCTGTTTCCTGATGTCTCACCTCTCTTTATTCCTGCTTGAGTCCCAAGTTTCCCATTGATACAAAAAATAATCTGATGACCATCTCCAAAATTCCTCTTGCTTAAATTAGCCAGAGATGATTTCTATTCATAGTAACAAAAGACTCCAAAAGTTATAGTTATCAACAGGAGAGGGGATCACAGTCAAAAGACCTTTAGGGAGATTAGGGAGGAGGATATGGAATTGGTTATGTATCATGAGTAGGGGTGAAGGCAATGAAACTCCTATTGGTATTCAAAGATTTAGATTTGGCAGTACTTTGAAAGAGATGGTAAAACAATTTTTATTATGCAAAATTATTTAAATTATTGCTTGTGGTGACCTGAAATGAAGCATCTACTGAGGATAGACAGTGTCTATTATGAAATTTTTGGCCTTGCTGTAGATAACTCTATTAAAATCCAGTTGTGCATAATGAATGGCTGACTGAACAGCATAATCACCACAATGCACTAGGATAGTGTTATAGGCACAATTGTGTATGTGTATGTGTGTGTGTGTTTATTGTGCTGTTTCATATTAGTATGTCCTGTATAAAATATGAATGCTTCTCAAATAAATGATGAATGTTTTGAGTTACAGAAATAAGAAAATCAGTAACAGGTTAACTTTTCATCAAATTGAGTTTGAAATGGTGGCAAGATACCCACAGGGGATTGTCCAGTAAACTGTTCAAGATCAGGACTAGACATGGAGACAAAGAACTAAGGAGACGTTTGTTGTAGGGAAAGAATGGTTAATGAGGTAAAGTTTTAGACATTTGGAAATGGAAAGAAGGAATGATGCAGGAAGATAGCAAGGGGGAGGCAGCCACCAGGTCAAGTGTTTTTTTTTCTTGTTTCTAAAAGATGGGAAGGCTTGTGAAAGTTTGCAGTTACAGATAAGGAGGAGGAATGAAAGCTGTTTAAGAGCAAAACGTAGAGAGGGAGCCTTAATAGGAACTATAAAATCAGGAGAAAGATAACTATTTGTCTGTCTTGCAATGTTCTGGGTAACCTCCTGTCAGGCTTTGCATGGCATTTATAGACACTTTGCTCAAGATAACTACACTTGGATGAAGTGGGAAGAGTTTCATATATATTTTCTAACTTTTCCTTGGATAAGATTGTCCAAATCAAACAGTACTGCAAAATGGTGTTGTTGCCTCCTTTTGCAAAATGATAAAACCTCAAGTCTGGATTCTCTGGGGTGTAACACTTATAGGTGATACATTTTGTTTTTGTAGTTATGCTGGCAAAATAAGAAAAAATGCAAACATTTCCTGAATGAAAATTAGGAAAATGAACTTGTCAACTGCTGAAGTATTGTTAGAGTGCTAGGGTTTTGATTTGCAGTGTTTGATATCACAATTCATCTATCATTGTCAAAGTATGACTTCCTGCTTTTGACCCCACACCAAAAAGGTGTAAAAGAGTTTGTGAAGAAAAGCTTCTTGGAAGTCAAATGGCTCATCCAAAACAGTGTTTTAATGATTTAAGTAAAAATGAATGAGAAACATGTGGATTTAATTTCCCTTAGAATTCACATGGGTTTGAGACTTAAAGAAAATAGTACTTGGCATAATGTGTTTAGCATTTGGTTAAACTCAAAACATTTGAAAAAGTCTTTGGAACACTGGATGATTTCGAAATGTGGGCATGGTTACAAAGCCCTCATGTTTCATGGGACTATTCAAACATTCTATCAACATGCCTCAGTTTTCAAAAGGCTTAATTAGAATAAAGTCAAAATTTTTTATTGATTGCCTACTATGTGCAATCAATAAAGCAGAGTGCCACAGTTGACCCCAGTTCCCTGTGGGAAGTCTTTCCCAGAGTGTGGTCTTGGGAAATCCCAGCACAGACAAAGTCAGAGTGGGCAACTAGCGTAGTCTTTTGGGCATTAGAATTTTTTTACATCAGCCATTCCTATTCATATTGTCAGTTATTGTAGAATTCCATTCAATGTCAGGAGCTTGAAAAAGAGAAGTTACACTGTCTGGTGTGGAGCTGATAATCAAGCATTGCTCTGGATTTTTACACCATTACTTTAAAAGGTCATTTTGGTGTGTGTTGAAAAGGCAATGCATGCTTAAAATGTTACATTGGGGACATCAATTAAAATATGTAAAGAAGACCATGAAAATGAGGCAAGCCAGTGGTTGACAAAGTAACTTCTTTGCAGTTGCAACACCAGCTATTCCAAATGGCAAGCCGAATTGTTAGCATCTCAGTGGCAAGGGGATTTGTAATGAAACCCACAGAGGTTCTGCTCAAAATGTATTCATATTATTTATAACCAATTATATAAGTCCCAAAGCTGAGTGATACCTAGGGAGATAATTGAATTTCTTAGATTTCTCTCTCTACACTCACTGCCATGATCAGAAAAACACAATTTTGAATGCTCTTCTCTCTTAGGGTAAGACCATGCAGTCCTTGTCTCCAGGGATAAGTCTCCAGGGAAAGCTGGCTTCTCCACTCATTTTTTAAAAAGCTGTATGGAAAGTTGACCTCTATTTTTTGGGTAACCTTTTCAAGAGACAAAAAAGATGCAACTTGAAGTGATCTCTTTTCTCTTTTTGCCCAAAGAAGTTTATGAATTGATCCTACAAAAAGCACTACATATGACCATATGATACTTGCCTCTTAAGGTCTAGGCTACATGAGTCTCTAGAAAAGAAAAGAATTAGTTGTTTGAATAAACAGTAAAATGTAACTAAAAAAAAAATACCTGATCCTACCTCCCCCCAAAAGAAAATCCTAAATAATTGTGGTTGATAAACAAACCTTGGGAGAGGCTGTCATATATAGTACCCCAGGTAATTGCGATTAACTTAGATAACAAGTCCACAGGTTATAAAAAGCCAAAAATGACAGGCATGTTGATTTGTGAAAGATGCTGGAAACTTATCTATCTACGTTCATATAAAAGGTTATATAGCTCTTCTGATCTCCTTTCACAGTTGTATTCTTCGATGATCATCTGACATTCTTGGCAAACTTAGGAGGAAGTCAACTGTAGATATAATACCATCACTTTAATTCAGCAAATTTGAGATCCTGAGATTTGAGACTATTGGAGGAAGCAAAGCAGTATGTCTTTCATTAAAGGAGGCAGAGAGGTTAATGGAGACTTCTGCATTATTCAGTGCCAGACTTCATAGGATCCGTTAGCCAAAGCTGTATTATTCTCATCTGTTCTGCTGAAAAGAAATAAAAATATTCCCACAAACTTGAGCAAATAGATGGGTATTTAGAAAGTAAGACCTACCTTGATGTTGCTAAAATTCTTATAGAAACTCTTTGCTTAATTTGCTGCTGTTGTGAAATTGCCAAGAGAGGTACTAGTGAGCTTTTCTTCTAGAAGGACCAAAGAAATAGCTGATGAATATATTATAGGCATATGCCTACAAACCAGTCATAGAAAACATTTCATTTCTTCAATTAATTGTATAATGAGGCTAGTTGTTCATGGCACTGATTATATCCATGAAAGGCTTTTATTTAAAAGATGGGAATGTATGTATGTACATATTTGGGGTATGAATTAAAGCCTTCTTTACCCCTCCTCTCTAATTTCCACATAAATTAATTCTACAATTTAATAAACTAACAGGTGGTTCCACTTCGGCTGAGCAGATGTTAGACTGAATGAATGGAGACCCCTCTTGTGTTCAATATATCCCTGAGCTCTTTCTTTCTTTATCTCTTCACTTCTCCCTTTTTCCCCCCTCTTCCCATTTCTGCCAGATTTATGAGCAGCTATGGCATAAGCTATTTTTTTAGAGTAATATGAATATTGATGACTGACATGTGCTGATTTTAGATGTATTAGTGACATTTATAACCCTGAAAATGTAGACATTTTTCACCAGATAATGATAAACCAGATTGCCAAACCAGGAAATTCCCTTCTCCTGGTGCCTATAAGTAGATAATGTCTATTATCTACAGATGGAAGCTTATTCCAGGACAAGTGAAGGAAAAATAGAAAATTAAATTCAGAAAATCCATGTGTGGCTCAGAAGTCTGATGTACTACTTCAGTGACATCAATGACCCTCATCTTGGTTACTTCTGGGAAGTAACCTCTCAGTTTAAAAAGAAGAGCTTTCCATGCCTCTTTCTTTTTCAGGTTTAATTTAGAAATTAATGTTTCATGTTTTAGCTCAGTTTCACAGAGACTTTGGAAACAATGGGACATAAGTGAATGGAAAGAGTTGTTACTTCCAATGCATGGAAATGCCGCTGACCACATTCAAAATAATGACCTTCAAGTGAAAACTATTTTTCATTTTTATATTAAAATTATATATATTTATGTTTATGCTTCTGGAATAATTTCAGATTATATTTAAGAAAGATCCTACTTCTGACTCCTTGTTAAAAATATACCTGGAAGTTTATGGCATGTTCTTTGCTCTCACAAAGCTTTGATGAAAGTCATTTTCTTCTCTTGGGACTAGCCAGATATAACTGAGACACTGTTGATGTGAGGAAAATGTCTCCTCCAGTCATTGGGCATCAGGGTTGGGACGAGACTGATACTATCCATCCCATTCTTGGCTTTCCCCATTTCACTCTTGTTCTTAGGGCTTTCCCTTCAATAAGAAAAGAACATAGAAGCAAAAATGCAGTTCTCATTTCTCAGTGTTGGGACGGTTCTCTTAGTCATAGATTTTTCTCAATAAGTACCTGTGTAAATTCCATTTCTATTGCTGATTTTCTGAAGTGTTCCCTGGAAAGTTCTTACATTATTTACATGCACAAATTTGTTTCTTTCCACTATAGAATGGAGTTGTCAGGACCTGGGGAAGAATGCAAAGGATTCTAAGAATACAGGGCTAGTGTGTAGTCCTGAAGGAGTTATGGCAGGAAATTCTGTTGGCAGCCAACTAGGTATAAAAGCCCATAATTCCTCTATTTTCTCTGGTCTTATTTTGCCTCTTTAATACTACTTGTTTTAGTAGCTCACCTTCATCAACCACACCATGATTTCTATTGCCCCTGACCTTGATGTTATCTATCAGGCTTACAATATACCTGATGTTGATTTGATAGTGTGATTCTAATCTCTTATGTTCCTTCCTTCATTTCCTATTTGCTGTTTCAATTGTTTTCCTCAATCTTGACCTGTGAGTTCTTGGCTCCAAGCTGGTAGCCTGATTTCAGCTCTCATAAATTTTTCCAGATAAGCTCAGGATCAAAGACCTGAGGCCTGTTCCCTTGTGGGGGCCAATGTTCTCTATATCTCCTTTTTGAAAATGATGTAGATATAAAATGTTGCTATGAACACTATCTATATACCTGTAATGTTTTAGACTTTGTGATAGGAATTTTATATACATTATTTCTACTCTTATGTGATATCTCTAACTTAATAAAGTGATATAGTGCAATGATAAATGGAGTTTGGATCCCTGGATTTTAATTCTAGTCACACTTGTTAATGGTGTGACCTTGGGTAAGTCATATAAACTGTCTGTCTTCAGTTTCTTTCATCTGTAAAATGAGAATAATAATAGTGCTAATTGTATATAGCCTTTGTGCTATGATTAAATGACTTAAAACAAGGAATGTGCTTATGGTAGTCCCTGGCACAGAGAAAAGCTTAATAAATGTTAGCTATTATTATAACCATTTTGGTCAATATTCCTTGGAAATATAAGTGTATTAAAATAGCATTTTTTATTTGGTAACATTACTTTGTTTAGACTTCTGTTCAACTACTCATTTAATTAAAGAAAGTATAGATTCTAGTTTTGTTTTGAATAATTATATAGAATTATTTTTTATTTTATTTGCAATGAAAAAGGAAACTAAGAAGATATCCTGATGATAGTGCTGTTTTACATTCTTTCTGCTTCCCTTGGACTTCTTCAGCCAAACAGTAATAGTCTTTGCTCTTATGAGAAAAAAATAAGAAAATAAAAGCACAAACCAAAAAACAAACTAATAAAAAACTGGTACATTACCTAAACCTATAGCAAATTTGATCCTCTGGATGGATATAATAAAGCAAAACCCAAGATCCCATTTAGTGGTATCAAGTATCTTCCTATTGACATTTCTACTTCTAAAGTATCAACATTCAATTTTGAGTAAACATTACCAAAATTGGTGAAATATAAAATTCTACAGAAATGATTCATTCCACAAGTATGTATGAGCACCTGCTCTGTAGTAGGCACTGGCCAGCTTTAGGGGGTCAGCTGTGAACAAGACAAGCAAGGTTGCTTACATTCTAAAGGGGGAAATGGTGCAATGAATGATAGAAAAAGATGTAATGACAAGTGATGGGGTAGGTGGTTGGGTGCTCCTTTAGATAAGATGGTTGAGGAGAAGATAAAAAGAAGCCAGCCATGCGAAGATATGGGAGCTGAGGGGTCCAAGCAGAGGCTGCACCACATTCAAACAAATGCCCTGAAATAGAAATGTGTATGTCTATTGGAGGAAATAAATAACAGCAGTGTGGCTGGAAGTATGTAAGAGATGAGCCACAGTATGAGTTTAGAATTTTGTGAAATATATATATAGGAAGCCACTTGAGGATTTTAAGCAGAGGAGTCATATCCAGTGTTTACTTTTTACCAAGTCCACTTAGCAGTAAGGACAATGGATGACAGTGGAACAGGTGTATAATCAGGAAGACCAAAGAGGACTCCATGGCAGTTGTCCAGGCAGAGACACTGGAGGCAGGGCCTGGGGCTGTTGTGTGAGCAGCAAAGATTCAGGATACAGAGCTTTGCAATAGACTGGAATTTCAGAAGTGGCAGGAAAGGACCCAAGAATGATTCCTAAATATTTGGCTTTAGTGGCGGGGTGGATGGTGTCACCATTTCTTTAGATGGTAGAAGACTAAGTAACAATTTTGGGAGAAAAATTAGATGCTTTCTTTTGATCCAGTTGTTTTTGGAATGTTATGGGCCAAACATATTCATGACTAAATAAAATACTTCCACTGACTGTATCTGTAGTACAAGGTAGATTTAGTGTGCAGAGTATATGAATAACCAAACAGTTTAGGTAGAAAAAATTCCATATAGACTTGCCAAATAAAATATGCAATTAAAATCGCTCTTTGATTTTTTGAGGGATTAAAGACATTCTAAAGTTAAATTGTCATGTTATTACCAGTAGTTTAAGACAATATGCCTTCTTTAAAGAATAGCCACTGATCTTTTTAGTGTTTTCCCTGTGTGTGTTCACATACCTGTTGTTCTTTAAGATTTATATTGTTATCAGATTTTGTTACACATTTAATCCTGAATAACTTTATCTAATTTTGCTTTGATGTAGATGTCTCATGGTTAGATTGCAAATAGCTACTAATAATGTTAGAACGTGGTTCCTAATAGGTGAAAACTCTTTTTTTTTCTTTTTTGTATTTCTCTGAAGTTGGAAACGGGGAGGCAGTCAGACAGACTCCCGCGTGCACTGGACCAGATCCACCCGGCACTCCCACGAGGGAGGGATACTCTGCCCATCTTGGGGTGTTGCTCTGCCGCAATCAGAGACATTCTAGCGCCTGAGGCAGAGGCCACAGAGCCATCCCCAGCGCCTGGGCAAACACTGCTCCAATGGAGCCTTGGCTGCGGGAGGGGAAGAGAGAGACAGAGAGAAAGGAGAGGGGGAGGGGTGGAGAAGCAGATGGGCGCTTCTTCTGTGTGCCCTGGCCGGGAATCCAACCCGGGACTCCTGCACACCAGGCCGATGCTCTACCACTGAGCCAACCGGCCAAGGCCTCCTTTATGGTGTTTAGGGTGAATGTTATCATTGAACCCTTTTGAACGTTAAGTTCAGGAGGATTTGGAGCCCAGCTTGTACCTTACATGTATCAGTGAACTAACTTGGCAGTCATCACTTCATCTATAGAGTTTAGCTGCCTTTGATTTTATCACATAAGTTTTATAAATATACACTCATATGCTATATTATTTCACATTAACTTTAGACACTAGCAACTGCTTTTGCTCTATTAAAGCCCACAGAAACAATGAGCTCCTATTATTTAGAGCATAATGAAATACTGAACTTTCCTTATTCTCATATTTAGTTAAGGATTAAATTACAGGCTTAATTTACTTATTTTTAAAAAGTCCCATCCAAATTGACTGCATTGCATGCAATGATATGTGCTGTTTATAGAAATAGCATGGAGGTTAATTCAGACCATTTCATGGAAATGGTTTATGTATTGCAATCATGAGTCAATACATAGTACTCTCTCAATTTAAAACAATGTAAATTAGCCAAGCCAATTTAATTCTTGCCAGGAAAGAATACTCCTTAAAGCCATATTTTTAAGTTTATTAGTTTAACACAACTATATTCTGTAACTAATAAGTGAGAGGATTTATTGAATTTTGAAACCCACTGATTATAAGTTATGTTTTTAAAGTTATTTAAACAAGTTAAATATGTTTATAATAATTTCATTTCCTTTGTGACATCTAACTAATGAGAAAAAAATAAGGCGGGGAGAGAACCAGAGTTGTTTTAATCTTTTTCTGGCCAAAGCCAAGTTTAAATCCCGCCCAAATGCCACTTCACAATCTCAGTTTTAAAGGATTAAATACGATTATGGTGGTATTTCTTTACTTCTCTGATACACAAGTTTGTGTCAAAACTATCTTGAAACCTGCCATTGGGTTTCACCTTTGAGGTGAGAAAGTAGCCTGTTGAGTATTTATTTCAAGGAAGAAGATATATTTGCTTAATATAAATTAGGTCACATTTACAGCTAATGTGTTAAACCCTTTTTATGCCAGATTCATGTGAATATTATGAACTACAAGAAGATAATTTATATCAGTGTTTTCCCTTTCAGGTTATATTTTGCAGATTTAAATAGTTTTTTGTTGTGCTCAAGAAATTGTTGCTTAATAACTCTGGTTTTGCACAGGAGAAAAGGTGAATTTAGTTACAATGATATTAAAACTGATCTAACCAAACATATACCTGTAATATGCAGTAGTTTCTTTTTGTACATTTTGTTAAAATGTAAGCTCTAAGATAAAAAATTTGTGGTTTATGATTTCTCTTCTCTGTTTGGTTCAGAGTATCATCTAATTTCAATATAGTTTTCTCTACTAATACTTTTTCTCATTCTTCTTCTTGGGCATCTCCTGTCTTTCCAAGGACAGTTTTAGTCTTATTTAATTCTAAGCTCTCTGTGTCATGCTTGTCTCTAATTCATGATTAAAACATTCAGCTTGATTATCTCCCAATGGACTCTTTTATTTCTATAATAGATATTTTGAGTGTGAATTTTGAAACTATGGGTGCTGTATTCTAACTTGTTTTTTCCCATCTCAACGTGACCATGCAGAGCCTTGGCCAGTTTCCTCTGTGCTTTGGTGGGCCTCACTGCCTAACCTATTAAGGGGACTCCTGGCCACTCTGGGAGGGAAAGCTTCCCCTGCCCTCTGTACACAAACCATTGATGTCTCCTCTGGCCCAAACATGCCCGAACATCATCAGTAGTGATGGCTGTCTGCTTCAGGGTTCGTTTGAAAAAGAGAATGTTACTAGAATTGCTGAGTCAGCCAACCTCATTTGAAGGCTTTAGAGCGGTGTTTCCCAACGTGGGGCCCACGCCCCACAGGGGGGCAATTCAATAGTTAAGGTGGGCAATTTGAGAATGGACTCGACACGACTTTAACTCTTTCGCCCTGGGCCATTTAAATGCAATGCTAGATATTGGTGCCAAATTTAACAAAAAATGCAATTCTTAAATAATTGTGGTAAATAATTATTAAGTATAATTTCATTTGATGAGACCAAAATATCAACTGGGTGATTGGCGTTGTCAAGTAAACTTCATCCTGGGTTCACCGCGGAGCGTGCCGTCTGCTGCGGGGAACCCCAGACATTTTAAAAACTCGCTAAACAACGCAGTTATTTTCACCTAATTGGCCCATCGCAACTTCTGTAGTGTTTCACATCATTCAGTTGGTGTTAATTTGAAATAAGTGTCAGTCAAAACTGTTGTAAAAGCTCGTTGATTTAATAAATATACATATATATAGTATAGATATAATTGGTAAGTATTTGATTTGATTTTTATCAATATTAAACTCTTTATTAAGTACTTCTTGCATTGAGGCTAGAAAGCAATAATATTTTATAAATATTATTGGGGCTATAATAGTGCATGCACGACAATTTTAATTTTAGAAGCATAACTTTCCAGAAAATTTTGTCAAGTGGAAAAAATATAGATACCTTTTGATTTGCGGTGGTAGTGTAGTAAATGTGTTATATACATTTAAATAAATATGAATTTTTAGTATACGTTTACTCTATGTCACATTGAATATATTTTAACACATATTTTAATATTAGTTTTTAATTGATCTTATTTTTATTATAGCCCATAGTAAAATGAGTGGTGCAAGCAAGAAAAAAACTCGTCAATATTTGGAGGAATATTTAAAATTTGGGTTCATACCCGCTGTTCACGATGAGCAGATTCCTTTTCGTCTTTTATGCCAGCAATGCTTGACCAATGAATCAATGAAACGAGGTCGTCTTGAGGCGCATTTGAAGGCGAAACATAGTGCTCATATTAATTCAGATTTGAGTTACTTTAAAACTTTAAAGAAAAATTTTGGAAAAAGAACAATATTAAAGTCTCTATTTACTGCTCATACTTCAACTAATAATCGTGTTCTTGAGGCTGGTTATCAAATTTCTTTATTCATCGCTAAAACTGGAGAAAATCACACTATAGGAGAGAATTTAATAAAGCCGTCAATATCAGCATTTCTTTAAATGGTTCTTGAAAAAGATGACAAAGATGTAAAAGCTATGCCACTCAGTAACAATTCTGTTAGCAGAAGAATAGACGAAATGAGTGAGGATATTGAAAAACAACTTATTGAAAAGCTGAAAACAAGAAAATTCTCCTTGCAAATGGATGAATCAACTTTGAGAGACAGTGAGGCAGTATTGATAACTTACGTAAGATATATTGATAAAGGACATTTTGCTGAAGAAATGTTGTTATGTAAAAGATTAGAAAGCACCACTACCTCCAAAGATATATATAATAAGCTAAAAAACTACTTAGATGTCAATGATATACCAATGAAAAATATAACATCTTGTGCTGCAGATGGTGCTCCCAATATGATGGGCAAGAAAAATGGCTGCTTAAAATTGATGAAAGATGCGAATCCAGAAATGATTCTTGTGCATTGTGTTATTCATAGGGAAAACTTGGTAGCTAAAAATATCTCGCCTGTTCTGAATGAAGTATCACATACAGTAATAAAGTGTGTTAATGCTATTAAAGCTAGTGCCAAATGTGAGCGTCTTTTCAAGCTATTTTGTGAAGAACAAAATGAAGGCCATGTGAGACTTTTACTTCATACTGAAGTAAGATGGCTATCTAAAGGAAACTGTTTGAAAAGATTTATGGAACTGTTTGATACTCTTAGTGATTTTTTAAGCGACAAACCTGAAATGAAGTATCTGTTAACAATAGATGGTAAAGCATTTGTGAGTTATTTAGCCGATATCTTTGAAAAACTAAATATATTAAATAAGCAACTTCAAGGAACAAATAAAACTCTTGTCGATGCAAAAGCAAAGATATTTGGTTTCATTACCAATATTGAGTTATGTCAGAAACATATTAACAACAAAAACTTTAAACAGTTTCATTGGCTCCAAAAATGTGAAGTAACTGATACCACTTTACTTGTTATTGTCAATCATTTGAATATTCTATCGCCTGATTTAAAAGAAAGATTTTCTGATTTAAAACAAATTGATTTCCCAACATGGATGATGCAGCCAATGTTAGTGGATTTGTCTGATATATCAAATATGCAGTATCAAGAAGAACTCACAGAATTGCAAAATGATGAGTCAGTTAAAGCTTTATTTAATATCAAAGGAGCGATGGCATGGCTTTGTGAGGAAACAGAAATCAAATACCCAAATTCAACCAAATGTGCAAGAAAACTATTGTTACTGTTTCCATCTTCATTTTTAGCTGAATGTGGGTTTAGTGCTGTAAATGATTTACTGGTAAAAAAAAAGAAATTGGCTGGATATAACACAACGTGGAGACTTGAGACTAAAGCTAACCAAATTGGAACCTAATATAAAGTCTCTGTGCAGCATGCATCAAGCGCAAGGATCACACTAAATTAAAATAATAAATTAATATAGAAAAATCTGTATTAAAATTATTTGGAATTTAAATTTCTGTTTTTTATTATATGTTTTGAAATTTTACTTACTGTGTTTTGTTAACAGTTTCATAGTGATTTCTTCCTAGAACCTATCATTTATGTTTATTAAGTGAACAAATCAATTTTTTAATGTTAAAAATTATGTATGTTACATAGTGGGGGACATAAAAATTTTAGAAAGGTTAAGGTGGGGCATGGCACAAAAAAGGTTGGGAAACACTGCTTTAGAGAAATTAGCTGCTGGGAAGCTGTTTCTTCCAGAATTTTTTTTTTGAGCCTTTTGCTAGTGATAAACCTGCCACCTGATAAATACTAAGTAGTAGCTGTGCATTTTCAAGATAATGCCATAACTAAAAGGTGGTCATTATATGCCACCAAAAGAAATGCTTTTGACATGGGGTTTTAGATATGAGCTTCATTAGAAAATAGTTTAAGGACGCTCAAGGGTATTCACAACAACTAGCCTGTTCCTACCAGAAAAGATGCCTCTCTTAGCATGGAGTCATGAATAAATAGATATGCCAGACTCCCCTTGATTAAACATTTGCTCTGTGCTATGAATTGTGCTAGGCATAGGATATAGGATATAATGATAAGTAAGTCACAGACTCTGTCTGCAAGAATTTTCACACAAGAAGGGAAAGACAGGTAAGCAAATGAGCACAAGGAAAATGATCAGATATTAGGTTGGAAGTATGTGTTGGAAATGAGAGTTAATGTAAAGGGCTATCATTTTATTTGGAGTAAAAGGGAAACCAGGGAAGACTTTGAGGAGGCACATGTCAGACTTGAGGTGAGTCGTTTTTTATTTTTTTTGAGATGAGTCTTGACAAATGCACAGTGTGAGCCCAGAGGAGGGAAGCATTTGTGGAGAACTGCAGCAGAGCCAGTAGCTCATAGGTTGGTAAGGCCAAGAGTCATATTTTTAAGAAGAATTGGTTGAAAGATAAAGCTGGAGCCAAAGACAGGGGCAAGATTATAGAGGACCTGGTAAACCCTGACAAAATCTGTACTTTGTCTAGTTGGTGGTAGATTTTAAACAAGGGGGTTCACTATTATATTCGTATCTTTTTTTTTTTCTTTAAGAGAACTCACAGGAACATGAAGGATGGTTTAGGAGGGAATCAGCTTGACGTGAAAGAAATTATTTAAGAGACCAATGCACCAGCCCAGGTCTTGTCTTGTTTTTTTTCTTCAAAAGTGAGAACTCTGGTTACCAGGGGGAGGTGGGTAGGGGAAAGGACAGTAAAGAGAGACAAATATATGGTGATAAAAAATGATCTGATTTTGGGTGATGGACACACAACAGAATCAACAGTTCAAAGGCTACAGAAATGTTTACCTGAAACCTGTGTGCTCTTGTTGATCAATGTCAATCCATTAACTTTAGTTTTCTAAATAAAATAAATAACAATAAAATAAAAAAGTGAGCACTCCTAGGAACATGAAGAATAAATTAGGAGGGAAGAAGCTTGAGACTAAGAAAATTAATTAAGAGATCAATACACCAGCCCACGTCTTGTTTTGGTGACCAAATGATTGTTAGAGGAAAGGGACTAAAGTCTTGATTTCTGGTCTTCTGGGTAGTTGAGTAGTTAATGGGACCATTTACTAAGATGGAGATTTAGTGGAACAGGCTTGACTATGTTATAATTTTGGATAAACTCATATCAAGGGTGTTAATGCATTCAGTGTAGGATTAATAGTAAATTCTTTTTCTTCAAGAATACTTAATAACTTTATAATTCAAAGCTTCTCAACATTTCCTTGCCTTCTCCCTATACCAAGATGTGCTTGTAATTGTAAATGGATGTTTATCTTGAATTATCTTCAGTTCTTCACATATGAATGTGTGTAGTATGACACAAATATTAGCTCTGAAAATTCTGCTATCTGCATTTGTAGTGCCTTTTTTTTTAGCAACTTCAGGTGACTGTCAAAGTCCCAGTGAAATCTATAGGCATATATGAACCACAATGACATTTTTAAGAAGTCTCGGATTTTATAAATAAATATGACTAAATCATAGTAACTTTTTAATGTATTATATGTGTGTGTATCTCTTTAAGTGTTAAAAAGTACATGAAAGGATCTGAATTATTTCCTGGGATCCCAACAATAGAAAGCAGTAGTAATTAAGCAAAAAATAAATAAATTGCCATAAATGCATTGGAGCTAATATAAATCCTGTGCAACTGACAGAAAAGGATTTGTTATTTTCCAAACTAAATCTCTTTTCCATTATAGATTTAAGTAACGTGATAAATAGTGGTAAATTGAACTTTATTATGTATTCATGAAATACAATTGTTATTTCTGGCATTTCTGGTTTAAAGATATTCCCTTATGGGTAAATGTTACTATTTAATGTGCAAATTCAGAAATAATGACCTCCAGTTCCACTGGTGAATTAGGGCTGATATATACAAATGGACAATAAGAGCAAAATAGTCTCTGAATTCCTGGCTTTATGAAAATTTCTAGTGCAACCTCTGATCCTTTAAAAACAGACATTAAACAAATTATTTTAAGATTACAACTATATTGCCAGTGAAGAAAAAGAGTAATAGAGTAAATGTTTTCCAAAGATTTTTAAAAGAATAGTATTTCAAAAGGTTATACCTGGATGGTGGAAGCTCATTTACCAAGAAGAGATTATTAAAAAAACAAACAAACCTCTCCATGATTAAAAAAAAAAAAAGCAAAAGCAGAGATTAAAATTCACATAAAATGATGTTTTACTGGCAAGTCCAGAATTTAAAACTGGAAACCCAAAAGGAATGGATAAACAGATAAACAACATATGCCAAATAATTTCTACAAGCCTCTCTCTCAGAGAATCATAGGAAACTGTTCAAGAGAAATAAACATGAGTTATTTGTCATAACTTTATTTTACCTTAATTCTTTTTTTTTTTTTTTTTTTTTTTTTTTTTTTTTATTTTATATATATAATTTTATTTTTTTAATGGGGTGACATCAATAAATCAGGATACATATATTCAAAGATAACAAGTCCAGGTTATCTTGTCTTTCAATTATGTTGCATACCCACCACCCAAAGTCAGATTGTCTTCTGTCACCTTCTATCTTGTTTTCTTTGTGCCCCTCCCACCCCCTATCCCTCTCCCATTCCCCCCTCCCCCCCCCCCCGTAACCACCAAACTCTTATAAATGTCTCTTAGTTTCACTATTATGTCCCACCTACGTATGGAATAATACAATTCCTGTTTTTTCTGATTTACTTATTTCGCTTCGTATCATGTTATCAAGATCCCACCATTTTGCTGTAAATGTTCCGATGTCATCATTTCTTATGGCTGAGTAGTATTCCATAGTGTATATGTGCCACATCTTCTTTATCCAGTCATCTATTGACGGGCTTTTTGGTTGTTTCCATGTCCTGGCCACTGTGAACAATGCTGCAATAAACATGGGGCTGCATGTGTCTTTACGTATCAATGTTTCTGAGTTTTTGGGATATATACCCAGTAGAGGGATTGCTGGGTCATAAGGTAGTTCTATTTTCAGTTTTTTGAGGAACCACCATACTTTCTTCCATAATGGTTGTACTACTTTACATTCCCACCAACAGTGTATGAGGGTTCCTTTTCTCCACAGCCTCTCCAACATTTGCTGTTACCTGACTTGCTAATAACAGCTAATCGAACAGGTGTGAGGTGGTATCTCATTGCCGTTTTGATTTGCATTTCTCTAATAGCTAAAGAAGATGAGCATCTTTTCATATATCTGTTGGCCATTTGTATTTCTTCCTGGGAGAAGTGTCTATTCATATCCTCTTCCCATTTTTTTATTGGATTGTTTGTTTGTTTGTTGTTGAGTTTTATGAGTTCTTTGTATATTTTGGATATTAGGCCCTTATCTGAGCTGTCGTTTGAAAAAATCATTTCCCATTTAGTTGGCTTTCTGTTTATTTTGTTATCAGTTTCTCTTGCTGAGTAAAAACTTCTTAGTCTGATGTAGTCCCATTCATTAATTTTTGCCTTCACTTCTCTTGCCATTGGAGTCAAATTCATAAAATGCTCTTTAAAACCCAGGTCCCTGAGTTGAGTACCTATGTCTTCTTCTATGTACTTAATTGTTTCAGGTCTTATGTTTAGATCTTTGATCCATTTTGAGTTAATTTTTGTACAGGGGGAGAGACTGTAGTCCAGTTTCATTCTTTTGCATGTGGCTTTCCAGTTTTCCCAGCACCATTTATTGAAGAGGCTTTCTTTTCCCCATTGTGTGTTGTTGGCCCCTTTATCAAAAATTATTTGACTATATATATGTGGTTTTATTTCTGGACTTTCTATTCTGTTCCATTGGTCTGAGTGTCTATTTTTCTGCCAATACCATGCTGTTTTGATTGTCGTGGCCCTATAATAGAGTTTGAAGTCAGGTATTGAAATGCCCCCAGCTTCATTCTTTTTCTTTAGGATTTCTTTGGCTATTCGGGGTTTTTTATAGTTCCATATAAATCTGATGATTTTTTGCTCTATTTCTTTAAAAAATGTCATTGGAAGTTTGATGGGAATTGCATTAAATTTGTATATTGCTTTGGGTAATATAGCCATCTTGATTATATTTATTCTTCCTAGCCAAGAACAAGGTATATTCTTCCATCTCATTATATCTTTTTCGATTTCCCTTAACAATGGTTTATAGTTTTCATTATATAAGTCCTTTACATTCTTTGTTATGTTTATTCCTAAGTATTTTATTTTTTTTGTTGCAATCGTGAAGGGGATTGTTCTTTTGAGTTCCTTCTCAGTTGTTTCATTGTTGGCATATAGAAAGGCTATTGACTTCTGTATGTTAATTTTGTATCCTGCGACCTTACTGTATTGGCTTATTGTTTCTAGTAGTCTTTTTGTGGATTCTTTGGGGTTTTCGATGTATAGGATCATATCATCTGCAAAAAGTGATACCTTTACTTCTTCTTTTCCGATATGGATGCCTTTAATTTCTTTGTCTTGTCTGATTGCTCTGGCTAGAACCTCTAGTACCACATTAAATAAGAGTGGAGAGAGTGGACAACCCTGTCTTGTTCCTGATTTAAGGGGGAAAGCCTTCAGTTTAGTGCCATTTAATATGATGTTAGCTGATGGTTTATCATATATGGCCTTTATCATGTTGAGATATTTTCCTTCTATACCCATTTTGTTGAGAGTCTTAAACATAAAATTGTGTTGTATTTTATCGAAAGCCTTTTCTGCGTCTATTGATAAGATCATGTGGTTTTTGTTCTTTGTTTTGTTGATATGGTGTATTATGTTAACTGTTTTACGTATGTTGAACCATCCTTGAGATTCTGGGATGAATCCCACTTGATCATGATGTATTATTTTTTTAATATGTTGTTGTATTCGATTTGCTAGTATTTTGTTTAGTATTTTAGCATCTGTATTCATTAGAGATATTGGTCTGTAGTTTTCTTTTTTTGTGCCATCCTTGCCTGGTTTTGGTATGAGGGTTATGTTGGCTTCGTAAAATGTGTTTGGAAGTATTGCTTCTTCTTCAATTTTTTGGAAGACTTTGAGTAGAATAGGAACCAAGTCTTCTTTGAATGTTTGATAAAATTCGCTGGTATAGCCGTCAGGGCCTGGACTTTTATTTTTGGGGAGGTTTTTAATGGTTTTTTCTATTTCTTCTCTACTGATAGGTCTGTTTAGGCTTTCTGCTTCTTCTTGACTCAGTCTAGGAAGGTTGTATTTTTCTAGGAATTTATCCATTTCTTCTAGGTTGTTGAATTTAGTGGCATAAAGTTTTTCATAGTATTCTACAATAATTCTTTGTATATCTACGGTGTCTGTGGTGATTTCTCCTCTTTCATTTTGGATTTTGTTTATATGAGTTCTTTCTCTTTTTTCCTTGGTAAGTCTTGCCAAGGGTTTGTCAATTTTGTTGATCTTTTCAAAGAACCAGCTCCTTGTTCTATTAATTTTTTCTATAGTTTTTCTGTTCTCTAATTCATTTATTTCTGCTCTGATTTTTATTATCTCCTTTCTTCGGCTGGTTTTGGGTTGTCTTTGTTCTTCTTTTTCTAGTTCCTTAAGGTGGGAAGTTAAGTGGTTCACTTGGGCTCTCTCTTGTTTGTTCATATATGCCTGAAGTGATATGAACTTCCCTCTTATTACTGCTTTTGCTGCATCCCATAGATTCTGATATGTCGTATTGTCATTTTCATTAGTCTGTATATATCTTTTGATCTCTGCACTTATTTCTTCTTTGACCCATTCATTTTTTAAAAGTATGTTGTTTAGTTTCCACATTTTTGTGGGATTTTTTTCCTCTTTTTTGCAGTTGAATTCTAGTTTCAAGGCTTTATGATCAGAAAATATGCTTGGTACAACTTCAATTTTTCTGAATTTGCTGATGTTGTTTTTGTGGCCCAACATATGGTCAATTCTTGAGAATGATCCATGTACACTGGAGAAAAATGTATACTCAGTCACTTTGGGATGAAATGTCCTGTAGATGTCTATCATATCCAGGTGCTCTAGTGTTTTGTTTAAGGCCACTATGTCTTTGTTGATTCTCTGTTTGGATGACCGATCTAGAGCCGTCAGCGGTGTATTGAGGTCTCCAAGTATGATTGTGTTTTTGTCAGTTTTTATTTTAAGATCAATAAGTAGCTGTCTTATATATTTTGGTGCTCCTTGGTTTGGTGCATATATATTAAGAATTGTTATGTCTTCTTGATTCAGTGTCCCCTTAGCCATTATGAAATGGCCATTTTTGTCTCTGAGTACTTTTCCTGTCTTGTAGTCAGCATTATCCGATATGAGTATTGCTACACCTGCTTTTTTTTGGATGTTATTTGCTTGGAGTATTGTTTTCCAACCTTTCACTTTGAATTTGTTTTTATCCTTGTTACTTAGATGAGTTTCCTGTAGGCAGCATATAGTTGGATTTTCTTTTTTAATCCATTCTGCTACTCTGTGCCTTTTTATTGGTGAGTTTAATCCGTTTACATTTAGTGTAATTATTGATACTTGTGGGTTCCCTATTGCCATTTTATATCTTGCTTTCTGTTAGTTTTGTGTCTTGTTTGATTCTTCTCTTTTGTTTTTCTATCTTTTGTTTTTATTTGGTTGTATTCCATACATCTTTCCACTGTTGCTATCTTTTTTATCTCATGTGCTTCTGTGGTGGTTTTTTCAATGGTGGTTACCTTTGAATAATGAAAAGGGTCCCTACCCTGTTCATTGTAGCGAACTATTTTGTGAGTACTTTTGCACTCCATCGTCCTTTGCTACTGTTAATCTCCATCTTCTCCCCCTCTTTCTTTTTGTTGTTGTCACAGTTTAAATTTGGTTTTATTGTGTTCTTCTTGGAGCTTTTACTTGTGGCTCTGTTTTTTTTTGTTCTTTGTATCTGATTGGAGAACCCCCTTTAGTAATTCCTGGAGTGGGGGTTTTCTGATGATAAATTCCCTCATCTTTTCTGTATCTGTGAATGTTTTTATTTCTCCTTCATATTTGAAGGATAGCTTTGATGGGTATAGTATTCGTGGCTGAAAGTTCCTCTCTTTCAGGACTTTAAATATTGGGGTCCATTCTCTTCTAGCTTGTAGAGTTTCTGCTGAGAAATCTGATGATAATCTAATGGGCCTTCCTTTATATGTTGTATTCTTCTTTTCCCTGGCTGCCTTGAGAATTTTTTCTTTGCTGTTGGTTTGTGTCAATTTCATTATGATATGCCTTGGAGTAGGTTTGTTGGGGTTAAGAAAACTTGGAGTTCTGTTTGCTTCTTGAACTTGAGGCTTTAGTTCTTTCCACAGGCTTGGGAAGTTCTCATCTATTATTTGTTTGAGTATGTTCTCCATTCCATTTTCTCTCTCTTCTCCCTCTGATATACCTATTATTCTTATGTTATTCTTTTTGATGGAGTCAGATAATTCTTGTAGGGCTATCTCATTTTTTTTAATTTTTGAGTCTCTTTCTTCTTCTCTCTGTTGTGCCTCAAGTTGCTTGTCTTCTATTTCACTAATCCTCTCTTCTATCTGACCTGTTCTATTAGCTAAGCTTGTTACTTCGTTTTTCAGCTCGTGAATTGAGTTTTTCATCTCTGTTTGATTTGTTTTTATAGTTTCAATTTCCTTGGACATATATTCTTTGTGTTCATTGAGTTGTTTTCTGAGCTCCCTAAATTGCCTTTCTGTGTTTTCTTGTATATCTCGGAGGATTTTTAGGATTTCTATCTTGAATTCTCTGTCATTTAGCTCCAAGGTTTCCAATATATTAAATTTTTTCTCCATAGATTTTTCCTCATCTAGCTGTGTTACCTCTCTTTCTTTTGTATCCATGATATTCGATTTTCTCTTCCTTAATGGCATCTGAGGGTGGTTTTGTTGATAGTATTAATGAGATTTAATAAAGAATAAAAAGTTTAAAAAAATAATAAAAAAAAAAATCGAAAAAAGTTGTTTTTTTTTTAAAAAAAAAATTAATAATGAAATAAAGAAAAATATAATAAAAGAAAAATTAAAAAAAAAAAAAAAAAAAAAAGGAAATTATTCCCCCCCTCCTTTTTTCCTCTCCTCTCCTCTCCCCTCTTTCTTGATAAAATCTTGTGGTGGACTGTGAATTATAACAAACAATGCCTGTGATGGAGGGCCTGAATTGGGGAAAAGTAATAAAGGGGCAAACAAACAAACAAACAAACAACAACAAAAAAAAACAAAAAAATAAAAGAAAAAAGAAGAAAAAAAAAAAGAGCGTATGGACCCACAAAAAGCAAATAAGGAAAAAATTTGGGTCAAGAATAAAATGATTTGCTTTTAGGTGTTGGTTGTCTAAGAGTTATGATGAGAGGATTAAGAGGAAAACGGAAAAATGGGGGGACAAATTAAAAAATTACTATTGTATTTAGTGGAACAAGAACTAGATAATATGGAGAGCCAGGGATGGGAGCACTGCTAGTGAGTTAAAAAGGTGAAGTAAAAACCCCCCAGAATGCCACAAACATAAGTTTGAGTCCCAGATAAGATAATTTGTTTGTTATTGAGGTTTGAGTGAGAGGAGATGTAAAGGAGAAAGGAAGAAACTAATATAGAGGGAGAAAAGAAAGAGAGAGAGAGAAAAAAAAAGAGGGAACCACTAAAAGAAGAAAAAAGAAAGGAGAGAGAGAGAGAGAGTTAAGGGTTTTGGAGTGCAACCCTCATAGAGAGAAAGGAAGAGAAGAGAAAAGATAATGGGAGATGTAACACTTATGGGTAGTGTAGTTCAAGGAGAAGAGAGAGTAAGACCGGTAGAGAGTTAATCGGCCAAATTGGAGGAGGAAAAAAAAAAGTATCAAGAATGAAGATAAGAGAAACAAACGAACAAATATAATAAAATGGGATAGGTTATAAAGTCTGCAGATTATTCTTGATTTTGAGAGGTTATCTTCTTGCTTTTTCTTTTCTCTCCCTCTTCCTGGTCGGTGACTCTGTACCCCGGGTTTTGCCCCTTTGCCACGCTCAGGTGGAGGTTTGCAGTTGATAAGTCTCTATGGCAATGTCATGTATTGTGCTTTAGTCTCGTTGGCAGTCTAGGCTATTAGCATTTATAGGCTCCGACAGTGAGAGAGTCCTTGTTCCTAGAGCCTTTCTCCTAGTCTTTCCTTCCTCAATTAGTAGCCTGATAATCCAGCTATGGGGTTGCTGCTGCCTCTGCCTGGATAGTAAGAGGCTCAAAGAGCTGGCAACTCCCCACTCTATTTCCACTCAGCACAGGGCTCTGGGTAAGGCTCAGTCAGTCAGAGCTGCTAGCATAATCAGGCGGGCTTTCCGGCCATTCAAAGACCTCTGGCTCTGCCACTCTGTCCGGTAACACGAGCGGGTGCCCACTTCCGGGGCGCTTGGAGGAAACTCTCACTCACTGGCTGCGCGCGCAGACCAGGATATCCGGCCAGCAGTCTCACGCTCTGAGTGAAACCCCCGACCGCAGGGAAAAGTTGCAGCGTTGGAATTGAGTCTCGCTCCGTCCCCGTGCGCGGCTTTTGCAAGGCGCTGGGGCGGCCCGAGATTCCGCTTTGGCCCACACAAAGGCCCCTGACTCTGCTCCTCTGTGCGATGACACGGGCGCGCACTGCCGAAGCACTCGGAGGAATCGCTCACTCCTTATCTGCGCGCGCAAACCAGGATATCAGGCCGGCCGCGATTCCCTCTGAGTGAAACACCCTCCAGTACGGAAAATCTCCACCGTTGGAATTAGTTCTCACTCCCTCCCGTGCGTGGCTTTCCCAGGGCGCTGGGGCTGCCCAGAGACTCTGCCCTCGGCCCACAGAAAGGCCTCTGACCCTGCCTCTCCGTGGGGCAACACGGGCACTGACTCCCGGGGCCTAGGAAGAAATCTCTCGCCCACTAACTGCGCACCAGCCAGGAGACCGGGTAAAATGGCCACGCCGCTTGTCTTTCTTTGTTTGGGTTTGGCGCGAGTATTAGCTTGTATTGCCCGGGTTGCCACAGGATCAGATTTTCCTCGGCTTGGATCTCCGTGCCACAGCCTGGTTCGGCCGTTTGTATTCACCCCCTTTGCCCGCCTCAGTTTCTATATTCACAGTTACCAGAGAAAGCCGCCCTGTTTAGGTTAGTGAGGAAGGCGGAGCATTTCTTACTCCCTATTTCCTTCGGGGTTTGGTTATATATTTAGCCAATTTTTCACTCAATCATACCTTTGGGTGTATTGCGAAGCATCTGGAAGCTCCAAGTATAGGTTTTTCTGTTTCTGGTTGAAGATCTTGTTGAGTTTTGGGGGAGATTTATCGGTATCGCTTCCTACCCCGCCATTACTCTGACGTCATCCCCCACCTTAATTCTTGTCAATGCTAGGAAGATTGTTGGATAGAAAAACCAACAGCAAGAACAGTGAATACAAACAAACAGGACCTCAGGGCGCCCTCAGTTCATACCTAATGGTGTGTGTGGTGTGTAGTCCCATCAACTTTTCCTCGTAAAAACAAGAGTCACTTCTCTCTTGTGGCTTAATTCTGATGACTATTTAATCTACTTCTTTTTAAAAACCTTGTCAGGAGACAGTTGGATGATTGAGTTTGACTTCCATCTGATTATTCATTGCAATTTATAAAAATTAGGTTAGGCACGTGTATGGACTGAAAAGTATAGTGGCTCTTCAGAAGCATGGAGCCTGAGGTTAGAAGAATGGAGATGTTTGGGGTTATCCATTTTTGACAAATGGCTGTGGAATTTAGGACCTTCATTTTTCAGCATAGTTTCTGCAGGCAGTCAGATGTCTGAACGCCATGCTTTAGTCCTGTGGTATTTAGGTGGGTCTAATGGAGATTTCTTTGGATCTGGGTTGTTATATGCAGGTTGACTGACCGCGGAGGTGGTCTATCAGATCCATAGGCACAATTTGGACACCCCAGAATTCTGGAAAGTGGAAGTTATTTCCATAATTGATTTGTTGGCAAAACCTGACCCCATCTGAACTTATTTGACAGAATAAGCTGACCTTAAGGTCTGTAAGGCTATGTATAGTATTTACCTCATTTAATGTAAATACTCATGCATTTTGATTACTGGGTACTGCTCAGACTTTACTCAGGGTGCAACATAATATATGAGATGTATACTTTATTAATTTCCTAAAAACTTGAAAAACTGAATTCTGAAACCTGTCTGCATCTGAGGCTTTTAGATAAGTGCAGGGGCCATGGAGCTGTAACTACAAATGAGTCTTAATTTTCCTTCTTCTGCACAAAAATGCCTACTAATAATGTCCTTAAGGATAATTTGTTTGGGGAATTTAATAGGCTTTCTAAAATTGGATTTAAACTATTAATTTGCTTAGCAAAATCACATATTGCACATTGGCACATTCAGCTCTGTTGTGGTGAAATTATCACAAGTTATAATTTAGTTGCATCTGAATTAATGAGGTTTTATTGTAAACACAAAGCAGCATTACTTCCAATGTCTGATTTTTGTTAGTACAGAAAAGACAAAATAAAGCTGAAGAAAAAAAAAGTTCCTATGCTGTATGCATACCCTGTAAGCATTCAAAACATTACTGGATTTTTTATTTGTAAGGCCTGAAAAGATGTTTGCTGTGCCTGTCCCCAGTTGATGGGGATTAAGCTCGCCACAAAATCTTTTCAGTTACAGTGGCCTGTGCACTATTCCTGGACACCAATTTTCTTATTTTAAGCTACCGAGTTTTCTCAACAAAACAAAGAGGGGACAGATAATTTTTTTAGTCTAAATTAGATGACAGGTGGGATGCCTGGTGTACAAAGAAAATTTTGTAAAGTATAGAAGCAGGTAGAACTCAGGCAGGTTGAGGGGGAATTGCAGAGCAAAGGAGAGGTGGGTGGGGAGGGCAGAGGAGGACGGGTTTGTGTTAGGGGCCCAGGCCTGACCTGTGAGCCTGTGAGCTTCTCCACAATCAGTTACGCTACCTTCTGTTTGTTTGCAAAGAGGAACTGTGTGTTTAGTTCTTATGGGGTAGGAGGTTTTCTGTCTTTTAACTATAAATAATCCACACAGAAATACTACATGATAATCCCTTTACTGAACAAAAATGTTTTTTATCTTGAAGCCCATAGGGTTACTTGCAGAGCTGTGGTTCTTTTAAAGTCTTGGCCAGCTCACCTTTCTCTTCCTTCTTGCTGTTCTGGACTCTTTCTCATTTCTCTTTCAAAGCGGCATTGTCACTGTTCTCAAGCACGCACTCAGACAGCACCACAGTCAGGGGCTGCCACCACCTTGCAGGAAAGATCTGAGGGTGGTGTTGATGTAAGCAGACTGGCTGTTTATACCACACACACTCGAACAGGGGCCCCAATAACAATGACTTCCCAAACACCGAGGAGCATGAAAGATGGCAGGAGACCAGCACCCCCATGGAGATGCTGTTTCAGCTGGAAGCACTTCTGTATCAGGGCTGTCTGCAGTTCCACTGGGCTTGCAGGCTGGTGTGTTGCAAGGGCATCCTGCTAGGCCAGATAGTTTGTCCTCCAGCCAGCAGAACGAGCAGGCCTCCGCTCTGCAGTCCTTATTGATACTGTGCAGTCTCTACAAGGGTTTTCTCCTATGAAGGATGAGAAAACCCTTGCCAACAAAGAGGCTGTGTCCTAGGTCATAATTCTTGGCTAGAATCTTCATTATACAAGATAGGAAGAATATAGGCAAAGCAATATAATTTCAGGATCTCAGAGGGAGCAATATAATTTCATGAAAACTCATTATACTATAATTAAAATAATAGCAAATTTGCCAGAAAATGTAAAAAGTCATTGGGGGTACTAAAGAGAGAGCAGGGATTGCGTTTAAAGCAGGATGAGAAGGCGTTGGGTAGTTGGTCCAGGCCCAGGCAGCCTTTAATTTACTTTCCACGTTGCTCTTGGTTATCGTTTGGAACAAAATCAAACAGGCTAACTTTGTTATGTCTTATTTACAAGAATCAGTGACTCCCCTGTGGCCTCCAGGATGAAATCTGGCAAACAAGTCTCTTTATATGCCAATTCTAACCCAATCTCTGCCTGGTCTCCTTTTGCTGCCTCCCGGCCCATCACTGAGTTCATTCGCACACGAAGCTCCCTGGTGGTAGGTTGCCAGACATTTTCGTGACTTGGATGTGAATCCTGTTTCTTATTTCTATTATCTCTGGCTCTTGGCAGGTTCTTCCTAATCCTTCAAGGCTTTGGTTCAACTGCTACCTCATCCACAGAGTCTTTTCACTCACTCACTCACTCACTCATTCATTCATTCAACAGAAAGTAATTAATCAGGGTTAATTACTGTGCTGAGACACAGGATGAAGGGCAATGATGAACAAGATGGTGCAGTTTCTGTCCCTCTGGAGCATTATTCTTATTAGGTTTCTTGCCAATCAGGGAAGGAGTCCTGGAGGAAATTACTGTTAAAATGAAAGCTGAAGTCTTAGGAGGCCCTCTCCAAGTGAAGATTTGATGGCATGCACCATGCAAAGCCATCAACTGCTGATTGCCCACTCTGACCTAGACATGGATCTTTCATGTTATATTGTAGTGATCTCTTTGCTGTTCTCGGTTTCATTCCCAGTCTGTGAGCTCCTTAGTACCAAGAACTGTGACTTTGCTTCTTCTGTGACCTGAGGGTCTAATTCAGTGCCTGGAATCAGATTGTGGCTCAGCTTGGCTAGTGGGAACTGGAAAAGTGCAGCAGGAACTAAGACTACTGTAGTCATATCTGAGACCATCCAGAGCACAGTGGAGGCAACTTCACATTTATTAAAGGAAAATCCTGCTTATTTTTGCTATATTCCATCAGCTAACAAATTTTTAAAACTTTTTATTTATTGAGTTAGTGAGAGAGGAAGGGAGAGGAGAGACAGACAGACAGTAACATTGAACTCCTCAGTATGTGCCCTGACCAGGGATTGAACTGGCAACCTCTATGCTTTGGGATGATTCTCCAACAAACAAAGCTCTCTGGCCAGGGCCCATAAGCTAAGAATTTTTAAAGATTTTATTATTTGGATATGGAGAAAATACCTTTTGAGTCCTTGTAACTTCATCTCACCACCTGGCATTTAATAGCACCCTTGATAATCATTACTGGTTCTGAAGGAGCCTTTAGTTTAACTGATGGGTCACCAGAAAATCTTGCATCAGGGGCTTTTAGAAGAATGATAATCACTGGCTGCATCATGTAGGTAGAGCGCAGAGCACATTCCTAGCAGCTGTGGCTGATGCAATGCTGTAAGAACACTCCAGCACCAGAAACCCTCCTAGGCACACCCAGGAGGGAGCTTGCCTGCTATAAGGAAATGACTCAGCGCCAACCATGCAGCTCCCTGATCTTTTGAGCCATTGTCTTTGAAGAACACGCTGTAACACCCTATAGCAGGAGTCCCCAAACTTTTTACACAGGGGCCAGTTCACTGTCCCTCAGACCATTGGAGGGCCAGACTATAAAAAAAACTATGAACAAATCCCTATGCACACTGCACATATCTTATTTTAAAGTAAAAAAACAAAACAGAAATAGTACTGTGTGTGAGCGATGCCGCGCTTTGCACATCCTGTGCTCCTCTCACTGACCACCAATGAAAGAGGTGCCCCTTCTGGAAGTGCAGCGGGGGCCAGATAAATGGCCTCAGAGGGCTGCATGTGGCCCGTAGACTGTAGTTTGGGAACCCCTGCCCTATAGGCTGAACCTGTGTATATAAACTAGCTTACTTTCCGAATAAAGCAGATCTGCATCACTGAACCTGGTCTCCGGAGTTGGGTCTCTGCGTCTCCATCGTCCACACTGGGGGCCTTGTCCACAACTGGCACCTGAACAGGGACCCAACTGGCATCCAAGGGATGGGTGAGTGATCCTCTGCAATGGGAAACCTTCTCCCTCACTCCCGAGCCCCACAGGCTCGAGCCCTGCATGCCCTATTGCAAAGTAGGAGAGTTAAAGTTAGTAAAAAGAATCTCTGTACTTACTGGGAGATCCTCTCAGGTTTCAATCCCTGGCTTGGGGACATGCCTGTCTGGGACCTGGACACTTGGGCCCGAGCTCTTTGATGCGTCCATTCAGCTGAAGTACATGAAGGACAAACCTTCCCTCTTGGCCTCACTCCTGCCCTATTAGCAATACATGCCTGCCTGACTGGTGCTCCTGCTGAGGACCCTCTGCCAGTTCCTAAGATCCTACAGGCTACTCCTCTTTCAGAGGAACCCCTACACCCCTATTTGCCTCCTGCTGCAGAGGAGGAAGGTAATTGGGCCTCTAAGTTTGATAAACTTGTGGCCAAGCATGCAGAAACAAAACCAATTGAATTAATAACTGCGCTGTCAGCTCTGCCTCCGGAAGGAGAAGTTGACACTTCTGCAGTCCCTGCCGGGGATTAGTGCCCAACCCAGGTTCCTCAGACTCCATTTTCTACCCCTGCTTTAAATCCAACCTGTGTCCCTGCTGTAGACCCATGGGCCAGCCTATACACCCCTTTGTGTCAGCAAAGAGATATTTCTCGTGCGATATTGGGATTAGAGCCCCCTCACCTTTTTCTGGTCAACATTAACCCTACTGCTGCATGGCCACAAGCTTGGTATCCTCATGACCAAAAAACAGTCATTACTCTCAGAGAAGCCATCCAGGAAGATGGCCTTTACTCTCTCTATATTCAGCAATTACTTGAGAATATCAGTATTGATTTAAATTGCCCTCATGATTGGAAGACATTAGCCCGAGCAGTTCTCACCATGGGAGACTTAATTCAATGGAAAGCTTTATACAACAAACAATGTGAAATAATAGGTGAAAGAAATCAAAGAGCTGGTATTAACCTCCCTCCTGAAGCCCTCAAAGGAGAAGGGCAATTTGCCTCCCCTGCCGTACAGGCTACCAGACCCCCTCAGTATTTTGATCAAGTATGCCTATGTGCTACTAGAGCATTTACTCAAACTTATGCTCATGGAAGGCCCTTGAAGCTTTCCAAATTGCTTCAGGGTCCCAATGAGCCTTTTTCAGACTTCCTGGGAAGGGTCCAAGAAGCCGTAAAGCGCAAAGTAACACACGCTGATGCGGCAGATGCTCTAACTAATTAGTGTGGGAAGGCGCTAATGGCGAGTGTAGACAGGCAGTAGGACCTATCAGAGCTGTGCCTCTAGGTGATTGGGTCCTTGCCTGCCGAGATGTGGGCAAAAACTCAGCGCTGGCCCTCGCTACTGCTCTTGCAGCTCAGTTAAGAGTCTCCCATCAGGGAAACCAGCAAACACAAGGAGTCTACCCTGAATGTAAAGGCACAGGACATTTTGCATGGCAGTGCCCTAATAGGAAAAGGAAAAATGACAAAAAACCACCTTCTGTGTGTCCCCGTTGTAAAAAGGGTTTCACTGGAAATGAGATTGCCACTCAATGACTACTGCAGATGGAAAGCCTCTGGAGCCTTTAAATAGGAAGTGGGGCAGCTCTCAGCCCCACCCGTAAGAGAGCAACTCCACACGGGAGTCTACTGGACCTTACCCTTAACTCAGAATAAGGCCTTTCTGATCCTGTGAGTAGAAGGCCACCCCATTCTTGAGCTCATAGACTCAGGTGCTGGTGTTTCTGTAATTAGGGAAGAGGATAAAAAGGAAGGCTGGACCACGCGGCTGGGCCTCTCCTACAGGAAGTTAGCGGAGTGCGACCAGCCCAACAAGCCATACAGCCACTCCATTGGACAGATCCTGACGAGGCAACTGGAATTTTCAGTCCTTTATTTATGACTGAATTACCACATACACTTTGGGGACGAGACATGCTATCTTCACTCCGTGTCTCTATTACCAGCCAGCCTCCCCAATTCTAAAGGCCACTGCTCAACTAAAATGCCCAACCCATCAAAGTTACATGGGATACCAACCAACCAATTTGGGTAGAGCAGTGGCCATTAACAAAGCCGAAACTAAAAAAGTTACACAAGCTAGTCCAGCAACAGTTAGAAGCCAAACATATTGAACCCTCCACCAGTCCTCATAATTCGCCTGTTTTTGTGATACAGAAGATGGCATCTGGAAAATGGAGATTTCTCCATGATTTAAGGGCAATTAATAAGCATATGGCAAAAATGGGCACTTTACAGCTGGGCCTTCCACATCCCTCTATGGTGCCACCGGCTGCCCATATCAAAATTCTAGACATCAAAAACTGTTTTTTCTCAATCCCCC
The DNA here is from genome assembly GCF_036850995.1 of Saccopteryx leptura. Classification (NCBI taxonomy): domain Eukaryota; kingdom Metazoa; phylum Chordata; class Mammalia; order Chiroptera; family Emballonuridae; genus Saccopteryx; species Saccopteryx leptura. Next base: position 190,028,840 of record NC_089504.1, read on the forward strand.
TCCACCCAGAGGACAAGCCTTATTTTGCTTTTACTGTGCCCTCCACTAATCATGCCTTTCTGGCTCAAAGGTATCAGTGGACAGTCCTACCACAAGGCATGAAAAATAGCCCCACCATTTGCCAGTACTATGTAAGCATGGCAATGCAACCATTACAGGAACAGTGCCTCTTCTACCATTATATGGATGACATATTAACAGCTCATGTCAATCCTACGATCTTAGAAGAAGGTTACCAGCAGCTCTTAACTAATCTGAATGCCATTGGGCTGTCTGTAGCACCAGAGAAAGTACAGATCTTGCCGCCTTTTACTTTCTTAGGGTACTGCATAGGGGAAGAAATAATGCCTATTTCCCCTATGCTTGCAGTCCCTCAACAATGCTCTTTACATGAATTACAAGAGCTATGCGGCCAAATAAACTGGATACATGGATACCTATCTATTTCCACTGCCAAATTAGACCCCCTATTCTCCCTCCTTCAGGGCAACATAGAGCCTACTAGCGTCCGCGGTCTAGCTACAGCAGCAAAACAGGTTATAGCGAATATCAACACTGCTATTGGCTCTGTGTCGACAGCTAGATTAGAACCTGATCAGCTGATCTCAGCTATTGTCCTAGCCACAAAAGGCACTCCTACCAGAGTCCCATTTTAGAATAAACCCCTTTATTGGGTACACTTAGCATATAGTCAGCTGTCTAAAATCATCCCCAGCAAGGCCACAATCTGCATTCTTGGCCAAAGCCACGGCAAACTTGTGTCACCTTGTATGGCCAAGAACCTGATGTACTTATTCTGCCAATTCCTCTCAGCCATATACAATTTCTCCTAGGCAATGATTTAGAAATGCAGACGCTCTTAGCTAACTATCCTGGACAAGTAGACAATCACCTCCCCAATGATCAACTTTTACAGACACTTCAAATGGTCCCCCTACAAACCACCCCTCATTTGTATCCAGCATCTACCCCTATTCTGCACAGCATGCTTGCATTTACAAATGCCAGTTGGTCCTTCTGCAAAATAGTGTTCAAAGCACAAACGGAAGGCACTAAATTCCACAAATATAGCTATGAGGGGTCAGTACAAGTAGGTGAACTGCTAGCCATCTACTATGCTCTACGCCTTTGGCAACACGGCCCCCTTAACATCTTTTCAGATAGTGCTTATGCAGTATAAACTGTCAAAGGTCTAGCCCATTCCAGCTTCTGACCCAAGCAAACGTTACTTGATATAGCTCTCTGCCAACTCAAAGAGCTCTTAGAAGAACGTCAACACCCTTGGTATATTTAACATACTTGCTCACACTCAGGCTTACCTGGTCTTCTTACAGCAGGCAATGCACAGGCGGGTTGCCTAATTTTAACAGTTTCCCCTATTGAGCAAGCCAGACAACTTCACGCCTGGTTTCATATGTCTGCTCATTCTCTCAAATCTCTCTTTCCCCATCTCACTCATGCAGCCTGCAAACACCTTGTTCGTACATGTAAACAGTGTGGGCCCTTACTACCCTTAGGCACCCTACAACCACAGGGTGTCAACCCTCGAGGCTTACAGCCTAATGCTGTGTGGCAAATAGATGTCACTCATGTCCCCCAATTTGGCAAACTTTGCTACATGCATGTAGCGGTAGACACCTTCTCCAGAGCCATCTTGGCCATGGCCCAAGCTGGAGAAAAAACCAAACATACAATTCGTGCCCCTTGACAAGCCATGCTTTGCCTTGGTGTACCTTGGGAAATTAAAACTGACAATGGGTTCTGTTATACCAACAGCCAATTAAAAGCCTTTTGTTCTCAATGGCAAATCACACACCGCCTTGGCATTCCTTACAACCCCCAAGGACAAGCTGTTATTGAACAGGGACACAGAGACATCAAGCTCCAAATACAAAATGAAAGGGGGGATATGCCCCAGGACTCACCTGAAGAAATGCTCCTCAGTGCTGTATTCACTCTCAATTATTTAACTTTTGATTCTGATGGCGTAACTCCCACTTACAGACATTGGGGAGGCCTTTGTAGCCAACCGACCCCGTTGCCATTAGTACGCTGGAAGGACCCAGCCACAGCTCAGTGTCAGGGACCATACCCTCTTCTAATGCAAGGGAGAGGTTATGCTTGTGTCTTTCCAGAAAACAGCCCACAGCCCACTTGGGTCCCGGGATAGAATATCCAACCAATTCCAGTGTCCCAAGATGACCCCTCCAATGAGCCCCCCCTGACCCAGGAGATGGTGAACCTCACCCTAGATGAACAGCCACCTGGAGGAGGTCCTCAGCGCTCCAGGAGAAGATCTTGTGGCCAACATGTGCACCCCATCACCTGGGGAATATGAAGGTTAGCGAAGCAAGCCCAGAGAATGGCCCCTGACGGGCCCCCAGGCCCTGGTACTCTGTTCTTGCTTATGTGTGCTATAATAACCGCTAACTCCCAGACATGGGTGGACCCCCACATCTGGGCTGCTTTTCCCCACCCTGGCATTATCCTGCTCATAGAGACAACAACAGCAAACTATCATTTATCACGTCCAGCTGGCTCTAATTAAAAGAGAAGGGAGAAATGTAGGTAGAGTGCAGAGCACATCCCTGGCAGCTGTGGCTGATGCAATGCTGTGAGAACACTCCAGCGTTGGAAAACCTCCTAGGCACACCCAGGAGGGAGCTCACCCACTATAAGGAAGTGACTTGGTGCTAACCAGGCTGCTCCCAGACCTTTTCAGCCATTGGCTGTGAAGAACACGCTGTAACACCCTATAGGCTGAACCTGTGTATATAAGCTAGCTACTTTCTGAATAAAGCAGATCTGTGTCACTGAACCTGGTCCCCAGATGTGGGTCTCTGTGTCTCCTTTGTCCTCACCCCCGGTGGGCCTTGTCCATAGGATCAGGAATAGAGTTATGAGAATTCCTATGTTACAAGCTGGGGATGCTTCAAAGTGCTCTAGGTGCTCTGAATAGACAGGAATGAAGAGAGGACCAGCAGACCAACAGATACCGAGGCAGCCTGCCATAATGTTGGTGAGTCCTGAGTAGGTGGTGCCAGAAAAGCACAGTGCTGCATGCTCTGGGAAGCCTGTAAGGAAAGAGGTTTTTTCCTGGGATGGACAGTGGGCTTTGGTTAGGTGGGTTGGTAGACAGATGTCTGAGGGATCAAGGCTACTCCATGTACAAATAAGTCGACCTAAGTTGTCCTATTAGTCAATTTCTCATAATGTGAGTCTGCCTAGATTCCCTTTAGGGACTCAGCTTTTTTCCTGGGCTCCAAGAAATTCAGCCACAGTGAAACTTTGCAGAGAAGATGGTAGATGTTTTCTTTCATTCCTGAGGCTCTTCCTACCATTTAACCCAGGAGTTGGATACCCCTTCCCCAAGGAACACTTTCTTTACATTCACATTGGCTAGTAATTTCAGTTGTTTTAAATTTACTATCAGGCAGGAATAAAAATAAAACACACTTTTGTTCTTTTTGGTACAAATGTTGGTACACAGGCAAAGGCAACACTTCACAATTCCTAAGCCTGTGTGCCCATTAACCAACCTTAATTCTCTTAGGTGTTAAGGGTACATAAGGCAGGTCAGACTTGAAATTTTAAAAATTCAGATGAAGCTAAGCATGAGTACCAAAGAATAAAATTGGCCAGGACAATGATCTTAATAAATAAATTAAGAGAAATTTTGTAACTGATTGAATCCATAGAATCCTTGAAAAGTAAAGGAGATGGGGGTTGAGTTTCCATTTTGGCAGAGATGCCAAAGGTTCTTTCCAAACTGAAGATGCCTGTGGGGCCCTCAAACTTGAGAATTATTCAACATTTCCCCAAACAGGGCATATTAGATAACATATTTGCTTCTAAAGTTTTTGTGAGATAATGGTTAATAATTTGCTATTGTTTCTAATAGGGAAATTAGGACCAGAATTTTTTTCTTTTTTATTATTATTATTATTATTATTTATTTTTTCTTTATTAAATTTATTATGGTGACATTGGTTAACAGGATGACATGTTTCAAATGTACATTTCTGTATATAATATATGATCTGTGAGTCCACCACACAATGTCAAATCATCTTCCATCACCATATATTTGGCTCCCTTATGCCCTAACCCAATTCCCCCACTTTCCTTTGGTAACCACTTTACTATTGTCTGTGTCTGAGTTTTAGTTCTATATTTCATGTTCGAGTGAAATTACATTATTTTTAGCTTTTTCTGACAATCATTTTGTTTAGCATAATGTCACAAGCTCATCCATTATTCATGTTGTCACAAGTTCCATTTTTAAAAAATTTTTCTTATTTCATCTTTTTATTTATTCATTTCAATTTATTGTGTTTGCATGGATTCAAGTGTCTCACTGAATATAACTTCCTCACCCCCACCCCTATGTCCCTTTTTATATCCCTTTGCCCCCCTTCTTCTAACTCCTTCCCACCTTTCCTCTAGGATTTGCTGCCCTATTATCTATATATCTGTGTTATGTATATATAATTTCACTAATCCCTTTACCTTCCTGATCCCATTCCTTCATCCCCTCTTCCTCTGACTGCTGTCCCTCTGCTCACTGTGATCCTGCCTCTGTCTCTGTTCCATTCCTCAGTTCACTTTGTTCATTAGATTCCACATATAAGTGAGATCATATGATTTTTGTCTTTCTCTGCCTGGCTTATTTCACTTAGCATAATAGTCTCCAGGTCCATCCATGTTGTCGTGAAAGGTAACATTTCCTTCTTCCTCATGGCTGCATAGTATTTCATTGTGTATATACCACTGTTTTTAATCCACTCATCCAACGATGGACACTTGGGCTTTCTCCAGATCTTGGTTATTGTAAACAATGCTGCAATAAACATGGGGGTGCATATCTTCTTCGAATCAGTGATTTGGTATTCTTAGGATATATTCCTAAAATTGGAACAGCTGGATCAAAAGGCAGTTTCATTGTAATTTTTTGAGGAAACCCCATACAGTTCTCCACAGTGGCTGTACAAGTCTGCATTCCCACCAGCAGTGCAGGAGGGTTCCCTTTTCTCCACATCCTCGCCAGCACTTATTGTGTGTTGTTTTGTTAATGAGCACCATTCTGACAGGAGTGAGGTGATATCTCATTGTGGTTTAATTTGCATTTATCTGATGGTTAGTGATGTTGAACATTTTTTCATAGGCCTGTTGGCCATTAGTATGTCCTCTTTGGAGAAGTGTCTATTGAGTTCTTTTGTTCATTTTTAAATTGGATTTTTTACCCCTCTGGCATTGAGATTTAGAAGTTCTCTACAAATTTTGGTCATCAATCCCTATCAGATGTATTGGTGAATATGTTCTCCCACAGTGGGGGCCGTCTTTTCATTTTGTTCATTGTGTCTTTTGCCGTGAAAAAGCTTTTCAGTTTGACATAGTCCCATTTTTTGAAAGAGCTTGAAAAGTATAGGTGTTAGTTCTTTGAATATTTGATAAAATTGGCCTGTGAAGCGTTCCAGTCCAGGACTTTTCTTTGTTGGGAGGTTTTTGATAACTGTTTTCATTTCATTTGTTGTAATTGGTCTTTTTAGGTATCTGATTCTTCCAATTTGAGTCTTGGAAGAGTGTATGTTTCTAGAAATTTATTTATTTCGTCTAGGTTGTCCAAACTTTTGGCTTACAGATCTGCATGGAATTTTTTTACAATCCTTTGTATTTCTGCAGTGTCAGTTGTTACTTCTCTATTTTCATTTCTAATTTTATTAATTTCAGTCCTCTCTCTCTTTTTTTCTTGATGAGTCTAGTTAAAGGTTTGTCAATCTTGTTTACCTTTTCAAAGAACCAGCTGTTGGTTTCAATGATCTTTTGTATTGTTTATTTTAGCCTCTATGTCATTTATTTCCACTCTGATCTTTATTATTTTTTCCTTCTACTTTCTCTGGGTTTTCTTTGTTGTTCTATTTCTAGTTCTTTTAGATGCAGGGTCAAATTTTTTATTTGAGCTTTTCCTTGTTTCTTAATGCTATATAATGTTATGAACTTCACTCTCAGGATTACTTTTGCTATGTCCCATAAATTTTGAGTTGTATAATCATTTTCATTTGTTTCAAGAAATTTTTTGATTTTTTTCCTTGATCTCGATGTTAACCCATTCATTATTTAATAACATGCTATTTAGTCTCCAAGTGTTTGAATGTATTCCAATGTTTTGATTGTAATTTATTTCTAGTTTCATGCCATTGTGATCAGAGAAGATGCTTGATATGATTTTAGTCTTCTTAAGTTTATTGAGACTTGTTTTGTGTCCCAACATGTGGTCTATCCTAGGGAATGTATCATGAGCACTTGAAAAAAATGTATATTCTACTGCTTTTGGGGGGAAAGGCTTAGAAGGTATCTATTAAATCCAGTTAATTTAGTGTGTCATTTAAGGCTATTTCTTTGTTAATTTTCTGTCTGGAGGATCTATCCAGTGATGTTAGTGGGGTATTGAAATCCCCTACTACTATAGTATTGCTTTTGGTCTTGCCCTTTGTGTCTATCAAAATCTGCTTTATATATTTAGGTGCTTCTATATTAGGTGCATAAATATTTACAATGGTTATATCCTCCTGTTGAATTGCTCCCTTTATAATTATGTAGTGACCTCTTTATTCCTTACTATAGCCTTTGTTTTAAAATCTATTTTGTGAGATATAAGTATTGCTACCACATCTTTTTTTTTTCCATTTCCATTTGCATGAAATATTTTTTTCCATTCCTTTACTTTCAGTCTATGTGTATCTTTTGTTCTGAGGTCTGTCTCTTGTAGACAGCATATATACAGATCCTGTTTTCTTATCCACACAGCTACCCTATGTCTTTTGATTGGAGTATTTAATACATTTACATTTAAGGTTATCATTGATATGTAGTTATTTATTGCCATTTTATTCTTTAAATCTATAATTTTCTTTTTCTCAATTTTTTTCCTTTTGTTCTTTTTATAGTAGATGCCTTAACATTTCTTGCAGTACTGGTTTGGTTGTAATGAACTCCTTGAGGGTTTTTTTTTTTTTTTTTGGTCTGGGAAGCTTTTTATTTCTCCTTCAATTTTAAAGGATAGCCTTGCTGGATAAAAAAGTCTCAGTTGTAGGTTCTTGCTTTGCATCAAATTAAATATTTCTTGCCAATCCCTTCTGGCCTCAAGTGTTTCTGTTAAGAAGTTGTATGTCATCCTTATGGGTGCTCCTTTGTAGGTAATTAACTGCTTTTCTCTTGCAGTTTTTAGCATTCTTTGTCTCTTAATTGTGACAACTTAATTATGATGTGTCTTGGTGTAGGTCTCTTTAGGTTCCTCTTTAATGGGACTTTTTGTGCTTCTTGAACTTGTGTGACTTTTTTTTTCATCAATTAAAGGAAGGTTTCAGTTATGATTTCTTCTAACAGGTTCTCTATCCTTTGTCCGTTCTTTTCTCCTTCAGGAATCCCTTGATGCAGATGTTGTTTCTCTTCATGTTGTCACAAAGCTATCTTAGAGTTTCCTCATACTTTTTTAGTCTCTTTTTGCTGCTCTGCATCCATACTTCTGTTTATCTTTTCCTCTAAATCACTGATTTTATCATCTGCTTGATCCAGCCTGCTGTTAATTCCTTCTAGTGCAGTCTTCATTTCAGATATTATATTTGTCATTTCTGACTGGTTTTTTTTTTTTTTATGATTTCAATGTCTTTTTTAATTCTTGCTATCTCTTTATTTAGGTGCTGATTAAGTTCATCCATTGTTGCTTCAAGATCCTTGAGCATCCTAAAAATCATTGTTTTGAACTCTGCATCTGGTATTTTGGTTACTTCCATCTCATTCAGTCTTTTTCTGGGGATTTCTCTTGTTGATACATTTGGGTCGCATTTCTCTGTCTGCCCATTTTGTCTGTGTATTAGGTAGCACTGTCTGACTTTGAAATTTTTGTGGGATTTTATGAAGAAGATGGGCTCGGTGGTACTGTCCTCTAGGCCACTTGTTTTCTTTGTTTTAAAAATGCTTCTTGAGGGTACAATTTTCTCTCTTATTGTATGTGAGTATTAGATGCAGTTGGTCCTTTTGTGGATACAGTGATCCCTTCAGGCTGACTGGCTCTATGGGTCAACCTTGATCAAGTATATTACACACTGTGCAATGTCTGTCCTATTGGGTGTATTTATTCTCCACAGTGTCTGGTGCCTGCTAGACTCCACTTTTGCATGTGCTGCTTGTGTAGGCAGTTGAGTCAAGGGTTGGTGCTGTCTGCTGCCCACTGCCTGTAGTGTTGGCTCTAGGTCTTCTTGGGTTGATGTCAGATGTTTTTTGTAACCAGCTATGGGCTACCAGTCTGCAGCTACTGCACTTTTTTCTGTTTGTGTCTGTGTTTTCTGTGTGTGGATACTGTAGGAGGGGCCAACTTTTGTATAAGGATCAGCTTTCTCCTGCTTAGAGATGCAGCAGCTCCATAAAAGCCCCAAGCTCTATAAAATTTGTCTCTACTTTTCAGCTTCTACTTCTACTCTTGCTGCTTCTGAGTCTTCCCACACAGTCTTCTGATATAAGACTGTAGAGTGGGCTCAGATTGGCCTCACCCAACCAACCCTTTACAGGTTGCACGCTTGGTGGATTAGGGCAGCTGAGGTTGTGAACACAAGTTTGTGAAACCCTTTATTCAGGGGTCTTTCAGTCAGGAACTCAGAACAGGGAATGTGGCCCCTACTCCAGAGCTTGATTCCTCAGCCATTGCTGGATACCCAAATTCTATTTCTCCCCAACAAGGTGAGCAGCAGGTTCAGACCGAGTGTGGCTGACAGTCCTCTCTGAAGAAGTTCTTTCAGCTGGTGAGACCCCAGTCTCAGGGAGGAAGACTGAAAGAGTCTTCTTCTGGGGCTGATTGTGCCCCTCCCAAAGGTGGCTAAACCCCTCGACCAGATCCAACAATAGACTCACAGGGTACCACATGTTAAATGTCCATGCTCCAAGCTTCTCTCATTTTTCCCTGTGGAATATAGCCCTGCAGGGCAGGATATTCAGCACCCAAGCCAGCTTACTATAAAGCTCCACCCTATCCAATGCACATGCGCCGATGTGCCAGTGCTGATCACAGAGAGTGGAACTCGCCTCAGTGGAGCCTGATGAGGAGTTTTTTCTTAGAATTCAACTCCAGCAATAGTTGTTAGATCCTGAACCAATGCTTTCCACAGCTGGCACCTGGATGTCCCAGCCCTGGGTCTCCCTAAAAGGAACTCAGCATAGATCAGTGGGAGACACTGCCTGTGACTGGCCTTTAGTAAAGTTCTTAGAGCTACAAGCAGTCCAGAGTTTGTGGATGCCTGTGCTGAGCCCAGGTGCTCATGGAAATACCAAACTGCACTTCTAGGCTGACTTTTACCCACACTGATGCTGGGGGAAGGTTTGCTTAAATGGCCAAGTTTTACTGAGTCCCACCACTTGCAGCCTCTGTCTGCTGGCTGCTTGTTGGACTCAGCCACTGAAAAAACATCTGCTAGAGTCTAGAGCCTGTAGCAATTCAGGGATTAGAAAGGGTGGTGGGTGTGGCTCTGCCCCTTGGCCCCAGGTGTCAGTCTGTCTAGACGTTTTAGAATTTTTTACAGACCTCAATATGGTGTGGCCCTAGGAGTCCAGTGAGTGTGGCTTCTGAGACCCAGAGGTGTGGCCTGCCAACTCTCCAGATAGTTTCTACTGAGTCTCCCGTGAGGTGAAATCCCTAGTCCTAGAGTTGAGAGTGTGTGGGGGACACTCTGGTCTCAACACCAGAAAACTAAGCCACTGATACACACACTGCTTCCTGGCCTCTCAGAACGATCAGTCACCATGACTGAAGCAGGCGAGACTCCTGAGGGCTGAGCAGTTGCTTTTCTTCAAGGTGATGCCCTACAAAGGGGATGCTTTGCCCAAGAAAGATGGTGACTACAGTATTGGAGAATGACTCAGAACAGGGGTTCTGGTGCCCATCCCCACAGTGTCACTCCCTGAGCCTCCAGTTTTACACCTTTCTCATGCAACTCCAGACCTCTCAGCTCTCCCTCCACTGGAACCTCGAGTAAGTGGCTGTGAACAAGGTTTTCTGCATGGGCTCTTTAAGATGGAGCCTGCATCTTTGAAAAATTCCATCCCTGTCTTGCAGACAGAAATTATACTCTTTTTACTGCTGAATGCTGTGTGGGTGCCTCCTCTAGGCTCTGGGGCTCTAGGCTGGAGCTTCGGACATGGGGCTGAGGACCCACACCTCTTGGCAACCGTCCCCACAGTGAGAGTCCCTTCGGACCATCTGCCACTGCCTGCTCCTGGGAGTGGAGTAGCCCTTTCCACATTTCCGCCCTTCTTACCAGTTTCAGTGTGGCTTCTGTGATTCTTGATTATAGATGACTTTTAGTTTAGTTTAAAGTTGGTTTATAAAGATGATTGTTCTTAAATTAAGTTGTAATCTAATTTGGTCCTAGGAGGTAGCAGTTGGAATGTCCACCTACTCTGTCACCATCTTTGATCTTTCTTCATCTTTTTTATGGCATAGTAGTATTCCATAATATATATGTACCACATCTTCTTTATTCAATCCTTTATCACAAGATGCTTTGGTTGTCTCTATGTCTTGGCCACTGTAAATAATACTGCATTGAACATAGGGGTGCATATATCTTTGTGAATAAATATTTTTGCATTTTTTTAATAGATACCCAGTAGATGAATTGCTGTGTTATATGATAACTCTATTCCTAATTTTTTTGAAGAATTTCCCAACTGTTTTTCATAGTGGATGTACCAGTCTGCAGTCCCACTAGCAATGAATAAGGCTTCCCTTTTTCCATAGCCTTTCTAACATTTGTTATTACTAGTCTTGTAAATATCAGCCACTCTAATGAGTTTAAGGTGATATCTCATTGTAGTTTTGATTTGCAATTCCCTAATGGCTAGTGAAGTTGAATAACTTTTCGTAAAAATCTGTTCGATGTTTTTATGTCTTCTTGGCAGAGATCTTGGTTCTAGTCTTCTCTCCAGTTTTTAATTGGATTGTTTGTTTACTGTTAAGTTTCATGAGTTATTTATATACTTTGGATATTAGCCCTTTGTTGGAGCAATTGTTTGCAAACATCAAAAAATGGTTGGTTGCCTTTTTGGTTTGTTGTTCGTTTCTTTTGTTGTGCAGAAGCTTTTTACTTTGATATAACTCCATTCATTTATTTTTGCCTTTACTTTCCTTCCCTTTGGGGTCAAATTCATAAAATATTCTCTATGGCCAAGTTTAATACCTATGTTTTCTTCTATGTAGTTTACTGTTTCAGACTTAGTTTTAGGCCTTTTATCCATTTTGCTGATTTATCTTCACAGGCAAATAAAGACAGGATAAACAAAAGGGACTATATCAAACTAAAAAGCCTTTGCACAGCTAAAGACAATATGAACAGAACAAAAAGACAAACCACACAATGGGAGAACATATTTGACAATACACCCGATAAGGGGTTTACCATTATTTACATAGACCTTGTAAAACTCAACACCAGAAAGACAAACAATCCAATCAAAAAATGGGCACAAGAAATGAATAGACACTCCTCCAAAGATATTCTATTTTGAATTAATTTTTGTACAAGGGAAAAAACTGTAGTCTATTTTATTGTTTTGCATGTGGCTTTCCAATTCTTTAGCATAATTTATTAAGAAGGCTTTCTTTTCTACATTGTGTGTTTTTGGCTCCTTTGTCAAAAAATATTTGCCCATTTACTTGGTTTTATTTCTGGGCTTTCAATTTCTATTTCTGTTCTAATGGTCTGTGTGTTTGATTTTCTGCCATACAATATTGTTTTAATTATTATAGCTCTGTATTACAATATAAAATCTAGTACTGTTATTATTATTTTTTAATTTTTTACTTTCTTTTAAATGAGAGGAGGGGAGGCAGAGAGACAGACTCCTACATGCACCCCAACTAGGATCTACCTGGCAAGCCCCCTATGAGGAGAAGCTTTGCCCATCTGGGGCTGTTGCCCCATTGCTCGGCAACAGAGCTATTTTTAGCACCTGAGGTGGAGGCTCCCTGGAGCCATCCTCAGGACCTGGGGCCAACTCAGCCATGAACTAACTGAGCCAATAGAGCCATGGCTGTGGAGGGAGAGAGAGAGAGAGAGAGAGAGAGAGAGAGAGAGAGAGAAAGGGAGGGGGAAGGGTAGAGAAGCAGTTTGTCACTTCTCCTATGTGCTCTGAGTGGGAATTGAACCCGAGACAGCCACAAGCTGGGCTGACACTCTACACTGAACCAACTGGCGAGGGCCCAAAATCATTTTCTGACTAAGGTCTTAATGGGTATTCTAATCAGCAAATGTTTTTCAATTTGCTGATTGAAGGATTCAGTGGCAGAGGGCTATAGAGATGTGGAAATTCTGATCCATATTTAGGTGAGAGGAGGAAATATGTGCTAAACTATTTGTATTTAATTGTGTAGGATGTATAAATAAATGAAGGAATGCAAACAGAGTTTGCTTTCTTGAGTTTTTTAAGAAGAGAAATCTTAGACATCTGGACACTTCAGGCACACCAACAATTCTGTCATTTCAGTAGAATGGAGAACAATTTATTTCCCCTTGCCTGAAGGTTTTATTACTATTTGTAAAGGGAAAAGGTAATTCAACAGTGCTCTTATGGTGGAAAAATCTGAAATGAATAAAAAGCCAGAGTAGTGTTAGGCTGGAAAGTGTTTACTGACACTGAATAGCTCCTAGGGTCTTGATTCTGTGACCAATCTGCACATATTGATGGGCTGTTCAGTCCCTCATGTGAGGCTTGAGAAAATTATCTGCTCCATAATGCAGATTTTGTTGCTGAAAGACCCCAAGAACACACAATTCAGTGGTTTCTTTTAATATTTTATTTCATTCAGAAATAATATTGCCTCCTATACGAGTTGGGTTTCCATGAAGAAACCCCACATATTTCTTGGGACTGCTCAGCCCCTTCACTTTCTGGGCCTTGGTAGGCTCACATATGACCCCTGACATCTCATTTGCATAGTGGAGGTTCTTCATATCTCACTCCCTGAATGAGTACTTTTTCCCTGGACTCCCTGAACTCTGTCTTGCCACTTCCTTCTCCCAGCCCTTCTCCAAACCCTTGGTTCTGAATATATAATTTGTGGGTGTCCTCAAAAATTATAAGCTCAATTAAATTTAAAGGAAGAGATCATATCAGAATAATATAAGATTTTGTATGATATTTCATAATTTCTCAGAGCAGCTTCTGGGTTTAGGCTCCTGTAACCTTTTCAGGCTTATACATTATGAATGAGGTGCAGCTGTGACCAATAAAGAGCTTTCTTTTAGAGTAAAAACAGGTCCTTTCGGCATGGCCCAAAGGCCTGGGTGAGACAGAGGAGGGGCTGACACCTTTGGCACATCTCTCTGATGGGTCTTCTAAAAATGTGCTCCCTTTCTTTGCTTCCTACTTTATATCTTCTTTCATTGTGTTAACCCCTATATCCACCCCCTCCAAACCTTAATGCTGACACATTCAAAAGCAAAATGAAAAAATGCAAAACAATGTTAATATTTATGCCTGCAAATGAAGATTCAGAAATCAGTGCAATGCCCGTCTTGCTGCAGAATTTATTCTGAGTTCTAGATTTTTATGTCATTGTATATATGGAAGGACTAATGCTTGAATAGTAGCTGTATTGCCTGACTCCAGGGGACCATTTACTACATTGTGGGCAATGGAAATAGAGTCCTCTGGAGTTGTGCAGTGCTGGTCCTAAATCTTGGGTGGTTTCAGTTGATTATAGCTTTGATCAGTGGGGAGAGAAAATTAAGAAAAAACATGCCATTTATTCAATAAGTATTTATGAAGTTTCTACTATGAGGTGCTACATGGGATGAGTAAAAGTTCCTGACTCCGGGATCATTCAGAATGAGGAAGGGAAGAAGTAGAAACCAGAATGTATGAAAGCATGTGCCTCGTGTAGTATGAAGGAGCATATAAGGTACTAGGAGCTGAGGGTAAGTAGTGCTTTCAGCAAGGGAGGTGTGGAAATTTCATGAGAAAGGTAGCATTTGAGCCAAGCTTGGGAGGTGGTAGGATTTCTCCAGGTAGTATGAGGAACTTGGGGAAAGGCTGGAACTAAGGCATAGTAATAAGGTGAATAAATGCAGAGAGCATTGGGTGAGTGTCTCAATTTGTTTGGGATGAGGATTCCCAGAGGAAAAGTGCTGAATATTTAGTTAGGGGAACTACATTGTGGCACCAGGTTTGACTTTACTTGCATGGCATGGCCTTTATCTTCAAAGTTACACTTACTTTCTGATCATCAGGAATAAGGGAAGGAAGCCTGGGTGATTGTCCCTGACACTTCATTTCATAATAAAGGGCTGCAATCATTCAAGGAGTTGTCTCAGAAGTGATAGATTTTCCATCCTGATTTGAATAGCACTAGCATCTCATTTCTTGATATAAAATGTTGGATCATGCATATCCAACAATCTTCTTTGCTATATTTCCATCCTAGCAGAAAAAAAAATACTACCACCCCCATTATCCATCTAGAAATATCCAGTTGGTTAGTATTCTTCCTGGGCAGGGCTATCACTTATCTGATTGCCACTCCACTTGAGATAACCCAGAAATTTCTTTTACTCTCAGTAAGCAAAGACCCGATCAATTTAATCTGGCCAACATTAACCTGAAAAACATATGCTGCTTTATAGAAAAAACACATGTGTTTGAAACCATCTGATCCTTCACCTTCTTCATCATTCACAGCTCTCTTCCTGTAGGTGAGGCAGAGATTTTGCATGCCTCAGAAGGAGGTTGAGTATGTTATTTTACCCAGGGAAATTACTGCTCATCCAGAAGAAGGGCCTATTTATACCAAACAGGGGAAAGCAAACACTGAGGCCATTTATTTGCTAACTGGGAGCCCCTTGGGCAGAATTAACTGAAGATTTAAAATTCTATGTGAACTGCCTGATCAAGTTTCAAATTTGCAAGATCATTCTCTGCATTAGTTTCTAACTGTGGATACACAATATTTGGTTTTTTTTGTTTGTTTGTTTATTTTATTTTGTTTCAAATGTTTGGCATCAAAATGCCATAAACCTACTCAGTGCTCTGAAGCAGAGTATGAAGTGCCATCAAATTGTTACCATAATGTGTTAGTCAATTTGGGGTGTCATAACAAAGTATCATAGGCTGGTCAACTGAAGCAACAGAAATTTATTTCTCACTGTTGTGGAGGCCAGTAAGTCCAAGATCAAGGTGCCAGCCTATTCAGTTCCTGGGGAAAGCTTTCTTCCTGGCTTATAGAGAGGTGACTTCTTGCTATGTCCTCACATGGCCTTTCTCCAAATATTACATTGGGGGTTAGGGTGTCAACATGTAAATCTGGGGGCAGGACCCAAACATACAGTCCATAACATGTCATAGAGGCAGTGGCTTTCTAACAGACATTGTGGTGAGATGTGGCCCAGGTACAATTCTCCAAGACTTGGCTAATTATGTACTGACAAGGATGGGCACTAGAGTGTCATGAATCAAAAAAATGAGGAAAGCCTATAAAAACACAATACCACAATGATATGATAATACTTGCTTAAAATGATGATGATAATAATAAAAATCATAAATCTAGTACTGTCTACTGAGGTGATGCCAATACTGTACTGAGCTCTTTCATCTAGATCATTATGAGCTTTACCACAAGATGTGAGGGTGGTTGGTGTGTATGTCTTATATTTTACAAAACAAAGAACTGAGGTTCTGAGAGAAAAGAAACTTGTCCAGTTTCACATAACTAGGAAGATTTGTATGGACAATAAATCTGATGTTCTTTTGTCTATACTACCCAGCCTGATAGGAAAAATAACACCATTTCTGAAATTTACATGTAAAATTTAATCATTAGATTTAAAAATAAATTTTTTGAATATTTCTATGGCTGAGTAGTATTCCATAGTATATATGTACCACATCTTCTTTATCCAGTCATCTGTTGAAGGGCTTTTTGGTTGTTTCCATGTCTTGGCCATGTGAACAAAGCTGTGATGAACATGGGGCTGCATGTGTCTTTACTTACCAATGTTTTTGAGTTTTGGGGGTATATACACAGTAGAAGGATTGCTGGGTCATATGGTAATTCTATTTTTAGTTTTTTGAGAAACCACCATAATTTCTACTATAATGGTTGTATTACTTTACATTCCCACCAACAGTGAATGAGGGTTCCTTTTTTTCCACAGCCTCTCTAACACTTGTTATTACCTATCTTGTTGATAATAGCTAATCTAACAGGTGTGAGGTGGTATCTCATGTAGTTTTGATTTGCATTTCTCTAATAGCTAGTGAAGATGAGCATCTTTTCATATCTCTATTAGCCATTTGTATTTCTTCCTGGGAGAAGTGTCTGTTCATGTCCTCTTCCCATTTTTTTATTGGATTGTTTGTTTGTTGTTGAGTTTTGTGAGTTCTTTGTATATTTTGGATATTAGACCCTTATCTGAGCTGCTGTTTGAAAATATCATCTCCCATTTAGATGGCTGTCTGTTTTGTTGTCAATTTCTCTTGCTGTGCAAAAGCTTCTTAGTCTGATTTAGTCCCATTCATTTATTTTTGCTTTTACTTCCCTTGCCTTTGGAATCAAATTCATAAAATGCTCTTTATGGCCAAGGTCCATGAGTTTAGTACCTATGTTTTCTTCTATGTAATTTGTTGTTTCAGATCTTATATTTAGGTCTTTGATCCATTTTGAAATAATTTTGGTACAAGGAGACAAACTGTAGTCAAGTTTTATTCTTTTGCATGTGGCTCTCCAGTTTCCCCAGCACCATTTGTTGAAGAGGCTTTCTTTTCTCCATCGTGTGTTTTTGGCTCCTTTATCAAAGATGATTTGACCATATATATGTAGTTTTATTTCTAGGCTCTCTATTCTGTTTCATTGGTCTGAGTGTCTATTTTTCTGCCAATACCATGCTGTTTTGATTATTGTGGCTCTATAATATAATTTAAAGTCAGGTTTTCTAATACCCCAACTTTGTTCTAAGAAAAAATTCTTAGAATTACTTTGGCTATTTGGGTTTTTTTTTATTGTTCCATATAAACCTGATTATTTTTTGTTCCATTTCTTAAAAAAATGACATGGGAATTTTGATGGAAATTGCATTAAATTTGTATACCACTTTGGGTAATATAGTCATTTTGACTATATTTATTCTTCCTATCCAAGAACAAGAAATATTTTTCTATTTCATTGTATCTTTTTTGATTTTCCTTAACCATGTTTTATAGTTTTTATTACATAGGTTCTTTACATTCTTTGTTATGTTTATTCCTATTTATTTTGCTTTTTTTGTTGTAACTGTATAAGGAATTATTTTTTGAGTTCGTTTTCTGATGTTTTATTGTTGGCATATAGAAAGCCAATAGACTTATTTATATAATTTTGTATCCTGCAACCTTACTGTATTGGTTTATTGCTCCTAATAGCCTTTCTGTTGAGTTGTTGGTGTTTTTGATGTACAGGATCATATCATCTGCAAAAAGTGAAAATTTATGTCTTCTTTCCCAATATAAATGCTTTTTATTTTTTTCATTGTCTGATTGCTCTGGCTAGAACTTCCAGCACTACGTTGAATAAGAGTGGAGAGAGTGGGAAACCTTGTCTTGTTTCTGAGTTTAGAAGAAAAGTCCTCAGTTTTATGCCATTTAATATGATGTTAGTTGATGGTTTGTCATAAATGGCCTTTATTATGTTGAGATATTTTCCATCTATACCCATTTTATTGAGTGTTTTAAACATAAAATAATGTTGTATTTTATCGAATGCCTTTTCTGCATCTGTTGATTGGATCATATGGTTTTTGTTCTTTGTTTTGTTGATATGGTGTATTACATTAGCTGTTTTACGTATGTTGAGCCATCCTTGAGATTCTGAGATGAATCCCACTTGATCATGATGAATTATTTTTTTAATGTATTGTTGTATTCTATTTGCTAGTATTTTGTTTAGTATTTTAGCATCTGTGTTTATTAGAGATATTGGTCTGTAGTTTTATTTTTTGTGCCATCCTTGCCAGGTTTTGATATGAGGGTTATGTTGGTCTCATAAAATGTGTTTGGAAGTATTGCTTCTTCTTCAATTTTTTGGAAGATTTTGAGTAGAATAGGAACCAAGTCTTCTTTGAATGTTTGATAAAATTCACTAGTATAGCCATCTGGCCCTGGACTTTTATTTTTTGGAGGTTTTTGATAGTTGTTTCTATTTCCTCTCTGCTTATGGGTTTGTTTAAGCTATATACTTCTTTATGACTCAGTCTAGAAAGATTATATTGCTTTAAGAATTTATCTTCTAGCTTGGTAAATTTGGTGGCATACAGTTTTTCATAGTATTCTACAATAATTCTTTGTATATCTATATCTGTGGTGATTTCTCCTCTTTCATTTTGAATTTTGTTTATATGAGTTCTTTCTCTTTTTCTCCTTAGTGAGTCTTGACAAGAGTTTGTCAATTTTGTTGATCTTTTCAAAGAACCAGCTTCTTGTTTTATTGATTTTTTTCTATAGTTTTTCTATTTTCTATTTTATTTATTTCTGATCTGATTTTTATTATGTGCTTTCTTCTGCTGGTTTTGGGTTGTCTTTGTTATTCTTTTTCTAGTTCCTTAAGATGTGAAGTTAAGTAGTTTACTTGGGCTCACTCTTCTTTGTTCATATAGGCCTGAAGTGATATGAACTTCCCTCTTATTACTGCTTTTGCTGCATCCTGGAGATTCTGATATGTTGAATTGTCATTTTCATTTGTCTGTATGTATCTTTTGATCTCTGCTTTTATTTTTTTAATCCACACAGTTTTTTAAAAGTATGTTGTTTAATTTCCATATTTTTGTGGGTTTATTTACTTCATTTTTGCAGTTAAATTCTAGTTTCAAAGCTTTATGTTTAGAAAATATGCTTGGTATAATTTCAATCTTTCTGAATTTGTTGATGTTAGTTTTGCGGCCCAACATATGGTCAATTCTTGAGAATGTTCCATGTACAGTGTAGAAAAATGTATACGCTAGTGTTTTGGGATGAAATGTCCTGTAGATGCCTATCATATCCAATTGTTCTAGTGTTTCATTGAAGTCCAATATTTCTTTATTGATTTTCTGTTTGGATGAACAATCTAGAGCTGTCAGCGGTGTATGAAGGTCTCCAAGTATGATTGTATTTTTGTTAGTTTTTATCTTTAGATCAGTTAGTAGATGTCTTATATACTTTGGTGCTCCTTGGTTTGGTGCATATATTAAAAAATGTTATGTTTTGATTCAATGTCTCCTTTATCATTATGAAATGACCATCTCTGTCTCTGATAATCTTTGCTGTCTTGTAGTCAGCATTGTTAGATATGAGATTGGCTACACCTGCTTTTTTTTGGATGTTATTGGCTTGGAAATAATTTTCCAACCTTTCTTTGAATTTGTTTTTATCCTTGTAGTTTAGATGTGTTTCTTGAAGGCAGCATGCAGTTGGATTTTCTTTTTTTGATCCTTTCTGCTACTCTGTGTCTTTTGATTGGTGAATTCAATCCATTTATATTTAGTGTAATTATTAACAGTTGAGGGTTTCCTATTGCCATTTTATATATTGCTTTCTGGTAGCTTTGTATCTTGTTTAGTTCTTCTCTTTTGTTTTTCTGTCATTTGTTTTTGTTTGTTTGTATTCCATATATCTTTTCTCTGTTTCTTCTTCTTTTAAGCCATGTTTCTGTAGTGGTTTTTCAGGTGTGGTTTTACCATTGAGTAATAAAAAGGATACATATGATGTTCATTGTAGTACATTATCTCATGAGTGCTTCTGCACTCCATCTTTCTTTGCTTCTGTTAATCTTTGTCCTCTTCCCTTTTTTATTTTTGTTGTCACAGATTATTCTTGTTTTCATTGTAATCTTGATGGAGATTTTACTTGTAATTTTGTTTTGTTTTGTTCTTTGTATCTGGTCAGATAACCCCTTTTAGTATTTCCTGAAGTGGGTATTTTCTGGTGATAAATTTCATCATCTTTTCTATATCTGTGAATGGGCAAGTGGCACTGTACTACAGGCTTTGCCCCTGTGGGGCTCTTGAGTAGAGATTTGCTGTTGTGTTGCTATGGCAATGCTGTAGGCTGGACCTCAGTCTTGTTAGTAGGTGGGATTTGTTAGAGTTTGTGGGCTCCGACAATGGGAGACTCAGTTAGTTTTTCAGGTGCCTCTCCTCATGTATCTTCCAGCTGAGCTAGCAGCCTGGGGACTTAGCTGTGAAGATGCCTCAGCCACGCTTTCAGAGCAAGAGGCTCTAAGAGAAGCCATGTTCTTCCTCCAGCACCACTCAAGGCACAGTTCTGGGTAATCAGGGCCAACCAGGCTGCCAGCACAAACAGGCAGGGCTGGGATCTGATTGCTGATCAGGCACATTTCTAAAGGCCCCTGAGTATGTCTAGTATGCCTCAGCACTCCATGGGTCTAATCTTCACAGGATTTTCTCCATTGAGCCCTGTTTGTTAGCCACAGCCCATCCCACACGACTTCCATAGTGCACTTGGAGGTCGTCTCCTGCCCACTTCTGCACACAGTTTCTGTGATCTTAGTCAGTGTTGGAAATGAAGGAATGTGCTTTATGACCTATACCCACTCATGGAGGCGCCCTGCCCAGACCGGTCCAGGCCTAGGGATCTCAGCCATTTGTGCACTTCTCATGCTGTTGCTCAGGGAGCCAAGACCACACAGAAATGCTGGCCACAGCCCATAGAGAAGTCCACTGCTGACAATCTCAGGCCTAGCCCCTCTGCCTATGAACACGTGTGCCCATGCCAGTAGTGCCTGGTGGAGCCACTCATACACTGTTGGCAGTCGAAGACCCAGGAGCACACAAAGCCCAAAGCTGCTTCGGTGCTGGCCTCCACAGGCAACCGGCTTCAGCAACCTCCATCTGAGCCTGCTGCCCATGCTAACCCTGTGTCAGTGATCTCAGGCTGAGCCAATGCTCTCTCTCCTCTGCTTGATCATCCATCCTATCCCAGCTTCTTCTCCCTGCCTCAGACCCTCCATTTCTCTCAATTCCAGGTGAAAGCAGCCCTTCCTAAAATCAGCGAGGAAAGCAAAATACTCCGTTCTTCGTCTTATTTCCGTCAGAATGGATTAATAGTCAGCCGCATTTTCACCCAATCATATCTTTGTCTGGGGTGTGTATATTTCAGATGCTCATGAGATTTTTTTCTCTGTCTGTAGTTGTTGAATTTGTTGAAATTTCAGGGGGAGATATTGGGAGCATCCCTTATGGTGCTATTTCTGTTGTTTTTTTTCTTTATAATTGTAAAATTATCTTTTGTGTCCTGTTATTCATACCTTTTTAATCATTGTCCACTTATCACCACATATTTTTATGTTTTGTATTGTTGCTATGAATAAATAATAGAGCTTAAGTGATTTTCTACATTATGTAAAGAAAGGTTTCCCTTGTATTGAGTTAGCAGTAATGATGAAGTAGATGTATACCATAATCTCTGTTGTTGTACTTGGAAACAACCATTTATTCTTAATTAATTAAATTATGGGGGACATGAAGATGGCAGCAGAGTAGGCAGATGCACAGACTCCCAGCTCACACCACCAAACTGTATTACAAATTAATTTAGGAACAATCAGCATGAAAAACCAACTCTGGACTACAAGAACAGCTCTCAAAAACCAAGGAGCAAAGAAGAAACCTCACCAAACCTGGTAGGGAGCACCTAAATCTTTCCTAATTACCAGAACGGGGGGGGGGTGAGACTGAGAGCCCAGAAGGGCTCTCACTCCAAGGAAAAGAACAGAAAATATTGCTCACAGCCATTTACCTGGCGACCAGTGAATGAGGTGTGTTGAAAGTGCTGGCTTGTCCTCCAAAAAGAAAGGGAAGAGAGAGAGACAGATGGTGAGGGCCAGAGGCATGCTTGGGAAGCCCTAAGAAGCTGACTCATCCAGTGCTGGAGGCGGCCATAGCTGGGTGAGGGGCTGATCCTTCCACAAAACAAAGACTAAAGTGCTTTCAGGTCACAGATCTCCAGACATATCTCCAGCTCCAATCACTGCAACAAGACACAGCTGAAAACAAGAAGTGGGGAGAAGGGGAAGAAACTCAGGTCTCCATGGAGATTGGAGATACACCTCCCCCTACTTAAGCTCAGAAAACATCCTGCCCCCAGAGAGAGTAACTGGCAAATGAGGCCATTAGAGTCTCAGGTTACACCCACCGCATTCCTGGATACAGTTTCAAAGCCCCCTGTTGAGATCAGTAAACAAGACAAACACCTGTTAAGAAAACAAACAAATCAAGACTTCAAAGCAGCCCAAATCCAAAAGTAGATTACAAATAATAGCTGATTCCAAACCAAGAAGACCTAGAAATAACACAATTGGAAACTGGAGGCAGACAATACCAAGCCTAGACTCAACCAGCTCTACAAACAATACACCCAAACACAAAGACATAATGAGAAGACAGAGAAGTGCAATCTAAATGAAACCACAAGAGAAACCTCCAGAAAATGAACTGAGTGATATGGAAATAACCAAACTTCCTGGTGTGGAGTTCAACATAATGATTGTAGGATGCTTAGGGATCTTAGAACAACAATGGATGGTCATTATGAACACCTAGATAAAGAGATAGTAAGTATAAAAAAGGACACTGAAATATTAAAAAAGAATGAGTTGGAGATGAAAAATATAATATCAGAAATGAAGATCACAAAGGAAGGAATTAAAAACAGGATGGATAGAGCTGAGGATCGAATCCGCAAGTTGGAGGAGAAGTTGAATGAAGAAATAGATGCAGAGAAGAAAAAAGAAAAGAGACTCAAAAAGTCTGAGGAAACTCTTAGAGAGCTCTGTGACAACATGAAGAGAAAAACATCTGCATCATAGGGATTCCTGAAGAAAAAGAGAAAGAACAAGGGATAGAGACATTGTTCAATCACATCATTGCTGAAAACTTCCCTAAATTAATGCAAAAGAAACTCTCACAAATTCAAGAATCACAGAGAACTCCATTAAAGAGAAACCCAAAGAAACCTACACCAAGACACATCATAACTAAATTATCAAAGCTAAGTGATAAAAAGAAAATATTAAAAGCTGCTAAAGAAAGAAAGGCTATCACATACAAGAGAGCCCCCATAAAGATGACATCTGACTTCTCAACAAAACACTTGAGGCCAGAAGGGAATGGCAAGAAATATTCAAAGTAATGCAGAACAAGAACCTACAACCAAGACTACTTTATCCAGCAAAGCTATCATTTAAAATTGAAGGAGAAATAAAAAGCTTCCCAGACAAAAAAAAAAAAAACAAAAAAACTCAAGGAATTCATTACAACCAAACCAATGCTGCAGGAAATGTTAAGGGGCTTGTTGAAAACAGATCAAAGTGGGAAAAGAATATAGCAAAAGAGGAATGCAGTTTTAAAGAATAAAATGGCAATAAACAACTACATATCGCCTTTCTATATGCCAACAATGAAACAATTGAGAACGAACTCAAAAGAATAATCCCCTTCACGATTGCAACAAAAAAAATAAAATATTTAGGAATAAACATAACAAAGAATGTAAAGGACTTATATAATGAAAACTATAAACCATTGTTAAGGGAAATCGAAAAAGATATAATGAGATGGAAGAATATACCTTGTTCTTGGTTAGGAAAAATAAATATAATCAAGATGGCTATATTACCCAAAGCAATATACAAATTTACTTCAATTCCCATCAAACTTCCAATGACGTTTTTTAAAGAAATAGAGCAAAAAATCATCAGATTTATATGGAACTATAAAAAACCCCGAATAGCCAAAGCAATCCTAAAGAAAAAGAATGAAGCTGGGGGCATTACAATACCTGACTTCAAACTATATTATAGGGCCACGACAATCAAAACAGCATGGTATTGGCAGAAAAATAGACACTCAGACCAATGGAACAGAATAGAAAGTCCAGAAATAAAACCACATATATATAGTCAAATAATTTTTGATAAAGGGGCCAACAACACACAATGGAGAAAAGAAAGCCTCTTCAATAAATGGTGCTGGGAAAACTGGAAAGCCACATGCAAAAGAATGAAACTGGACTACAGTCTCTCCCCCTTTACAAAAATTAACTCAAAATGGATCAAAGATCTAAACATAAGACCTGAAACAATTAAGTACATAGAAGAAGACATAGGTACTAAACTCATGGACCTGGGTTTTGAAGAGCATTTTATGAATTTGACTCCACAGGCAAGAGAAGTGAAGGCAAAAATTAATAAATGGGACTACATCAGACTAAGAAGTTTTTGCTCAGCAAGAGAAACTGATAGCAAAATAAACAGAAAGCCAACTAAATGGGAAATGATATTTTCAAACAACAGCTCAGATAAGGGCCTAATATCCAAAATATACAAAGAACTCATAAAACTCAACAACAAACAAACAAACAATCCAATAAAAAATGGGAAGAGGATATGAATAGACACTTCTCCCAGGAAGAAATACAAATGGCCAACAGATATATGAAAAGATGCTCATCTTCTTTAGCTATTAGAGAAATGCAAATCAAAATGGCAATGAGATACCACCTCACACATGTTCGATTAGCTATTATTAGCAAAACAGGTAATAGCAAATGTTGGAGAGGCTGTGGAGAAAAAGGAACCCTCATACACTGTTGGTGGGAATGTAAAGTAGTACAACCATTATGGAAGAAAGTATGGTGGTTCCTCAAAAAACTGAAAATAGAATTACCTTATGACCCAGCAATCCCTCTACTGGGTATATACCCCAAAAACTCAGAAACATTGATACGTAAAGACACATGCAGCCCCATGTTTATTGCAGCATTGTTCACAGTGGCCAGGACATGGAAACAACCAAAAGGCCCAACAATAGATGACTGGATAAAGAAGATGTGGCACATATACACTATGGAATACTACTCAGCCATAAGAAATGATGACATCGGAACATTTACAGCAAAATGGTGGGATCTTGATAACATGATACGAAGCGAAATAAGTAAATCAGAAAAAAACAGGAACTGCATTATTCCATATGTAGGTGGGACATAAAATGAAACTAAGAGACATTGATAAGAGTGTGGTGGTTACGGGGGGAAGGGGGGAATGGGAGAGGGAAAGGGGGAGGGGGAGGGGCACAAAGAAAACAAGATAGAAGGTGACAGAAGACAATCTGACTTTGGGTGATGGGTATGCAACATAATTGAATGACAAGATAACCTGGACTTGTTATCTTTGTATATATGTATCCTGATTTATTGATGTCACCCCATTAAAAACAACAACAACAACAAAAAAACAACTACATATCAATAATAACATTAAATGTAAATGGATTAAAAGATCCTATCAAAAGACATAGGGTAGCTGCATGGATAAGAAAACAGGTCCCATTCATATGCTGTCTACAAGAGACACACCTTAAATCAAAAGATGCACACAGACTGAAGATAAAAGGATGGAAAAAAATATTCCATGCCAATGGAAATGAAAAAAAAAGCTGGGGTAGCAATACTTATATCAGACAAAATGTACGTTAAAACAAAGGATATAGTAAGAGATAAAGAAGGCCACTATGTAATGATAAAGGGAGCAATCGAACAGGAAGATATAACTATTATAAATATCTATGCACCTAATATAGGAGCACCTAAGTATATACAGCAGACTTTGATGGATATAAAGGGCGAGATCAACAGCAATATTATAATAGTAGGGGATTTCAATACCCCACTAACTTCACTGCATAGATCCTCAAGAAAGAAAATTAACAAAGAAATAGCAGAATTAAAGGACTCACTGGATCAACTCAATTTAATAGATATCTTCAGAACCTTTCACCCTAAAGCAGCAGAATATACATTCTTTTCAAGTGCTCATAGTACATTCTCTAGGATAGACCACATGTTAGGGCACAAAAGTGGTCTCAACAAATTTAAGAAGATTGAAATTATATCAAGCATTTTCTCTGATCACAATGGCATGAAACTAAAAATCAACCACAACAGAAAAACTCAAAATTTCTTAAACACATGGAAACTAAATAGCAGGTTGTTAAATAACTAATGGATTAAGAATAAGATCAAAGAAGAAATAAAAAAATTCCAAGAAATGAATGACAACGAGCATACAACAACTCAAAATTTATGTGACACAGCAAAAGCAGTCCTGAGAGGGAAGTTCATAGCATTACAGGCACACTTTAAGAAGCTAGAAAAAGTTCAAATAAACAACTTAATTCTGCATCTAAAAGAACTAGAAAAAAGAACAGCAAGTAAAGCCCAAATGTAGTAGAAGGAAGGAAATTATAAAGATCAAAGCAGAAATAAATGATATAGAGGCTAAAAAAAAATACAGAGCATCAATGTAACCAGAGCTGGTTCTTTAAAAAGGTAAACAAGATCAATGAACCTTTATCTAGACTCACCAAGAAAAAAAGAGACAGGACTCAAATAAGTAAAATTAGAAATGAGAGTGGAGAAATAACAACTGACACAACAGAAATACAAAATATTTTAAGAAATACTATGAAGAACTGTCTGCCAAAAAACTAGACAACCTAAATGAAATGGAAAAATTCCTTGAAACATACAATTTTCCAAAAATCAATCTGGAAGAATCAGGAAACGTAAACAGACCTATTACAACAAATGAGATCAAAACAGTTATAAAAAAAACTCCCAACAAAGAAAAGTTCGAGGCCTGATGGCTTCACAAGTGAATTCTACCAAAATTCAAAGAAGAACTAACTCCTATCCTTCTCAAGCTCTTTCAAAAAAATTCAAGAGGAAGAAAGACTTCCAAGCTCCTTTTATGAGGTAGGCATAATTCTGATTCCAAAACCAGGCAGACAACACAAAGAAAGAAAATTATAGGCCAATATCCCTGATGAATATAGATGCTAAAATCCTCAAAAAAAATTTAGCAAACTAGATCCAACAATATATGGAAAAAATCATACACCATGATCAAGTGGGACTTATACTGGGGAGGCAAGGCTGGTATAATATTCACAAATCAATCAATGTGATTCACCACATAAATAAAGGGAAGAAGAAAAATTACATGACAATTTCAGTAGATGCAGAAAAAGCATTTGATTAAATTCAGCACCCACTCATGATCAAAACTCTCTGCAAAGTGGGAATACAGGGAACATACCTCAACATGATAAAAGCCATCTAAGAAAAACCCACAGCCAACATCATACTCAATGAGCAAAAATGAAAAGCAATCCCCTTAAGGTTAGGAACAAGGCAGGGATGCTCCCTTTCACCAATCTTATTCAACATAGTCCTGGAAGTCCTAGCCACAGCAATCAGACAAGAAGAAGAAATAAAAGGCATTCAAGTTGGAAAAGAAGTAAAACTATCATTATTTGCAGATGATATGATATTGTATATAGAAAACCCTAATGTCTCAGTCAAAAAACTACTGGACCTAATAAATGAACTCAGCCAATTGGCAGGATATAAAATTAATCCTCAGAAATCAGAGGCATTTTTATATGCCAACAATGAACAGTCAGAAAGAGAAATTAAGGAAACAATCCCCTTCACTATTGCAACCAAAAAAAAAAAAAAAACCTAGGAGTAAATTTTACCATGGAGACTAAAGACTTGTACTTGGTAAATTATAAAACATTGATACAAGAAATCAGGGAAGATACAAACAAGTAAAGCATATACCGTACTCATGGTTAGGAAGAATATACATCATTAAAATGTCTATATTACCCAAAGCAATTTATAAATTCAATGCAATAGCAATTAAAATACCAATGACTTACTTTAAAGGTATAGATCACATATTCCAAAAATTTATATGGAACCAAAGAAAAACACGAATAGCCTCAGGAATCTTAAAAAAGAAGAATAAAGTGTGAGGTATCACACTTTCTTATATCAAGTTATAACTCAAGGCCATTGCACTGAAAGCAGCCTGGTACTGGCATAAGAACAGGCATATAGATCAATGGAACAGAACAGAGAACCCAGAAATAAACCCACAGCTGTATGGACAACTGATATTTGACAAAGGAGTTAAAAGCATACAATGGAGTAAAGCCAGCCTCTTTAATAAATGGTGTTGGCAAAATTGGACAGCTACCTGTAAAAAAATAAAACTAGACCACCAACTTATACCATTCACAAAAATAAACTCAAAATAGATAAAAGACTTAAATGTAAGCCGTAAAACCATAAGCATCTTAGAAGAAAACATAGGTAATAAGCTCTCTGACATCTCTCGGAGCAATATATTTGCCATTTTATCTCCACGGGCAAGTGAAATAAAAGACATGATAAACAAATGGGACTATATCAAACTAAAAAGCTTTTGCACAGCTAAAGACTATATGAACAGAATAAAGAGACAAACTACAGAATAGAACATATTTGACAATATATCTGATAAGGGGTTAATAACCAAAATTTATAAAGAACGTGTAAATCTCAACACCAGGAAGACAAATAAACAATGGGAAAAAGAAATGAATAGACACTTCTTCAAAGAGGAAGTCCATACAGATGGCCAATAGGCATATGAAAAAATGCTCAACATCACCAACCATGAGAGAAATGCAAATTAAAACCACAATTAGATATCACCTCACACCAGTCAGAATGACACTCATCAACAAAACAACACAGAATAAGTGCTGGCGAGGATGTAAAGAAAAGGGAACCCTCCTGCACTGCTGATGGGAATGCAGACTGGTGTAGCCTCTGTGGAAAACAGTATGGAGATTCCTCAAAAAATTAAAATTGAACTACCTTTTGATCCAGCTATCCCATTTTTAGGAATATACCCTAAGAACACCATAGAATTGTTCCAAAAGGAGAAATACCCCCATGTTTATGGCAGCATTGTTCACAATAGCAAAGATCTGGAAATAGCCCAAGTGTCTGTCAGTGGGTGAGTGGATTAAAAAGCTTTGATACATATATACTATGGAATACTACTCAGCCATAAGAAATGATGACATCGGATCATTTACAATAACATGGATGGACCTTGATAACATTATACGAAGTGAAATACGTAAATTAGAAAAAACTAAGAACTATATGAATCCATGCATAGATGGGACATAAAAATGAGATGCAGAGACATGAACAAAAATATGATGGAAACTGTTAAGGCAACAATAATACAGGAGCGAGAGCAGAGTGAGAAGGCTGTGGAAGATGCAGTAAATAGAAGAAGAGATGAATTGATAGAGTATATAGAAGAGCAGAAAAGGCTTGATCAAATCATTCACCAAAGAAGCCTGTCCAGTTTGGAGCTGTTCTTTTCCTGTGCTCAGAATCAGTTAAGTGCTTTATTAGTAACGGAATCAGTTACCATTGAATAGAGAATGTGACATGATAACCCCCACTGGCAATGGATAAATCATTAGGCTTCTAAAATACATGCTGTGAATTATAAAGATGGTTTTGTTTTCTTTCCAAACCTTGAATAATTGATTTCTACTTCAAGGATAAACCAAAACAATATTTAGAACTATGAAAGATCTAATATTTTCTTTTGTTTTCTCATTTACATTTCCTATTATTTTATGCAGTATTAGTAGTATCAGTAGCAGCAGCTGCAGCAGAAAGTATGATGTGACTCAAGAGCCACTGAAAATTGCCACATTACCAGAAAGTTAATTAGGTAAACTTGATAGCTTCTGGTGGCCTCTTATATGGTATTTGGCAAAAGTAGTAAATATCTTTACTTATCACTTGATAATGAGTCTTGATAAGATTCTAGAATGTAATCATATATTTATTTGATTTTGAAGATAAAAACAGCATGGATTTCAACATCTTCTGATATTTTCACACTTATTTTCTGTAGTGGGATCTATTTTCATTGGTAACAACTGAAAACTATATAGATTATTATACCTTGACCTGATGTACCACTTAAAGGGGTATGTTTGTGATTGTGTTTTTCCTGTTTCTGTTCTTCAAAGTCATTATGAATCAATAGTCATTTTTTAATGAACCATACCATGAACTTAATCTCTAGAAAGGGAATATAACATAATCATTTATATGAAGTCAGGTTCATATAAGCTATACAAAAAATTTTCCCAGAGAAAAGCAACCTGGTCTCATCTCTCCAGGCAGAGGAGAACAGAAGCTCCATCTCCACACATGCTGCAGATGGCTTTTCCAGTCTACCTAAATCATTACCAGCCAGAAGCAGCGGTCATTGGGACTTGGACGTGAGCTGCAAAGTATAGAATTGTGACAACAATTCCAGTGCCATGTGGACTTTTCCTGGACTCCTGCTCCTTGGGACAGCTCCTAACAGACTGAACGGGGGTTGGGTTGCATTTATTAGGGACTTGGATGGTGTTGGGGCCAACTTGGACTTGATGAACTTGTTAAGGATACTACTCTTTTATGGGTTCTTGCTAAGAGTTTGCTTAAAGGCTTTAATCACTGTAAAAAAATAGAAGACTGAATAAAGAAGATGTGGCACATATACACCATGGTATACTATTCAGACATAAGAAATGATGACATCGAATCACTTACAACAAAATGGTGGGATCTTGATAACATTATATGGAGTGAAATAGGTAAATCAGAAAAAAACAAGAACTGCAGGATTCCACACATTAGTGGGACATAAAAACGAGACTAAGAGACATGGACAAGAGTGTGGTGGTTATGGTGGTGGGGGAGGGAAGGAGGTAGAGGGGGAGGGGGTGGGGGAGGGGCACAAAGAAAACTAGATAGAAGGTGATGGAGGACAATCTGACTTTGGGTGATGGGTATGCAACATAATTGAGTGACAAGATAACCTGGACATGTTTTCTTTGAATATATGAATCCTGATTTATTGATGTCACCCCATTAAAATTAATGAAAATTTATTTATTAAAAAAATTTTTTTCCAGAATTTCAGAATATACTTAATTCATGAGCAGTGTGCTTCAATGCAAAATCATGAGCTTTATTAACATCAAAACTAAATGTTGTTATTAAAATTATGCAAATACTTTGTCTTATTTTCTGAAATGCTTCTACCTTCATGGGCTTTGTTCTTTTTTGGGATTTACCAATGTAATAAAAAGAGCTTCTTAAACTAAAAAAAAGAAAAGAAAAAAAAAAAGAAATTATGATGGGAGGAAAAATATGTTAATCTGTAGGATAGATATGCGATTAAGAAACAAAATTACTTTTTTGTAAAGTGATGAGAAAAATTTAAATCTTTTCTTTTGGATTACATATTTAGATAATATGAAATAAGTAATGATATTTAAAAACATCTTAAAATTTCCTTAAAGGTAGAAATAAATTATTCAGGTTATAAATTAAATGGTCAATAATGGTCATGAAGCAGGCTGCAATAAATATGTTTTCTGTTTCCATAAATTCTCTATCAGTAGAGAAGCTTTCATGAAAAATAAAAAAGCTTAGAGCAAAACTAATTATTATATTTACACCTTAGCTTTGAGGTTGACTTGATGGTTATTTTTTTTATTGTTTCTGTGCAGGCCCTTTAAAGGGAAAAGAGATTTAATAAAATATTTTGTAACATTATTTATGATCATCAATTAAATCTGGCACATTTGTGGTGCCTTTGTATTGTAAAGTTCATCATTGGAAGATATATTTTCATGGTTTTTCTATAAATATCCATTATTCTAAATCTTTTGACTTGGGAATTTTCATCCTTGAAATTCTAGATTATTAATTTAATTGATGTAGTCATAGGGGATCCATTTGTCTTATCTTTGTAATCAAATAACTGAGGGTTAAGCAGATGCTAAGCAGAAATCCAAGAGAGAGAGTATAGTGCAGAAGGAGAAACTTTTGTCCTTTGTGGCTGTCCTCATGTGCCTTTCTTCCCACCCAGATGCTCTGGGGCAAGGTGTGTTAGTATCCTACACCAGAAGAAGCTGTTATACACTCTTAAATTTTGTTCTAAGCTTGGTATCTAATTTTGTATTTATTTAAGTGCTAGTTAACTCTAACAATCTAAGGTGTCAATGGTAGCTATGTATGGGCAAAGGCAACAGATGATTTATATTCTGATTCAATTGGCATATTTAAGCCAAAACACAAACTAGAAATTGGTAGTGTAACTACACAAAAGTGAAGAACGCAAAGCCACAGCCTACTGAGTACACAATTCAGAATTTGAAAGGGAAGAAACCTCTAAGAAGGTTTTCTTCCACTTCCTGACCTTCCCATATTGTGAACAATAGGGACATCCTACAGGCAGGTTTTAAGGAGTGCTGTTGAATTTGTTTCTATATAAGTAAGTTGCAATGGAGGTCAGAAAATGTTAAAAGCTTAAAGTTGCTAAAATGATAAATAAACATTCAATACCCTTTGAACAAGTTGAAAAATGCATTTTCTGGAGACTCTTGACAAAGGAAGTATTCAGTGGTAGATTTTGTTTTTTTAAGGCAAGCACAGGTAATGGTCAGTGATCATTAGCAATTTAGACTTGCTATTAGTATTTGGCTATTCTTAATAATGGTTGGAGAACATTTAAAATGGTTAGTTTCAGTCTTTATCACAGTGTCTTATGTGTCTATGGTCTTCAGAGTAGCTGCAAAATAATATTTTTCATGAATGATTATAATTCAGCAGTAATTTGGATGACCAACATACAGTACAAAGGGAATGATACACAAACATACCACTTCCACTGATATTGTCACTAGCACTTGAAGACATATGACTTGTTCTATCATGTATGTCAACATTACCTATTTGAAAAGAACCAATTTCTCAGTCAATAATTTTGTACCTTGAGGATAACTCAGAAATAATAACCATCTTAGGAATATCTATATCAAAACCAAAGAAAATAGAGAGGTATATTGGGGGAATAATGCAGACATATTAAAAAACAGAAATAGTAGATAGTAAATGTGATTGTGGGAACTGCAGCCCACAAAGCTGTGAAAGGAGAGAGTGCTGCATCACAATTTGAAGCAAGTTGTTCTTTACCTGAACTACATCTTTGACCTTGTTACTCCTTTCCTAAGTATTGTTTCTCTACTCATGAAAATGTCATCAGTGAAGAAACTAAAGTCAAGAAAAAAAGAAAACATGACTTAATGGTAAATCATGAAAAATCCTTGGCTGATTTCATAAAAAGAAAGAGCTTTGATTCATTAAAGAACATTAGGCTAGAAAAATCTTAGAGGTTATCTACTTCAGCCCCATGATTTCATAGATGAGAAAACTGAGGTTTATTCACTGTTTATTTGTTCATTCCTCCATTCATTTTTTCCCCCACACATTTGACAAATAGTTTTTCCCTAATCTGGGCACTGAGACAAAAGAGAAATAATGTCTCTGGCCCACTGAGTTTATATTTTAGTTAATAAAATAAAATATAGTTTATATTTAGTTTATATTTTGGAGACTATCAAAACAGTTAAGAAACTGTGATGTGTGCTGGGAAGAAAATATATTAGGATGAGAATAACTGAAGTTTAGATGGCTGAGGAAACCTTCTCTTAGGTGGTGGCATTGGTGCTGAGACCTGGATTATCTGGAGCCAACCACAGAGCATTCCAACAAGAAAGGGGAACAGACACAAAGCCCCAGGGCAGGAATGAGCTCAGGAAACTTGAATAATAAAAAGAAGGCTGGGTGGTTGGAGCTTGGTATAGAAGGAGGAGAAAGCAAGGATATAATCAGAGAAGCTGGCCAGGGCAAGATCATAAAGACCTTGTTGGCTGTGGTCACAAGTTTAGACTGAGAGAATCTAATAGAAAGAGCTGAATGCAATGAGTTTAAAGCAAGGAAGTAAGGCTGTTACTTCCCTAGACAGAATTACATGGGTTAGAACATTTATCAAGAAGCATTTATTGAGTGTCTACTATATGCATAGAGTACAAGGGGTCCTTGAGTTACAACATAATTCCATTCCTACGAGAGTGAATTTTGGTATAAGTTGAAACACCCCTAGCTTAAGTCATTTACCTATCCTAACAGAGTTGTAAAATATAATCTAGATTATAAAAACACAACTAAGCCATGGAAAAAGAGAAAGGACTACACTGTACTGTAGTAACAGAAAAAATGAATGTAAACAAAAAGTATGATGCTAATGGTGTAAGCCAAAATACTCATCTCTCATTTTTTTAAAGATTTTATGGGAGTGAGCATCATAAACTCGAAATGGCATATGTCCAGACTGTCATAACCTGAGGATCCCCTGTACTGCTATATGTTGTGTTATGATATGAAAAGTTAAAGCAAAAAAATTGGGGGCACATTTCTTGCCTTTTAGAAGTTCACAATTTGGTGAGAATATAAGACTCAAAAATGAAACGATTTACCTATGTAATAAATCAAAATATGAAACCTGATGTGACCCAATGGGAAGGAGCACTGGGTTAAGAATTAGCAGACCTGGTTGAATCTGCTTCTCAAAGGCTTGGTTTTGTCTTCCACAATAAAGAGGAATAATAATACCTGTTCTTCCTCTTCAGAGTATGAGGTCAATCAATCAAAAGAAATAATGTTTGCAAAATTGCTTTGGGAAGACATTTTCAAAATCATCAAGTATTATACAAATGTGATGAGAGTGTTAGTATAGGTAACTGGACATGTATAAAGGACCAGATTATGGAGAGTCTTAAATCTAGTTTAAGAATTTATTTTGAAGATGACGTCAGAGTAATGGCGGGGTAGAAAGCGATACCAATAAATCTCCCTCAAAACTCAACAAGACCTTCAACCAGAAACAGAAAAACATATCCTTGGAGCCTCCAGATGTTTCGCAATACACCCAAAGGTATGGTCGAGTGAAAAATTGGCTAAATATATAACCAAACCCCAAAGGAAATAGGAAGTAAGAAATGCTCCGCCTTCCTCACTAACCTAAACAGGGCAGCTTTCTCTGGGAAGTGTGAATATAGAAACTGAGGCGGGCAAAGGGGGTGAATAGATCCAGGCCATGGCACAAACGGCCGAACCAGGCTGTGACATGGAGATCCAAGCCGGGGAAAAACTTTTCCTGTGGCAACCTGGGCAATACAAGCTAATACTCATGCCAAACCCAGACAAAGAAAGACAAGCAGGGCAGCCATTTTTCCCAATCCCCTGGTCGGCGCACGCAGATAGTGGGCTAGAGATTCCTTCCAAAGCCCCGGGAGTGTGCGCCCATGTTATCCCACAGAGAGGCAGAGTCAGAGGCCTTTGTGTGGGCCAAAAGCGGAATCTCTGGGCAGCCCCAGCGCCCTGGGAAAGCTGCGCACGAGAGGGAGCGAGAACTAATTCCAACGGTGGAACTTTTCCGTGCTGGTGGGGGTTTCACTAAGAGGGAAATGCGGCCGGCCTGATATCCTGGTCTGCACGCGCAAATAGTGAGCGAGAGATTCCTCCGAGTGCCTCAGAAGTGCGCGCTCGTGTTATCACACAGAGGGGCAGAGTCAGGGGCCTTTGTGTAGGCCAAAGCAGAATCTCAGGCCGCCCCAGCGCCTTGCAAAAGCCGCACACGGGGACGAAGCGAGAGCCAATTCCAACGCTGGAACTTTTCCGTGCGGTTGGGGGTTTCACTCAGAGCGTGAGACTGCCGGCCAGATATCCTAGTCTGCGCGCAAAGATAGTGAGCGAGAGTTTCCTCCAAGCGCCCCGGGAGTGGGCACCCACCTGTGTTACCGGCCAGAGTGGCAGAGCCAGAGGTCTTTGAGTGGGCAGAAGCCCCGCCTGATTATGCTAGCAGCTCTGACTGACTGAGCCTTACCCAGAGCCCTGTGCTGAGTGGAAGTAGAGTGGGGAGTTGCCAGCTCTTTGAGCCTCTTACTATCCAGGCAGAGGCAGCAGCAACCCCATAGCTGGATTATCAGGCTACTAATTGAGGAAGGAAAGACTAGGAGAAAGGCTCCAGGAACATGGACTCTCTCACTGGTGGAGCCTATAAATGCTAATGAGCCTCGACTGCCAACGAGACTAAAGCACAATACATGACATAGCCATAGAGACTTATCAACTGCAAATCTCTACCTGAGCATGCCAAAGGGGCAGAACTTGGGGTACAGAGTCACCGACCAGGAAGAGGGAGAGAAAAGAAAAAGCAAGAAGATAACCTCTCAAAATCAAGAATAATCTGCAGACTTTATAACCTATCCCATTTTATTATATTTGTTTGTTTGTTTCTCTTATCTTCATTCTTGATATTTTTTTTTCTCCTCCAATTTGGCCGATTAACTCTCTGCTGGTCTTACTCTCTCCTCTCCTTGAACTACACTACCCATAAGTGTTACATCTCCCATTATTTTTTCTTTCCTCTTCCTTTCTCTCTATGAGGGTTACACTCCAAAACCCTTAACTCTCTCTCTCTCCTCTTTTTTCTTTCTTCTTCTTTTAGTGGTTCCCTCTTTCTCTCTCTCTCTTTATTATCTCCCTCTATATTAGTTTCTTCCTTTCTCCTTTACATCTGCTCTCATTCAAACCTAAATAACAAACAAATTATCTTATTTGGGACTCAAACTTATGTTTGTGGCATTTTGGGGGGTTTTTACTTCACCTTTTTAACTCACTAGCAGTGCTCCCATCCCTGGCTCTCCATTTTATCTAGTTCTTGTTCCACTAAATACAATGGTAATTTTTTAATTTGTCCCCCCATTTTTCTGTTTCCCTCTTATTCCTCTCATCATAACTCTTAGTCAAACAATACCTAAAACCAAATCATTTTATTCTTGACCCAAATTTTTTCCTTATTTGCTTTTTGTGGGTCCATACCCCCTTCTTTTTTCTTTCTTTTTTCTTTTTTCTTTTCTTTTTTGCCCCTTTATTACTTTTCCCCAATTCAGGCCCTCCATTACAGGCATTGTTTGTTATAATTCACAGTTCACCACAAGATTTTCTCAACAAAAGAGGGGAAAGGAGAGGAGAGGAAGAAAGGAGGGGGGGAATAATTTCCTTTTTTTAAAATTTTTATTTTATTTTATTTTTCTTTATTTCATTATTAATTTTTTTTAAAAAAACCCAACTCTTTTTGATTTTTTATTTTTTTTAACTTTTTATTCTTTATTAAATCTCATTAATACTATCAACAAAACCACCCTCAGATGCCATTAGGGAAGAGAAAATCAAATATTATGGATTCAAAAGAAAGAGAGTAACGGAGCTAGATGAGGAAAAATCTATGGAGAAAAAATTTAATATATTGGAAACCTTGGAGCTAAATGTTCGAGAATTCAAGATAGAAATCCTAAAAATCCTTCAAGATATACAAGAAAACACAGAAAGGCAACTTAGGGAGCTCAGAAAACAAATCAATGAACACAAAGAATAAATTTCCAAGGAAATTGAAACTATAAAAACAAATCAAACAGAGATGAAAAACTCAATTCACGAGTTGAAAAACGAAGTAACAAGCTTAGCTAAGAGAACAGGTCAGATAGAAGATAGGATTAGTGAAATAGAAGACAAGCAACTTGAGGCACAACAGAGAGAAGAAAGAGACTCAAAAATTAAAAAAAATGAGATAGGCCTTCAAGAATTATGTGACTCCATCAAAAAGCATAACATAAGAATAATAGGTATATCAGAGGGAGAAAAGAGAGAAAATGGAATGGAGAACATACTCAAACAAATAATAGATGAGAACTTCCCAAGCCTGTGGAAAGAACTAAAGCCTGAAGTTCAAGAAGCAAACAGAACTTTGAGTTTTCTTAACCCCAACAAACCTACTCCAAGGCATATCATAATGAAATTGGCACAAACCAACAGCAAAGAAAAAATTCTCAAGGCAGCCAGGGAAAAGAAGAATACAACATATAAAGGAAGGCCCATTAGATTATCATCAGATT
The DNA here is from genome assembly GCF_036850995.1 of Saccopteryx leptura. Classification (NCBI taxonomy): domain Eukaryota; kingdom Metazoa; phylum Chordata; class Mammalia; order Chiroptera; family Emballonuridae; genus Saccopteryx; species Saccopteryx leptura. The sequence goes on from NC_089504.1 coordinate 190,066,639, forward strand.
TCTCAGCAGAAACTCTACAAGCTAGAAGAGAGTGGACCCCAATATTTAAAGTCCTAAAAGAGAGGAACTTTCAGCCACGAATACTATACCAATCAAAGCTATCTTTCAAATATGAAGGAGAAATAAAAACATTCACAGATACAGAAAAGATGAGGGAATTTATCATCAGAAAACCCCCACTCCAGGAATTACTAAAGGGGGTTCTCCAATCAGATACAAAGAACAAAAAAAAAACAGAGCCACAAGTAAAAGCTCCAAGAAGAACACAATAAAACCAAATTTAAACTGTGACAACAACAAAAAGAAAGGGGGGGAGAAGATGGAGATTAACAGTACCAAAGGATGATGGAGTGCAAAAGTACTCACAAAATAGTGTGCTACAATGAACAGGGTAGGAACCCTTTTCATTACTTAAAGGTAACCACCATTGAAAAAACCAACACAGAGGCACATGAGAGAAAAAAGATAGCAACAGAAGAAAGATGTATGGAATACAACCAAATAAAAACAAAAGATAGAAAAATGAAAGAGAAGGATCAAACAAGACACAAAACTAACAGAAAGCAAGATATAAAATGGCAATAGGGCACTCACAAGTGTCAATAATTACACTAAATGTAAACGGATTAAACTCACCAATAAAAAGGCACAGAGTAGCAGAATGGATTAAAAAAGAAAATCCAACTGTATGCTGCCTACAGGAAACTCATCTAAGTAACAAGGATAAAAACAAATTCAAAGTGAAAGGCTGGAAAACAATACTCCAAGCAAATAACATCCAAAAAAAAGCAGGCGTAGCAATACTCATATCGGATAATGCTGACTACAAGACAACAAAAGTACTCAGAGACAAAAACGGCCATTTCATAATGGCTAAGGGGACACTGAATCAAGAAGAGACAACAATTCTTAATATATATGTACCATACCAAGGAGCACCAAAATATATAAGACAGCTACTTATTGACCTTAAAACAAAAACTGACAAAAATAGAATCATACTTGGAGACCTCAATACACCACTGACGGCTCTAGATCAGTCATCCAAACAGAGAATCAACAAAGACATAGTGGCCTTAAACAAAACACTAGAGCACCTGGATATGATAGACATCTACAGGACATTTCATCCCAAAGTGACTGAGTATACATTTTTCTCCAGTGTACATGGATCATTCTCAAGAATTGACCATATGTTGGGCCACAAAAACAACATCAGCAAATTCAGAAAAATCGAAGTTGTACCAAGCATATTTTCTGATCATAAAGCCTTGAAACTAGAATTCAACTGCAAAAAAGAGGAAAAAAATCTCACAAAAATGTGGAAACTAAACAACATACTTTTAAAAAATGAATGGGTCAAAGAAGAAATAAGTGCAGAGATCAAAAGATATATACAGACTAATGAAAATGACAATATGACATATCAGAATCTATGGGATGCAGCAAAAGCAGTGATAAGAGGGAAGTTCATATCACTTCAGGCCTATATGAACAAACAAGAGAGAGCCCAAGTGAACCACTTAACTTCACATCTTAAGGAACTAGAAAAAGAAGAACAAAGGCAACCCAAAACCAGTTGAAGAAAGGAGATAGTAAAAATCAGAGCAGAAATAAATGAAATAGAAAACAGAAAAGTATAGAAAAAATTAATAGAACAAGGAGCTGGTTCTTTGAAAAGATAAACAAAATTGACAAACCCTTGGCAAGACTTACCAAGGAAAAAAGAGAAAGAACTCATATAAACAAAATCACAAATGAAAGAGGAGAAATCACCACGGACTCACTAGATATACAAAGAATTATTGTAGAATACTATGAAAAACTTTATGCCACTAAATTCAACAACCTAGAAGAAATGGATAAATTCCTAGAACAATACAACCTTCCTAGACTGAGTCAAGAAGAAGCAGAAAGCCTAAACAGACCTATCAGTAGAGAAGAAATAGAAAAAACCATTAAAAACCTCCCTAAAAATAAAAGCCCAGGCCCTGACGGCTATACCAGCGAATTTTATCAAACATTCAAAGAAGACTTGGTTCCTATTCTACTGAAAGTCTTCCAAAAAATTGAAGAAGAAGCAATACTTCCAAACACATTTTATGAGGCCAACATAACCCTCATACCAAAGCCAGGCAAGGGTGGCACAAAAAAAGAAAACTACAGACCAATATCTCTAATGAATACAGATGCTAAAATACTAAACAAAATACTAGCAAATCGAATACAACAATATATTAAAAAAATAATACATCTTGATCAAGTGGGATTCATCCCAGAATCTCAAGGATGGTTCAACGTACGTAAGACGGTTAATGTAATACACCATATCAACAAAAGAAAGAACAAAAACCATATGATATTATCAATAGACGCAGAAAAGGCTTTTCATAAAATACAACACAATTTTATGTTTAAGACTCTCAACAAAATGGGTATAGAAGGAAAATATCTCAACATGATAAAGGCCGTATATGATAAACCATCAGCTAACATCATATTAAATGGCACTAAACTGAAGGCTTTCCCCCTTAAATCAGGAACAAGACAGGGTTGTCCACTCTCTCCACTCTTATTTAATGTGGTACTAGAGGTTCTAGCCAGAGCAATCAGACAAGACAAAAAATAAAAGGCATCCATATCGGAAAAGAAGAAGTAAAGGTATCACTTTTTGTAGATGATATGATCCTATACATCGAAAACCCCAAAGAATTTACAAAAAGACTACTAGAAACAATAAGCCAATACAGTAAGGTTGCAGGATACAAAATTAACATACAGAAGTCAATAGCCTTTCTATATGCCAACAATGAAACAACTGAGAAGGAACTCAAAAGAATAATCCCCTTCACGATTGCAACAAAAAAAATAAAATACTTAGGAATAAACATAACAAAGAATGTAAAGGACTTATATAATGAAAACTATAAACCATTGTTAATGGAAATCGAAAAAGATATAATGAGATGGAAGAATATACCTTATTCTTGGTTAGGAAGAATAAATATAATCAAGATGGCTATATTACCCAAAGCAATATACAAATTTAATGCAATTTCTATCAAAATTCCAATGACATTTTTTAAAGAAATAGAGCAAAAAATCATCAGATTTATATAGAACTATAAAAAACCCCTAATAGTCAAAGCAATCCTATAGAAAAAGAATGAAGCTGGGGGCATTACAATACCTGACTTCGAAAGATATTATAGGGCCACGACAATCAAAACAGCTTGGTATTGGCAGAAAAATAGACACTCAGACCAATGGAACAGAATAGAAAGTCCAGAAATAAAACCACATATATATAGTCAAAGAATTTTTGATAAAGGGGCCAACAACACACAATGGAGAAAAGAAAGCCTCTTCAATAAATGGTGCTGGGAAAACTGGAAAGCCACATGCAAAAGAATGAAACTGGACTACAGTTTGTCCCCCTTTCTAAAATTCACTCAAAATGGATCAAAGATCTAAACAAAAGACCTGCAACAATAAAGTACATAGAAAAAGACATAGGTACTAAGCTCATGGATCTGGGTTTTAAAGAGCATTTTATGAATTTGCCTCCAAAGGCAAGAGAAGTGAAGGCAAAAATGAATGAATGGGACTACATTAGACTAAGAAGTTTTTGCTCAGCAAGAGAAACAGATAACAAAATAAACAGACAGCCAACTAAATGGGAAATGATATTTTCAACCAACAGCTCAGATAAGGGCCTAATATCCAAAATATACAAAGAACTCATAAAACTCAACAGCAAACAAAGAAACAAACAATCCAATAAAAAAATGGGAAGAGGACATGAGCAGACACTTCTCCCAGGAAGAAATACAAATGGGCAACAGATATATGAAAGATGCTCATCTTCTTTAGTTATTAGAGAAATGCAAATCAAAACTGCAATGAGATACCACCTCACAGGTGTTAGATTAGCTATTATTAACAAGACAGGTAATAGCAAATGTTGGAGAGGCTGTGGAGAAAAAGGAACCCTCGTACACTGTTGGTGGGAATGTAAAGTAGTACAACCATTATGGAAGAAAGTATGGTGGTTCCTCAAAAAACTGAAAATAGAACTACCTTATGACCCAGCAATCCCTCTACTGGGTATATACCCCAAAAACTCAGAAACATTGATACGTAAAGACACATGCAGCCCCATGTTTATTGCAGCATTGTTCACAGTGTCCAGGACATGGAAACAACCAAAAAGCCCATCAATAGATGACTGGATAAAGAAGATGTGGCACATATACACTATGGAATACTACTCAGCCATAAGAAATGATGACATCGGATCATTTACAGCAAAATGGTGGGATCTTGATAACATTATACGAAGTGAAATAAGTAAATCAGAAAAAACCAGGAACTGCATTATTCCATACGTAGGTGGGACATAAAAGTGAAACTAAGAGACATTGATAAGAGTGTGGTGGTTACGGGGGGGAGGGGGAAAAGGGAGAGGGAAAGGGGGAGGGGGAGGGGCACAAAGAAAACTAGATAGAAGGTGACAGAGGACAATCTGACTTTGGGTGATGGGTATGCAACATAATTGAAAGACAAGATAACCTGGACTTGTTATCTTTGAATATATGTATCCTGATTTATTGATATCGCCCCATTAAAAAAATAAAATTATTTAAAAAAAAGAATTTATTTTGAAGGTAAAAGAGAGCTTTTTAGAGGTTTTAGAAAAGAAGAAAGCCATGATTAATAGTTTCATTCATCCATTTCATAAATACATAGAAAGCTGAGTACAGAAAGAAGAGAAAAGGAAAAGATCATTCTGAAGGTTTTGAATTTGAATTCTTGGGAGAAGGATGGTTTCATTGCTGGAAATTCTAAAGTTGTGTTAGGGCCACTGTTCATGGATAGATAATGAGCCAGGGTCTGAAAACATGATATCCAGAAGATGGCATGTTCTTCAGGTGGGGCTGTGCTGCAGGGGGTGAAAGTTCCAGGTACTGGCTCAGCTTGGACTGTCATCATATTCTGCAAGTAGTCGCACTATGAAGTAGTCTCCATCAGTGAGAGAAAGTGGGTAGAAAAACACTGAGGAATGAGGATTGAGCATCTGTCATACCCAGAATCAAAACAGAAAAGAAGTAGACAGAATGACAGGTAGGGAAACAGGACTAGAGAAGCACAGATGTTCTTTTTCCCAGGAATGCCCTGCCTGCTTTTCCTTCTTTGTGAATTCTGACCTTCCAAATCCAGCTTGAACTTCTGGACCCAGCTCACGTTCTCCAAGACATTTTCTTTGACTTAGTTTGTTGGGTGAAAGGAACCCAGCCACATGACCCTGACACCCAGTGTATCTCTTAGTAACATGCCATGCCTGTTGATTAACTGCTGGGTTCTTTTCTGACTTCCCTGTTGGATTATAATTTCTTGAAAGCAAGGCTAGTGCTGTCCCCAGCACCTACCATAGACTTGGGTTCATCAACAGATGTCTGACAAATGGCTACATCTGGAACTGAGAGAGAAGGTGGCTTTGAGAGGAGCAATGATGGACAGAAGTAATACACATTGTGGTATAAAATATTAACCATTGATAGGAATATTGGATCCAAGATTAGGGGCCATTAGAGATCTTTAAGAGGAAGAATAAGTAGAATAGGATTGGAGTGGTCTGCTGGAGATCTCATTGAGTGGGATGGAGAGGGTTTGAAGAAAGGAATGGGGGTGATTAAAGATAGGTGGAAGGGTGATTTGCACCCAAAGTTTGATGTGGAAATAAAGGAGATTAAAGGAGAAGCAGAGGTTTTGTCTATTTTTTAATTTTTTTTTTTAGAAATGAAGAAAACAAAAAATCATGGATGAATCCCCTTAAACTATAATTAGTTATTACACTTACAAAATGCCAGAGATTTAGACATTTTTGACATTATATTGTCCACCTTTACCTGGAAAATCCCCCTCAGGCCCAAATTAGGCCCAAATGTGGTGGCACCATATTCCATCATGAGCTGTGACTAAATGCTCTGCCAGCAGTCAGTCTAAGGGTTATTTTAACCTGATGGCAACTGTAAGTTTTAATTTATTATTTATGAACCTTTAAAGCTGTATTTCCACAAGAATTAATTGCTGTTTCATTTATCAGGTGTGAAGGAGGGGATGTTAACAGGTAGGCTGAAAACTTGGGAGAAAGGATAACCTATTTCAATCATTGTTGGTGAAGGTGTGGAGAGGTTCCTGACAGAACAGTGAGGTAAGGTGAAGGGGATGCCAAAAGTTGATTGATGCCCCTCCTTGGGCTCAGAAAGTGTAAATCTCTTTCATAGAGATTTGAGGTTACAGCATTTGCACCTTCAAAACTTTATTGGCATATATGTTAAAATAGCTATCTCATTTATTCCAATTAAAATAGGCCACTGCCTCAGATATACTTGCAACTGGATTTTTTTTTTTTTTGTATTTTTCCAAAGCTGGAAACGGGGAGGCAGTCAGATAGACTCCCGCATGCGCCCGACCGGGATCCACCCGGCATGCCCACCAGGGGGCGATGCTCTGCCCACCTTGGGGCATTGCTCTGCCACAATCAGAGCCATTCCAGCGCCTGAGGCAGAGGCCACAGAGCCATCCTCAGCGCCTGGGGAAACTTCGCTCCAGTGGAGCCCCGGCTGCGGGAGGGGAAGAGAGAGACAGAGAGGAAGGAGAAGGGGAGGGGCGGAGAAGCAGATGGGCGCTTCTCCTGTGTGCCCTGGCCGGGAATCGAACCCAGGACTCCTGCACGCCAGGCCGACGCTCCACCACTGAGCAAACCAGCCAGGGCCGCAACTGGATTTTTAGACTGATAAACTTCTGTTAGTCTTTCAGGACCTAGCTCAGGGGTCCCCAAACTTTTTACACAGGGGGCCAGTTCACTGTCCCTCAGACCATTGGAGGGCCAGACTAAAAAAAAAACTATGAACAAATCACTATGCACACTGCACATATCTTATTTTAAAGTAAAAAAACAAAATGAGAACAAATACAATATTTAAAATAAAGAACAAGTAAATTTAAATCAACAAACTGACCAGTATTTCAATGGGAACTATGCTCCTCTCACTGACCACCAATGAAAGAGGTGCCCTTTCCGGAAGTGTGGCAGGGGCCGGATAAATGGCCTCAGGGGGCTGCATTTGGCCCACGGGCCGTAGTTTGGGGACCCCTGACCTAGCTGGAAGGCCACCTTCTTTTTCTAACTCTCTTGGTTGAGTCAGTGGTTTCCTTCTCTGTATTTCGTCTCTGTCTTTGATGTTATGTGTACTCTGTGGTGTTATAATCAACTGGACTTTGTCTTTTCTACTAGACTAAGCTATTCTAGGCCAGGGTTAATTTTTTTTCTTTTTTATTTTTTAACACTTTCTGTATCCTTAGCATCCAGCACAAACCAGCCAAACTGGCTCTTCATAACAGTTTGTTGAAGAAAAGAATGAAATGTCAGGGAACCAACCTTATGCAAACTTGGATTATTCTCAAACACATAGTTGGTTGATCAATTTTCTTTTTAAGACTACCTGTGCTTAAAACACAAGAAGTAATTGTGGAGTGAGGATTAAGAATGAGGAGATAAAGAACCCAAGCAATGATGCTCTTGAGTAGTTTCAGAAGGAACCACCAGGAGGTTGGAGTGTATTTTGGACTACTAGGTGGTGTAACAAGGAGGCACCAAAGTTATGGAATTTGCCTCAAACATGGGTAGGGAGGACTCCTCCCTGAAGCCAAGTCAGGCACATCTATACATGGCCACGTCTGGTGGAAAAGAATGAGCTGTGTTAGAAAATAGAGGCCTTGCCGGTGGCTCAGTGAATAGAGTGTTGGCTTGGCATATGGACATCCCAGGTTCGATTCCCAGTCAGGGCACACAGGAGATATGACCATCTGCTTCTCCCCTCCTACTTCTCCCCCTTCTCTTCCTCTTCCCTTCCTGCAGCCAGTGGCTTGATTGGTTTGAGCATGGCTCCAGGAGCTGAGGACAGCTTGTTGGAGCCTGTTAGCCTGAGGTAGTCGAGCATCGGTCCCAGATGGGGTTGTCAGGTGGACCCAAGTCGGGGTGCATGTGGGAGTCTGTCTATCTCCCCTCCTCTTACCTAAAAGCAAGCAAGCAAAAAACAAACCGAACCAACCAAACAAACAAAAAATAGAAAAGAAACTTGTCTCATTCAGAAAGAAAAATTTTTTCAGAGGTCTACAGAAAGATGTAAAGAAAGCTTCTCAAAGGCAAAAAAATGCTATAGAAGTTTTTAGAAAACAGAGACATACATACCTGCATGTGACCACAGCTTTACCATTCAAAGTTTGTCTTTTTTCTGAGCTCCTTTTGGTGAAAACTGTGGTCTCTCTTCTGTCCTACTGGGGGACTCTGCCCAGAAGATAGAATAACCTTCTGTCTTAATGGCTAATAATGTTTCATTTATTTCCAAGAGTTTGTCTGCTTCTCAAAAATTCAAAAATATTAAAACCAGCTAAATTGTTTAAAATTTGGCAAGATAATGTTACATTTTTATGAAAATATAATATATATAAATGCCATTGAATTGTTTATTTGAATTATAATAAAACCTAATGATTATGTGAGCAAGTCAAATTACAACTGGTATATTTTATGTTCCATTAATTAATGAGTAATTTTACATTTTAAAGGTTTAAAAAATATTTCAAATCTCAAGTATGAGGTTTGCATATATTTTGTCTCTCCAGTTCATTAAATCTCACTATTCCTTGGAATCTTCAGGAGATTCATCATTACTGATTGATGTGGACTGAGAAAGGCTGACACGTAATTTGGGTGTGGGTGGGTCAAAGAAGTCAGTAAGAATTTCCTGGCCTTGCTAGGGCAAGACAATAAGATGAGAGATTTTGGGATAACCCTGTGACCCAGAAAATCTTTTTTACAATGGCATCTCTGAAGAACAAGCATGTTTCTGTGTTTAGATGGCAGGTAATAAAAACAGCTTTGGGCCTGAGCCCCAGCTTTGTCACATATGCCCTGGTGACACTGAACAAATCATTTAGCCTTTCCATGCCTCAGTTTTCTCATTTCCAACCTGAAGCTGCTGATATTTGTCTTATGCATTTCACAAGTGTGAAGTTAAACAGGTTATAGAATGCTATAACTGAAACTAAACATATCCATCAAACACAAACTCTTTATCTTCTGGGTTAGGAGTTAGTGACTTTGAATTAAAGAAAGCAAAATGGGACTTTTTAGCCCTGATACTGATTGAATGTGTGTGGCCTCTGGCCAAGCAGGGATCTAGGTGCAATGTTTCCAGACTTGGAGTCTCTTTCTTCATGGAACATTTCTGGGTCTTATGTTCCATAGAGATCCATTTGGAGAAATGTTAGTACAATGGCATCATGGACAAAGTGCATTAGAATTGTAGAAGATCCTACAAACAATAGGGGACACTTTGAGAAAGACCAACTTCTCAAAAACAGGCTAATAATGAATTTGGTCATGACTTATTTTATAATCACAAACTGATGGAGACTGGATTATCTCAATTTTAAAATAAGGATTTTTTTTTTTTAATTTGGAAAAGAACTGATTAGCCTGATCTGGTGACAATTCTCTCCTATGAATTTTGTGGAACCACAATGGAAAGTCTCATAAGACCCTACTGTGCCACGTAGATTTTTAAGGTATAACTTTTTAAAAAAATACCATTTTTATGGCTTGAATGCCACACTTGTGGTTACTCTTTCTTTCTGTATAATGATGTCTCCTACTGCAGAGGGATATCTCTGCCCCTTGAACAGTTCTTTGACTGATCAGCATGTGGTGACTCTCCTGTAATAACGGTGAGGGTGATTGGGTCTACCAACACTGGATGGAGTTCCTACATGAGAACCACTATTCCTGAAGGAATGGAAGAATAATTCAGTCTCTTATAAAAAATTCTTATAAGATAAGGTTGTTGGCAGTTTGGGTCCCCATGTTTAAGAAATATGAAAACTAGGACTCCAGAGGCATTTTAAATTTGGAAAATTGACTTTACCTTTCATTGTTTCAGTTAGATGGTTGAGGAACCACCCCGCCCCCTTGGAACAGGGAAGGGGCTCTTTATTTTAGTCTCTAGAGCACTGTTTCTTAACTTTAATTTTTTTTTTTGACATGTATTCCTTTATGATTCTGTTGAATGCTATGCACCTTCTCCATGGAAAAATGCATAGAATTAGTGGAATCTGGTGATTCATAAAAACCCTGTTGGTGATTACTCTTTGTTTAAAGATAAAACCCTTGGCATATAGAAATTCTTTGCTGGGGTCCCTCCTCCAATGTCTTTCTTGTTAACTGTATATGGGGATTAAATACTTCATATTTTTCTGGTTTGAACTGGATGCTTGCTCTTCGGTAAAGATATCTTCTTTCCTTCTTATGGTAAAAGGAAACTTCTCATTGAAAAAAAGAACTTTGAGAAAGCTTTAGTTGAGAATTCATTTGATTTTGTATTTGAGATAATAACCTAACATATTCCAAAAGAGAAAATTTGGATCACCTGTCAGAACAAGGCTAGACTGTTTCACAGTGACTAGGTTTGAAATCATACCATGCAGTTGTTTCTGAAAAGGTATATATATTAACCACTCCTTTGAAAGTGTTTGCCAACAAATGGCAGGAGGAGCTAAAATTTACAAGATCAGGAAACGTTTCAGAAATAATCAGAGCATCACAGGCAGAAAGAAGAAATTTTAGAGGTGTCTTTGAGACAACACAAACTTTTCTTTCCTGGTTAAGTTAGCATCTCGGGGCCACAGAAACATGTTAAACCTCACAGTTCCTGGCATATACCAGGTGTTTGTACCCTCTTAAAATGTGTTCCACTTATGATATAAGATGGAACATTTAGAATAATGTCCAGAGTATTATAATGGGCAAGGTTGTTTTATATTCCACATAAAATTATGGATGCATCAATATTTTTTCAGTATGTAATATCTACCCAAACTTGGCAAATTTTAGTTATAGAAACATATCATAGCACAATGTGGGGAACCAGCAGAACTCAGTATGCTAGGTATGGACTTAGCAGCTTTACTTCAGTGCTTAATAAAAAATTTATGTGTTGGAAAGACTGATGAATCTAAGACACATGAAAATGAACTTGAAGTTAGGTCTAATCTTAGATACAGGAAACTATAGACACAGAAGTAAAATGCAGAACAAATAATTTCTTATAGCTTTTCTTAATTCCAGGAAAAGTGAAAGATTCAAGTAGAGGCCATTTATAATTCTTTCTGACTTCTCTCAGTGAATGGACTCCCTTTTGGTTTGAAGAAGTTCCTGCTTTATGAGTCTGACTGGGAAATAAAGAACACGTTCCACTCTGGGGATGGAAAATGCCAGACGAGGCTGTGCCGGCCTTTCTGACAGCCAGTGGCCAGCAGTGGCCTGCTTCCTGCTTTAGGCTCAGTAGTAATGACATAGAAGCAGGGACTGCTAGGACTGCATTCTGCTGTGGGTGGGGGAGACTGGCTACAGGATCTTGTACCTGCAAGTGACTGGCGCAAGTGACGAACAGTGGGGTCCTCACAATACAGTGCTGAAACATGGTTTATTAGGACACAGTTCATAATTTGTAGCCTGAAACTAGGTTCCTGGCTTAGAGAGTAGCCTTTTAAGAATTCCTTTTCTGCCTAAATTAGAATTGTTTCTGTTCTACTAAGACGCATGACAAATACAACTCATTTTTGATTATGTAATATTTTAAGTTCCCTGCTGAGAAGCCACAAAGCCAGGATTTTTCAAGGCTCAGTACTTAGCATAATTGTCCATCATTCAGAGAAGACGCTGGAAAACATTGCAAACTTGATTGTGGTGCTTAAGATAACAGACCTCTGACTTACAATTTTGACATTGTTTCTTACTCATGTTGTGTGCCAACATCATATTTCTACTTTGAAGAATGTTAAACAGAAACAGAAAGTCACACTCACTTCTAAGGAAGTGATATATACCTGCCATCAGCAAAAGCCAGGACCAATTAAGGGCAAAAAAAACTAAAAAGGTTTTCCAAGGTCTTTCTAAGGCAGGGTCCTTAATGCTGGGTGCTCCTTAGACTCTCCTGCAGCAGCTTGAAAAAATGAAAAAATTCTTCCTACCCCAGTCCTTACCCCAGATCAATTAAATGGGAGTTCCTGGTGTGGGAGCCCAGGCATTAGTGTTTTAAAGCTCTCTAGGTGATCTTAATGTGCAGCTGGGATTATGACCCACTCTAAACAGGCCCCCCCCCCCCCCAAGCTTTGGGAGTGGTTTCAGTATCATGTGTACAGAGAGGGACTATTGACTTCTCTGTTACATATATCCCCTGAAATAGCACTGACCTTTTTGACTTCCATATCATATTGCCCTCTGATCAGATTCAGAGAAATAGGGTACTATCTTTGACATGTCTCCTTTTACCTTTGCTGCTTTCTAGGTTTCTCTGGCCTGCCGAATGACTGGCTGTGGATATTTATCTGCATATAATAAAATTCAATTAATTTTTCCAACCATATTCCATAGGCTTATTTTCTATAACAATTGTCTGCCCTTCGATTTTTAAATTTTTGTGTCTTTAAGCAGTTTAGATAATTGTATTTTATATGTGTGTGTGTTTTTTAAGGCACCAGAGAATATATTACTGTGTTTAATTTTAGACATTAATTAAGTCTGTGTGCTAATAAGGTTGTCTTTAAAATGTGTCAGTCTACTTTTTACAATGATTGGCTTTAGTTGGTTTTCCACTTCAGAGTTTGGATTTGGATTAAAAATTAAATATGCTTTAACTCTTCTCATTATACCATTTTGCATACATCCAATTAAATTTTATTAATTAGCTTTCTACCATCATTAATGTTTAAATGTTGTGTTCAGGCAAAGTCACTGTTAACTTCCAAAAGTTCATATTGCCAATTATCTTACAATCAAGTTTTACTTCACTATGAAGTCATATATACATATATATACTAGATTATCTCTACTGTGACTGATGTATAGCTATATTTATAAGATTTACCATTCAATCAGAAGTGTTGGAAGGATAAAGATAATGTATCTTAATTCTTGAGTGATAAAAAATGGAAAAATAAAAACTGGAAATCTGTTCATATCCACTATTTAACAAAAATCGGAATTTCTGACTCAAATGACTCGTTTTCCTATATTCACATACAATGCTATACGCTCAACTGAAATTTTATTCCTTTTTTTGTACTACTCTTTCACAAAATCCATGTAAAATTTATCTTATTCTAGATATGAAACACTCATGGAGCCAAATTCACTCTTCAATATGGAACACTTCTAATGAGATGACTTTTCCCACTTTCTGCTTAAATGTTTCACTAAAACAACAGTATTTAAAACATGGTAGGGACTCCTCAATAATAAATGAAATGCCAGAAATGAAAATAGCTTATATTATGCAAAAGAAAAAAATGGATGAAAGAATTGGCATTGGTGTGTCTCTTTTCATAGAAAAAGGAAAGCTTTAAAAAGCTTAAGTTTAGCATCAGCCTCAATATACACATCAAAAGGTCAATAAATACTTATAAATATACTAATGAGAATGGTGTTACTGTATGTTGCTGGTTTAAAAATGGAATTTTTGTTTTGCATTTATCATCTCTGAAACAAGATGCATCTTATAACTGATGATGTGTCAAAGTTCAATGGACAGTAAGTTCCTTGTTGGTTTTTTGCTTTCCCCCTTAGTAGCATATACTAATGATGCATCTTACAATAAAAAGGGGACTTAGATTCAATTATATAGGGCACTTATTCTCCCTTTTTTTCCAAAAAGAATTTGAAGCAGTTTATCAAAGTACACAAAATAAGATAAGATACATAGATGTAATATAAAATAAATAAAGCTAAGGTAAGGTAAATTAAAAAGAAATTGTAAGAGCTTGTCATGATGCCGCTTTGGATTCCAAATATGGCTATGGTTTTATTGGTATATAAGGTAAAATGGGAAATAAGAATGAAACTTCCTACCTAGAAAAGCTTAAAGTAAAGGGCTCTGTAAATTCTTTAATATGTGATAACCCTGCTCTACAAGTCCCAGTTTCCCTACTCCAAGATTTTCTGGAGTCTTAGGAACCACTTTCCCCACTTTCCCATGCCTCAGCAACATTTTTGTTTTCCTCATAAATTTCTTATTCTGACTACCGTATATCTCATTTGTCACTAACTATTAATTTCAGTTTATCAGAAAACCAATATTTAGTGTATTTCACTAATGAACCAGTAATTGAAATTGCATGTGCTACAAGAGCAAACATGTCCCTGACTGTACGTTTATTTTTCCCCCTTTACCACAAATTGATAAGATTAGAATGATGCTATTTTAGACCTAGAAGTCAAACAAATGGTTAATGTTTAGAAATACCTCGACGTGTTTCATTTGTTGTAGATATTATCACAGCAGTAAGCCTATTTAGAATTTGTGGTTATTTCATTTTTTCCTCTCCCATCACAGAGTATATTGATATATATATGTGCCTAAATTCTGGTGTTTATCATCACCTTGACAGTGTCTATTAACAGGCTGTAGAGAAAAATATCTGTCTGGATAAAAGTGGCAGTATCACAGGCTAGATTGTTAGCTGACTTTTATGATGGATCAACCGGGCTGCTGCCTCAGGGAAGCAATCCTTTCTTTGCTTTGTTAAAAAAGAAATTTTCAATTTTCCATGTCAAGACTAATAGAATTATAAACCAATTTTATTATTTTGCCCACAGAATTTTTGTATGCCTTAAAATATATTTTGAAAACAGCATTGAATTATTTCAAATATTTATATACAACTTTTGTCAGCTTCTTAATTCAGCTTGTTGATTATATTTTATTTGTATTTAATTATAGCCAATTAAACATTTGACATTTCAATGTGTTTCAGTTTTTTTGTAATTATGCTAGTTGTTTATCCTGAATAAGAGAAACTTCTTGTGAATTTTTATGCGAATTCATGGGAAGTTGGTGATGCTAAGGGGTATTTTGTTAAACTCAATACAAAATTATTAAAACATTGAAAATCATCTACTGTTATTTTCACAGGGCTTATTGGATAGTCAGGATACACTCTGAATGTGGAAAACTGTTCATTCGTCTTGGTAATGAAGAAATTGAAGATGTTTTTCTACAGAACAATTAGTTCTTGAAACAGAAGCATGTGTCAGTGGAAGTACATCTGTGATACAACCTCCACTTCTGCTGAACATAAGGTTATCTGTGAGTTATTTTAGCTGGACATGAAATGGGATGTCCATGATAATTCAAGGCCAGTGGTCCACATGATTCTATAATTACTTTTGCCACTTTGCTTTTGTGGAGTCACTCATTATGAAGCTGGTCTTATCTTGTCATACCTCCATGTCATCAACAATGTTTTAGTGTATTAGTGACCAAATGCAGGTTTAACAGTTGGCTCTTAGAGTGGGCCAGCTGCCAGCAGAGTGAGTGGCGTTTAAAACTCTAATTGTTTAGTGAATTTCTGTTACATTATAACAATAATATTGGAATAATGAGAAATGAACTTTAATGCCTAAGATACATGAAAATGAAAGTGTCCATATGCAAAAACAAAAGCCAATAAGACAGTTGACAAATTATGAATCATTAATATTTTCAAAGTTAAAATAAATTGACGATTTAACATTACCCTAACTTCTCATTGTAAAAACTAATAGCCTCAGCTTTCAAAGGGGAGAAGAGAAAGAAAGAAGATCCTGAACCAAAACTCAACACTAAGATACGATGATTTGCTTTAAAATATTCTCCATTCTGAGCTCAACTGTTTTGGATTAGTGGTTCATTTGTATGAACTTAGTGTGTATCCAGTGCATTTTTTTTTACCTCCCTTCTCTTCTGCCTGCCTTCCATACCCACTTCCTTCCTTTCCAAGGAGCATTTATTTCTCAGTTGGTCTATTTTTTCCCAGTGAAGGTCAAAGTGAAGGGGATACAGTTGAATTTGCGTGATGTTGTTTTCCGTTACAAAAGTAGGGAATGGTTCATTAACTTTTAAAACCCAATTTGTCTTTTTTTCACTAACAATTATATTTTTAGTCAGATAGAAATAATATTGTTTATTTGGTAAGGGCTTTAAAAAACCTTAAATTAGGATACCTCTTCAATTGAATTAAGTATCTTCAATTTCATTTATTTTCAATGTTATGCATTGATTTTGCTTTGTGGGTTGAACTGTAATTTATATGACTAGGTAATTTCAAAGTAGCATATTTCCAATCCTTAAAAGATTTATGGAAACGTGTGGCTTTTTGTTTCAAAGTAAATTATAGGAGAAATAATAAAAAAAATTAAATTTACTGATATGTCAAGAAAATGAACTTAAGCATTCCATGGTAACATTGATAAGATGCCTAAATTGCATGCATGTAAACTTAGAATGTTAGACATGGAAATGTAAACTTTACCAACCAGTTTAAACAAGATGAACAAGTTGCCATTGCAGTGAAAATCAGTTCTTTGGCATTTTGGGCGTTTTGTCTATACTGGCATCTATGGAATCAAATGTTTTCAGGTCACTAGTAAGAAGTGGAAGCATTAAATTAGGGGGAAAAATTAAGTTAGTTCAAACTGAATCTTGATTCACTTGAAAAGATACGTTAATCCTTTTAGCCCATCCCCAGCTGAAGACGTGTATTGGACAACGTGACTGGGGGTTTGGAAAGCGTTGAAATTGCTGAAGACGTTCCATTCCATTTAGGTGGACATATCTGGCCACAAACAACTGGTTTAGAAATTAGATTTTTATAAACTCTCTCTCTCTCTCTTTTTCTTTTTTTTGATGAAAGAAGTAAAACTCTTAATTGTTATGAAAGAGGTAGAATCAAATAAGAAACAGTATCTAAATCTTTTGGCTAAAAGTAATAGTTTGATTTTGTCTTTCTTTGCCATGTCCCACAAATAACCATGAGGTTCACATAAGAATTTTGACCCTAGTATAATCTAAAAGGGAAAAGAATTAATTCAAACTAGTCTTCTGCTAAGGCAAGTTGCCCTAGATAAAGGCCAAAATCTTGGATATTTGTGCATGTAAAATCTCTTAGAGTAAAATCATGTGTTGTATTAAATTAAATGTATGTTATTTTGATTGTTTTTTACATTGGTGAATTTACTGAAAGGATCATCATTAAGTATAATTCAATAAATGTTACATCATTTTTCATAGAAGACATATTAGAGAAAGTTGAGTCCAAATGGTGTAATAATAAATCAAAATAAACAAAAAACACCAAATAAATCTTATATATATAATCTAGAGCCAAACTGATGTGTAAAGAGAAAATTTTAAAGACAGTGCAATTGGACCATGTAAATCATTTTTAAAGAATCAAGTTCACAGCTGGCTGTCTGGACTTGGGCCACATGTTATTATTTGAGAATGTTCTTTTCTTCTTTCATCAAATTTTGCAAATGTATTACAACATTTCATCTGTCAGACCTAATACTGAAAGGCCATCTAAGCCTTGAAATGAACCACATTCTGTCTTATAAATAGTATCATGTGAGTGGGCAAAAGTCTCTGCCAGCAGGCCTCAAATCCTGTATAAATGAGAGAACAGCTCATTAATAAATAGTTGATTCAAAGGGAGGGTCATATTTATCACAGGGAAGTTATTCACCCAGGAGAACCAGTTCTATGTGTTTTTTGGGTTTTGGTGGTATCTTTAAATGTATATAGTTGAGCTTAAAGAGTAAATAAAATATTATCTAAAATTATCTAGCTACAGATTTATTATTATTATTGAAAATAGCACAGATCTTCCTTACCAAGCTGGGGACAATTATGATTTTGTCAGCTTTCACTGCTTTTTCAAATGGCTTTTTTTTTTAAGATCAGAATTTGTATGGAGTTATAGACATTGTTATAAATTGGACAGAATGCAAAATAAAGGCAAATGAACTGCTATTTGAATTAACTAAATTAGCCAAATTTAAAAAACAAACAAACCAAAAGCAATGACATGCAATGAGTTAAAATAACTGAAAAAAGTAAAAAAGATAGTAAGAATAAACTGTTTTCATTAATAGATCGTATCAAATTCAATACTGAAACAATTAAGTAGATCCTTATTAAAATCACTTATGAGACAGGCAAATCTGTATTACACAGAAAAATGGAACAGTAAATAAGCAGATATTAAACTGTATTTACGTATTGTATCAAATTGTATTGAGAATGCTGAGGTCGCTGGTTTGAAACCCTGGGTTTGCCTGCTCAAGGCACATATGGGAGTTGACGCTTCCTGCCCCTCCTCTCTTTCTCTCTCTCTCTGTCTCTCTCTCACATTCTCTCCCCTCTATAAAGGAATAAATAAAAAAATTAAAAAAAAATTGTATTGAAAATTATAAGCAATGGATACAATTTTGTTTTAAAAATATCTCATGAACAGCAACAGTTTATAATAGTCCTGAATTATATCCAAATGTTTGTATTTAACTTTGTGCTGTTTTCCCATACCAAACCAAATTTAACAAGTATGGTTACCCCTGTCATTGTTCTAGCCTTGTAATAATGTCCACAAGGGAGGAGAGCTGACTCATTATAGGGAAGTCATACAGATGGAGGTAATGCACCTATTATTTGAGACTGTAGATCTTACCTCTTTGTTTTAGAAAACAGGTATCTATACTAGCAGTTCTCACAGTTTTGCATGTGTCAGAATCACCTTGAGGGCTCATCAATATACAAGAACCATCTTTGTATTTTTGATTAAGAAGGTCTAGCGTTGGGCTGAGAATTTGCATTTTTAACATGTTCCCTCGTGCTGCTGGTCTAGGGACCACTGATTTATTTTTACCTCTCCTCCCCTTGAAAAAGGGGTGTGTTTTGGGTTATTGTTTATTTATTTTATTTTTTAATATCAAATCATTATTTGAATCTGTTTCTTATGAACCCAGATTTAGGACCTCAGTTGGCATGACATATTGATGTAATCAAGCTTTGCCAGTGCAAAGAGCTCCTCAGATATAAATAACTACATGGTAATCACATGTAGCTTTCCTTATTCTTGGGGAGATAATTTCTGTGGAAGACTGTCCACTAAAATATTTTTTTATTATTAAACATTCTGTAATAATTCAGTTGATATTTGTTGTGCTCACTCTGTAGTTCCTGAACTAAATATTTTGTGAGTAGTGCTCAGCTAATCCTCACAATGGAAGGTAAAGTAGGTATGTGCCTTATAAGCATGAAGTAACTTGTGGTGAAAATGGCAGGGCTGGTCTTCTAGCCATTCACTAGTATTGTTTCCATCTCCACATTCTGTCTTGAGAATTTAGGCAGCTATGTCTTGGGAATGAGTTAAAGTTAATCAAGAAGATCTTGTATAAAAGGCAGTATTTATGCATCTCTGATGACTTTCCAACCTGTTTTGCTAAAGCAGAAGTATTCCAAGTAAGGGGCAGCACTGGGAGTCAGATAAGTAATTGGGATGCAAAATGGTTATACAGCATTAACACATAATAATTTATATTAAAAATGAAGTTAAATCATGAATTATCTAAGCTACAGGTTGGCCCTGTTGCTCTTTCTGGGGCCTGCATTGTAGATGGTCACATGACTCATAGGGACCTGCGGAAAAGGGCAGTTACCCTGTGGAGCGGCTGGGTACACGGGCTGCCGAAGACCTGAGTCACATCTCAGTCTTTATTTGTACTGCTTTTTGTGGCAGATGTATTTGTGAATCTTACCTTATTTGTAAAAATCCCTCACAAAATAGACAGGTAGTTTAATAAGATTCCTGTAAAGAAATTGTTTGTGTGTGTGTGTGTGTGTGTGTGTGTGTGTGTGTGTGTGTGTGCGCGCGCGCATGCGCGCGCACTCGCGCGTTTTTAGTTTTTTTCTTTGATTTTGAGATAGAGGGAGGTGGGAGGGGGTTAGAGAGAGAGAGAGTGACAAGCATCAACTCATTGTTCCATTTAATTGTTTCATTTAATTTTTTCATTTAGTTGTATACTTATTGGTTTCTTTTAATTTGTGCCTTGACTGGGGTTGAGCCCATGACCTCATTAAGCCAGGAAGACATTGAGCCACTGGGTTTTAGTATAGAACCAAGTACGCAGAACAAGAAACTCACCAGAAAATAGCACTGATCCTTCCTTTCCCTCCAGGTGGACTCTTCAGCCACTGCTGTAATATCAATGCTGAGCTAATTATGCTCTAACAAGAAGTTCAGGCCAAAATATTCAAAATTATCAGAAAGGTTATTTGTCATATAAATTTACACCTCATATTTTAAAACCATGAATTTTGCCCTAAGCTGATATTGTCTTGAGATATTAGCTACTGACAGCAATATATACTATACATTTTATAATTTATAATAAAGAAATATGTATATGTTATGGGTACATGCACAGAGTCCTCCCCCACTCACTGAAAGCAGTGTTCAATTTAGAAAATTGAGACCATTTATTGAAATAATGAATTTTTGCATCTGGGGAGGAAAGATTTTCAAATGTTTCTGGATCTCTGTTGATCTTGTTATCTGATAACAAATATACAATGCTTTGGTCTGGCTGAAGTGGTCTGAAGGTTGTTCTCTGTGTAAGTCTAGTCCTCTGTAGAATGGAAATCTGTGTAGGGCTGTTGTGAAGATGGGGAACACATTAGTGCAGGAAACACGCTTAGCTCAATGACATCCACATGGTTAAAGTGTAGTGAAGTTTAGCTCCCCTACTTCCTCTGTTATATCGCGAGAAGAAGTTGCATTATTTGAGCAAGAAATTGGTAGACAAGTCAGTGGTTTCCATGCTCTAACATTCTTGGGGCTCCCAGGCAGGCTCTGGGAACCAGCACTTTAATGACTAAGAGTGTTCTTGATCAAATAATTTGTTTCCAATCTAATTCTCTTGTTTTTACTTAAAAAAAAAACTTCTGAGATGCTCAACATAACCTAATAGTAGGTAAGATAAAAATGGAATATGGAAAATTCATTTAAAGATATACTTTAAAAGAAATTGATTCTAGGGTCATAAAAAGATCTAAAGGGTTATGATTGAATTTTAGAATGGTACACTTCTATTCTGGAAAGGCCTTTTGACACAAGTCTAATAGCTGTCCTCTTGATTAATTTTAGATTCACATAATCTGAAAAAGATTAGGTTCTTGCAAAGTAGAAGAGCTCAACACATTGCTATCATATTTGCAACAAACCTGGTGCAGGACATCTTTTCAAACTTAGATCCATGTGCTGACTTCCTCCCCCCATCCAAAGCTCTATTAAGATATAACTGACATACTACTTTGTGTAAGTTTAAGGTATACAAGGTGATGAGTTGATACACTGTATATATTGTAAAATAATTACTACAATAAGGTTAGCTAAAGCATCCTTTATAATTACCTTTTTGTTGTTGTTATAATGATAACATTTAAGATCTACTCTGATAGCAACTTTCAAGTATGCATTATAGTATTGTTAATTATAGTCACCATACTATGTCTTACATCCTCAGAACCTACTCATCTTATAGCTGAAAGTTTGTATCCTTTGACCACCATCTCCTCATTTTCCCATCCCTAGCCCCTGGTAACCACCATCAATCTACTCTGTTTCTGACTTCGACATTTTTAGATTTCACGTATAAGTGAGATCACACTGTATTGTCTTTCTCTGTCTGATTTCACATAATATAGTGTTGTCTAGGTCCATTCATGTTATCACAAGTGGGAGTATTTTTTCTTTTTTTATGGATAAATAATATTCCATTTCACACACATACTGCTGCCTCTGCTGCCGCTGCCACTCCACACCACACCACACCACACCACACATTTTCTTCACCCATTCATCCATCAGTGGACACTCAGGTTGCTTCCACGTCTTGGCTGTTGTGACTAATCTTGCAATGAACGTGGGAGTGCAGATATTTTTTGAAGGTAGTGACTTGGAACCTCCATACAATTTTCCAAAGAAGTGTTGACTTCCCTGAGTGGTTTTGACACCTCTGTCAACACTGTGCCATATTTCATCAGAGCTTTTGGAACTTTTATGTTTAAAGCTTGACTTGAACTCACTGTTTTTCTTCTTTTTTTAATAAAGAAAGCTATACTTTATTTACTGTTAAATTTAATACATGTATTAATTTTTGTCTTTTTCCATTTGCCTCCAAAACAACCCTACATATTTTACCTGCAAACAACCTTACAAATTTACAAACATAAGAACTACTGAAAATATATTTTTGCTCAGGTTGGCACAGGTCACTGCTTGCCCTTAAAGCAGCTCTTCCCTTTTGTATTGGATCAAATGCAGGCCATTGTGAACATTTAACATTGGATAGCATTTCAGTGAGCTTACATTTGGGCAGCATAACCCATCTTGTGTTCCAGTTAATAACATAGTGCTGCTTTCTAACAATTTCTTAAATAGCCATGTTTTCTTCTATAGTCATACATAATACTTCTATGCTGCGATTGATTTTTTCTTAGTTTCATTGTAAATAGCAAGATAAACAACCTGTAGACTAAATTCTATGTTAACTGTGCATACTCTAAATAGGATTAAAGAACTCCTAATGTTGATATTTCTTTAGCTTGGCAGTAAAACAAAATCAATGCTAATTTAATAGGAGCTCACAAACCAAGTTTTGCTTTCATTGCCCTTTTAAAAAGAATAAAGGGCTATAGTTATAAACAGAATTAGTAATTGTTTGGTTGATGTGTCTGTTGAATAGCAGATGATTTTTATTCAATCTATTTCTTTTAAAATCCATTATCTTAATTTTAGATATATTACTTGATAACAAGACTGTTGATCAAAATGGTTGCATTAAACCCATTTATAATTTTGCAAAGTGATTTTTAATTCCCCTTAAACACCCTTATTCCTGGCAGAGGGAAAAAAATTGCTCGTAGGCTGTTCAAAATTGGCTCTGTTTTTCTTAGATGATCTTTAATTACACTTTAAAGGAGAATTTCTTTATGGGAAATTGAAACTCTGCTTGTTAGAAAATTACAAAGGGTATTTGGGGATCTGCTATTAGCTGCAGGAACAAATAGAGAGATTAGTAAGACAAATGATCAGTGGCCTAAACAAATTACCTGTGGGAGACAATTATTAGCCCAGGGAAGATTTGGTTGTGGTCATGAAAGCTTCCAACATTATGAGCTTATCAAACCTGTTTTTAGAAACTGCTGAGGAGAGAATAGAAGGTTTATATTAACCACTAGACATCAATGGAGGAGTTATCCTGCAAATTAATACAATTACTGTGGCCTGTTCTCATACCTCCGTTTAGATGAACAGTGATCTAGGCTGGAGTTAGAGGTGAGGAGAGAGGAGGTAGAGGCCTGTGAGCCCAGGAGCATTGAGGAGCCATGCCCTGATGGAACCAGGGAAACAGTTTTATGGTGATAGTGTAGAATAAGAAAGCAGAAAAAGCCCCAAAATGGGTAAAATAAATGGAATGCATTTTCTCTTTTAAGAAGCCCAAAGGTGACCAGTACCATATATCCCCATGTATAAGACACACCTTGTTTCAAAAAATTTGGGATCTAAAAACTGGGTGCATCTTATACAGTGGTTGTACAAGTGTGGTATTTCAAATGCCATAGATGGAACTGAGGACAAGGCAATATATGAAGACACTGATTCGTCATCAGACACAGATAAGGACAAGCTAATGGATGGAAATTTTGACAGTGATGAGGAGTTGTATGAATTTTATGATGAATAAAACTTGAGTTCAATAACTTTATATAATACATTATTTTTCAAATTTCTGGCCCCAAAATTAAGGTGCGTCTTATACATGGGGAATATGGTATTTGGGGTAACCATCGTGTCACTAGTAGTCTTTCCCAGAGTTTCTCATTTCAGGGCTGCATAAAATGAAAGAAACCAGAGTTGATATGCCAATCAGATTGGGTAGCGACTTTATTGAAACAAGATGAACATTTCATGATTTGATTCTTTAACTATCTTTACAGATGTAGACAGTTCCAATATAAAATGTAATAATCTCTGGGCATATATCTAGAGCTAGAGAAAAAAACAAGACAAAATAGCATGAATTATGGGGATGAGGTAAGTGAGGAAATGACAAGGCAGTCTGTATACATCCCTGTCTTATAACTGACATGTTGACCTCCTGTAAGCTTTACTCTGGTGCAAAAAGTACAAAGATCACCCAGAGACAGGTATGTCAGACAACCCATCCATCCTCCTGTATGACCTTATGAAAACTCTATACTGTGGTAAAAGATCTGGACATAGTAGATGTTCAATTAAAATGTATTGACTCAATGAATCAATAATTAAGTTTATAAAGGATTGTGATAGACAAAGATTACTTTTATTTATATATAAATGGATTGATTTTTGAAAAATTATGTTAAATTTTTATCTAGCTTTCCCCCCTTCAAACTAGAAATGGATAGACCTCTTATTATACCAGACCTTTCTTCCTAAGATTTAAAATTTATTTTTAGTCATTGTTTAGGTATTTTGAAAAACTCTGACTATATCCAAGTCAATTTAACTACTTGTTAAACTACTGACACTACTCTGTGTAAGGTATTTTATTAGATGTGGAAAGATACAGTGATAATAAAACTTGTTCTGTGCTCTCAAATAACTTTTAAAAATGCATTAGTAGTTTTTGTATTCTAATTTTAAATTGAAATCACAAAAAATGATCACATATAAGGCTGTAAATATGGTGAAAGAGACAGAAACTGTACCAGCTATAGTCAGGTCAAATGAATCAATAGTCTTAATCAAAATAATGGCTAATGATGCTATTTATAGTTCTTCCCTGAGTTTATCACTGTTCTTCTGGGTGTCATCTAAGCAAATTTGTCTTTGTAACAGGGGCCATGGCCATGTAGGTCATGGAAGCCTTATTTTCCATGGCAAGACAGTATCAAGTTCTCTGCCAAAAGTTTACTAGAAATAAGTGATAACATTATTAATAAAGTGGAGGAGGCAATTCATTGGGCTTCTGTGTTGTTTATTGATGTTTGACTTGCGGCTGGCATTCTGTCTCACACATCTTTGTCTCAGTCTTGTTTAGAGCACAGAGTAATGGAAAGTTAATATTTGATGAATAAGTATATGAAAAGCTGTAGGTAATGTTTTCTACTCATTTAGAGTTTGTAACAAGAACATTTATAAGAGCAAGAAAGCTTTTTTGTGGTTGATTCCTGCATATATCCTAGAGATACTGCAGAGAGCAGAGGGCAATGCTGAGACCACTTCTGCGTGTTCCCAATCGGAGTTCCCATTCTCCAAGTCAGAGGTCGTCCTGGGCCAGAGTGCCTGTTTGCTTCACAGGCGAAACAATTCTGCTTTTCTGAATTTTGGATAAAATGCAGGACCTGAATGAAGAGATTATAGTCTCTTGGTTAAACCATAGTGTCAATATCCACTCACTTTTTCTTTTAAACAAAGAACTGGATCATTGAGGTTCACTCTGTCTTCTTTCTTCATCCGCTAATGAGAAAACTTAGACATTCAGCTCACTCACCATACTCACACAGGTGTACACACACACAATCACACAAATATAAGGAGAAGAAATAAAGCAAGCAATGAGGAATGAAAGTTGTTAAAGTTTTTTGGCAGTCTTCTGTGTCTGAAAAAATTGCAGTGGTCATATTTGGCCAACCCCATAATGGTGTCCTGTTCCCTAATTACCAGCTTCATCATTTCATTTCTGAATGATTGAAGTTTTGAAATACTCAAGAATTGGTAAACTGAATAAGCAATTTCTGAAAGAGAACACTCTAGGAAAATGATGACTTGTAACATGAGCTTCAGAAACTTGAATCTGAATTGCTATGGGATGTTTTCTTTTATGTTACTGTGCAGGGGAACAATGTGATTTTAGTTTAACTTGTAGCTAGAACTGTTCTTTTTAAAATGGAATGTATTGGAGTGACACAGGTTAAAAAACTTATACAGGTCAGTCTCATAGATAAAGAGCAGTTTGACAGATGTCCAGGTTGGGGGGGGGGCAGTGAATGAGAAAGATAGAGGAATTGAGTAAAAAAGGACAAGAGAGAGAGAGAGAGAGAGAGAAGGCTCTGGCCGGTTTGCTCAGTGGTAGAGCATCAGCCTGGTGTGTGGAAGTCCTGGGTTTGATTCCTGGTCAGGGCACACAGGAGAAGTGACCATCTCCTTCTATGTCCTTCCCCCTATCCCTTTTCTCTCTCTCTCTCTCTCTCTCTCTTCTCCTCCTGTAGCCATGGCTCAATTGGTTCAAGTGCATCGGCCCCAGATGCTGAGGATGGCTCCGTGAAGCCTCAGTCTCAAACATTTAAAATAACTCGGTTGAAAGCATGGTCCCAGATGGGGGGTAGCCAGGTGGATCCCGGTAAGGGCACATGTGGCAGTCCATCTCTACTCCTCTCACTTGGAAAAAAAGAAAAAAAATTAAAAAAGAGAGAGAAAAAGCTCATAAACATGGACAACAGTGTGGTGATTGTTGGGGTAGGAGGTGGAGGAGAAGGAAGGTATGGGGGGATAAATGGTGATGAATGGAGACTTGACTTGGTGAGATGAATATGTATGTAATCTGGTATACAAAAGCGGTATTGTAGAATTATGCATCTGCACCTGAAATTGTTCTTTAAGAATGTGATTGTTATCTGCCTACAAATACCTTATTTTAAACAATCCTGAGATTCAGTTCTGTTATTTTTCATTTATTTTGTGCTATAAGAAATTAGGCAAATCTAGTGGTAACAAAATATTGAGCTGACAGTGGGCCTGAGCCACGGAATTTCTGGCACTTATGTGGTTATTTTATGATACCCACAAACTTTCGTTAAAGTTTCACAATTGCTTAGCATTCTATTCAAAATAATCCAGAAATACTTTCCTACTTTGGTAACTCTGTGACCATCCAGCACCGCACCTTCAAATTGACCATTGATTTTCCAAACTTGGGTGGAGCTTTGATGAGTCATCTAAAAATATTGGATCTATCTTCCTGTGAGACAACTATGCATTTATTGTTTCCTGTTTGTGTTTATTTTTTAATATCCCAAGGGAAATACACCATCTCTAAGAGGCTGAAAGACTCTGCTTAAATGGTAGTGGTAGAAAGAAAAATAAGATACCATGTTTACCAATGGGATTTTCAAATTGTTGTGCCATCCAGATGGTTTAAAGCAGTTAAATTACTACAATGAATACCATTTTGATTTTTTTTTGTATCCAATGGCATCAAATTAAAATCTTAGCTTTGTGGAATTTTAACTTAACACACATTGTAGTGATGGGGTCACAAAGGGTTTCCACTTATCGTTATCTTGAAACTCTGCAACGGTAACTGACCACCAGCATTGTTTCCTTAGGGGATATAATGTTTTCCAGCTGTTTCCTTACTACCTCTTCCTGGTTTCTCCTATATGAGACACTTGTTTTTCATTTTAACCAAACAGTAAGATCAGTGTTGACTGTATCACTAGGTAAGAAAGAATAAACTGAGTTTATATTAGGGCATCCCTCTATCACTTAGAAATCAACTCTGAGCATCAAGGTGATTGTCATCAAGGCCTAGAGGAAGATATATATCATCCAGTAAGCCAACTGCAGAGAGGTAAAAGTCTCTTCCTCCAATGTAAATGCTCTTATACATTATTTTTAACCCAGCTAAGTTAATTATTTATTATCCATGTTGATATAGAATTATAGCAAATGCATATGGGTACCTAGATCTCAATATTGGCCTGCTTTACTCAATGTAGTCAGGAAAAGGGACAGTGACCCACCAAATCCCCATAATATAATGTGGCTTTCAATATGTGCGCACAAGGGCAGCCTTCTCAATACTTCATGTTAGCTTTTAAAAATATATCTTATTTGGGCTCTCACAAACTTAATAAAACCTCCATCAAATTCTGGTGTTGCTGAAGCCCCAAACAATCAAATTTTAAAGACTTGTGAGGCCTCACCTGGATTTGCACGGCCCCAGAGCCAGATGAAGTTTTTTTTTGTTTGTTTTTTCTGAGAAACACTCACTTTATTTATTTTATTTTATTTTTTATTTATTTTAATGGGGCAACATCAATAAATCAGGATACATATATTCAAAGATAACAAGTCCAGGTTATCTTGTCGTTCAACTATGTTGCATATCCATCACCCAAAGTCAGATTGTCCTCTGTCACCTTCTATCTAGTTTTCTTTGTGCCTCTCCCCCTCCCCCTTTCCCTCTCCCTCTCCCCCCTCCCCCCCGTAACCACCACACTCTTATCAATGTCTTTTAGTCTCACTTTTATGTCCCACCTACGTATGGAATAATGCAGTTCCTGGTTTTTTCTGATTTACTTATTTCACTTCGTATAATGTTATCAAGATCCCACCATTTTGCTGTAAATTTTTTATTAAACCTGATCTCACACTGCTGGAGATGTCTGTGGAGACAAATGAACAGTGAGTGGAGTCACTGCAGGGTGGGGCTGATCCAGCTGAAGACCTTCTGTGCAGGCATCCCTCCAGCATTGCTTTCCTGTTGTATGTTGCAGTGTTTACTTAGGGTTTTCACAGAAGGATTCATTTCAGATTAACCTAATTAAATAAAAACAAAACTGCATAATTTATGGACCAAAATAGTTTTCTCTGGTTGGGTTGCTGACTAGCATTTCCTGTCTCCCTAATGGAGAGTTGCAAAGCCCTATATTGTTATGATCAGAATTTCATCTTTGAATCAATTCAGTTCATTTGCATGATATGATTTTATTATAAGCCAGATGTATAAATAATTGCTCATGAAGATAGCCTTTCTTCAAGCAAAGTAATGGAGATTTATGTATTTTTTTTCCCTAATGGAAATGGGTAAGTCCTTTAGTAGAACCTATCACTGTGAGAATTTTACTGAATTCTTGTTACTGCTTCCAAAATAAGATAATTTAGGAAAATAATAAATATTGTGGCTTAGATTTTGTTAATGAGATTGGGTAAATAAGAGAGCACATGCTTGGAAGATATAGTAATTTGTTTAAGATCCTAGAAAATTAGCCATCATGGTACTTTCCTATTTAAAAATCCACAGCAACTCCCTGTTGCCTGTTTTTACATCAGGTTTGGGATCCTTCACTTGTGTTTCTAGAGCTTGCATAATCTGCCTTCATCCTAACTACCCAACCTAATTGACCTTGCTCATTACTACCTGCCCTCCATCAGGGATTGATGAGCAGTGATAATCACTCCACATGAGTCCCACATATGGCTTTATGTCTCGTTTGCTGAAAACATATGATGGCCCTTGCACTTGCTGGCCCCTCTATGTTGAATGCCCAACTTCTTGTGCCTGCCAGTTAAATCTCAGCTATCTTTACAGATGCCACTCAAGATTCATCATCTCAGGGATGAGAAGCAAACTCCTTTCTATGGTGAACTTTTGCTTCTATAGCAGACTGAAAAATGACCCTCCAAAGATATGTCTATAACCTGATCTCCAGGACTTGTGAATGTAATCTTATTTGGGAAAAAAAATGTCTTTGCAGAAGCATTAAGTTAAGGATCTTGAGATGAGCAGTATATCCTGGATTAGCTGAGAGGGACCAATGCCATCACCTGGGTCCTTATAAAAGAAAGAGGGAAATTTGAGACACAGAAAAAAAGGAGGCAGTGTGATAGTGAGGGGCGAGACGGGACTGGTGTGGCCACAAATTAGTACGCAGAGAATGAATTCTCCCTAGAGCCTGTGCAGGGAGTACTGCCTGCTGACACTTTGACTTTGGACTACTGGCCTCCAGAACCATGAGAGAATACATTTTTGTTGCTTGAAGTCATCAAGCCTGTGGTCATTTGTTACAGCAGCCTCAGGAAAATAATGAACCTTCTCTGAAAAGTACTGTGCATCTACTCTAGTACAGGCAAGTGCCAAATTGTTCCCTAATACTTCCTGTGTGGCTGCTCTCTTCCCAAATTTATAAATTCCTGTTAGGCTCTCAGAGGTAATGGGCATAGATTTGATCCTAGAATATCATTGAATTATTTTGAAGTAATTTATAGGTTATTTTTAATATACTGGGAGAGATAAAATGCTGGTTATATCTCAGTAATCTACTGGCAATTGATGTTCTTGCTTCAAGTATATAGTTCACCTGTAGAATGAGACTGTGGGTCTAATACACTCTTTTCTCTTAAGCTGGCTATTGCAACAGTGTAATAAATGTAGGTCTTTGTTATGCCTTTGCTATCTAGTTCAGTCTCCTCCTCATCTGCAAATCCTGTAGAAGGTGACTTTCTAGTGCCAGAGTTGCTAACCCATCTGCAGTTCATTCTCATCAGTTACAGAATATCGGAATTGTGGCTTCCTCCTGCTCAAATTTCTCCTCTTCCCACAAGAGAAGGACCAAAGGACTAATGAAATTGCAGTGTTGTATCTCAGTTTAGCATGCTGGCTTATGCAACTTGAATAGGGTTAGCAAAATTAGCAGGGACCATGCAGTACTAGATCTCATGAAGCCAATACCTGCATTTCCCCTGATGCCCAGGGCTCTCTGGAGCAATGCTCACAGTGATTCAACATTCTTTCATGGAACGTAGATAGATGGGGAATGAAGCTCAACACTCCACATTGACAGTCTTCTGACAATCTTTCAACATGATCCATTTATAAGAAAGAATTTTCAAAAAGTCATTCCTTCAAGTTCAAAGATTTGGTCCCCATTTTTATTTGTCCACTCACTGTAACTTATGTTGTCACAAATGTAACACTATGGTCAAAAGTATAGGCTGGTTTTATCCTTTAGAACTTTAGAACCTCCTCTAGGTGCATAGGTATTTAGGAATCTGAGTTGCAGAGGAAAAATTCCTCAAAGATTGATCTATGGGAGATCTGAACTATAAAAATTGTTTTACCATATGACTAATCTCTAGAAAGAGATGAAAATATTTGATCAAACATCATTAAAATATTTATATTACCCAAAGCAATTTATAAATTCAATGCAATACGGATTAAAATACCAATGACTTACTTCAAAGATATAGAACATATATTCCAAAAATTTATATGAAACCAAAAGAGAAAACAAATAGCCTCAGCAATCTTGAAAAGGAAGAATAAAGTGGGAGGTATCACTCTTCCTGATATCAAGTTATACTACAAGGCCATTGTACTCAAAACAGCCTAGTGCTGGCATAAGAACAGTCATATAGATCAATGGAACAAAACTGAGAACCCAGAAATAAACCCACACTTTTATGGACAACTGATATTTGACAAAGGAGGTAAGAGCATACATTGGAGTAAAGACAGCCCCTCAACAAATGGTGTTGGGAAAATTGGACAGCTACCTGCAAAAAAATGAAACTAGACCACCAACTTACACCATTCACAAAAATAAACTCAAAATGGATAAAAGACTTAAATGTAAGCCATAAAATCATAAGCATCTTAGAAGAAAACATAGGCAGTAAGCTCTCTGACATCTCTCGCAGCAATATATTTTTCCAATTTATCTCCATGGGGAAGTGAAATAAAAGACAGGATAAACAAATGGGACTATATCAAACTAAAAAGCTTCTGCACAGCTAAAGACAATAAGAACAAAATAAAAAGACAAACTACACAATGGGAGAATATATTTGACAATACATCTGATAAAGGGTTAATAACTAAAATTTATAAAGAACTTGTAAAACTCAATACCAGGAAGACAAACAATCCAATAAAAAAATGGGAAAAAGAAATGAATAGACACTTCTCCAAAGAGGACATACAGATGGCCAATGGCATATGAAAAAATGCTCAACATCACTAATCATTAAAGAATGCAAATTAAAACCACAATGAGATATTACCTCACACCAGTCAGAATGGCGCTCATCAACAAAACAACACAGAATAAGTGCTGGCAAGGATGTGGAGAAAAGGGAACTCTCTTGCACTGCTGGTGGGAATGCAGGCTGGTGCAGCCACTGTGGAAAACAGTATGGAGATTCCTCAAAAAATTATAAATCGAACTACCTTTTGACCCAGCTGTCCCACTTTTAGGAATATACCCCAAGAACACCATAACACTATTTGAAAAGGAGAAATGCACCCCCATGTTTCTGGAAGCATTGTTCACAATAGTGAAGATCTGGAAACAGCCCAAGTGTCCATCAGTGGATGAGTGGATTAAAAAGCTTTGGTACATATATACTATGGAATACTACTCAGCCATAAGAAATGATGACTTCGGATCATTTACAACAACATGGATGGACCTTGATAACATTATACTGAGTGAAATAAGTAAATCAGAAAAAACTAAGAATTATATGATTCCATACATAGGTGGGACATAAAAATGAGACTCAGAGACATGGACAAGAGTGTGGGGTTATGGGGTGGGGGGAGGATAGGGAGAGGGTTGAGGGAGGGGAGGGGCACAAAGAAAACCAGTTAGAAGGTGATGGAAGGCAATTGGACTTTGTGTGATGGGAATGCAGCATAATCAAATGTCAAAATAACCTAGAGATGTTTTCTTTGAACATATGTACCCTGATTTATCAATGTCACTCCATTAAAATTAATTAAAAAAAAGAAAATATTTGATCAAATTAATCTAAGACTGCAATTTAAGGGTGTCCAATGGTAACCCATGTGATTAGTCTAAAAGGAACTTCAATAATGATTCTAATCAAGGGGCTACTGGTTTTAAAATAACTAGTGGTTTCATCTGTCTATATATGAACAGGATAGTTTTGCTACTATAAAAAGTAATCCCATCTTCTCACTCTACTTTTTATACTGAGCTCAAGTGGGTCTTCTTGGTAAGCCTGTATACAGGTTCTGGGGTATTTCTAGCAAGACTTCTGTGAGAGGAATCATGTGCAAAATCCCCTAGATAATGAGATCATTTTTCCACATTCACCAATTCCACAAATTTATATTTTAGATATAGCTAACCCTACCCAGTGTAACACTTTTGTTAATTTCCTTTAAATTAAAGAAAGCTCTTCAGAGGGCAAGTTCTTTAGCTGCAAAACTATTTTCATCTTTTTCTAAGTGATGGCCCAACTGGTTTAACTCTTCAGATACAGTTAAGGTAGAATGAACACAAAGAAAAGTCAACCTAATTTACAAAGAGCAATTATTTGTCAAAGAACCATTCAACTGGCTTCTGAGTCTCTCCTCAAAATTCTAAATTAAACTTTCTTCTCAACAAACTACAGGTCTGAGTCTCTCAATCTGTTATTCTGTAAGAGGAGCAGGTAGACTATACTTGCAATAATTTTTTACCACTAATCAGGACCATATTCAATATAGCTAAATTCAAGGATAATTTTAGATATTTTGTATCATTTATTGGTTTATCAATGTCCTTTGATTCATGCACAGAAACTGTCAATTAGACATACCATCTGATTTTTATCTAGCCTTTTAAAGTTTCTTTATAACATTTGTCAACACACCACATCAAGAATCACAGTGGACAAAGCCAATTCCATCTGTAAGTAGCATAAGAAAGGGCTTCCTCTGCCTATAGTCATTTCTGATGATTTTCTGTGGTTCTAAGATGAATTGGATGCCTACTACCAAATGAAATATGTATTTTATATTCTGCTGATTCCAAAATATCACCTAGATTTAATATCACCTTAGGATTTAGGGATAACTTCAAATAGGTGGTGATACTCAAAGAGTGGTTTTTCCAGGCAGATAAAAGGTCAGAGAATACTCTAGCAAAAGAAACAACATATTTATATATTGCTGGGAGAAAGCCTGGCACCTTGGACACTATAAATGGTGCCTAATGGCTAAAGCCCATTATAGTTCCATGCTGTGGTCCCAAGCTCAACCTTGAAAGATATCAGCCTGTAGCTTTAGCTCCTTAAATAAGTGTGACAGTACCTTGCTTTTTAGTTCAGAGAATTGCTCTAGTCTCTGCTGTTCATTTTATGTCTTAAATCTGCATTTGCATCTATGTAATTATCCAGAATTTTGTTCCTATGCCTTCAGACACATTCCTTTCTTCTGTCTGGCTTTGGGGACAACAGCTAGCATGGAGGTTTTTTTCTTTTTTTATGTTTTGAAATTATATTTAATGGAGTGACATTGAAGTTTCAGGTGAATATCTCTACAGTATTTAAACTGTTGATTGTGTTGTGTGCCTATCACACAAAGTCAAATCATTTTCCATCACCATATATTTGTCCTTCTTTTCTCCCCTCCCCTGGGTAACCATTTCACTTTTATCTATGCCCATAAGTTTTAGGATTTTGATTGAGGCTTTCTCCAAAACAATCTGCTTTAATTGAGTTACCTTTGTGGGGAGTCTGCAAGTAAGAGACATCAGTCATTGACTATCCCAGGCTCTGGCTCAGACCTCATCCCTCATGTGACTGTGGAGTATCTGTTACTTAGTAAGTAAAGCTGGAGTGGTATAGGAAAGGGTCAGATTGTTCAGACCCTTGCTTGCTAAGTTAAGGTACATATTTGGGGTCTATCCATTGGGATGGTGAGCAATTGGATGAATTTATGAAGTGTAGTGAGAAGGTCAATATCCATTTTAGAGAGATGATCATGGTCATTTAGTAGAAAGTGAAGAAGGTAGGGAGAACAGTGAGAAAACTGTGTTAATACTCAAGCTTGTGCCAATCCTCAAGTGAAAATTAAGGAACAAAGGTAACAGCAGGGGAGATGAAAGAGGGAAAAAGATTAAAGAGATTTTAAAAGATAATGTAGAGCCTGACCAGACAATGGCACAATGGATAGAGCATCGGCTTGAGATGCAGAGGAGCCAGCTTCAAAATCCAGAGGTCACCAACTTGAGTGTGAGCTCATCTGACTTGAGCGTGGGCTCACCAGCTTGAGCACGGGGCCACTGGCTTGAGTGTGGGATCATAGACATGACCCCATGGTCACTGGTTTGAGCCAAAGGTCACTAGCTTGAAGCTCAAGGTTGCTCGCCTGAGCAAAGGGTCACTTGCTTTGCTGTAGCCCTCCAGTCAAGGCACATATAAGAAAGCAATCAATGAACAACTAAGGAGCTGCAATGAAGAATTGATGCTTCTCATCTCCCTTCTTGCCTGTTTGTCTCTAACTGTCCCTCTCTCTGTCTCTCTCACTAAAACAAATAAACAAACAAACAAATAAATAAATAAAAAATAATGTAGATGAGAATCATTGGCTTGATGTTAAAAATGAGGGAATAAGAAAGAGAGAGGGGCTTAGGGAACTTGGAGGATGATGGCTCTATAGTCACTGTAACTGGGAACCTAGGAAGATGATCAGGTTTAAGAGGAATTAATGGCACATTAATGGACTTAAAGACACATAGTTCTTGAGTTGGAGGCTTCTGCGGAATCCAGTGTAGCAGCACTTGACTGTATAAAGAGAGAAGGCTGAAGGTATAGGTCTGTAAGTTGTCATTGGCACTTATATGTTGCGATAGAATATTATTCAGCCCTTAATTTATAATCATAAGACTAAGAAGCAACATGGGAACATAAAAAGAGCACGATACAAACTTGTATCTATTTTCTGATTTCAATTATGTAAATTTATGATTGCAAACGAATAAAAGTAAAAAGGGGAAATGGAAAGATTAAGCATAGCAAATTTGTTAAATAGTAGATTCTCTTTAAATTTATTTATATCCTGCCTCTTTTTCAAAACAATTTGTGATGTCATGTAAGTTTGTTAATTTTATTATAAAATAACTTCTATTATAATATTATTAGCATAATACATTAAAATTAATGAGATGTCATAAAAAAGAACTTTACAAACTTCCATTTAAATGATTATTATGATAGGAACTCTATTCTTTTTTGCTTATATTTAAAGGAATGGCATTTTCATAATTAGTTTCTAGCATTTTCTTTTAATTATTTGTATTAGTATTTGAATTTTCTACATCCTTTTGAAGATTATAATGAGTTAGGGAATTTCCTGAAAACTTAGACTATTAATAAAGCACAAGTTAAAAAACAGTTCTAAGTAAAATTTGCTTCAATAAGATTGAACAATCTCTGTATGCCAGGCATTATGCCAGTGATGCATAAAAAGAATAAAACATATTGCCTATCTTCAGGGATCTTAGAGTTTGGTGTAGGAGACAAAGAGTAAATAGGCAATTATTCTACAGAGTGATGAGTAAAATCATGAGACCTTAAATTAACTCTATTGGAACACATAGTAAGGGTGCTGGGGAGATTACCAGAGAGATAGTGTCTACATTGAGTCTTAAACTTCATAGAGAAGTTGAGTGAAGGCAGGAGAAAGTCCTTTCCAAGAAGGGGAAAAGATGACGTGCAAACACGCAGAGTGAACAAATGTGACAAGTTTGGTGAATTTGTAGAAGCACACTCTGGATTTTCAAAGAGGTAGTGAAGAAGGGAAGTGAGGCTGAAGACAGAGCAGGTCCTGAATGGTCTTCTTGCTATGAATTTTGGAGTTGGCCCTGCAATAATAGATGGAGAATCATTAGAAGAGTTTCACAAGTAACACAATTAGAAAGATGATTCTGGTTGCAGTATGGTGAATGGATTGGGTGAGTTGAGAGGGGAGACCAAGAGACCTGTAGCTGTTGTTATGATGTGGAAGGACAAATTAAAGCCTGAATAAGATAACCAGGACAGGAGAGAAGAGGATGAAGATGAGTGATATCCATGAAGAGGAATCAGCAATACTTAATGACTGAATGTAGATGAGGAAAATGCAAGAATCAAGGATAACCCCCTGGGTTTCTGGCTTGGGAAATGGGGGTTTCCTCTCCCCTGAGATGGAAACACAGGATGGGGAGCAGGTGTGGGTGGAAAGATGGTAAATTCAGTTTCAGTACATTGATTTGGAGGAGTCTGTGGGATAGCCTCGTGATAGATGTGTCTTGTGAGTGGTGATATATCCTGGTCAGGAACTTGGAGGAGAGATTTGGGCTAAAACTACTCAGATGAAGGATGTAAAATCAAAACTGATAGTTGAAAGTCAAGTCTGTGCTGCTTTGTGTTTGGCACATATAAGTTTAGATGGATTAATGAGTGAGTTAAGAAATAGAGTCATGGATACTTTGGAATCGAAGAACTTCAAGGTTCATTTAGTCTTTAAGATTACCAAGGATGTCAGAGAAATGGTGCCGAGAGAGATGTTCCCAATATCACCCCCTGAAATTTCAACAAATTCAACAACTAGAGACAGAAAAACAATCTCAGGAGCATCTGAAACACACATACATTAAACAAAGGTATGATTGGGCAAAAGGGTGGCTGAATATATAATCCGCTCTTAAGGAAATAAGACAGAGAATGGAGTATTCCACTTTCCTCACTGATCTGAGGAAGGGTTGCTTTCACTTGGAACTGAGAGAAACGAAGAATTGGGGCTAAGGGAGGAAGCTGGGCTAGGGCAGATGATCAAGCCGAGGAGAAAGTGTGCCCGCGGGCTCAGCCTGAGATCGCAGACATGGAACTAACACAAGTGGCAGACTCTGGTGGAGGTGGCTGGAGTGGGTTGCCTGTGGAGGCTGGCAACAGAGCAGCCTTTGGGCTTTGTTTGTTCCTGGTCTGTGATCGCAGGCAGAGTGTGAGTGACTCCACCTGGTGCCTCTGGCGTGGGCCTGCGCATTTGTGGACAGAGAGGCTAGGCTCGGGATTGTCAGCAGTGGACTTCTGTGTGGGCTGTAGCCAAGAATTATTGCAGAATACTATGAAAAAATATATGCCACCAAATTTAAAAATCTAGAAAAAATTAATAAATTTCTAGAGCAATACAATCTTCCTATACTAAATCATGAAGAAGTAGATAGCCTAAACAGACCCAGAAGCAGGGAGGAAATAGAAATGACTATCAGAAACCTCTCCCAAAATAGTCCAGGGCTAGATGGCTATACTAGTGAATTCTATCAAACATTCAAAAAAGATTTGGTTTCTATTCTATTTAAAGTCTTTCAAAAAATTGAAAAAGAAGCCATACTTCCAAACACAGTTAATAAGATCAACATAACCCTCATACTGAAACCTGGCAAGGACAACACAAAGAAAGAAAACTACAGACCAATATCTCTAATGAATACAGATACAAAAATCCTAAACAAAATGCTAGCAAATCAAATACAACAACACATTAAAAAATAATTAATCATGATCAAGTTGAATTCATCCCAGAATCACAAGGATGGTTCAACATACGTAAAACAACGTAATATACCATATCAACAAAACAAAGAACAAAAACTATATGATCTTATCAATAGATGCAGAAAAGGTATTCGATAAAAAATATAACATCATTTTATGTTTAAAACACTCAAAAAAATGGGTATAGAAGAAAAATATCTCAACATAATAAAGGCCATTTATGACAAACCATCAACTAACATCATATTAAATGGCATAAAACCGAGGACTTTTCCTCTAAAATCAGGAACAAGATAAGGTTGCCCACTCTCTCCACTCGTATTCAAAGTAGTACTGGAAGTTCTAGCCAGAACAATCAGACAAAAGAAAGAAATAAAAGGCATTCTTATTTGGCAAGAAGAAGTAAAGGTTTCCCTTTTTGCAGATGATATGATCTTATACATCAAAAACACCAAAGACTCCAAAAAAAAAAAAGACTATTAGAAACAATAAACCAATACAGTAAGGTCGCAGGGTACAAAATTAATATACATAAGTATATTGCATTCTTATATGCCAACATGAAACATCAGAAAACAAACTAAAAAAAATCTCTTTTACGGTTGCAACAACAAAAATAAAATACTTAGAAATAAACAAAACAAAGAATGTAAAAACCTATATAATGAAAACTACAAAGCATTGTTAAGGGAAATCAAAAAGATACAATGAAATAGAAAAATAGGAAGAATAAATATAGTCAAAATAACCATATTACCCAAAGCAGTATACAAATGTAATGCAATTCCCATCATAATTCCCATATCATTTTTTAAAGAAATGGAACAAAAAATCATCAGGTGTATATGGAAGTATAAAAAACCCTGAATAGCCAAAGTAATCCTAAAGAAAAAGAATGAAGCTGGGGGCATTACAGAACCTGACTTCAAATTATATTATAGAGCCATGACAATCAAAACAGCATGGTATTGGCAGAAAAATAGACACTCAGACCAATGGAACAGAATAGAGAGTCTAGAAATAAAACCACATATATATGGTCAAATCATCTTTGATAAAGGAGCCAAAAACACACAATGGAGAAAAGAAATCCTCTTCAATAATTGGTGCTGGGAAAACTAAAGAGCCACATGCAAAAGAATGAAACTTGACTACAGTTTGTCTCCTTGTACCAAAATTATTTCAAAATGGATCAAAGACTTAAATATAAGACCTGAAACAATAAATTACATAGAAGAAAACATACGTACTAAACTCATGGACCTTGTCCATAAAGAGCATTTTATGAATTTGACTTCAAAGGCAAGGGAAGTGAAGGCAAAGATAAATGAACAGGACTATATCACACTAAGAAGTTTTTGTACAGCAAAAGAAACTGACAAAATAAACAGACAGCCAACTAAATGGGAGATGATATCAAACAACAGCACAGATAAGGGCCTAATATCCAAAATATACAAAGAACTCATAAAACTCAACAACAAACAAGCAAACAATCCAATAAAAAAATGGGAAGAGGACATGAACAGACACTTCTCCCAGGAAGAAATACAAATGGCCAACAGATATATGAAAAGATGCTCATCTTCATTAGTTATTAGAGAAATGCAAATCAAAACTACAATGAGATACCACCTCACACTTGTTAGATTAGATTTTATCAACAAGACAGGTAATAGCAAGTATTGGAGAGGCTGTGGAAGAAAAGGAACCTTCATCCACTGTTGGTGGGAATGTAAAGTAGTACAACCATTATGGATGAAAATATGGTGGTTCCTCAAAAAATGAAGAATTGAACTACCATATGACCCAGCAATCCCTCTACTGGGTATATACCCCCCAAACTCAAAAACATTGGTACATAAAGACACATGCAGCCCCATGTTCATTGCAGCATTGTTCACAGTGGCCATGACATGGAAACAACCAAAAAGCCCTTCAATAGATGACTGGATAAAGAAGATGTGGTACATATACACTATGGAATACTACTCAGCCATAAGAAATGATGACATCGGATCATTTACAATAACATGGATGGACCTTGATAACATTATACTGAGTGAAATAAGTAAATCAGAAAAAACACTGAGAGCTGTATGATTCCATACACAGGTGGGACACAAAATTAAAACTCATGGACATGAACAAGAGTATGGTGGTTACCAGGGGGAGTGGAAGGGAGGAGAGGGAGGCTGTGGTGGGAGGGGTGGGTCACAAAGAAAACCAAATAGAAGGTGAAAGAAGACAATTTGACTTTCGGTGATAGGTATATAACATAATCAAATGTCAAAATAACCTGGAGATGTTTTCTGTGAATCTGTAATTGATCAATGTCACCCCATTAAAATTAATTGTCGAAAAAAAAAGGATTACCAGTGAGGAGTGACAATACTGAAGGTAGTGAAAAGAGATTTGCCCAATGACACAAGTTGGCTTCCAACACCTAGGCTTTATGAATTTATAGCCAGTTCTCTTTCTGCTTTATATTGCTGCTGGAATGGAGGAAGAAAAGAGAACTGAATAAAGGAAAACATGAAAGAGAAAACTGGCTTAGCTAGAGCAAGAAGCAGAATGATACCACCAAGTAGTAGTTAATGTGGTCACCATCCCTGACTCTACCACCCCGCCCTTTCTAAAAGGTGGCCGTTCAGATTTTCATGGTTTGAACACCATCTTGAAGCCCAGGTTTCTCTCCCTTTTCTTCAGTTAGAGGTCGTTTTGCCTCTATGTGAAAGTTATAAAGGGCTGCTTTGTTCTGGGAGAAAATTTGTCACCTGTGCAAGTCAAAAGCCATGACTTCCATTAATCTGTGACCCAGGAAAAAACTGAATTTTCAAAAAGAAAGATAGGATTTGTGTAATAGCTTTTTCACTGCTGTGATATTTCAGGGCAACTGAACTGTAATGTCATTTCCATGCTTCTAAATTGTTTTTATTGTAGATGAAATGAAATGAAGCTGTTAATGACAAGCCGAATGGGATATACACCTGGCAGCTTGGTGAGGTATGAATCGGGCCGCCCTCTGCTTCGTGAGAGTGACACCTTGCTTTTATTTTACTCAGCTCTTCAAAGTGAACTGGTAAATAGCATTAGCAGATCAGGTTGAGAGGACTTTAGCCAGCTTTGTAGTGAAATTTTGTGTTTCTTTGCCATTGGACACATTTGTGTTAAGTGTCTCAGTCTGTTCAAATATCAGATGAGCAATTTGGGGATTTGAATAGTACTGTCTCTCCCAGGTTGGTGGACAGTTTTCAGGGTAGGGTGTATGTTAAAGAAAACCAGCAATTTCTGAAGTTTGGCCTCACTGAGTTTGGGAAGACAGATCTCATTAGGCTACAAGGTGTTTTATATGATCAAAGCAAGAGTCCCCCAAGGCAGTTTGTCCTTTTGCCTGGGGAAAGATGAGTTTTCTAAATGACTTAACTAACTTCTTTTTTGGCATATTTTTGCAATTGGTTCATTTCCAGGTACCAGAAGAATGTAAATATGGAATGAATCAACTTTTTCCACATTTTTTCTCTTGCAGTTCTTTTATGAAGAACAGATTTTCCATAGAGGAAATTAAAAAATACATAAAACTGAGAAACCATGGTGTTGTTGAGAATGGCCTCATTTCCCATATCACTTTGTAATGGCAGTGCACCCTGTATTCAAACGGCATTCATATAAAGTATTGAGTTTGTTTCAATTAGCTTCATTTTTATTTGAGATGAGGAATTATCATAAATCCCTAAAATAACAGTTCACTCACAGAGATGCTTGTGTCATTGCATTGGAAATTTTTTACAGCTTTTTTTCCTAAATACATCTAGTTAGAAAAATGATTAAACTCTGATTCAATGCATTTGATCTGGATAGTTTGCCTAAATTAAGAATGAGGAGAGAATGGCAATGATGTAACATTTCCAAAGACAGACAAATTATTCTTTTGCAGTCAATTTGGACAGAACAATTTTTTTTTCCATTTTTTACAGCATTTTTCTACATGAAACACAAGAATTTTTTGTTAGTATTTGGTTCAGATTTTTTCTTGGATACGATTCTTTTGAATGACTTGAAAATATTCTCCTGGTACATCCATAAACATCTGAAAATTAGATATTTGGTAAAAGACAATTGATATGGACAGCTCAAAAAGCCAGAACTGGATGTAAAGCGGTATCTGGATTGCCATCTAAATGGAAACCGCATGTCAAACAGATGCCATAAATATGAGTCCAGACAAATGGCTATTGATAGTTTTTCTGTGGTGCATCTTAGAGGGTGCCATGACTTACATATCTCATGAAGGGCAGCCTGTTTGGTATGCTGAAGGCAAGTTAAAGTTCCTTTCCTTTCTATTGTGACACTACAAGTCTAACCTATATTGTCAGGGTCTCAGCTGAATTTTCTAACAGCAGATGAGTGGGAATTCATGGAAATAGCATGTGTTTCACCAGTTTCCTTTATTTCTCCCTCAGGACAAGCAGCTGTCAGGTCAGCCCCTCACTGCCGAGCTTGAAGCCATCAAGAGCAGGGATATATTTGCCTTGTTCTGAGGGCAGGCTTTCTGCCAGCTCGGGAGATCACATAACTACCTCAGGCCAGCATATCTGAGTCATCAGTGAGTGACCTCCCTGACAGGCTGAAACCACAAAATGCGACTGATGGAGCCATCGAGACAGGCTGCCCAGCTCCAGGTTCAGCCGGAGCAATAAACAGGAAGGGATGAATTCATTCGTGTTCACACCCCCATTTTTCTACATGGTAGGAAACTAGTTACAGTAGCATAAAACTGCAGCCCCATAATTTTATAGCCTCATTTGCTCGAGTGGTTTACAATGAAATCCAGACTCTCTGATAGAACTTGTTCCACATCCCAAATTCTTAATAATTACTGCTAGACAGAGTTTGGGAGAGGAAACCTGACTTTCTAAAATATTTATATAATGTCTTTTCATTAGTTGACCTCACCTGTATGAGGTGAGGAGGGCAGTTTTGTTATTAATCTACCTTACTCTGAGTGCATGGAGGGGAGCTTCCTGGGATGAGCAAGGAGGAAAATACTGATTCCTAGTTCTAGATGTGTGGCATTCTTGTGCGGAGACTGAAACTTACTGCTTCACATCATCTAAGAGTGTTGGCCCTCCTGTATTTCTTCTAAATAATAATATGTAATCTTTACTTATTGCTACATCATTCACCATTGCATTTACTTCTTGAAACAATGCTATGAGATTGATATTAATATTATTGGCCTCATAGTGAAACTTAAAACGATGGGGTAAAGCCAAAAATTATGCTAATAAAGGGTAAGTGACCAATTGGCATCCTGGCCATTGGACCACAGAGTCTACGTTCTTATTCATTCATATGACAAGTCATGAGAAATGTGAGAATTAGCAGAGAGATATACTAATTTGCCTTCATACCACATGCTGTTGAACACCTGTATTTGTTAAGTATATTTATTTAGTACATTATCTAAGTTTTTGGTGTTTTATTCATTTTTCATTGCATATTTATTAAAAGTCTTCTATATGTCAAACATCCTATGAGGTATTGGGGATACAAAACAAGTAAATAAAACAAATATAGTCCCTGCCTTTAGGGAGCTCACAGGCCAGTAGGAAACAAGTGCCATCTACACAGCAAGACAGGGCTCTGAGGATGGGATCCCCACCCTTGTCTGGGGAGTCAGAGCCAGGGCCATAAAAAGCTGCTGTTCGAATTGGGCCTTTCAGGATGTGTAGAAGTCTGTCAAACATTCAGTGTGGGGAAGATCACTTTAAACGAGGTGTCTCTTTTGGAAACTATAAAAAGTTGGGTAGGGATGAAGTGTGAAGGGTTCCAGAAACCAGCTACCTGGGTTCCCTAGTTTGGAATCTCCATCCTTTTATAACACACATACCTTACCTCCCACTTACCTGGTGGATCCTTCTATAGCTTTCATGTCTTGGTTTAGATGTTACTTCATCTGAGACAACATCCCTAACTTTCTCAATACTAGCCAGAAGTTCATCTATAGCATTCAATACTTTCTACTACCCTAACACTGATGGCATTTTATTTCAATCACCTCTTTATCCATTTTTCTGATGCTTCAAACTATAAGCCTTTTGAAATCACAGACCTTGCCTTACAAACTAGCACATAGAGTGCTCTACTTGAGTATTAGTTTGAATGAGTATGGAGAGAGGTGAGGATGAGAGATAAACAGGAACAGACTACGAAGGGTGAAGATGGCCGTCAGATGCTCTCCCTGTAAATACCCATGGCTATCTAACGCAACAGACATTCTTGACCCCTTTTCTTTTGCCACTTCTATTCAGGAGCTGCAAAAGTAAGATAAAAAAGTTGAACAGAAGGAACCAGTAATGAGCACATTTTAAAAATTTAGGATAAAGACTATTTCAGCCTCTCTTGCAGAAAGAGGTACTATATGATATGGTTCTGGCTAATGATCCTAAGCAGAGAGCTGCTGGGAGGGCTCCAGGAAAGTGTTTGCCTTCCTGATAAAAGGGGAGTGTTGTCTGTGGCATGCTCCTTTGCTTCTTTGAGTGAAGATGTGAGGGCTGGGAAAGATGTAGCTGCTACCTTGCAGCCATGGAGGAACGGCCAAGATATCACTGAACTGCTGAACCAGTCCCAGAAAACACCTACTTCTGGCCTTCTCTTTATGTGAGAAAGATAGTTCTGAGGTTTAGTTGTCTGTTGCTTGCAACAGAATGCATTTCTAA
This sequence comes from Saccopteryx leptura, assembly GCF_036850995.1. NCBI lineage: Eukaryota > Metazoa > Chordata > Mammalia > Chiroptera > Emballonuridae > Saccopteryx > Saccopteryx leptura. The sequence continues at coordinate 190,111,398 of NC_089504.1, forward strand.
TTGCAAAACCAAGTAATAATAAGAATAGCTATATTTATTGAACGCTTAGAATAAACATAGTTCCAAGTAATTACCTGGGTTATATCAACTAATCCTCAAAGCTACTCACATGGAAGGTATATGATTATTATTATTATTTCCAGTTTACAGATGAGAAGTACAAATTAACTCATTTAAAGTTCATATGGCCAAGAAGAGTCAGAGCCAAGATTCAAGCCCAATAAATCCTACCTTAGAGTTTGCCCTTGACTACTGTACATAATGCTAGGTGAAGGAGCTTGAACTTCATTTTGAGGATGGAGAGGCAGAATAATGACCACCTAAAATTGTCCATGTCTTCATTCTTAGAACCTGCGCCATACATGCTTTAAGTGGAACTGAAGTTATTAATCAACTGACCTTAAGATCCTGCATCATCCAAGTGGGCTTCATCTAATCAATTATAAGCATGCTTAAAAGTGCAGCAGAGGAGGTTGGAGTGAGGCAGAGGAGGACTAAACTTGCTGTTGCTGAAGATAAAGGGAAAGCCTACAAGCCAACAAATGTAGATGTCTTCTAGTTGATTGAAAAGGCAAGGAAATGAATTCTTCTCCAGAGCCTCCTTAGTTTACAACATTGCTCACTTCTTGATTTTAGCCCCGTGAGACCCTTGAAAGACTTTTAACCTTTAGAGCCATAAGACAATAAGTTTGTATTGTTTCATGCCACTACATTGTAGTAATTTATTAAAGCAGCAATAGTAATCTTATATAGCTGGTGCTGAAGAATTTTCTTCAGGGTCTGGGCATGGTCGGATTTGCTGTCTTCATGAGATCCCTGTGATGGTCATGTGGAGTCAGATTTTTGAAAGTTAAGGCTGAAATAAAGACAGAAAGACAAATTAGGAGGAGTTGCAAAGGCAAAAGCAGCTGAGAGTTGGGTCCACCCTCAGGCAGTGGGTGTGGTTTTGCTGCTTATTTTATAAAGCACTTATAGAATAAATGTGAATTTGAAAATGGGAAGCCAGAGATGAGCACAGTTTAAAACTTATAGAGTAGATACGTTTTGGAACTAAGTGTCAGGGCAAGCAGAAGAGCTGAATATTGGCCTGTGGCGTGGGAGGGGTGTGTTTGTAAGGAGGGTATTACCCTGTTTCTGGTGATACCTGGGAGCAAAATGGTAGCTATGGTGGTGATGATGACAATGGTGAGGATGGCAGTATTTAGGTACAAGAAGAAAGCATGAATTCTGACTTGTTGGTATCTCTATCAACTAAAAGAGGGGCATTTATCTACAAAAAGTTAGTGGGGTAAGGTTCAAAATAGCCCCCATATAGAATGGAGTGGTAGCGGGCGGGGGCAGTCCAGGTGAGATTAAAATCTTACTCTTTATGACACAACTTTTTAAGGTTGTGTTATATATGTCTTTCCCCATCATATGTTCAGCAGCCTAGAAGCAGGAGCAGAGGTAGGCATTTTAAAGAATGGGGATTTGGAAGAGAGAAGGAGAGAGACCTTTTACTTGCCTTTTTAGAGAGGGAGTGATTTTTACATGGAACAGAAGGGAAGACCACTGCATTTTGTCTAAGACTGATTTCATGAAATTCTAACAAGCACATGCATCCTACAATTCGCTAAAAAACCTTACCCAGTGTGTTCAATAATAATACCTCTTCACAGCTTCACAACTAGATCTCCCTTTCCACTCAGCATTCTTGTAAGATGGATATCTCAAGGTGGCACAGCAAGTCATGCTTGTCACAGCTTTTGTATGAGTGAGTCAGCTCCTTTCCTGGGAAAAAATGTAACTGGGGAAGAAGTAAGGGGAGGACTTCAGTGAGTTAGTTGGGAGGAGGGCTCCATCAGTGGATAGAAGCATGAATTTCTGGAGCTCTGAATGAAAGTGGTGTCTTAGCCACCTATGCCCACCTTCTGGGTTCCCAAATGGAGTGCCTGGGCCTGGGTGGGCCTAAGGGGATGGTAAGGCTTTCCCTCATCCATCACCTGGATGCTCTGTCAAGGTTTGCTCAACACTTTGAAGTGTGTGTTTATGCTGTCTTTGTGGAGGCAGAGGGGAAAAAAAACCACAGGAGGTTCAGGCAAGGCACACACTTCCTCTGGCCTAGGAGGACATGTAACTGGCATCTTCTGGCACCGAAGAGAAAGGAGAAGCAGAACCAGTGCCGTCTAGTGATGTAAGGCCAAGTGGAGGAGATAAAAGACATAGTGTTCAACCCAAAAGGTGCCTCGAGGGCTGGTATCCCTCTTTGGGAGGATATCCTAAAAAGAATGCATAGCTTGCTAGGTTTAGAGTTCTGTTTAATATCAAAGAAAACCTTTCTCATCTTTAAAAAAATGTAAAAATGAGAGCCTGTAATCCTCAGTGCCTCAGATTTATGTTTTCCAAATGTGGTCCTCTATTTCTCCATGTGCTCAATATCTTTTTAATGGGCTACAAATATTTGAAATGTGTAAACACCATCTGAGGATGAGTATTTAAGTTTATAGGGATGTGGCTGGATTAGGAGAACTAGGATGTCATTATGGAAGGGGGAAGCATGAGATGAGACATCCCAGCAGTCTAAATTAAGGAAGGAAAAGTGGAAACATTCTTGCATTTGAACCTTCAAAGCAGTCACCTGGACAAGAGCAGGCAGCATCTTTCTTTCTTTTTTTAAAAAAAAAATATTTTTCTGAAGTTAGAAGCAGGGAGGCAGTCAGACTCCTTCATGAGCTCGACAGGGATCCACCTGGCATGCCCACCAGGGGGCGATGCTCTGCCCACCTGGGGCATTGCTCTGTTGCAACCAGAGCCATTCTAGTGCCTGAGGCAGAGGCCATCTTTGCTCCAATGGAGCCTTGGCTGCGGGAGGGGAAGAGAGAGACAGAGAGGAAGGAGAGGGGGAGGGGTGGAGAAGCAGATGAGCGCTTCTCCTGTGTGCCCTGACCAGGAATCGAACCCAGGACCTGCAGCATCTTCCTTATTAGAGGCATACTGCCTTTGGACTTCATCTGTCATTTGGCGAGAGAGGTGATTGTGTTGCCCTTCCTTCTGTACTGACCCACCTTCCAGGGGAAGTGGGTTCAAGTATGTTTTGGAAACACTCCCTGGTGATTCTGATATACTCTTCTCTGCTTCCACCCCAGTCTTTCCTCCAATGGGAATTAACACACTCAAAGCCAAATACTGACATGATCAGAAAAGATTGCTTGTTCTAAATACAGTGATGTTTTTTTAGTCAAAATAATCTCTGGAGTCTTCTGTGTGGTTTTCCTTAATGGAATCCCTTGACTAGACTCATCTCCACCAGAGATCTTCTATTCCCCCAGGTGCAGAATGGGATGAGGATATCCTGCATGACATTTCAGTGAAGATTAAATGAGATGTTAATGCACTTTCACATGGAAACTCTTCAATAAATGTCAACTCCTTTCCTCATAATAGCACCAGCTGATAATGGATTATTTCCTACTTGTCCTAATGTTTACTGAGGGTTTCATGCATTTATGTATAGAGAATTTAGAAGTGGAGTGGAGGCCCAGGGATCTCCAGTGTGGGTGTTTTGTTTGTTTATGTTTGCTCCCTTGGTAAGTGGCAGGATGGCAGAATGGTGAGAACATGACCCCAGGAATCAGATTGGCTGAATTTGAATCAACCTTTACCCATTTTAACTAAATCATCCTGAACAAGTCTCCTAACTGCCTGTGCCTCATTTTCCTTATTGTAAAGTGTGTGGGGGTGGGTGGGTGATGACAGTTCTGCTTCATAGGGTTGTTCTGAGGATTAAATTAGTTTATATAAGTAAACATGTAGATCAGGGCCTGGCATCCAGTAAGCCCTGTACAAGTAATTGCTGTTACTGTTTTTGCTCAATACATATAAGGCATTTATAATCGTGTTCAATAAATGTTAGAGATTGTTTTTATTACTATATGATCCATAAATCATGGTCAAATATTGCTGATCCATAAAAAGAATTCCAGTTTCTTGAAATTAATTTCAGACTGAAAATGATTTCTCGGACCAGAACTAGGAATTATTAGCAGTGGCTAAGGTGGCAATATAAGTTAGTCTGTGGAAGATGGGTACTTCCTTGGCTGAACTTTAAGGCCTTAACTAAGGCCCCCTTTAGTAGAGGACTGTCTGTTTCTTAAATACCATAGCCAGTGTTTTCAACACCAGTTCTGCTAGAAATTTTATTCTATCTTCAAAAGAGTTAACCCCCCTGATCTTCATATATCAGGGTGGTTAACTTGCAGTTGCAAAACAGTGCAATAGTTGCAAACTATACTTGCACACTGATGACCAGTGGTCCCAATGTGCCCACAGACACAAATAAAAATAAATAAATTGGTTGAAATGTTTAAAATTTGGACTATTTTACAAAAACTTTGGACTTCCTGCCTCTCAAACATTTGAAAGATCTCTAGCTCTAGCATTGCTCTCCCACATGGCATTTCAGCCACGTGGAACTGTCCACGTTAGGTGATTCACTCACTGTCACCCGCATTTACTCACCACTTCACAGTATATTACATCCAGCCCATTTCTCTCATGAATCTTATTGCCTGATATCAGGAGGCCTTTGAATTTGTAATTACTGCTCTTAACTGATATAACAGAAGTATTGCTGAGATGCAGGGTATGTGGTACCTTTCCACCATATTGGGAAGACATATATTTTCATCATTATGTGAAAAGAGATACTGTTCTTCTGGTCTGGATTTATGACATGTCCCTCATCCTACAAGTAATTCACTTCACATTTCTTATTATCAGTGTCTCTAAGTAGTCAATTCCTACCTCTAAGGTGTGCCACATTGGTGTCTATCACTAGTTACTACCAGAAAATATTCACCATAGATGGAAACCATCAAGAAGTGGTATCAGTTCCTCTGGTCAAGGTGGTGGTGTAGGTAAATGTGGTACTTGAACCCTCCCACAACCACATCAAAATTACAACTAAACTACAGAACAACCATCATGCAGAACTTCCTAAAATGTAGCTGAATGGAAGTCTACAACTAGAAATTTAAAGAATAAGCCACATCTAGACTGGTAGGAAGGGAAGAGATGTGGAATGGGCTGGTCCCACACCCACATGTAGTGCTTTTAAATTGGAAAAGTTATCTTGGCTGTGGAGTTTTCCCCTAAGCAGTGAGGGTCCCAGCTCTACACCATGCCTTTCAACCCAGGGTTCCAAAGCCAGGAAGAGAAGTCTTCCTATAACTTCTAGCTGTAAAAACTAGTGGGGATTGAGACTGAGGGGGATGGAAAGCTGTAGGAGTCCCAGACATGTCCTGTTAATGAGCCTGTGCAGGGTTGCAATTGGACTCACTCCATCTGAACTCCAGGGCTGGGGCAGCAATGTGATAGGAACCGCGTAGACACAGACAGGAACTGGATTGCCTAGCATCAGGTCAAGAGCTGGGGGCAGCTTTCTGCTGTCAAAAGTGTGGGCAGAAGCTATTTTCTTTCCCTGAGACAACCCCCTACACAGAGCCAGCAGGAGGCTGCCATATGAGTTTCCATCAACTCGGTTTACACTGTTTGCTCATGCCAGATGATTCCCTGAGACCTTGCCTCACTCCAATTGTGGGCCCCACACAAGTTGTTTCCAGTGGCTTTTCCATACGAATGACCTTTTGCCATAAGCTTTTGGCTTTCCTAAAATCTCTCAAACAAGCAGCATCTGGCTCTGAATATATAGTAGTACCTCTTACTAAGTGGCCGCAGAACTGGCACTAGTGTTATATAAAGTACTACAATCCGTGTGTTACATAGAAGCACCAGGCAGGTTACAGAAGAAATTTGAGGAGTTTATTAATTAACCGGCTAGCTAGCTACATGGGGCACAGTCCCAAATCATGTAAGACCCTCTTACCGTTCTAGACCTTCTTTTATACAAAATCAAGTACTGGTTGGGGTGGGTAAGGAGGAAGCATGGTACAATAGTCAATTACTAACAAGCTTACAACATCTATCTACAGGATCTATTAAAAGGAAAAAGCATTCTTATACACCAAGACCACAAGATAACACAGTAGTGATAATTGTTTTACATACTCGGCAAAGACATTCCCAAATCTTCTAGTGTCTACCCCCATTCCTGTTGCTACAAAATGTTAGCTTAGGAAAAGGAGAGAAGCTAAATGAAATTACCTTTGCTAAAAGTGTTGGGGCTAGTATAGGAAACCTAATAAACTAGTCCCTGCTTACTTAGTTTATATAAGTTTTTATACATATAAAAGATTTCAAAAGGGATAATTATTAGAAAGCATATAAAACGTTACAGAATGCAGGTTTTTCAAGCAGGAAGAGTGGGCTCGTGATCCCTTAGTCTAGAGGTATAGTCACTCTCAGGACTCCAGGAGGGGAGGAAGAGTTAGAATCAGTGTAGGAATTTTAATTAAGATAGGTAAACATTGTTTCCTAAAGGATCTTAAGGAATGGGAAGAGAAAGTTTCCAGATAAGTTTTATCTTCTTTGTTGTCTAGCAAGTGGCCTTAGTCCTTCCAGAGAACTATAGTTAAACTATGACTAGATGACCCAGTTGTCCTTGTAAGCCAGGAAGCTCCTGCATTCTCTGAAGAAAGGAGGGGGTAAGAAGCCTGACTTTTTCTCTTTAAAATGGCATTGCTAACAATTTTTGCAATTCTTTGGGACCTTATCACACTAGTGGCAGCAGCTTTGGTTCACAGCTTGGCCTCTCCTGGGCACCTCCAAGCCCAGCACAAGTAGCAGCCATCTGCAGATTGCTCTGTAGCTTGTGCGGGGTGGCCGCAGACAGAGCACAGGTAGTGACTGACCTTGTACTTCTCGGTAGGCCCCAGAGCCAGTACACTCAGTGGACAGCTTCAAACCATGCTGGATTACAACCCTCCCATGTCCATGAGCAACACAATCAAGGGGCAGACTCGGTGAGCACCAAAGCCCCGCTGAAACGAGTCCTGCTCTGCAGGGTTGACTGCTGCACAGCAGTCCCTCTGCTGTGGTTGCAGCTGGTCACCTGGGTGCCAATCCCTCCTACTGACACCAACAGCAATCAAGTTTCAACTACAGTAGGACAGTGTAAAGCCAGTAGCCATGGCCACCATCACAGCTGCCTGGCCCATGCAGGTTCGCATTAGATTAGGACAGATGGTAATGAAACAATGGAACCAAGAACTTGTGGGCCATCATCTTTAATCCTAGCTTGCACACAGCAGGCAAGTAAAAACACACACTGGGCTCCAAAACCCACTCATTCAGTGCTCACAAAGCTACTGACTTATCCGAATTTCCTAGAATCAAAGGTTTCTAGCCTTATTCACCTCTGTTCCCCATCTCCTTGTCTCTGCACAAACTCTGCACAAACTGGCTTCTCCTTCAGTACTCTGCCATCTTGGCTCCTTCTGCTCTCCTCCATGTGGCCTTTCTCTGCTCTTCTTTCTAATGCTAATCTCAGGAACCGAGAGAGAGCAAGCTCCTGGTCTGCCCCCATTTTACAGTGTAGAAATCAAAACCTTTAATCCAATATACAAACAAGGAAGTCTCTGATACAAAGTTACTTATCTGAGGCATAATGGGATTCCTCATGAGCGTGCACCACCCCACATCATACAATCAGTCAAGGGTGTGGGGAAAAGCTTAGTCTTAAAACTAAGCCTTAGGCTATAACAACCCTGCCTGCTTACAGCCTGTCCCCCACACCTAATGCAATCTATAAGCTAGAAAACATATATGTCATATTTACAAACTTATTTGACCAACAGACAGTGCACATAGCCCATATAGAGATGCCCCTGGAGTGACCAGCTCAGATGACTAGGAACACTGGGTCACTGGGCCTTACAGCACACCTACTGATAGAATTGCAGGTAGGGAACTTGACCCCCTCCCCCCTTAAGTATCAATAGATGAAGGGACATTGACAAACTAGATGTTCTAGATCACCTTCCCCCAGGCATCCGGGTGACTAACCCAGGTGTGGAAGGTCCCCTAGCTTATTTATGGTTAATCTTACATAAGTCACTGAAAGATACATTTTTCCTTAATGACCACCAGCCCCCACCCTCAAGTCCCCTATTTAACCCTACCTATCAGAGAACTGGAGGCTGCTCTCCCTTAAGATACTGCCCAGCAGGTTTCCTTTCATTAAAGCCTGTTACACTGGCCTTTCGGACTCTGAGTGACTCTATCATTTGGTACCGAAACCCAGACGGGGCTCTGGTTGCCTGGATGATCCCCCAGCTCTCACCAAAGCTTACTACCAGGGAAGCTGCAGACAGTGGCAACTTGTTCCGGGCTTACTCCCTGATTCTGCTTGGTCCTGGGAGTGGGGGTAGATTGGCCAGTTCAATGACCCTGTTCTGAACCCCTGCCAGACCAAGATCAGAAATCCTTCACCTTCCCTTCTTCCGGTAGGCATTCTGCCAAATTTTTCACTCTAAAAATCTGAGGCGGTAGACCTCAGGGTTTCTTGTTTATTCGGACTACGTTTTTGGAAGTCCAGGTGCCTGGCCAAGAAAGCAACTATTCACTGGGACTGAATTCTTGCAGGTGACGACCCCGACAATTCTTCCCCTTTCTTTCTCTACAGTTGGAAGAGGAAGAGGGGGATGCTTCACCTTCCTCCCCAACTCCTGCCTACCTCCTTTACCTATCATGTGCCCCAATATAAACTACTTTTGATTATAATACATTCAAAGATCTCAAAAATTTTTGCCACCAGACAGGGAAGGCCTCAAAAATTCCCTATGTGCAGGCTTTCTTCTTTCTCCAAACTCTACTCTCCCTCTGTTCCTCTTGCTCGACCTATCAAATACTTTTAGCAAGAACCCCTTCTCTCCCGTCCTCCTCCAACTCTCCTCTAAGCTCAAATCTTTTTGACTGCTCTGACCACGTGGTGCCACCACCAGAACCTCAACCTCCTCCTCCTCCTGCAGAGTCTGACCCTCCTTCTTTCCATCCAGCTGCTCACACTGTCCATCCGTCTGGTTTCTCTCTTCCTCCCCTCTATGCTGACAACTCCCTGCCATCTAGAGATCATACAAGCTCAGAGTCAGACACTGATGAGCCCTCAAACCCCTTAACAAGATCTCCTGAGCATGGCTTTTAAGGTCTCTAATAACCGAGAGGAACAGGAAAAGGCTAACAGAGCCCAAAGAGATCAGGCAATATACCAACTCTTGGCAGCTGCCCTTAAATGCCTCCAACACCCCTAAGGGGCCTCGTCAGACTCCACCAGGGTCCTGCTTCAAGTGTGGAAAAGGAGGTCATTGGGCAAAAAGCCTGTCTGGCCTGACCAGGCAGTGGCACAGTGGATAGAGCATCAGACTGGGATGTGGAGGACCCAGGTTCGAAACCCCGAGGTTGCCAGTTTGAGCACAGGCTCATCTGATTTGAGCAAAAGCTCATCAGTTTGGACCCAAGGTCTCTGGCTTGAGCAAGGGGTTACTCAGTCTGCTGAAAGCCCACAGTCAAGGCACATATGAGAAAGCAATCAATGAACAACTAAGGTGTCACAACGAAAAACTGATGATTGATGCTTCTCATCTCTCTCCGTTTCTGTCTGTCTGTCCCTATCTATCCCTCTCTCTGACTCTCTCTCTGTCTCTGTAAAAAAAAAGTGCCTGGCTGGCTCCTTGGCCCCCACCAGGGCCATACCCTTGCTGTGGGAAGAAGGGACACTAGAAGGTAGACTGTCCCCTCGCTCCTCCAAGGAAGGGTTCAGTCTCTTCCACCCCTACTGACTGCCTCCAACCTAGCCTTTCCCAGCCTTCTGGGACTTGCCACTGAAGACTGAAGGTGCCCAGGGCCACTGACCTTATCTCATGTCACCATGGATGAGCCTAGGGTAATCATCCAAGTGGCAGGTAAACCAATCTCATTTCTTATAGTCACGGGGGCCACTTATTCTGCCTTGACCAAATATTCGGGTTCTGCTCATCCCTTAAAGATCTCTGTTGTGGGTGTTGATGGTCTTATTTCCTCCCTGTTGGCCATGGATCCACTGCCTTGTCTAATTCATCGTGTCTCCTTTGAACACTCTTTTCCCTCCTGCCTCATACCCTAGGCCTATGTTGGGCAGATAAAATGTATTATGCTCACTTTGTTAGAAAAGGCGCTGCCACTTGAGGCCATCGCCCAGGTGATATTAATGTGTGTTGAGAATCCTTGTAGCCTGGGGCTTGGTTTTGGGATTAAGCCTTTCCCACCCTTTTTTGGATGTGGGGTGGTACAATCCAATCATGCCTCAGAGAAGTGACTTTGTATTAGAGACTTCCCTATTTTGTATATCGGATTAAGAGTTTGGATTTCTACACTATAAAATGGGGATGATTAGCATGAGAGAGCAGAGGGAGAAGAACAGAGAGCAGAAAGAGGCCATGTGGCCAGGAGAAGCAGCCAAGATGGCGGAGTGTTGAGTGAGATGCCAGTTTGTGTAGAGTTTGTATCTGGGATAAGGAAGGAGATGTGGAACTGAGGAGAATAAGGCTGGTGAGCTAGAAACCTTTGATTCTAGGAAACTCAGATAAGTCAGTAGCTTTGTGAGCACTGAATGTGAGTGGGTTTTGGAGCCCAGTGTATGTTTTTACTTGCCCGCTGGGTGCAAGTTAGCATTAAAGAAAATGGCCTATCAGTTTTTGGCTCCATTGTTTCTTTACCGACTGTCCGAATCCAATGCGAACCTGCATGGGCCAGGAGGCTGCTGTGATGGTGGCCCTGGCCATAGCTTCTGGCTTTACATTTGGCGTAGTCAGCAGGACTCGATACAGATTGGCAAGGAGCCTTTGAGTGGTGGAGTAGAGGACTGGCTAGTGTTAGGGTTCCCCATGGCTGTCCTTTTGGGGACCATAGGCTGGCTGACTTTTACAGCCATGCGTGAGGAAACTGAGAGATCTGTGGAAGAGGCCACCTGGGACCTGAAAACCGAGCAGCGGAAGGAGCTGGAGCAAACGTGGGAGAAACAGATGCTGACCCTGGAGCTGGAGGAAGCGCTGGAGGAGGAGGCCGACCAGGTTTGCGAGATTCGCCTGAAAATGGAGCAGCTGCTGGAGGAGGATTCACAGGTTCGTGAGTTGCCGATTGCCCTGGAGGTTGTGGAGAGCCAGCAGCGGCAGGAGGCCAGGGCTGAGGCTGAGGCTAAGGCTGAAGCTGAGATCGGGTCCAGAGCTGCAAGGTCTGTGGAGCAGAAGGTGACAGCAGCTCTGGACTTGAGCCCGGCAGTGCAAGCTGGTGTTTTCAGTTCCTCTTTGGAAGATGAGGAGAATCGAGCTGGAGTTGCAATCCGCAGTCTCCATAAGATGGGAGCCCAGCTGGAAGGAGCACCTACTGCAGCCCCGGTAGGTCTGCGATTTGGGGACATAGGGCTGGACATGCTTTCCGGAGCAGAGATGGAAATGCTGACTGCCATTGCCATGTGGCCCTCTTTGGGACAGTGTAAGACCTGCCAGGATGGCAGGGATGAGGGGGGTGGCTGACGCCCCATGTGCACGGACTGATTTCCTGGACTACGACTGGAGTGGGCATTGGCTCCTTTGTTGGATGGATTTACGGATTATGGATTTTGGACAATGTGAAATACCCTGATGGGGGTGGGGGTGGCTTTGCTGGAAGCACTCCCCTGCCCCGGGAAACTTTTCCCATAGGCCGAGGACATTTTGCGCTTTGGGCTAAGTGCTCAGAGACTGGTGAAGTGTACCTTTGTAATTGTTGAAATTGTATAATTTGCCATGTTGTAATTTGTGTAATGTGCCTAATTTCCTTGTACAGGGATGCCGGTGGTATAGATTGTGGGTAGTAAAGTGAGCATAGGGGTGGATTGTTGGGCAGATAAAATGTATTATGCTCACTTTGTTAGAAAAGGCGCTGCTCACGTGAGGCCGTCACCCAGGTGATATTAATGTGTGTTGAGAATCCTTGTAGCCTGGGGCTTGGTTTTGGGATTAAGCCTTTCCCACCCTTTTTTGGATGTGGGGTGGTACAATCCAATCATGCCTCAGAGAAGTGACTTTGTATTAGAGACTTCCCTATTTTGTATATCGGATTAAGAGTTTGGATTTCTACACTATAAAATGGGGACAGAGCGGGAGCTTGGGCTCTTGGTTCCTGGGATGATTAGCATGAGAGAGCAGAGGGAGCAGAGCAGAGAGCAGAAAGAGGCCATGTGGCCAGGAGAAGCAGCCAAGATGGCGGAGTGTTGAGTGAGATGCCAGTTTGTGTAGAGTTTGTATCTGGGATAAGGAAGGAGATGTGGAACTGAGGAGAATAAGGCTGGTGAGCTAGAAACCTTTGATTCTAGGAAACTCAGATAAGTCAGTAGCTTTGTGAGCACTGAATGTGAGTGGGTTTTGGAGCCCAGTGTATGTTTTTACTTGCCCGCCGGGTGCAAACTAGCATTAAAGAAAATGGCCTATCAGTTTTTGGCTCCATTGTTTCTTTACCGACTGTCCGAATCCAATGCGAACCTGCATGGGCCAGGAGGCTGCTGTGATGATGGCCCTGGCCGTGGCTTTTGGCTTTACAACCTATTTTAGGCCGGGACCAAATTCAGAGCCTCTCACTTCTTTCACCTCCTGTCCTCAGAGTCGGCCCTGTTGCTGCTTCTTGGCCAGCCAGATTTGCCCATTTCTGTTACAAATTTATCACTACCATCCAGCATAGTGAATCCCAGGGTTCTCTTCACCATCCCATGGCTGCAAAACTCTAGGGAAAAGCCCCCTAGTTTCATGTCTTCAGGTTAAAGAAAATGGAAGCTCCATCTCCACTCATGCTTACAGACAGCCCTTCTAGTCAACATGAATCATTGCCCAGATATGCCTGCTCCCCCTTAGGGCCCACCAAGGTCAGACGAATTTAAATAACAGAAGAAGAAGAACAGCCTGAGCTGTGAGTAACTAATGATTACCCCCCTGACAACAGAAAGGATGAAGATTACAGCTTCCTCTGTTCTTCCTTATCTCCTTACCCTTAAAGGCATACTCTTCCCCCATACCCTTCCCCTTGGAATCCTCTCATCTAGAAAGTTCTCTTAATTTTATTTAAAATCTCGTAATCAAGACTAACTCCTCCTATGCAGCTGACTTCTGGATATGTCTGTCCATGTCATCTTCAGCTTCCTCAGCTCTCCCTATTCCTCTTAAAACTCATCTCCTTCACACCATTCTTATGTACAAGATTCAGAAAGGGGCCACCTTCTTTGAGAGAGCTGACATTCTCATAGGAGATTACCCCACCTCAGCTTGCAAGCAGAGCAAACAAGCTATACTAAAACTACTATTTCCAGCTTGAAAAATTAAAACCCCAAACCCCTCCTGCTCCAGGACTAGTCACTTTATATGCCCTCTCCTTTCACCTGCTCCCCTATGCTTCAAGGCTCAGGGTGATGTCCCAGTTGGTCACTTCCCCTTTAACCTCTACAACACCACAAAAACTATTCAATTTCCAAATGATAGATATATGAAATTCCAACTGCCCTTCTGTAGTTCCACCTGGCTGCCTGACCTCACCCTTACTTACTAGACAATCGCCCCTGAAGCAGAAAAGTTCCAGAAAGCTGATCAACCACCCAAGGAGGAGCATTCCAGAAAGCTGAAATCCTAAAACTGTAAAAAGGAACATACCAGAACTTTTGACTCAGTACCCCCTCAGCCTCTCCCAAACGCTATAAAATTCACCCCTAGTCTGTAACCGGTACCTTTCTCCCCAGAGAAGTGCCCAGCAGGGTTTCTTTCTCTCTCTCTCTCTCTTTCTTTCTTTCTTTCTTTCTTTCTTTCTTTCTTTCTTTCTTTCTTTCTTTCCTTCCTTCCTTCCTTCCTTCCTTCCTTCCTTCCTTCCTTCCTTCCTTCCTTCCTTCCTTCCTTCCTTCCTTCTTCTTTCTTTCTTTCTTTCTTTCTTTCTTTCTTTCTTTCTTTCTTTCTTTCTTTCTTTCTTTCTTTCTTTCTTTCTTTCTCTCTTCTTTCAATAAAGCCTGTTACTCTGGCATTTTCAAACTCCCATAGATTCCAACATTTGGTGCCAAAACCTGGGACAGGGTACTAACTGCCTGGACAATCCCTCTTTGCAGTCCAAAACTTACAACCAGGGAAGCAATGGGCAGTGGCAGCTCCTCCCAGGCTTACTCCCTGATTCTGTTTGGACGTGTAATTGTAGGTTGATTGGCCGGCGATCTGTCCCTGTCCCAAACCACTGGTAGGTCAGAAAGGTAGGAGTTTCTCCCTTCCCTCTCCTGGCTGGATTCAATTCGATCCATAAGTCCCTAATCCATTGTCAGACAGCTTTCTCTGGTCAGCCTCACATTTTGAGGGGTTTGCCATTTTTCTGTCCCAGGGACAACACATTCCAAAAGTCTAAGCTCTTAGCCAAATCCCTCCACATTCTCTTTGAGCTCCTTCTTAGGTGGTGACAACCCCTAAACAGGATGACTCCACATTTCCAGGAGAGCTTTCTCCTTTGAGATTGTGATTAGAGGCAGGGACACCCTCTCTAGATCACTAATATCCACTTTGGGCTCTTCAGAGTCAAAGCTGTCTGACCAAACCCTGTTGAGCTGTCTTCTACTCATTTTATTTTGCAATACTGCCTGGCCACTATATAAACTAAACAATGACTCCCATTGGCCTAAAAACAGGACATTTGATTACAATATTCTGAGAGACCTTGACAACTTTTGCCACCAGATGGGGAGGGCATCAGAAATTCCTTACGTGCAGACTTCCTTCTACCTTCGCTCCTGTCCTTAATTTCTGTGCCTTCTGTTCTACATGCAGGCCATTTTTTGGCCAAAGAAACCTCACCTAAAACCTCCGCTCCCAATCTCTCCTTCTCTGCAGACTCTCAACTCTCTTCCCCTCCTGCCTGACCCCCAGGGGGCATCCCTCTCTTGGGACCCCTCTCTGGCCCCTCTGCAGATCTCTTCCACTTGAGTCTCTTCTCTCCAGAAAGCCCCCTCCCCTCTCTTCGCTGAATCCTCTTTCTCATTCACCTGCAAATACCAGTCTCTCTTTCTCTTCCCCTGCTGGAAAAAGAGACAGCTATGCCCTCTCCCCCTTATCCTCTCCCCTCTCTTCAGAGCTCCAAAATTTTTTGACTCTTCTAACCACATGGCGACACTACTAGCACCTCAACTGCCTTCTCCTCCTGCAGATTCTGACCCTCCTTCTTTTCCATCAAGCTGCTCACACTGTCCATCCGTCTGCTTCCTCTCTTCCTCCCCTCTATGCTGACAACTCCCTACCATCTTGAAAGCTTTAAAAAGCAGGGCTGTCTATTAACCTGTGTGAGTGAATAATTTGTTTTGTCTCTTTGTTTGTCAGAAAATACCTCTAGTATCTAGTATAATTTTAATTGAAACAAGTAAAGCACACTCATTTAAATTTCTTAATTTATAATTTATATGTAAAATCTTTGTTTAATGTGTAACTGTGTCTGTTTCTAAGGCCTTAAACCAATAATTACCCATTCTTAAACCAGGCTTACTCACCCCCACAGACTCTTCCTGCAATACCCCCATCCTTCCTGTTTGAAAACCTTCAGGGGCTTATCGTCTCATACAAGACTTACACCTAATCGCCCTGGCTGGTTGGCTCAGTGGTAGAGTGTCAGCCTGGCGTGCAGAAGTCCCGGGTTCGATTCCCGGCCAGGGCACACTGGAGAGGCGCCCATCTGCTTCTCCACCCCTCCCCCTCTCCTTCCTCTCTGTCTCTCTCTTCCCCTCTCGCAGCTAAGGCTCCATTGGAGCAAAGATGGCCTGGGTGCTAGGGATGGTTCCTTGGTCTCTGCCTCAGGCACTAGAGTGGCTCTGGTCGCAACATAGCGATGCCCAGGATGGGCAGAGCATCGCCCCCTGGTGGACAGAGCGTCGCCCCTGGTGGGCGTGCCGGGTGGATCCCGGTCGGGTGCATGCGGGAGTCTGTCTGACTGTCTCTCCCTGTTTCCAGCTTCAGAAAAATACAAAAAAAAAAAAAAAAGACTTACACCTAATCAAAGAAGCAGTAATTCCCCTCAATCCAGTAGTCCCTAATCTCTACAAGTTACTGTCACACATTCCCTCAAACACCACTCACTTCAGGGTCCTAGACCTCAAAAATGCCGTCTTTACCATTCCTCTACACCCTGACTCTTACTTTCTGTTTACCTTTATTTAAACTGACCCAGACACTAATACAGCCCAGCAACTTACATGGACTGTCTTACCCCAGGGGATCAAAACCAGCCCATA
This sequence comes from Saccopteryx leptura, assembly GCF_036850995.1. Lineage (NCBI taxonomy): Eukaryota > Metazoa > Chordata > Mammalia > Chiroptera > Emballonuridae > Saccopteryx > Saccopteryx leptura. The sequence continues at coordinate 190,127,581 of NC_089504.1, forward strand.
CCTGTTTGGGCAGGCACTAGCTCAGGATTTAGCAGCATGCAATCTCAAAACTAGTACTCTCTTACAATATGTAGATGACCTACTCCTCTACAGCCCCTCCCTGTCTGCCTCAAGGAGACACACCTCCACCCTTCTTAACTTCCTCACAATGAAAGGATATTGTGTCTTCTCTGCTAAGGCTCAACTTCACTTTTAGTCTGTAGTCTATCTGGGCATCGCCTTAACCCCCACCACCTGAGGTCTCACCCTAGATCAAACTCAGACCCTTTGCTGTCTCCAACCACCTACCACTGCAGATTAAATCTTTTCTTTCCTCGGTCTAATAGGTTTCTTTAAACACTGGGTTCCCAATTTTGCTCTCTTAGTCAAACCCTTCAGTGAGATCTTCTGAGCATGGCTTTTTAAGGTCCATAATGGCCAAGGAAGTAACAGAAAAGTTAAATAAGGCCAAAAAGAGGTCAGGAAATACCAGCTTTTGTCATATGCTCTAAAGGCTCCAGTGCCCTAAAGGGCTTCATAGAATTCCATCAGGGCCCTGCTTCAGAGTGGAAAGAAAGGTCATTGAACTGAAGCCTGCCAGGCTTCCCGGCCCCACTGGTTGACACATCATTGCTGTGAAAAAGGGACACAAGAAGGTAAGCTGCCCCCTTGCTCCATGGAGGGAGGGTTTAGTCTCTTCTAGCCCTGCTCCAGCTACCTGTGACCTGACCTTGCCCAACATGCTGGGAATTGCCACTGAAGGTCCAAGGACATCATTCACGGGCCTAAGGTATTTCTTCCAAGTAGCAGATAAACTGATCTCATTTCTTGTGAACACAAGGGCCATCTACTATGCCTTGCCTGAATATTTGAGTTTTATTTATCCCTCAAAGATCTCTACTGTGGGTATTGACAGTCTGAATTTGTTGCTTTATTTAATGTATAGTGTCTCCTTTATTCCTCTTGTCTCAATGCCCCATGCCTATTATAGGCTGGGACCTGCTGCTGATTTCAGCAGAAGCAGTGGTCACTAGGACTTAAACTCTAGCTGCAAAGTGTAGAAATGTAACTACTGTTTCCCTAAGTACTTGCAGGATTTACAGGTTACTCGGCTAAGTGTTCAAAGACTGTCCAAGAGGCGCTTCCAGCATTACATTACCCAAGGACTGACTTTCACATGGACAGGTCCACACACCATGACCCTGACAACTCCCACTGCTACTAAAGTAGAAAAACGGTGTGCCCTACTCCAATCACAAATCAGAAGCTGGTTGGTCTACATATGACAAATATATGAAGAAACTAAAGACTCTTTTCATCAGACTTTGGGAAAAGAAAAACTAGGGTAAAAAGAAAGTCAACTTAATTGTAACTAAAGGGTAAAGATTTTTAAATCAAGAGTTCTGACTGGAAAGGAATTGTATGGTTTTGATAATAGAAGGTATACAGTATGGAAATACTTTTGAAAGAAAAAGGAAAAAACAAGTTGTTATAAAGGCCAGTTATTTTTGGATAAGAAAGTTCATGAAAGCTGAGGGTTTATGTAAGTTGAGGGTTTATGTAACTCAGAAAACTGGTTTTCAAAGAATATTTAATTAGTCACCCTAGCTAACAATCCTCTACTCTCCCCACTTATTGGGGAAACTCTTTCCTCCACCCTGCCCATCTGGATGGAGCTCAGAAACAGAGTAACAAAACCAACCCCTTGTGCTTCTATTCTCTATTCACCTCTCAGCCTGCCTCACCCAATCAGGGGCTTTCTACTTGTGTGGGACCAACACCTATATGTGTCTCTCTACTAATTGAACAAAAACCTGTACCTTAATCTATCTCACCCCAAATATCAACCTAATCCCACCCCATGAGCCTCTTTCAATTCTTAGTACACTACCCGTCAATCTAAGGACCAAAGAAGCTGTACAGGTAATTCCTCTCCTTGTTGCTTTAGGAATCTCTACAGAAGTAGGTCTAGGGGCAGGGGGACTAACCACTGTCCTGTCTTATTCCCACTCTGTCTCTCTCTGAAGCCCAGCAAATTTGTAAACATGGAATCAGTGGTTTCACACAAACTGGGTGTCTTGACTATTGCCTTTCATTGGTCCACTCACTTTCCTATTTATTTTTCTAACTTTTGAACCCTGCCTCTTACCTTTGTTCACTAGTTTCTTACAAAACCACATGCAGACCTTCGCCAATCAGAAAATTGAAAAATCTACCTAACCCTACATACCAACCCTGAAACCTGCCTTTGCAAAACAGAAGAATCTGAAACCCTATAAATACACTCCTACTCCGAACAATAGTGGAAAAACCCCTTATTCTCCATGCTAGTACCAATTATAGAACCAATCCTAATTTTGTGCCTAATATTAATGCTTACCTCTTTCTTTATGAAGTTCCTGCAGCCTCGAATGAGAGAAATCTCCAGAATTACCTACAATCAAATGCTTTTACAATCCCTACTCCAACTGCCCCAGGGTGGGGGTTCATGAAGGAGGCCCCCAATAGGGATAGCAGCAGGAAGTAGCTTCAGAAGATGGCTGGTCCGAGACAAACCTCCTTCCTGAACCTCATACCCTTTTCTTTCCCCACCTCTTTTTCTTTTTATCATACTAGAGTTGAGAAATGATAGATATATGAATTTACCAGAAATTCCAACTGCCCTTCTGTAGTCCCACCTGGCTGCCTGACTTCACCCTTATTTACTGGATAATCACCTCTGAGGCAAAAAAGTTCCAGAAAGCTGGTCAACCATCCAAGGAGGAGTATTTCAGAAAGCTGAAATCCTAAAACCGTAAAAGGGAACATACCAGAAATTCTGACTCAGTACCCCCTCAGTCTCTCCCAAACACTATAAAATTTGCTCCTAGTCTGTAACTGTAGCATCCACCGGGTACAAGAACAAACGTCAGAGACTTTCAGGAGTATAGATGTTACTTTATTGGCCAGTTTAACCTGCACAGGGGTGAATTCCCTTGATGTCTGGAGACACTGTACTCACAAGGAGCTGCAAATGGGAATCGCGCCTGGTGCTTACAACTATGTCCTTATATAAGCTGAGCAAGCACGCAGTTCATAGAAGCAAATGTGGCAGTTAGCTATTGGCTAATTCATACTTATGTAGCATAACAACCCAAATATGGAATGGAATTTTTCAAAATTCTGCAAGTCTAAACACATATACTGTTATTCTTTTGGCAATAAGTCAACATCTTGAGCAACCTTGGGTGAGGCATTTCTAACGGTCAGGGGCAGGACCTGCCTGTAACACTTAAGTTCCCTGTTCTGTTAGTGCCTAGCCCACATCCTGTAATTTTAAACATTCTGATCTTTTCTTGGTCCTTACAGTAACCAGTGCTCTTCTGCCCAGAGAAGTGCCCAGCAGGGTTCCTTCCTTCCTTTCAATAAAGCCTGTTACTCTGGTCTTTTCGGACTCCCATGGATTCCAACACCCAAAGACCATCAGAACCATAGAGTTAACTATAAAGTCTCTCCTGAAGCAAATGGATTATTTTCTAACCCTATTTGATTCACAGGACCCCCTACTAAAACAGCTTCACAACATAAATGCTCCTATCTCACCACATGACTATCCCTGGCTCACTATCCCTTGCACATGGTTACAATGCTCAAAACAGGCCTCTGACCATGGCTCCCCTAGTTGGTGCTGCACTTTTCTCCACCTTGACCATCTGGAGTTCAGAAATGGACAGATGAACCGTCCCCTTGTCCATCTATTCTCTATTCACCTCTCAGCCTGTGGTAAGATGTCAGAGAACTGTAAAACTTAGTATTGGCAACGCCATTTAGAAGAGGAAAAGTCAGGCTTTCTGTCCTGTCCTTTCTTTGAAAAATGAAGGCAAAAGGATATAGAAGTCTCCTGACTTACAAGGACAACTGGGTCATTTGGTATTAAGTTCTCTGAAAGGATTAAGTTTATCTGAAGAACTTCCTTTCCCTTTCAATAAGAGACAAAATTAACGTACCACCCTACACTGATCCTAGCTCTCCTTCCCTTCCTGGAATCCTGAGATTAACGTGTAACTCTAGGCAAAGGAAGAAAGATAGACACTAAAAGGTTTATGAATGTCTTTGATCGTATTACCTTGAAAGTTTTAATGTTTTCTGTAAATCCCCTAGACAAATGTTATAATCTTGTTAACGATTGTTTCATGCTGTCATGCCTCCCCCCCCCCAACCTGTATGTAGTCCAAAGGTATATAACCAGCCTCTGAAATATACTTGGGGCTGCATAATTTGGGTCTGAAGAATCCCTGTGTATGCCACTGGCTTAATCAATAAAACTCCTCAAAATTCAATTTTGGACTTGGTGTCTCTACATAAACCCGCTGAAGTGAGGTACGGTACTTTTCAGAATCTGGGGTACAGTACTTTACAACAAGCCTATCTCACCCAATCAGGGGCTTTCTATGTGTGTGGGACCAACACCTATATGTGCCTCCCAACTAATTGGGAGGGAACCTGTACCCTAATCTATCTCACTCCGAACATCAACATAATCTGAGTCTTGAGATCAGTGGCGGCCCTGGCCAGTTGGCTCAGTGGTAGAGTGTCGGCCTGGCGTGCAAGGGGTCCCGGGTTCAATTCCTGGCCAGGGCACACAGGAGAAGTGCCCATTTGCTTCTCCACCCCTCCCCCTCTCCTTCCTCTCTGTCTCTCTCTTCCCCTCCTGCAGCCGAGGCTCCATTGGAGCAAAGATGGCCCGGGTGCTGGGGATGGCTCCTTGGCCTCTGCCCCAGGCACTAGAGCGGCTCTGGTCTCAACAGAGCGACGCCCCGGAGGGGCAGAGCATTGACCCCTGGTGGGCAGAGCGTCGCCCCCTGGTGGGCGTGCCAAGTGGATCCCGGTCGGGCACATGCGGGAGTCTGTCTGTCTCTCCCCGTTTCCAGCTTTGGAAAAATACAAAAAAAAGAAAAAAAGAGATCAGTAGCTGCACAAACTGGATGTCTTGGCTATTACCATTTATTGGTCCACTCACTCTTATATTTTTCATTTTAGCTTTTGGGCCCTGTCTCCTATGCCTATTCTCTGGCTTCTTACAGAACCGCATGCAGGCCTTCACCAACCAGAAAACTGGAGAAATCTACCTAGTTCTACACACCAACTCTGAAACCTACACTCGCTGGGCAGAAAAATCCGAGCCCCTATGACTATGCCCCTAAACAGCAGGAAGAAGTTACAGAAGAGAGACCACTGCCCCTATAACCCTACCTTGCCTTCTGCCTTCTCAGCATGTGGTCTGTCTCCTGTGCCTTTTCTCTAATTTCCTCCAGGACTATCTGAAGGCCTTCACCAACCAGACTGTCCATGAGCTCCTGTTACTTCAAGCCACCCACCAGAAGGTCCCTACTTCGCCACTGCAGCCAGAGGCTGGCTGTCCCTTCCCCAGACTCTCCGCCCCTTACCAGCATGAAGTAGCTACAGAAAAATGATCATCGTCCCTCAATCATATAACAAAAGACTGGAATGATAGAGTTGCAGGTGGGGGCCATGACTCCCTCCTTCCTCCCTTAAGTGGATGAAGGGACATTGACAAACTAGATGTTCTAGATCACCTCTCCCCAGGCATCTGGGTGACTAACCCGGGTGTGGAAGGTCCCCTAGCTTATTTATGGTTAATCTTACATAGATCACTGAAAGATACATTTTTCCTTAATGACCACCAGCCCCCACCCTCAAATCTCCTATTTAACCCTACCTATTAGATAACTGGGGGCTGCTCTTCCTTACGAGACAGCCCGACAGGTTTCCTTTCATTAAAGCCTGTTACGCTGGTCTTTCGGACTCTGACTGATTCTATCACCTACTATACAAGGCCACTTTACCAACTCTGGGAGATGTTGCAGCTCTATCTAATGCATAGAAACAAATGTAGGGAAGCAGCCAAAATGTAGAGGCAAAGAAACATGCCCCAAATGAAATAACAGGCAAAATCTCCAGAAAAAGAACTAAATGGAATTGAGGTGAGCAAATTATTAGATACAGAATTCAAAACAATGGTTATAAGGATGCTCAAGGAACTTAGAACTTCAACAGCATGAAAGAAGACATAGAAACCATAAAAAAGAACCAGTCAGACATAAAGGATACATTACTGCTAACTAAAATAAATAATTTACAGGGAATCAACAGGAGAGTAAGATGAAGCCAAGAATCCAATCATAAGGAAGCAAAAATATCCAATCAGAACAGCAAAAAGAAAAAAAAAATGAAGACAGTGGAAGAAGCCTCTGGGACAACTTCAAACATGCCAACATTTACATCATGGGGGGTTGGAAGGAAAAGACAGAGAGCAAGAAATTGAAAACCTAATTGAAAAAGTAATGACCAAAAACTTCTAAAACTTCGTGAAGAAAATAGACACAAAGTCCAGGAAGTGCAAAGAGTCCCAAACAAGATGAACCCAGGCCCTGGCTGGTTGGCTCAGCAGTAGACCAGTGGACTGGAATGTGGAAGTCCTGGGGTTGATCCCTGGTCAGGGCACACAGGAGAAGCACCCATCTGCTTCTCCACCCCTCTCCCTCTCCTTCCTCTCTGTCTCTCTCTTCCCCTCCCACAGCCAAGGCTCCACTGGAGCAAAGTTGGCCCGGGCACTGAGAATGGCTCCATGGCCTCTGCTTAAGGCGCTAGAATGACTCTGGTTGCAACAGAGCAACGGCCCAGATGGGCAGAGCATCGCCTCCTGGTGGGCATGCCAGGTGGATCCCAATCAGGCTCCTGTGGGAGTCTGTCTGACTGCCTCCCCACTTCTAACTTTGGAAAAATACAAAAAAAAAAAAAAAAGAAAGAAAAGAAAAAAATGAACCCAAACTGGCCGACACCAAGGCACATCATAATTAAATACTGTAAGGTATTTTTCCCCGCCAAGAAGGAAGGAAGAGGGCTCAGAGCCACCAAGTGTGGAATAGCAAAAGGCTTTATTGAGTACAAGGCATCCCGCCCGGCAAGGTTCTCTAGCCCCGAGGTAAGATGAAGGCCAGGGAAGTTGCAAGGATTAAACCGCGTGGGAGATATTTAAAGGGATCCCTCCAGGGAAGTCAAGCTAACATGACATGGTGAAATCTCACTGGCTGGCAGATGGTCACTTTTTTCCAAATGGTTCCTGTGAAGCCTCTTTTGGCACGCTTGGTTGTGGGCAGTCCTAGCCAAAGTTCGTGGGTCTGAGTTCCCCAAGTGACCATCCCCCATTATCCACCAACCTTACAAATACAATATGCAAAACAAAGAGAGAATCTTAAAAGCAGCAAAAGAAAAGCAATTAGTTGCCTATAGGAGAGCTCCCATAGGTTGCAGATTTCTCAACAGAAACTTTGCAGACCAGAAGGGATTGGTGAGAAATATTCATAGTGATGAAAATCCAAGACCTACAATCAAGACTACTGCATCCAGCAAAGCTATCATTTAGAGTCAAAGGACAAATAAAGAAAGACAAGAAAAAGCTGAAGGAGTTTATCACCACCAAACTAGAATTATTGAAATGATCCTTGAAGAAGAAGAAGAAGAAGAAGAAGAAGAAGAAGAAGAAGAAGAAGAAGAAGAAGAAGAAGAAGAGATTAAAATGTGAACAATAAAATGGCAATTAATACATATCTATCAACAATTGAATCTAAAAAACAAAATAAAGAAACAAGTGTAATGGGAACAGACTCATAGATAGAGAACAATTTGATGGCTGCCAGATGGGATGGGGTTGAAGGAGATGGGTGAAAAGGTGAAGGGACTAAGAAGTGCAAATTTGTTGCTCCAGAATAGCAACTTTAAATGGGGATGTAAAGTACAGCATAGAGAATGTAGTCAATAATATTTTAATAACTATGTATAGTGTCAGATGAATACGAGACTAAACAGTACAATCACTGAATAAGTTATATAATGTCTAATTACTGGGTTGTACAGCTGAAACTAATATAATATATGTCAAATGTAATTGAAAAACAAAAAGTGACTTAAAAATTGTTACTCAAAAGAAGACCACCCTGTCCCTGAAAAAAAAAAAAGAAAAAAAAAGAAGACCATAGTGAATACAAATAGCCATCTATGCCAATATAGAGGTATATTCCACAAAGAAAAAAAGAAAGTGATATCAAAGAGAATAGCCTAAATTATCAATAGTATGTTATTTCCAGAGTCACAAAAAGGAATTTGAACACAGATATTCTCAGTAATCATGGCTTTGTAATAGTAATTATGACTTGTGGAAATAATAGTTTTCTTGAATACCAGAGGACAAAAAAATAAATAAATAAAAAGACACTTGAAATCCAACTGTAAGAACATCTTTAGTAGTTGAACATCTGAGAACTTGGGCACCAAGTTTCCATTTCTGGAATTAGAAGCAGGAAGGTTGAAGAAATGAGGTGGCTGATCTTTAGTATATTCAGGAAGATAGGGAATATATTTTAAATCTTATGTGTAGTTGTATTTACTCCTACAAAACCATTCCTCTGGCGCTGGTACCTCTTTTTGAAGAAAGCTGTAGAATAAAAGGGCACATTCAAACTATAGTTGCCTTGAAGGAAATGCCTATAATTTAGATTAATCACAGACTCACAGATATGTGTCAAGAATGCCTAGGTGAAAGGTGTATTTTTCAGAAGTAGATGACTTTCAATCCATGTCAGAAGGAGCATGTTTCTCCTTCCCTTGCCAACATGAGAGAGGATTCAGGAGCTCCATGTGTTCTCAAGGCACTCTGGACCAAGCAGAAGACCGTTATAGTCAGAGTGCCCAGCTCCCTGTTGCGTCGTGCAACACAGTTGCAAGACATGCTTCTCTATCAGCAGAACTATGTGTTAATGTAACTGTCACATTAAATACTTGCTGCTGTGACTCAGTTAATGACTGTCATAAAAGTGTGGCAGGATCTGGCATTTTAAGTGTTTGTGGTGTCTAATGTAGCCCTTGCTATTGTAAATAGGTCACATATTTAGAACTAGTTACATGCAAGCTATGATAGCAGGTTTATTTTTTACAACTATCTGAGCTGTGATCAGCTTGTAATCACAAAGCAAAGAAAAAATAGGCAGTGACAGCAACACCTTCATCTTGAGAGCAAATTCTGTTTTGAAGCATTAGGAAGTATTAAGTATTTTTGAATAGAAAGGGAATATAATTAGTCAGAAGCAGATATAATTATGAAACAGCCGAAATCTGGCTTATATACTGTGTTTGCATTCATACACATTTTCTTTTTCTCTAAAGATTTATTCAGACCATTAAATATCCCAAATTGTATCATTTTTGAAGTAATACATATATTTTTTACTTCTTCTGAACACCCAGGAAAGTGGCTGTCTTTTTGAGTCTGAGTGATGCATTGTTTTTATGTTTGTGATTTTTGGTTGAAGTAGAGTTATACATTTGTTGAATCATAAAGAAGGCTGATGTTCTTCAGTTTGATCTCAGCAGTGCCTTTTATTTGTGCTGTAGTCCTGAGCACTTTCCAAAGCTATCCTCCATGTCTGAAATAAGAAAACAGAGGTTCTTGGAAAGAGATTACAGACCGGCCAGTCCTAATCTGGATATGATGGATTCCTAGGGCCCACGAATGGGGTTGGGGGCCAGAGGAAAGCACAACCGTTCTAAAATACATGCAAAAATTTATAGGCATGTGTTCTGGGGAGATTTTCTAGAGCCTTCTTCAGAGCCTGAGAAGGAATATCAGTATGACAAATTTACAGCTTGCTTAGACCACAGGAAGTAATGAAGACGTGATTCTTAAGAGATCACATGGTGTCTGCAGTCTTGAGGATGCTAAGACAAAGGGGCTTGTGACAGTTGAATAGGATTCTCAGAGACAATTGCTGCTAATTTTTAGAAAGTCCAGAAAAACCTGACTGCTGGGGTTCTGAGAATGTTGGACTAGACTCCATATCCCTCTCCTCAGGCACAGTGCTTGGATCCAACCAGGAGTGCAAGAGAGGATGTGGAGATGTTGGGGGTGGCTGTGGTGGCGGCAGCAGCCCCGAGAACAGCAGCTAACCACCCCCTTTCTGTCCAGCACCCAGCCTGGCTTTGTGGGAAATCTCTGTCCAGTCCAGTGGAGGTTACAGCTGACTGTGCTGAGCCACTTCTGGGCCTCTGGCAGGTGGACACTGTGAAAGAGGATGCAGGTCCAGGAGTCAGGCTGGAGGTTTTGAGACAGGCTGCTGCCTGGCTCACCAAGGATGGTGACAAAGGCCAGGCAGCCTGCTGAGGATTGATGGAGGCTCTGAGTCTCTTGTGTGTCCTACAATTCACACTCTTTTCTTTTCCCATCTCTCCTTTCCCTTGCTGCTTCCTGTGGAGATGGCAGAGCTGCATGCAAACTCACGATACTTGTGACTCTCCCATCTTGGCTCTCCTTTCCTGATTTCTTTCCATACCTATTCCCTCTGTCTTTTTCTTCTTTCTCTCTATTTCCTACTTTTATTCTCTCTTGTTACTATCTGGAGCTTGGCCTCTTCTTATCTTTTGGTTGTCCTTATCTTTGGTTATTCAAATGTAGTTCCTTTTTTTCTGGGCATTCTCTCTCTCTGTCCCTCTTGTCTTCCTTTGCTCTTCTTGTCCTTTTCTTTAATAAGAGGGAGCAGGTGCAATGGTGACTTGGAGGCCTTTGCTCTTTTAAAATGATCTGAGAATTTTGAGTCAAAACATTCCTAGTTGATTTAACCTTGTGTCTAAAGTCTCCCATTGGTGATGGGAAGGGAGTGTTTTCCTGTCTGTGGGGGTCCTGGGGTGGAGCAGGCACTCCTGTTTGAGAAACAGAGCCTGGCTACCCTCTGCCACGGCTCAGCTACAGGCAGGCTCTGGCTCAGGAGGACTCTGGGAGGCATACTGATTCTTGGGAACCATCACTGGGAAACCAGTGGGGGACTTCATTGCTTGCCTGCTTTTATACAAGTCGAAGAGTAACATTCTTTTTGAGCCTGACTTCTTCTACCTGCATTTTTCTACTGAAACAGTTGTATTTTGAAAAGATGTGTGGGAGTTATAACTTTCTGGCTCAATGTAGTTTCTAACTAGATCTTTAGCTAAATTCAAGCCCATCTTCCCATCTAATTCCCTCTCTGCCAGCCTTTGCTCCTCAAAAAGCTCTCACAGTGTGTGTGTGTGTGTGTGTGTGTGTGTGTGTGTGTGTGTGTGCGCACGCATGCACGCATGTGCTTTTGGCCTTCTCTTCTGTCTCACTTTATTAAAATCCTTCTCACTTTCACTGCCACTGCCTCCAAGAAGCCTTCTCAGATTCTCAACCAGGATGAGCATCTCCCTCAAGCTCTGTGCTCTCACAGACTCATATCTGTGTTTCTGAAATGTACTTATCACAGTTTACCTTGCATTTTGGCCAGGAATGTACGTCAGGAAACAGAAACATGAAAAGAGGGATGACGTCTTTTTTTGTCCTCACCATGCCTAGGACTATACTTTAGCAAATGGTCATTGAATTGACTTGCAGAGTGGCCAGTGAGGACACTTATCAATAACCTTCTGCTTATTTTATATGTAATAAAGATTCCCTTTGATAACTTTAATGATGTTCACCACACTCTTTAGTAGGTCCATTTTGCATTAAGGGTTCCGACCCTTCCATTAACCCTGTAAGGGGGTGGACCATCACCTCCTGGAGGATGCTGAATTCTCATCATGGAACTCGTGCTCTAATCCTGGTCACGGGTCTCCAAAGTTCCTGCTCTTTTCACTTTATCCTGAAATTTCTCATGGGAAAGGAAAACCCAGGAGGCATATTTTGATTGCCTCCACTTTCCCGCAGCCATATGCTGTTGTGATGCTCAGCCAGGCTGCCTCCCCCAGGAGGACACCATAGATGGGTTGGGGCACCTTGCTTGGTTCCTTTCCTGGGGGAGCAGAAGCTTCCAGACCCTTTGTCCTAGGCTACAGGGCTGGTGTCTAGGTCTCTCTCTGGCTGAGACAGCCTCCTGACCATCTACTTGGAAAGATCACAGACTTGTTGGCATACAGCTCCTGTGCTTAGCCTGCTTTGGGGCAGAAGCTTGCTTTGATCTGTGTGCAGGACTGGGAGTTTATGGCCCTAATTAATTCATGCATAACAATCTGAATTTCCTTTTCATTTGGACTAAAGCATATTCATATAAAAACTTTCACAATGCTGGTATTCTTTTTTTTTATTAATTTTAATGGGGTGACATTGATAAATCAGGGTACATATGTTCAGAGAAAACATCTCTAGGTTATTTTGACATTTGCTTATGCTGCATTCCCATCACCCAAAGCCCAATTGTCTTCTATCACCTTCTAACTGGTTTTCTTTGTGTCCCTCCTTTCCCCAAACCCCTCCCTCTCCTCCCCCCTACCCCATAACCCCCTTGTCCATTTTTATGTCCCACCTATGTATGAAATCATATAGTTATTAGTTTTTTATGATTTACTTATTTTGCTCAGTATAATGTTATCAAGGTTCATCCATGTTGTTGTAAATGATCTGATGTCATCATTTCTTATGGCTGAGTAGTATTCCATAGTATATATGTACCAAAGCTTTTTAATCTACTCGTCCTCTGACGGACACTTGGGCTGTTTCCAGATCACAATGCTGGTATTCTTAAAACTCCAACTGAATCTTATTTTCATAAGCCTGGCCAGGGTGATCTATAGATAGCACTGAAATATAAAGATAATGGAAAAAACGTTTCCTTTAAGTTACTGAAAACTATTTCTGTTAGAAGAGGAGAGAGTTCTTGTCATCAGATACTTTTTCTAAAATCAGGATTTTAGAAAAAAACTTATAATAAGCAGTAGAGTATCAACCAGCTCTTCATCAGAATCCAGATTTTGTTACATGAATGAACCAGTTTCCTAATCCACTCCATTCAGTGGAAATGTCATAAAAATTAAAAGTGTGAGGGAAATGATGAATATGAAAACACTTTGTAAATAGCAACGTGCTCTATAAATGTGACGTGTTATTGTAGCTTGACTTCTGTAGTTCTCTTCCCCATGGTTAGAAAATATTAGAGGTCCCCTGACTCCTGTCAGACTCTTTTGAAATGATCTTTAAGCTTTATTCCTAAAGCAAAACAGTGATACTGGCAAGTAAAGTGCTTAATAATTAGTTTATGGTAAAATGCTGTCCTAATTAGTAGATCTCATTAAGTTCAATAAGGTAGCATGCCAGCTCTTTCTTTTGCCCTATGTAGTCAATCAGCCAGCAAGTCCTATTGCCTATGTCAATGGATCTATCTCTTACCTATTTGTTTTGTCAGACTGCCACTACCCAAGTTTGTGAACTCTCTTGCCACACCTGGGCAGCAGTAGCTCACACCCTTTTATAATCCACCCTCCATGGATCCTTAGGGGTCTTCTAGAAATAAATCATGTTAAGTCACCTATCATTGAATTCCTCATCATGGTCTGCAAGACTACAAGGTCCAGCCCTATTTGCTCTCAGCTTCTTATACCAGCTCTGTGTTCTACACTGGACTTATATTTCAAGCCCTCAAATATGCAAGGTTTTTTTCTGTTTCAGGCATGGCCTTTGCTGATCCTTCGCCTTGAAATGCCATGGTCCTGGGTCTTTGTGGGAGGTGACGGCTCCTAGGTCAATTTCAGCTGCTTCTTCTTGGAGCCTCCACCATCTCTAACCTCCTTACTATTATTTGTTTTTATCTCTAACTTCCTGACATTATCTTGTTTACATAATTATTTACTTATTAATCTTTTTCTGCTCAAAGATATGTTTTATGAGGGTTAAAACTATCTCTATATTGTTCTCTGCTATTTCTCCAGAGCCTAGAGTCTGGGGCCTGGCACAGAAAGAACTCTCATTTTTTTTTGCTGCATAAATCGGTGCTAGCTAAAAGCAGAAATTATTAAATGAGAAAATAAAAAAATAGAAGAAATGTTTCAATATGGTGATTTGGTTTATGTTGACAGTTTGCTAAAACAACTAGTAAAATTCAATTCAATGGAGAAAAACAGTCAAATGAGACTTTTACTAATCATTGGTTAATTCCATTATAGAAGTAAATCATTGTTGAGAAAATAACTGGATGATATAGAATTCCATAGCTATCCATATCTTTTGGTTTAGCTATAAGTGCTTTTGATGCTTGAAATGCTTCTCAGTCAAATTTTACAAATGAAATAAACTGTACCATATAGATCGTCTACTTTTCCAGAAAATAATTGTTTCTGGGGAAATTCCTTCTGCCCAATTTAAAGGTTTGAGATTATAATTTTATTTTTTTCATATGTCTTATTATTTATTCTAGTGTGTATCATCTTATGGTAGAATATGTTCATGCTACAAATATTTTTATGCACCTTCTGTGTGCCAGGCCCTCATCTTGGCACTGGAGAGCCTGTGGGGCCAGACAAACAATACCCCTGCCCCAGGGGTGGTTGGCTGGGACAACAATTTCCTGTCCAGGAACTTAGGTGCTGCCACCTTCATGGAGTTCAAAGAAGCCAGAAAGTTATGGCATGTTGGCCTGATGGTGCCAAGAAAATCCCCTTATCCTAATGAAGACCCAATAAAAAATATTTGTGAAAAAGAAAACAGATGAGGTCAAAAGTTCTTTAAAAGAACTTTATAGTTATGCTTCCAGTAAAATCTTGCCAGGAAAAGAGAGAAAGGATGGGCAATTTCAGAGTTTTTTCAAGCTCACTGCACTCTATGGCCAAAACCAGATATGGCTTGTCATTGTTGGTATCTAGTCATTGCTAAGGCAATGCGTAGTTTGAAGATATATGAGCTTATAGAGTTTGGGTTAATAAATGGAACTAAATTGTATTTTGTCAAATTTCAAAATAGCTCAGGAACAATTAAACCAATTACTCCTCCAAATTAACATCAGTAGAAAAGATTAAGCAAAATAAGACCCTCCTGGGCAAAAGATTATATCCTGGGATTTGCTCAAGCCAAACTTTTTCCAGTTCTTCCATTTTTAGGTGACTAAGACATAAACTTGAGTGTTGGCAGGTTTTTAAGCCTTTAAGATTATTACAAAATCTGAGTTCCAACTTTTAGAAATGTTTAAAGAAGGGGCTTTTTAATTTGACATTTCTAAGTTCTGCTAAGTATTGAAATATACCACCCATATAATAATTATGGGTCATAGAATTTCAGAGCTGGAAAAAAACCCAGAGACAATTTAGTCTAGTCCTGCATTTATGCAGAGGTGAAAATCGAGCCACAAGGAGGCAAACAGGCCTGCTTACGGTCACGCATGAGCTTCACTAGGCAGAGCTGGCACCGACTTCTTTCATCTCATGGAAATGCACGTTATTGGACAGATCCAGCCTCACTTTTTCATTTATGAAGCTCTATAAAATCCCTGGAATTTTGGTCTGCTAAAAATATGAGATTTTGATGGTCGACAACTTGAGAGTTAATCTTACAATTATGATCTTGCTTTTCCTCTGAGATGAGGCAGTTCAGAGGTAATGGGCACCAAGGATGCTTGTTAAAAATGGGGTGTAAAGAAGATTTAAGGAGTTGGAACCGAACAGAATCAGTGTGTGGCATGAATGCATTGTGGTTGGGAACCATTTCTTCCCTCTGATGTTTCTGTCCATACCAACTCTATTTATTGTTGAATTTTGAAGGCCACATTCCCCCTCTCCATGACCTTGTGGAAGGCAGTTCATAGCCCCAAACCAGAGATGGCCAAATGAGTGAAATATCTTATTGCATTTCTGCTTTAGGGAGAAGGGTATGTCATTTAAGGATACTTTAGTTTCTGATTTCATTGCATGTTTCTGACAGCTAGGAGCTACATCACACTAAGCATGTGAACGGAAAGTAGAGAAAGTCCTTTCCATTGCAGCGGGGCTGCCCAGCCTCTGGGATGAGGGAGGGGGTGTTAGTCATCAGCTCTCTTTAATTGCCAAAGCCAAGCCACAAGGAGAGAATGACCCTGCAAGTCTTTAATGCAAATCAACATGTTCTTTTCTGTCTTTTTTCTAACTATAGGGAGAGCCCCCACACCTTATATGGCAACTGTGTCCAGACAGGGAAGGGTACAGATATAAATTAGAATTTAAAAGGTACCAAGTGAGGAGGAATTTGGGCAGGAAAGAATCTGGAAGTGTCATCTGAGTGGTGATGGTTTGACTCAGCCCTTTGAAAACACTTAGGAGTTACCAACTTGCAACCAAAGTTTTGTGTTTTTCTTTTAACAGTTATTTTTAAAATTGTCCTAAGTGTTTGAGGTAAATGGTCATCTTTGCATCACCCACCTGCAACACTCACCCATTCTTTACACACACACACACACACACACACATATACACACACATACACACACATACACACACACACACACACACGAGTCTCACACCTCACAATGATATTTCCTGAGGTTGTGAACACCTCAGTTTTTACAAGCTAAGAAGAAATTGAGCTATTGAGCTAGTTGGTTGTTGGGAGACAGACCTGTAGTGAGTAAGTAGCATTAGTAATCAGTAAGCCATATCCCCTTCTGGGCTGTTTCCAGCTACTTTTGGACCTAGGCCTGAGGGGAAGATATTTAAATTTCTCTTAGAGACTTGTATTTTATTAATTAGTGTCCACTTAAATTTGAGTCAATACTGAGGGAAATTAGTCTTGCTCTTAAATCACAAGAATACATGATGATAGTAAAACAATATTTTAATAGGTATAATGTTTACTGTCCAAATTGCTTATATTTATAAGCTTATATCAATGTCTTACATATACCTCCCAGAAAATTTCATTAGTGGAAGTTTTTGATGACAATATGGAGATTTACCATTTTCATAATATTTTGATGATGATGAAAACATTCATATTTAAAAGTACTGATTAAGTACTACTAACTCACATAATATCAACAATGCTGAGTTCATTTGACTTAAGTGACTAACCACAAAAAAGTTTCTGTTTCCCATAAAGTTTATATGTCTAACATTTTTCTGCTTTGTGTTCAACAGAGAACGAACAAGCCATCAGTGTCAGAGTTTAGCTGGATGATCCATATTCTACTATGGAATTGGTCAAGATCAGAGAGCTTCTTCCTTTCCTGTGGCTTAGAGACCAAGTTGTTGATATATACTCTCTGGCATTTAGATCATGAATTTTGCACAGACTCACATTAAGGAAAAAAAGAGGCCCTTTCTATGTTAGGTTTGCAGAATGACTTCAGATGTTTTGACTGGATAGCTGCAGAAAAGAATGAAAACAGTACAAGTTATGATCTCCATTGCTGCCTTTCAAAATCCTCTGGGCTGTTATTGTTATTTACTGGAATACCATTTGATTATTCCTCTTTAGATTTTATTAATGTTTAGTTGACTTGTTTTATATTTCAGGAGATGTCTGTCATCAGTATCTTCTGTCTAAAGTAAGAAGAAATTGTTGGTGTGAATGATCTTTTTTTAAAATGGGAATTGTTTTATGTAAATGATTTACATAGAAATACATGAACATAACCACATGCACAGAGTTTTGAGCTGGTTTCTTGCCAGCTCATCCTCACTGTCTAAGGAGAGCATCAAATGGTCTTAGGACACTTGCTCTATGGGATGGCTGTGGCACCTACACATCCTTTTGATGAGGAATACTATTGTTTCTGAAAGTTGAGCTATTATCAGTTCCGTCCACTCAGGTACTGTGGACAGAGCGCTTGTTGGATTGTTGGGAGATGTTTATAGGGTGGAAGAGAGGATACCTTTACTTCCCATGGATGTCACTCATCTCTTGACTACACAGAAGTCCTGTTTTTAAGGAAGCCAACAGTGGGTGCTCACATGCAGTCCTGGAATCACTTACCTCTAATTTTCCCAAAGAGTCTGTTCTCTGGTATTAATTTTAGCTGTGTCCAGAGGTATACTTGAAGGTCAATATTACCCCAATTTTTCAGATTGGGTGATAATGGCTGGGGGTGGGGTGTGAGTAGGGTAGAATAAGCCTGTGTCAGCCAACATCACTGACCAGGAGAGCCAAAAAGAACCCTTCTCCAGATTTTGTACTTTTACTTGAAACACTAAGTTTACTTGCTGTACGGTGGTGGGGTCCTCAGATGGCTCATTTCTGCCTCACCTCATCCCACCTACAAGTACCAGCATCAGAGGAGTAGCTGTGATAGCCCAGGCATTTCCTTAAAGCTACCTTGCTTCTTTGTGCACACTCAGAAAGTGAGCAGTGCCCAACATATGCCTCTTTCCACATATCATGGACCTTTCATTAGTGAAAGCATCTTTCTGCTGTTCTTTACCAGTACCACATCTATGGATATTATCAGTATTTATTTGTATGTGGTGGTCCTACTTAGATCTGAGGCTAAGGCAGCACATTCCCTGAGCAGGGAGCAGACGTTCCCTGAAGGAGGCGGTTAGCCTAGGTTTCCGTCTCAGGGAGGAGACCTAATCTGAAACTGGACACCAGAGCACTGGACAATACCTCTCCTGTAGTTTTCTGTCTTGAGCTTCCTCTCTTAGGAACTGATATGTTTGGAAATGTACTGTGGGATGGTAGGTACAAAGATGTCTCCACAAGGAGCCAGACGCAGTGCTGGGATGGGATAGGTCCAGATCCAGGAGAACGAGCCATATTTTGCAAGTTGGATAGATGAACTGGTTACAAGTTACTGTCTCAACCTCTTTCTCATAATTGTTTAAAACCCCTAGTGCTTTCTTAAATGTGCTAGCCTGTTCTTAGCTAGACATTAAGGGGAGGATTTGGGCTATACCTGGTTTGAAGTATTAAAAGGGGCAGTGTTTCTTAGGTTGATTGGGGGTGTAATGGCAGCAGGAATTAGGGAGAAATACCAAAGATGGAAAGGAAGGGGTGAATCTAAGGGACAGGGCATGGCACTACTCCACCGATGGAGAAGATGTCTTCTCGGGGCCCATGTTAGAGGACCTGGGCAGTGTTTTCTTAAAGAAAAAGGTAGCTTCCTAATAGCTATATGGTACTTTTTTTCTAGAGTGTTTTGAAGTTGTTGTTGTTGATTATCAGTCTGGTTTATTTATTTGTTTCAGATATAGGTTGACCAACAATTGTTTCAACTAACAAAGGCCAGGATACCTTGTTTGAAGCAATTAGTCTGTATTTAATCTCTAGAGATGAAGTGAACCTTGGCTCTGTATGATCATCATAAGAAGGTGGATTTCTTTCTTAAAGACAATATTAAGGAAATAGGTGTTACATATTTGGAGATTAAGCAGTTCATAGGCATGAATCAAATGATGGAGTTGCAGGTCATATGAATAGTTAACTGAGTTTTTCCTCAACATCTATAAATATGACATCAACACAAGATCACTTCTTCCCAACCCAGCAGTATGTGAAGAGTCACCAATGATGACACATGTTTAGGGCAACCAAAATGATTTGCTAACATACTTCCATCTGTGGTTGAACTGAATCCATCATTTAAATCAACCTAAAATAACCCAGCTGCACAGCGCCACCTGTAGGAACACTCTGTGCAGGTGATGCAGGACTCAACGCCACAGCTTCCTTTTTAGAAACCTGGCATTTACTTTCTTTAACTTCTGAATTGAATGACTATCGCAACTGTGATTTTTTTTTTTTTAACTTAACGATAAAAATGCTTCCTAGGCATCGTGCTGTGACTCATAGTTTTGGGGCTTCATTGATTTAAAAAACCCATATTATAAACACAGTTATTTATTCACTGACTTCTTTCTTTTTTAAAATTAATTTTTTTGTAGTCATTTTCTACGCTTCTGCAAGAAAATTGCAGACATCAGAGCACTGGACAATACCTCTCCTGTAGTATTCTGTCTTGAGCTTCCTCTCTTAGGAACTGATATGTTTGGAAATGTACTGTGGGATGGTAGGTACAAACTTTTTACATGAAAATTTTGACATTTTTACGACACTAGAAATGCTACAGTGATAGGGCCTTCTCTGCCTTTTCTACAGATGTAGTCCTTGCTGCTGGCCAGTGCTCTGGACCAAGTGAAGTCCTGAATGGCAAGTGAGAGGTTGAGTGGCTAAAAGTGGTAGGTTTCATTATATACTCAGGTTATGCTCCAGGGTTTTCTGGTTTGGGATAGAGGAACTACTCTATTTCAAAATATCATAATATGGCTTTAGATAGGCCCGAGATGCACTTCTGGCTCTAATAACAAACTCTATGATCTTGGGCAAATTACACAATCTTTCTGGAACTTTCTTTCTAAAGTTTAAGACACAAATAGGCCTTCACATGATTAAACAAGACAAGATATGTAAAGTACATAGTTTAGTACCTGGCATAGAATAAAGAATAAGTACTCAATAAAAGTTATCATTAAATTAATAATAACATTTCAAGTCCATCAGTGAGCTAGCAGTGTCCCAGGACTCAATTAGGTTGTAATGAAATGTACTAAACAATGTTTTATGCTCAACTTCGGTGAAAGGAATTATTGCTTTGCTTTTAATGGCTGTAACATTCTACTAGGATAAATGATGGGATCAGATGAATTCCCTACAGTAAAAGCTGGATTCAGCAAGATCTTGAAGGTTATGGCATAAGGCATACTATCACTGCAGGTTAAAACATTTCTGTGCCCCAAATACTAAAGTTATTTAATAATATGTTAGATTGTCTTCTAAAATTTCTTTGATAAGAAGAAAAATCAACCATATAAGATAGGAGTTTTTAAAAAACTTTATAACTTCACCAAAGTTTGATATAAGCAATATCTCATCGTAAAAACAACTATGTAACTATTCTTATTTTTCTTTTGTCAAAATATATTACAAATGTATTAGAGTTTTCCTTATTAAAAAATAAATACAATCTTTGAATATAAATATTTAAAAATGTTTAGTCTCATTGACATGACAATTATATATATAATAGCAAGTATATATATAATAGCAAGTATATATATATATATATATATATATACATATATGTATATTACAATTTAGATAATTTGCTGTAACAGATAAGACCTAATTACAGGAGCCAGAAACCTAATTATTTCAAATTGAATAATCTTGTTAACCAGTCACTTATTTCAAGGGAGCAAAGGCAATGACTTTTTAAAATTTCTTATTTACATTAATAGTTCTGTTATCATTTCCTATTAAATTATATCTGAGTTCTTCTATATCACAAAGACTTTAAAACAGGGGTCCCCAGACTTTTTACACAGGGGGCCAGTTCACTGTCCCTCAGACTGTTGGAGGGCCAGACTATAAAAAAAATATGAACAAATCCCTGTGCACATTGCACATATCTTATTTTAAAGTAAAAAAACAAAACGGGAACAAATACAATATTTAAAATAAAGAACAAGTAAATTTAAATCAACAAACTGACCAGTATTTCAATGGGAACTATGCTCCTCTCACTGACCACCAATGAAAGAGGTGCCCCTTCTGGAAGTGCGGTGGGGGCCGGATAAATGGCCTCAGGGGGCCGCATGCGGCCTGCAAGGCCGTAGTTTGGGGACCCCTGCTGTAAAAGCTAGACATTTACTTTTTTATCAAATACATTTACTATGCCTAATCCCTCACTATGTGTTTATGTAGGGATCTATGGAGACTCTTATTCTACAACAGTCAGCCTACAATTTTCTCATCACTCTTCCATTTGGACAAAAAAAATTCTGTCCAGAAAAAGATTCTCACATTTCAGACTTTGTGGTAGATACGGGTGGTATATTGTAGAATAGTTTTTCTCCATGCTACACATGCCCTTGAGTTTTTGACAGGATAAAGACGTGAGCAAGCCACTAATCTCTTCTTGCATTTGTGATCTTTTTCTTTTTTAAGGGGTTGGCAGGTTGTGTATTTAAGGGGGAGGGCTTGGGAGCTGGAATTCCAGCTCACAGCTTCTGAAGTATGTTGGAGGGATCACTTCGCCAAGCTCTTCTCCTATATTTTTGGAACATCAAATAAGAAGGGGGTCGACCAACAGTTGTCTTCATTGTTACCATATTTGCTGCTACCCACACCCTATCTTTTTGAAAAGGGCCATGAACTTAAGACATGAGCAAGAGTGTCAATAAAATATTGCATTTTTATATTGGAAAGACCTCCATGATCAAACTTGTGTTTACATTTCATTTGAAGTATATAATATCAAACAAATACTACCCTTAATGACTGCATACTAATGTGCTTTCTAAAATACCTTAAAGTAGGGTAAGTTTGTGTTTATATAGTTCTTTTATGCCATAAACCTTTCTCTCTCTTTCTCTCACTATTTCTCATTGACACACTCATTTAAAAAACAAACCAAACAAAAAAGAACATCATAATATTCTTCATATACTTCTCCATTTCTTCCCTCCTCATCCCAACAAAACTCATGGAGAGAGTTGTGTTTATTTCCTCATCACTCTTTTCCTAACCAACCTGCTTCATCCTGGCTTTCATCCTTTAAATTGAATTTTATCAAAGTCTCTAATAATTTGTATCTGACCAAAGCTATTGGTCAATTTCCCATTCTTATGGTATTCTCTTTGTCAGTAGCAGCTGACCTTGCTGAACACTCTCTACTTTTTAAACACACCTTCCTTGAAACACTCCTCCCCGGCTTCTGTGACATCGATCTCCTGGTTTTCTCTGCCTCAGGGAAAGCCTATCTCATCTCCACTCCTGGTAGCTCTTTTTCTACTGGAGATATAGCCCAGAGCTCCAATCTCAATCATCTCCTCTAGCTGCACTCTCTTACTCTTCCAGGGTGTTAATATTGCCATACACTGACATATCTCAAATGGGTATCTCCAGTTCTGCTTTAAACCATTTATTCAACTTCCTGGTCAACATCTTTACCTGGATGTCTAAGAGGTACAGAAAGGGGAGAGACACAGGACCAAGTGGCATTCCCTTCGCTATACGTAAAGAGAGGTTAGTTAACTTCTTTCTCTAAGCCATGAGAGCAAGTGAATTCTTGAGATGCAGGCATTGTACTACAGTCTTACATTTGGGACAATATCAGTGCCAAAAACACTTTAAATAGTTGTAAACATATATTTATACTAAAGACCATTCAGTTATTTGATAATCTCACATGCCCCCGATGCCAGTGAAAGCCTTGTCTTAAACTGACAATTTACCGCTAGAATGCTCAGTCCTCCCCACATTCACTTCCATATCACCTGCAAGCCCAACTGATAAATCTCCAAATCCTGTATACCTAAAGTAACCATTAACCCTGCTCTTCCAATCAACCCAGCTCAAAAACATTCAACACAATTCCCCCTCACTCACTCATGAGACATAAAGAGCGAATATTGATAGCATCCTAAAGAACTCCTCTCATTTTTATATCAGTCAGGAATTTTAAACACATGTGAGAATCAAATGTTAGACTTATAGTGAAAGATCAAATTCTTTATTTTTTTCTTATTTCCAGTGATTGTTTCTGTCATCACAACTATTTTGAAAGCATCTGGGATTCAGAGCTTTAAAGGAACAGACTCTGCCAGATCCAGACATATGTAGTACTCCAAGTGGTATCTATTCAGTTTTCTATCCCATGCCTACTCAGAAGAGTACTTGGACTTTAAAAATAATAAGGAGGGTCTCTTCTACCTTCCTTTATGTTGCATGTGTTGCAGCTTTGTTCATAGAAAAACTTGTATCCTTCCTCTCACCCATCCATAACTCACTTTTCCTCAGTGGAACAAAAATGACTAATCTGATTGGTAAAAGCTTAACCTTTTACTAGTGGGTGGGCCACTATGCTCTTAATGGTCACATGTCCTTCCTGCTCTTGTGAGTTATAAACTTCTTATTGGCAATGTACTAAGGCAAGGCCAAGGCCATATTTTCAGCCCTTTGTCCCCAATTTCTGAAGAGCTGAAGGCCCAGCCATTTTTGATTCAGAGCAAGAAGACAGGAGATGCTCCAAGTTGGCCTCAGGCCTCAGCTGTATTCTTAGATACAAGTTTACCCAAAACCCTGCTCTTAGGGGATTATCAGTACTTGCTCAAATTAATAGAACAGTACTACCTGCTTAAATGTGACTATCAGCCCTTGGACATCTACACTACTAGTAAGAAACCCTGGGAGGAAAAGGAGGGCACCAAACTCGTAACATGATATTGAAGCAATCTAAAAATTAAAAGCAGCATTTTAGTTGTATCAGTTTTCTATTACTGCCATGACAAATTTCCACAAGTTTAGTGGGTTCAAATCATGCCCATATGTTGTCTCACAGTTCTGTAGGTCAGTGTGTTTACCTGATTATCTTCTAAGAACCTCACAAGGCTGAAGTCAAGATCTTGGCAGGGTTGCTTTCCTCCAAGAAGGCTCTGGGGATGAATCCACTTCCAAGCTCATTTAATTTGTTGGCAGCATTCAGTTTCCTGTGGTTGTAGAACAGATCCCTGTTTCCTGACTGGTGTGGCCCAGTGGTCTCAGCCTCTACAGTCCACCCACATTCCTTGTCTCAGAGCCATCCTCTTCTATCTTCAAGGCAGCAATGGCAGATGGAATTGTGCTCTACTTCTAATCTCTCTAACCTGCCTCTTGCCTCCTATTTCCTCTGCTGCATCTCACTGCCTTCCTCTTTTTCTTTGAAGGGATCAGATTATTAAATTGGGGTCAACTAAATGATCCAGGATAGTTGCCCTATTTTAAGTCCAACTGATTAGTAACCTTAATTCCATCCACAGTTTCTTTTTTTTTTTTTTTTTTTTTTTTTTTTTTTGTATTTTTCTGAAGCTGGAAACGGGGAGAGACAGTCAGACAGACTCCCGCATGCGCCCGACCGGGATCCACCCGGCACGCCCACCAGGGGGTGACGCTCTGCCCACCAGGGGGCGATGCTCTGCCCCTCCAGGGCGTCACTCTGTCGCAACCAGAGCCACTCTGGCGCCTGGGGCAGAGGCCAAGGAGCCATCCCCAGCGCCCAGGCCATCTTTGCTCCAATGGAGACTCCACTGTGGGAGGGGAAGAGAGAGACAGAGAGGAAGGAGAAGGGGAGGGGTGGAGAAGCAGATGGGCACTTCTCCTATGTGCCCTGGCCGGGAATCGAACCCCGGACTTCCGCACGCCAGGCCGATGCTCTACCACTGAGTCAACCGGCCAGGGCCCACAGAGTTTCTTCACAGCGGTACCTAGGGTAGTGTTTGGTTGAAAAACCAGGTGACAGAAAACTTGGGGGGAGGAACAGCTTTGCAATTATTCTTGCCACATACTGCAATAACTTTGCAATTCCAACTCTTACACCTTCAGTTCTGGCTAAATGCCAACTTTTGCCCTAATTTTATTTATAAAAACCCCACTGTCCAAGGGTCAGCCATTCTCTAGCACTACCTGTGCATCATTGGCCAAGACCCTAAACCTCTCTGAGCTTTGCTTTCTTCATGTAAAATAGAATTTCCTACTTTCAGTTTTGTTCTAAACATTAAAACAAAACTTATTATGTGAATAAATTTTGTAAACTTTAAAGTGCAAATGTACCTTGTATCATCTTATGTTTTAAATATACTTTTAAAATTAGAATGAAACATTTTAAAAAGTGACAAAAGAAAATAAACTGAAAACTGAGTGTTAATTCTAAACTACTGTAATGCCGTTGTGAAATGAAATGGTGATTTCTAAACCTTGTTTGAACGGAAATCAGAAAACAGGCTAGAGTCCGCCTGTTAGCTGACCTTGGTCAAGTCATTTAGTTTCTCCAGCCCCCCTCTCCCCTTTTCTCACCTTTGAAATTAATGTGTTTAACAAAAGATCTCTAAAGTCCAATACAACTCTGAAATTCTGTGCTTCTATTTTATACTCTTTCTTCAAGATACACTGAGAATCAGAGTGGCAAGAAAGGATCTATTTATAGTCAGCTCTTCACAAGAGGACTGAAAAATACCTGAGACAAGTTTATAACACTGAGACTAGAAATCTCTTCTAGGATAACCTGAAATATGTCTGTAAATCCTGACAGGTCTTCAGTTCTTTATCATTATAATCAATCATTGCTTTAGCATCCAATTCAAAAATATTAAGCTAATGAATAGTTTCAGTTCGAAAATTTATATTATTTAATTGATCAGATGCTATTATATTCAGATAAATACTAAATATATTGCACTAATAAAAATTATCCTTGAGTCATGTTTCTAAAAGAATAGTCAAGCATAAACATAAAATCTGTTACAATATTTGTGAACTTCTAGAGTTCTCCAATTTTTCAAAACTTGTACATTAAGTAATTATACATTTCACCTTTTCTTTCCCTAAGAATTCATTTTTAATTTCAAACAAACCATGGAGATTAAGCTATGTGTCCAGTTATTGTCTTGAGAGTCACTAATAAATGCTTGCAGTTTGATGAGTTATTTTATTCTATATCCTGGATCTGAAATAAAGTGGAATAAGGACTAATTTTATAAATTTAAGTTTTGAATTTTAAAAAGGAAATATTTTTCTTAAACTCCATTTTGGTGGGTTTCCCAATAATAAGACACTCATTTCTATTACAGCATTGGTGCAAATTTTTAGGAGAATGGGATTATGAATTTTCCAGTCGTTTTTCATCTGATAGGCAGTTTGGAGAGCCCTACTCCATGCAGGACCGAACCAGTAACAAGTAAATGGCAGGTTGGCCGAGTGTGGGCACAAATCCTTGTCACATTTGTGTTAGGGCTTCTTAAGGGAGGAAAAGGAGTTATTTTGACCATAATATGGTGGTCAACTAGCTTTCATTTCAAGAAAATCATTTTCTTTGCCGTGGAAATCTTGTAGGTTGTTGTAGCTAGCTAAAATAGAAAGTTTACAAGATGAATGTGGTGTGCAGCATGCTCAGCTCTAATCAGATGCATGTGTGGGGTGGTCTCAGCCCTGTGGCTCTGGAGCAGGTATGAGTGGGAATGTTAGATGGACTGACGTACCAAGCAAGGAGGAATGTGGGTGGCTTTCCCACTCCACTCATAGTTTCTTATCCAGAAGATGACAGTTTTAACCTGAGGATGTTAGAGATACAACAGAGAGAAGAAAAGACTAGAGAGAAGTAGAGACTGTAAAAAAGGAGAAAAAAAGAAGTGCAAAAGCATCGCCCCCCACCCCCGAAAGAGCAGTCCTTATATCTGTTCTTGGAATTGCAAAAAGAAAAAAAAAAAGGAAAGCAGAAAAGACAGGAACATGCATTGATTCCTTTGGTATTCATTAAACAAACTGAGTGTTTGCTTTGTGCTCAGTACTGACTTCATTGCTGGTGATACAATAATAAACACAACAGACACCTTCCCTGCCCTTGAGGAGCTTAAAGTCTACCAGGAAGGCTTAGCCTTGCCCAGAAAGAAAGGAACTCAGCTGAGCAGGTGAGTCCCCCAAGTCCTCCCAGAATGTATTCATGTGAGCAATGAGTGCTCCTCCCTAAGCTTGCAGCCCTTCTGTTAGGCCTGCCTCCCCAGTGTTCTCAGCTGCAAAGGTTATGTGTTAGAGAAGCCACTTCAACTTTTTAGTTTTAAAGACTGTTGGCAAGCCTAGTTCACAGATAATTCTTTTTCTTATTAGCATAAATTTTACTGTTTATCTTTATATTATACAATTCTAGTTTTATTTATTTATTTTATTTTTATATTTTTGTTAATTTTAATTTATTGTGTTAACATGGATTCAAGTGTCCCTCTCAATATAACTCCCTCACCCCCATCCCATGTCCCCCCATTACACTCCCTTTTCCCCCTCCTCCTAAATTCATCCCTCCTTCCCTCTGTCTGGGATTTGCTGTCCTGTTATCTGCCTCTAAGTGTTATGTATTTATAATTTCGCTAATCCCTTCACCTTCTCTGATCCCCTCCCCTCATCCCCCTTCCCTCTGACTGCTGTCCCTCTGCTCCCTGTGACACCACTTCTGTCTCTATTCCATTCCTTAGTTCACTTTGTTCCTTAGATTCCACATTTAAGTGAGATCTTCTGATATTTGTCTTTCTCTGCCTGGCTTATTTCACTTAGCATAATGATCTCCAGGTTCATCCAGTTCTACCAGACAATCTTGTTTGTGTTGGGTAAAGAACAATTACAGAGTGACATATTACATCATCCTTAAATGGAATTAGAATACTTTTGTGGGATAGTCAAAGTATTTAATCCCCTGTTGTAAGAATGGGTGAGAGAAAAGCAGGACGAAATTGGGAAGATTTGGTGACTTGCTTTCTGTCTGTCTCTGACACTTTCCAAACACTATCCTTTAAACACTTCTACTGAGTGCCTCCCTACTGGGTCAGACACTGTTTTTACAAGGTCTGCTTTATTTGTCCTAGATCTCAGTTCCAAACAGCAAGCATCAAATAAACTTTCTCAACCTGTACTGCCATCAACAGACAGCAAGCTAGGACTGAGTGCTTCCTTTACCAGCCCACCATCGGCGCCCCATTGGCCCAGATGAGTTAGTGATGGGGGACTTCAGATACTAGGCCAAGGCCAGGGAAAGGATGGAGCATTGGGTTCTATTCAATTCTTTGCTTATTCTAAAAATGTACAAACCTACTGGGAAACGTTCTGATGTGTCTGTGACTGATGAGAGAGAAGGTAGAGACATCTGGGGGCCAATTCCCACGAAGGTTCTCATTCTTCACACATAAAAAATCATTACTTAAATCTTATGAGTACAAATTTTAACAATTTAGAACTGAATTCTGACTTCAATTAAAACATGTTTTCATTCTAAACTGGATTAGTGCACTCATATGTAATCATTTTTGTCAGATCCTCCTGCATCAAAAAATTTGGCTCTTTAGAGCAAGCCCTGGATGAAAAGTGTTTTGAGCTTAGAAGTCATCCCCTATTCCTGTTCTTTTACTGTTTTGCCTTTAGCCTCCCAGGAACCATTGAATGAGGCAAAACATCTGCAGCCCCCATCACTGGGCTCCCAGTGATGGACTCAATGGAAGGAGGTTAAAAGAATCCCAAGGTTATTCTTCTAGTCACTCATTGTTTAGAATATAAAGTTTTGCTTATTTATTTATTTATTCTTCATTTCAAATGAAAAGAAAGGAAATTGAAATACTACTTAATATTTATGTTTATAAATATATTTACCTACATGTATATGTTTAATTTAATGTGTAGAGATTATTTTAACTACCATTTATAGAGTATTTTTCTGTTTCCAAGGCCCTTTGTATACATTTTTTCATTGTACTTTCATAACAGCTCCTTGGAGCCCATGACTGCCTTTTTTCTCTCCTTCCGGAAGAAGGAAGTAGAGGTCCTACCCATGCTTCCTGGATTGTGCTAGTCACTTCCAAAAATAGTCTATTTGTATACATACCATTTTGCATTGTTATTTTAATAGCATTGTGGAGTAGGAATTATTTGTATGTTGATGTCTTTACAACTGAGACTCATCCAGCATTCACAGAGAGAACCAGGCTCCAGAGCCCTGTGCTCTGGTTTGTTGGACCTCAGTGTACCTACCCCTGCCCTTCCTACTGAGGGCCAGCATGGTTTGTTTTGGCTCTGGTGGCTGTTTCCTCTCCAGGCAGCATGACCTGTGTCTGCAGGAAAGGCTTTGTTCCCGGTCCTGGTCACAGAGGGTTTGGCCTGCTTAGGAGGCACATTGGGCCAATATGGCAGATTGCTCACCTCGAGTGCCCTCAGCTCCTGACATTCCATTGTGGCCACAGGAAAAGGCGCTGGCTGACACCTCTCTTACCAAAGGCAGACATATTGCTGCTTTTACTCATATGCAATCAATTATTGCTGACCATCTACCCATAACCTCAAGGGCATTTCTCAAAGTCAGTTCACTTTGCTTCCACACCTGGCAATGGTAGGCCTGGGGACTAAGAATGTCTGAGTTGCCCTCTCTGCCTACCTCACTCTACTTAGTAAAATGTAGACTTTGTCCCGTCCCCCCATACACACATTTCCATTCCTCTGACTTTTTTTTTTTAACCTATAAACATTAGCTCAAGTCAGAGTATATACGTCAGGAAATGTAAGAGAAAAAAATCAATGCCAGCCTCTGGCTATTATTTAAACAAAATAGAATCAACTTCTGTGGACATCTGCTATTCTCGGGCTAAATTATATAGTGTTAAAGGACTTGAAATTGGAAAAAATACACCAAAAAATTTGTTTTATAAATGATACACTTTTTGTGATTCCAATATTTTTAAAATATATTCAATCCCTTATTTCTTGTCCCTCGTCTTGTCTAAGACTAGGATTATCCTCGCTTAATGCAAAGCATTCATCTGAATGAAAACACAGTAACTCATGTCAAAGCCAACACAAGCAAATCCATTTTGCAATAATTTTGACTATTTTTAAACAAACTCTTGCAAATATTGTCAACTCTAGTCTTCACTGAACATTTCAACATGGCATGCAGGGGGAGCTTTTAAACCTGACAGTGATTTCCTATTTGTCAGGAACAAGAAGGAAGGGTTTTTAAAGGAAACAAGGTCTCCCCCTTTCAGAGTGAGAAATAATAATAAGAATGACTCCTGCACTCCAAAGGGTGGGCTGGTAGACACATCCGAGAACAGGCAGTGCAAGGACATAATAGGTCATGACAGCTCAGATACAGAAGTTATCTCCCTACAGCAGGGGCGGCCTCATTGCCCCCTTCTGGTTTAGTTTTGCTGCAGGAGCCATGAGTGATGAGGCCACCCGTATCTCACAAAGATGAAGACCATATTCTCTAATGCTGTGACATGTTCTTTCTGTGTAACCACTTGTGGCATAGATTTTATTTTCCAACTACACACATGCATTACACACACACACACACACACACACAGCCAGAAGAAAGAACTGCCTGTTTTTAAGTGACATTCAAAGACAAATGTGGCACTACTGACATGTTGAAAGAGAACACTTCCCCCCAAATTCTTGAATGACTTGCAAGAAAACCAATGCTCCTTTCTCTATCAATATGGTTTTCATAGCGATTTAGCTCCCTATGCCAAAACGTTTTAGAAATGGCAGCAGCACATATTAAAACTCCCAAAGTGACACCCCTTATCTGTGATATGAAAAGCAAGCAGAACCCTTGTCTGTCACGGTCCAGTGTATTGGATCATCTCTGTCCCCTGAGCCCTTGATGCACAGAGCTTACAAAATGCACATTCTCAGGTCACTTCTCTTCTAAAGCGGGGCTCCTGGTGGGAGGCCCTGGTGACATGAAGAGTGTGTAAGTCTTAGCCCTGCTTAAATCAACCAATTGTTCTATATTGTGCTTTCTCTTTCATGTTTTAAATTATTTATTAAAAGACACAGTGCCTGTTAGGGCAACCACATCAGGATGGAGAACATGGATTCAGTGATTTTGCATAAAATCTGCAACTCAAATGGAAACTGGGGAAACTTCAAACAGTGACAGATGATAAGTGGCTCAAAAGTGAAGTGCTCCCCCTTTTTATTTTAGTTCAGAAGAAAAGATGGCTTGTAAATATTTTGGTTTCATTCTTCAAATATATTTTTTTCTCCTCTAAAGTAAAATGCTTTTGGAAACCCTCACCTTGGCTTTCCTGGTGAAAACACAGGGAAGGTTGCATAGGGTTAGTTTAGTCCCTCCTTCAGGAAGTTTGTGTGGGTTGGTTGGGAGGTGACGAAGGCTTGCTGCTCTCTCCCTTTGCTTCAATGGATTCCTCCCCTCATAAACCATAGCCCAGCTCATAATTATAATGCAAAACAGCATCCCTACAGCCTGCTCAGTGCATTTCAAATTTGAAGTTCCTTGAAGTTCTAAGGATTTTTAAATATTGATACTCATTAACTGCATGGCTTTTCGTGACATAAATGCACATTACATACTTTCATGTGTTGGAAACAGCTAAAAATTCCATGGCACAAATGTTTACATGGCTGTTATGGAAAATGGTACTATGCTAATGTATGTCTGCTTCTTAAATTCTGTTAGCAGTTGTAAGACAGTCAGATCCCACCCATGGGATCTTGTGCCCTCATGAAACACAATTACAATGAGAATATCTCATTATCTCATTGGCTTTAGCTTACTGCTCTGTTACCATGGTTTCAAATACACAGAGGAGTTTGAAACTAAGAGTGCTGCTAACAAAGAACATATCCTTGTACAATGACATCAGATCATGTTAGACAGAATAGACTTAATTAAATACCCCCTGTTGGAGGCCGAAATACAGAAGTTAGGTCTAGTTTTTCAAAAGAAAACCAACCATTTAAAAAATTCTACTTAATTTACTTGGGAATTTTGAATTCTTTTCTGAGAGCAACTAACAATAATAAAAGCAAACCTTACTCAACCTGTTTAATATTCACTGGTAGTGATGAGTTAAGGAAATGAGGAAGAAAAAGAGCACTGTCAGAGGAGAATGATATCACATGTAGTTCTCTTGCTAGTGTCCGGCTGACAACTGGGCCAACCAACCCTCAGACTAAGAAACTGGCACAGTGCTGTAGGTGTGAACTACTGGGCCCTCTGCTCACGAAGTGTCTGTGGAATTTAAAGCACAGATTCCGGTCTTCCAAAAGAGATCTGGTTCTGCAAGACAAACACAAGCATTTGCCCTCTTTTCTGATGCATTGAGTGCCTAACTTTGCAAAACTGGACTTATGCTATTTTTCATGATGGGAAACCAGTTGATTTATTAGAAGAGAAATCACAACTTTGGGCTCTTGGATTTCCGACTGCTGTGGGGAGCTTGCCATGATTTGATAGATTTCCAGCCCCTGGCTTACTCTGTGCTGAATAAAGTACCTCATGACTCCAGCCAACATGGCTTTTGTTTAAGCAAATCTTTAAAATACACTTCAGTAGGAGAAACCATTCAGGCCTTGGAGTTACCTTATTGTATAACTATTTTCTCCCAAAGGCCTAAAATATCTTGCATATTTCTATGTTGTAAAATTAATTTCCCTATAATGAAAATCTCCCTTGTCAATGTGAAGTTTATTCCACCCACCCACCACACACATATCACACACACACACACATGCACACACATGAATCATAGCTGTAAAAAAAAATTAAATCACTTATAGGCCCTGGAGACTATCGGGTGATATAATGTGACAATAATGACATCCCTAGTGGTGTTAATTGATTTTGTCCTGGTAGAGGATAATTTGGTTTCCACTGTGGCTACTGGATCATGGGCTTACTGATTGGTTTGCCTAGGTAATATTACCATTAATGAACAGAAAACACACTTTTCTTCTTAAAAGATACTGGTAATTATGAGGAAAGGAAGATGGAAAGCTGTAAATTCTTAATCATTCAAGGAGAGTTAGTTCTGAGCTGTTTGCATTTAAAGGGAATATATGGTAAAAGACTGTGAATTAGCAATTCAGAGTCTCACTTCATAAAATCCAGCTGCTTTATGCTACTCTAGGAAGATCTGTGAAAAACTCAAATGATTTGTAAAGTGCGTTTTAAGAGAAAAAAAAAATAGCAATTGGCAGCCGCATGTGCCGTGTGATTAAAAGTGATACATCATCTGTCAAACCAACTTACTTTATTGGTCTACATTCCTTTCTTTATGGCTTCTAATTGGTGTGATTTAAAAAATATTTTTAAAATGAAAAACACATCTCATTCTAAATTGTGTGTATAGAATAAGATATTCAGATAATTCTAATTTTCAGGACAATTGGAGAGATTTGGGAGTCATTCATGCTAAAATCAAATAATTGAAGTTACATAAATAGAAATGATGTTGCCCATATCAGTTAAAAACATCATTATTCTCCATGTCACCAAGCTGAAAACTTTGGAGGCATCTTAATTCATTTCTCATCCAATAAGTTCAAGTTCTTATCAAGGCCTATCTATCCTACTAGGTCTGCTGATATTCTGCCTATAGGCACCAGTTTGGCCACTGCAGTTGTTTATGGCTGGTATCCCTTCTGATGGGTCAACATCTGTGCATGCTAGTTGTTAAATATCTTGTAGCTCATCCCTAAATCCTACCATTATCTTTTGAATTAGCTCTTTTCTCTTTATTGACATGGTACTATCCTAGGTCAAACTTTACTTATCTCTAGCCTAAACTCTAATACTAGACTTTTTAAAAGGGTAATTATTAGCAGATAACTTATTTCTTGTAATAGACCGGTCCTTTTTACTCCAGTCTCCTCTTACTACTCTAACCTATTCTCTACTCTAGCCACTGTTACTTTTTATATTTATATAAACTATTTTTTAAAGTTAGAAATACAGAGCCTGACCAGGTGATGGTGCAGTGGCTAGATTGTCAACCTGGGACAGCAAGGACCTGGGTTCGAAACTCTGAGGTCTCTGGCTTGAGTGCTTATCAGCTTGAGTGCTGGGTTGCCAGCTTGAGCGTGGGATCATTAGATTCCACATATAAGTGAAATCATATGATACTTGTCTTTCTCTGGCTGGCTTATTTCATTTAGGATAATAATCTGCAGGTATATCCCTCCTGTTGCAAAAGGCAGGATTCCCTTTTTTTTTCATAGCTCTTTTTTTGTTGTGGTTTTTGTGTATTATGACTAAAGCTTTATAATATTTTTGTATATGGCTTTTTTTGTTTGTTTACAGAGACAGAGAAAGAATCAGAGAGAGGGATAGATAGGGACAGACAGACAGGAATGGAGAGAGATGAGAAGCATCTCATCAATTACCAGTTTTTCAATGCGACATATGTGCCTTGACTGTGGGCCTTCAGCAGACAGAGTAACCGCTTGCTCAAGCCAGCGACCTTGGGTCCAAGCTGGTGAGCTTTGCTCAAACCAAAGCCTACACTCAAGCTGGCGACCTCAGGGTCTCGAACCTGGGTCCTCTGAATCCCAGTCCTATGCTCTATCCACTGCACCACTGCCTGGTCAGGCTGTATATGACTTTTACATGCACATTTCTGTTGAACTTGTTGATTCATAGGATATGCATATGCTTCGTTTTAGTTTCTACTGCCAATCACTTTTCCAAAGTGGTTGTCCTAATTTATACTGTTTCCAACAATTTAAAATGTTTCATTTTCTCCAATCCTTGATCTCTGTCAATCTTTTACATTTTTGCCATTTTCGGGGGGTATGTAGTTATTTCTCATTGTGTTCTCATTTGTATTTCACTGATGACTCACAAGGCTAAGAACTTTTTTATATATTTTTTAGCCATTTGGATATCTTTTTTTGAAATGCTTGTTTCATACTTTATTTCACTTTTCTCTTTCTCTTAGTAATTCATAGGAGTTTATAGACATAAGGTCTTCATCAGATATATGTAGGCAAATGTGCAAATAAATGCCTTCTTCTACTCTGAAGGTCTTGTTCACATTTTTAGTGATGTTATTTGCTCAATAAAAGTTCATAATTTTAATGTTATGCAATTTATCAATCTTTTAAAAATGGATAGTGTTTTTATTGTCCCATTTTAGATGTCTTGTCTTCCCCAGATCATAAAGATACTACTTTGTGTTCTTATTTCAGAATGTTTCATTGTTTTACATTTCACATTTAAATCTAGAATTCTTCTGGAATTGATTTTTGAGTATTATATGATGTGAAACTCAAGATTTATTTTTTTCTCCATACAAATATCAATTAGCCCAGTACTATGTTTGAAAACACAAATCTTTCCACACAAAATTTATTGTCACTCTCATTGTTCAGTCAAATGACCATAAATGCATGGTCAACTTTGGGACAATATATTCTGATCCATGCATCTGTTTATCTTACTTTCAATGTGATCTGTTTCACATACTATTAATTATTGTAACTTTATAATATCTTGATATTTAGTAATATAAGAATTGCAACACTTTTTTTCTTGTCAAAATTAGTTTGACTATTCTTTGCCCTTTGGATTGTCAAATAAAATCAAAAATTATCTTGTCAATTTTTTTTTCATTTTTCCGAAGCTGGAAACGGGGAGGCAGTCAGACAGACTCCCGCATGTGCCCGACCTGGATCCACCCGGCATGCCCACCAGGGGGTGATGCTCTGCCCATCTTGGGGTGTCGCTCTGCTGCAATCAGAGCCATTCTAGTGCCTGAGGCAGAGGCCACAGAACCATCCTCAGCGCCCGGGCAAACTTTGCTCCAGTGGAGCCTTGGCTGCAGGAGGGGAAGAGAGAGACAGAGAGGAAGGAGAGGGGGAGGGGTGGAGAAGCAGATAGGCGCTTCTCCTGTGTGCCCTGGCCGGGAATCGAACCCAGGACTCCTGAACGCCAGGCTGATGCTCTACCGCTGAGCCAACCGGCCAGGGCTATCTTGTCAATTTTTAACTACAACAATGACCATAACAACAATAAACTTGTTAGTTAATTGACCCTTTTGTCATTATAAAATGTTCCTTTGTATCTTTAGAAATGTTCTCACATTTATCTTATATATATTAATATATAACTATACTTTTTTAGTATTTGCTGATGTAGTGGTGAGGGTTCTCCAGAGAAGATGAGATATCCCAACACAACAAGAAGCAGAAAAAAAGGGGGAGGGCAAACTATTCCTTTTTTTACTTTTCATTTATTCAGGCCCTCAATGGATTGGATGATGCCCACCTACTTAGGGGAAAACAATCTACTTCACCAATTCAAATGCTGATGTCATCCAGACACACCCAGAAATAGTGTTTAATCTGGCCAACCTATGGTCCAGTCAAGGTGATACATAAAATTAACCATCATAGCTGGTACAGAATTTTTCATCCTTTGATTTTTCTTTCTTTGTCCTTTAACTTAACATCTGCCATTTGTAATTCACATACAGTTAAATTTCTATCCAGTTTGAAAATTTTGTCTTTTGATTGGAATATTTGGGACATGTATATCTGATGTAATTATCAATATAGTTGTGCTTAACTCTGCCATCTCCCATATGTTTTCTCTGTCTTGTCTTTCTTCTCCCTTTCCTTTTTTATTTATTAATTTTAATGGGGTGACATTGATAAATCAGGGTCCATATGTTCAGAGAAAACATCTCCAGCTCCCTTTTCTTTTTTTATGTCTTCTTTTAATTCAGTGTTTCTGTTATTCTTTTTCTTTCTCATTGTTTAGTTATTTGTTTCTATATATTTTTAATACTCTTTGAGTGATTATCTTACAATTGCATATATCCTCAACTCATAAACTTTGATACAAATTAGTATTTTTACATTTCAAAAAAAAAGAACTTTTAAACTCCACTATCTTGTCCCATCTTTTGTGTTTTCATATGGTATCATATTTTTTTTCTGAAGAATTCTCCTTTTGTCTAAAGAACATCTTTAATATATTTCTTTTAATATAGGATGTGGTGGTGATATGATCTCAGTTTCTGTTTCTTTTTAAAATTTTACTTTACCTTATTCTTCAAACTATGGAGATATATTTACATACAATAAAAGTCATCAATTTTAAGTGTATAATTTAATGAGACTTGACAGAAATATGCATGTGTAACCATCACCCTGAGCATAATATAAAATATTTTCATTTCCCCTATACTGTTTTACAGTCAATCCTCTCCCCATAATCCCACTTCCTAGCAACCATCGATCTGCTTTCTAGCTCTTAAGTTTACCTTTTCTAAGATTTCATGTATATAGAATCATATACAGTCTTTAGTGTCTGGCTTTTTTCACTTAGCATAATGTGTTTGAGAATCATATATGTTATTACATGTATCAATAGTTTGTCTTTTTATGTTGTTATATGTCAGTACTTTAAAAAAGTTATGCTATGAGTGTCACCAATTCATTTATTTTTATTGTTTTATATACTGTGATTTGTTTATTCATTCAAAAGTCCATGGACATTTGTGTTGTTTCTGGTTTTTGGTATGAATATTCACATTCAATTTTTTTTTAATGAACACATATTTTCATTTCTTTTGAGTAAAAACATGGGAGTGTGATTGCTGCTGTGGTAAATGTTCTATTTCATTTTCTAAGACATTGCCAAGCTGCTCTTCAAAATGGCTGTACAATTTTGCTATCTTACTAACATTTAATGTAAATTCCAATTGAGTCACATCCTTGCTAACACTTGGCATTTTCAGTCATTTAAATTTTAACCATTCTAGTGAGTGTGTAGTGGCATTTTATTGTGATTTTAAATTTATTTCTCTGATGACTAATGATGCTGAGAATTTTTTTATTTGTTTTACTGAGCTAGTAAGACCTCCAGTATGATGGTAGAAGGTGGAGAGTGAATATCCTTGTACTACTTCTATAGCAGATGGCATTCATTATCTTACAATTTGAGGAATTTTCTGTCCATTTCTGGGTTTTTGAGAATTTAATAAGTAATGGCTTTTGGATTTTGCTAAATGTTTTCTCTGAATTTATTGAAATGTTCATATAATTTTTGTTTTTTGGCAGATTTATCTGGTAAATTATACCAATTTATTTATGAAGGTTTAACCAATGTTGTATTCTTGGGATAAATTCCACTTAGTCGTCATGTATTAAGCTTTTTATATATTGTTGGATTTCATTTTTAAATATTTTGTGTAGAATTGAAGTAGAATTGTTTCTTATTTTTCTATTTTCTGAAAGGCCTTTATGATGAAAGACTACTTTTGTTCAATTTAGTGATTTGGGTTTACATGTATTTTCTTTTATTTCTTTAAAAAAGACATTTTATTGGAAAGACTGTTCTTGGCTTTTTTTGTTAAAAAATTAATTGACTATATAAACATGGGTTTATTTCTGGGCTCTCTATTCTGTTTCATTGGTCAATGTGTCTGTTTTTATGCAAATACCATATTATTTTGATTACTATAGTTTTGTAACATAGTTTGAAATGGAAGTTATTGTCCTTCTTTCTCAAGATTGCTTTGGCTATTCAGTCTTTTGTGGTCTCATACAAATTTAAGGACTGTTTATTTCTGTGAAACGTGTCATTGGAATGTTGATAGTGATTATATTGTTAGATCTGTAGATTGTTTTGGGTAGTAAAAACATTTTAACAATATTAATACTTCCAATCCTTGAGCATGGGATATCTTTTTTGCCTAGTCATTATCATTTCAAACATTGCTTTTTATTTATAGTCTCTGTTCTGTTGTTCTTGGACTTCAGCTACATGTATATTAGATATATTCAGTGAGACTCATACAACTCCTCCTGTTCTACATATTTTCTAGCCTTCAAAGTACTTCAAACTTCACACTTTCTGCTAACTTATATTTTTAGATCACTAATTTTCTCTTCAGCTCTGCTTTAAGTTCTAGAATACCTATTTAATTTACTTAAAAGTAGGTTCTATATCTCTGATAAATTCCTTAAATTGTCATTTCCTTTTAAAGTTATTTTAAAATCTAGATCACCTATGGTTTTGTTTTTGTTTTCTATTTTGCCTTTTGTTTTGATCCTTAGTATACCAAGTAATTTTTGATTGAGTTACAGATATTGGGTACGATAATTATAGAGGTTATATATAAAATTAACTTCTTCCAGAGAATTTTATTTAGCTTAGTAGGCATCAGGGTAGAAGCATGTAACTTAAATCCACTGTGTGATTGACCTGAATTGAGAATAGAATTCAGTCTTTATAAATCTAAATCTATTTATGATTTAACCTTATTCTTCGATTTTTTAAAATTAATTAATTAATTTATTTATTTTAGAGATGAGAGAGAGAGACAGAGAGAGACAGAGAGAGAGGAGAGATAGAGAGAGAGAAGGGTGGGAGGAGCTGGAAGCATCAACTCCCATATGTGCCTTGACCAGGCAAGCCCAGGGTTTTGAACCGGCGACCTCAGCATTTCCAGGTCGACGCTTTATCCACTGCGCCACCACAGGTCAGGCTATTCTTAGATTTTAACTATCTATGATCCCAATTAGAAGTCTGGTTTTACCAGGCCCTCTTATTTAGCAGATTTTCACTTTCAATTTTTATATCCCTAGCACCATAAGATAAATGATAGACTCTTAACTCCTGCTTTCTTATCAGTTTTTTTTAATAGCATTTAATAACCTGTAAATATTGTGTACAATTTTTTTGTGTGTGTACATAAGTTCTCAACACTTTTGGGTAAATACCAAGGAGTACTGTTTCTGGCTTGTATCATAAGAGTATGTTTAGTTTTGTAAGAAACTGCCAAACTGTCTTCCAGTGTGGTTGAACCATTTTGCATTTGCACCTGTAATGAATGATGAAAGTTTCTATTACTTTACATTCTGGCCAGCATTCAATGTTGTCAGTGTTTTGGATTTTTTGCCATTCTAATAGATGTGTAGTGGTATCTCATTGTTGTTTTCGTATGCATTTCCCCAATGACATATGATACTGAGCATAGTTTCATATGCTTATTTGCCATCTGTATATATTCTTTTGTGAAGTGTTTCTGAAGATAATGTGCCTATTTTTTAGTTCGGTTTTTAATCTTGCTATAGTGGAGTTTTAAAAGTTCTTTGTATAGTTTAGATATCATTTATCAAAATATGTATTTTGCAAATATCCTCCCAGCATCTGCTCATCTCTTCATTCTCTTTTTTTATTGATTTTAATTTATTGTGTTTACATAGATTGTAGTGTTGCCCCTAATGCATCCCCTCTCCCCATTTTCCCCTCAACATTTCCCTTGCAACCCCTTCCCATAGTGCCCTCCCCCCTTCCCTTCAGGTTTATCCCATCCTATCATACCATTTGGTCTGTTCTCTTTTCCTCTGGTCCCTTTGATCTCTCCTCTGTCTCAATTCCATTCTTCAGTTCACATTGTTCATTGGATTACTCAAATGCGTGAGGTCATATGATATTTTTCTTTTTCTGCCTGGCTTATTTCACTTAACATAATAGTTTCCATGTCCATCCATGTTGTTGCAAAGGTAAGATTTCCTTCTTTTTCATGACCCCATAGTATTCCATACTATGTATGTACCATTACTTTTTTTTTTTAATAATTTTATTTTTTTAATGGGGTGACATCAATAAATCAGGATACATATATTCAAAGATAACAAGTCCAGGTTATCTTGTCGTTCAATTATGTTGCATACCCACTACCCAAAGTCTGATTGTCCTCTGTCACCTTCTATCTTGTTTTCTTTGTGCCCCTCCCACTCCCCTTGTCCCTCTCCCATTCCCTCCTCCCCCCCTGTAACCACCACACTCTTATCAATGTCTCTTAGTTTCACTATTATGTCCCACCTACATATGGAATAATACAGTTCCTGTTTTTTTCTGATTTACTTATTTCGCTTCGTATCATGTTATCAAGATCCCACCATTTTGCTGTAAATGTTCCGATGTCATCATTTCTTATGGCTGAGTAGTATTCCATAGTGTATATGTGCCACATCTTCTTTATCCAGTCATCTATTGATGGGCTTTTTGGTTGTTTCCATGTCCTGGCCACTGTGAACAATGCTGCAATAAACATGGGGCTGCATGTATCTTTACATATCAATGTTTCTGAGCTTTTGGGATATATACCCAGAAGAGGGAATGCTGGGTCATAAGGTAGTTCTATTTTCAGTTTTTTGAGGAACCACCATACTTTCTTCCATAATGGTTGTACTACTTTACATTCCCACCAACAGTGTACGAGGGTTCCTTTTTCTCCACAGCCTCTCCAACATTTGCTATTACCTGTCTTGCTAATGACAGCTAATCAAACAGGTGTGAGGTGGTATCTCATTGCCGTTTTGATTTGCATTTCTCTAATAGCAAAAGAAGATGAGCATCTTTTCATATATCTGTTGGCCATTTGTATTTCTTCCTGGGAGAAGTGTCTATTCATATCCTCTTCCCATTTCTTTATTGGATTGTTTGTTTGTTTGTTGTTGAGTTTTATGGGTTCTTTGTATATTTTGGATATTAGGCCCTTATCTGAGCTGTTGTTTGAAAATATCATTTCCCATTTAGTTGGCTTTCTGTTTATTTTGTTATCAGTTTCTCTTGCTGAGCAAAAACTTCTTAGTCTGATGTAGTCCCATTCATTAATTTTTGCCTTCACTTCTCTTGCCTGTGGAGTCAAATTCATAAAATGCTCTTTAAAACCCAGGTCCATGAGTTGAGTACCTATGTCTTCTTCTATGTACTTAATTGTTTCAGGTCTTATGTTTAGATCTTTGATCCATTTTGAGTTAATTTCAGTACAGGGGGACAGACTGTAGTCCAGTTTCATTCTTTTGCATGTGGCTTTCCAGTTTTCCCAGCACCATTTATTGAAGAGGCTTTCTTTTCTCCATTGTGTGTTG
The DNA here is from genome assembly GCF_036850995.1 of Saccopteryx leptura. NCBI lineage: Eukaryota > Metazoa > Chordata > Mammalia > Chiroptera > Emballonuridae > Saccopteryx > Saccopteryx leptura. Next base: position 190,169,561 of record NC_089504.1, read on the forward strand.
TTGGCCCCTTTATCAAAAATTCTTTGACTATATATATGTGGTTTTATTTCTGGACTTTCTATTCTGTTCCATTGGTCTGAGTGTCTATTTTTCTGCCAATACCATGCTGTTTTGATTGTCGTGGCCCTATAATATAGTTTGAAGTCAAGTATTGTAATGCCCCCAGCTTCATTCTTTTTCTTTAGGATTGCTTTGGCTATTCGGGGTTTTTTATAGTTCCATATAAATCTGATGATTTTTTGCTCTATTTCTCTAAAAAAGGTCATTGGAAGTTTGATGGGAATTGCATTAAATTTGTATATTGTTTTGGGTAATATAGCCATCTTGATTATATTTATTCTTCCTAGCCAAGAACAAGGTATATTCTTCCATCTCATTATATCTTTTTCGATTTCCCTTAACAATGGTTTATAGTTTTCATTATATAAGTCCTTTACATTCTTTGTTATGTTTATTCCTAAGTATTTTATTTTTTTTGTTGCAATCATGAAGGGGATTATTCTTTTGAGTTCCTTCTCAGTTGTTTCATTGTTGGCATATAGAAAGGCTATTGACTTCTGTATGTTAATTTTGTATCCTGCGACCTTACTGTATTGGCTTACTGTTTCTAGTAGTCTTTTTGTGGATTCTTTGGGGTTTTCGATGTATAGGATCATATCATCTGCAAAAAGTGATACCTTTACTTCTTCTTTTCCGATATGGATGCCTTTTATTTCTTTGTCTTGTCTGATTGCTCTGGCTAGAACCTCTAGTACCACATTAAATAAGAGTGGAGAGAGTGGAAAACCCTGTCTTGTTCCTGATTTAAGGGGGAAAGCCTTCAGATTAGTGCCATTTAATATGATGTTAGCTGATGGTTTATCATATATGGCCTTTATCATGTTGAGATATTTTCCTTCTATACCCATTTTGTTGAGAGTCTTAAACATAAAATTGTGTTGTATTTTATCGAAAGCCTTTTCTGCGTCTATTGATAAGATCATGTGGTTTTTGTTCTTTGTTTTGTTGATATGGTGTATTACGTTAACCGTTTTACGTATGTTGAACCATCCTTTGGATTCTGGGATGAATCCGACTTGATCATGATGTATTATTTTTTTAATATGTTGTTGTATTTGATTTGCTAGTATTTTGTTTAGTATTTTAGCATCTGTATTCATTAGAGATATTGGTCTGTAATTTTCTTTTTTGTGCCATCCTTGCCTGGTTTTGGTATGAGGGTTATGTTGGCCTCATAAAATGTGTTTGGAAGTATTGCTTCTTCTTCAATTTTTTGGAAGACTTTGAGTAGAATAGGAACCAAGTCTTCTTTGAATGTTTGATAAAATTCGCTGGTATAGCCGTCAGGGCCTGGGCTTTTATTTTTAGGGAGGTTTTTAATGGATTTTTCTATTTCTTCTCTACTGATAGGTCTGTTTAGGCTTTCTGCTTCTTCTTGACTCAGTCTAGGAAGGTTGTATTGTTCTAGGAATTTATCCATTTCTTCTAGGTTGTTGAATTTAGTGGCATAAAGTTTTTCATAGTATTCTACAATAATTCTTTGTATATCTACGGTGTCCGTGGTGATTTCTCCTCTTTCATTTTGGATTTTGTTTATATGAGTTCTTTCTCTTTTTTCCTTGGTAAGTCTTGCCAAGGGTTTGTCAATTTTGTTGATCTTTTCAAAGAACCAGCTCCTTGTTTTATTAATTTTTTCTATAGTTTTTCTGTTCTCTAATTCATTTATTTCTGCTCTGATTTTTATTATCTCCTTTCTTCGGCTGGTTTTGGGTTGTCTTTGTTCTTCTTTTTCTAGTTCCTTAAGGTGGGAAGTTAAGTGGTTCACTTGGGCTCTCTCTTGTTTGTTCATATATGCCTGAAGTGATATGAACTTCCCTCTTATCATTGCTTTTGCTGCATCCCATAGATTCTGATATGTGTATTGTCATTTTCATTAGTCTGTATATATCTTTTGATCTCTGCACTTATTTCTTCTTTGACCCATTCATTTTTTAAAAGTATGTTGTTTAGTTTCCACGTTTTTGTGGGATTTTTTTCCTCTTTTTTGCAGTTGAATTCTAGTTTCAAGGCTTTATGATCAGAAAATATGCTTGGTACAACTTCGATTTTTCTGAATTTGCTGATGTTGTTTGTGTGGCCCAACATATGGTCAATTCTTGAGAATGATCCATGTACACTGGAGAAAAATGTATACTCAGTCACTTTGGGATGAAATGTCCTGTAGATGTCTATCATATCCAGGTGCTCTAGTGTTTTGTTTAAGGCCACTATGTCTTTGTTGATTCTCTGTTTGGATGACCGATCTAGAGCCGTCAGTGGTGTATTGAGGTCTCCAAGTTTGATTGTGTTTTTGTCAGTTTTTGTTTTAAGATCAATAAGTAGCTGTCTTATATATTTTGGTGCTCCTTGGTTTGGTGCATATATATTAAGAATTGTTATGTCTTCTTGATTCAGTGTCCCTTTAGCCATTATGAAATGGCCATTTTTGTCTCTGAGTACTTTTCCTGTTTTGTAGTCAGCATTATCCGATATGAGTATTGCTACACCTGCTTTTTTTTTAATGTTATTTGCTTGGAGTATTGTTTTCCAGCCTTTCACTTTGAATTTGTTTTTATCCTTGTTACTTAGATGAGTTTCCTGTAGGCAGCATACAGTTGGATTTTCTTTTTTAATCCATTCTGCTACTCTGTGCCTTTTTATTGGTGAGTTTAATCCGTTTACATTTAGTGTAATTATTGACACTTGTGAGTGCCCTATTGCCATTTTATATCTTGCTTTCTGTTAGTTTTGTGTCTTGTTTGATCCTTCTCTTTCGTTTTTCTATCTTTTGTTTTTATTTGGTTGTATTCCATACATCTTTCCTCTATTGCTATCCTTTTTATCTCATGTGCTTCTGTGGTGGTTTTTTCAATGGTGGTTACCTTTGAGTAATGAAAAGGGTCCCTACCCTGTTCATTGTAGCGAACTATTTTGTGAGTACTTTTGCACTCCATCGTCCTTTGCTACTGTTAATCTCCATCTTCTCCCCCTCTTTCTTTTTGTTGTTGTCACAGTTTAAATTTGGTTTTATTGTGTTCTTCTTGGAGCTTTTACTTGTGGCTTTGTTTTTTTTTTTTTTTGTTCTTTGTATCTGATTGGAGAACCCCCTTTAGTAATTCCTGGAGTGGGGGTTTTCTGATGATAAATTCCCTCATCTTTTCTGTATCTGTGAATGTTTTTATTTCTCCTTCATATTTGAAGGATAGCTTTGATGGGTATAGTATTCGTGGCTGAAAGTTCCTCTCTTTCAGGACTTTAAATATTGGGGTCCACTCTCTTCTAGCTTGTAGAGTTTCTGCTGAGAAATCTGATGATACTCTAATGGGCCTTCCTTTATATGTTGTATTCTTCTTTTCCCTGGCTGCCTTGAGAATTTTTTCTTTGCTGTTGGTTTGTGTCAATTTCATTATGATATGCCTTGGAGTAGGTTTGTTGGGGTTAAGAAAACTCAAAGTTCTGTTTGCTTCTTGAACTTGAGGCTTTAGTTCTTTCCACAGGCTTGGGAAGTTCTCATCTATTATTTGTTTGAGTATGTTCTCCATTCCATTTTCTTTCTCTTCTCCCTCTGATATACCTATTATTCTTATGTTATTCTTTTTGATGGAGTCACATAATTCTTGTAGGGCTATCTCATTTTTTTTAATTTTTGAGTCTCTTTCTTCTTCTCTCTGTTGTGCCTGAAGTTGCTTGTCTTCTATTTCACTAATCCTCTCTTCTATCTGACCTGTTCTATTAGCTAAGCTTGTTACTTCGTTTTTCAGCTCGTGAATTGAGTTTTTCATGTCTGTTTGATTTGTTTTTATAGTTTCAATTTCCTTGGACATATATTCTTTGTGTTCATTGAGTTGTTTTCTGAGCTCCCTAAATTGCCTTTCTGAGTTTTCTTGTATATCTCGGAGGATTTTTAGGATTTCTATCTTGAATTCTCTGTCATTTAGCTCCAAGGTTTTCAATACATTAAATTTTTTCTCCATAGATTTATCGTCATCTAGCTGTGTTACCTTTCTGTCTTTTGTATCCATGATATTCAATTTTCTCTTCCTTAATGGCATCTGAGGGTGGTTTTGTTGATAGTATTAATTAGATTTATAAAGAATAAAAAGTTAAAAAAATAATAAAAAAAATAAAAAATCAAAAAGAGTTTTTTTTAAAAAAAATATTAATAATGAAATAAAGAAAAATAAAATAAAATAAAAATTTTAGAAAAAGGAAATTTCCCCCCCCCTCCTTTTTTCCTCTCCTCTCCTCTTCCCTCTTTCTTGAGAAAATCTTGTGGTGAACTGTGAATTATAACAAACAATGCCTGTCATGGAGGGCCTGAATTGGGGAAAAGTAATAAAGGGTCAAAAAAAAAAAAAGAAAAATAAAAAAAAGAAAAAAAAAAAGAAAGAAAAAATAAGAGCGTATGGACCCACTAAAAGCAAATAAGGAAAATTTTGTGTCAAGAATAAAATCATTTGCTTTTAGATGTTGGCTGTCTAAGAGTTATGATGAGAGGACTAAGAGGAAAACGGAAAAATGGGGGGACAAATTAAAAAATTACTATTGTATTTAGTGGAACAAGAACTAGATAAAATGGAGAGCCAGGGATGGGAGCACTGCTAGTGAGTTAAAAAGGTGAAGTAAAAACCCCCCAAAATGCCACAAACATAAGTTTGAGTCCCAGATAAGATAATTTGTTTGTTATTGAGGTTTGAATGAGAGGAGATGTAAAGGAGAAAGGAAGAAACTAATATAGAGGGAGAAAAGAAAGAGAGAGAGAGAAAAAAAAAAGAGGAAACCACTAAAAGAAGAAAAAAGAAAGGAGAGAGAGAGAGAGAGAGAGAGTTAAGGGTTTTGGAGTGCAACCCTCATAGAGAGAAAGGAAGAGAAGAGAAAAGATAATGGGAGATGTAACACTTATGGGTAGTGTAGTTCAAGGAGAGGAGAGAGTAAGACCGGCAGAGAGTTAATTAGCCAAATTGGAGGAGGAAAAAAAGTATCAAGAATGAAGATAAGAGAAACAAACAAACAAATATAATAAAACGGGATAGGTTATAAAGTCTGCAGATTATTCTTGAGTTTTAGAGGTTATCTTCTTGCTTTTCTTTTCTCTCCCTCTTCCTGGTCGGTGACTCTGTACCCCAGGTTCTGCCCTTTTGGCATGCTCAGGTAGAGGTTTGCAGTTGATAAATCTCTATGGTGATGTCATGTATTGTGCTTTAGTCTCGTTGGCAGTCGAGGCTCATTAGCTTTTATAGGGTCCAACAGTGAGAGAGTCCGTGTTCCTGGAGCCTTTCTCCTAGTCTTTCCTTCCTCAATTAGTAGCCTGATAATCCAGCTATGGGGTTGCTGCTGCCTCTGCCTGGATAGTAAGAGGCTCAAAGAGTTGGCAACTCCCCACTCTATTTCCACTCAGCACAGGGATCTGGGTAAGGCTCAGTCAGTCAGAGCTGCTGGCATAATCAGGCGGGCTTTCCGCCCACTCAAAGACCTCTGGCTCTGCCACTCTGTCCGGTAACACAGGCGGGCGCCCACTTCCGGGGTGCTTGGAGGAAACTCTCACTCACTGTCTGCGCGTGCAGACCAGGATATCCAGCCAGCTGTCTCACGCTCTGAGTGAAACCTCCAACCGCAGGGAAAAGTTGCAGCGTTGGAATTGAGTCTCGCTCCGTCCCCGTGCGCGGCTTTTGCAAGGCGCTGGGGCGGCCCGATATTCCGCTTTGGCCCACACAAAGGCCCCTGACTCTGCCCCTCTGTGTGATAACACGGGCGTGCACTGCCGAGGCACTCGGAGGAATCTCTCATTCACTATCTGCACACGCAAACCAGGATATGAGGCCGGCCGCGTTTCCCTCTGAATGAAACCCCCTCCAGCACGGAAAATCTCCACTGTTGGAATTAGTTCTCACTCCCTCCCATGCGTGGCTTTCCCAGGGCGCTGGGGCTGCCCAGAGACTCTGCCCTCAGCCCACAGAAAGGCCTCTGACCCTGCCTCTCTGTGGGGCAACACGGGCTCCCACTCTCGGGGTCTAGGAAGAAATCTCTCGCCCACTAACTGCGCGCACGCTGACCAGGAGAACGGGTAAAATGGCTGCAGTGCTTGTCTTTCTTTGTTTGGGTTTGGCGCGAGTGTTAGCTTGTATTGCCCGGGTTGCCACAGGATCAGTTTTTCCTCGGCTTGGATCTCTGTGCCACAGCCTGGTTTGGCCGTTTGTGCCGTGGCCTGGATCTATTCACCCCCTTTGCCCGCCTCCGTTTCTATATTCACAGTTACCAGAGAAAGCCGCCCTGTTTAGGTTAGTGAGGAAGGCAGAGCATTTCTTACTCCCTATTTCCTTCGGGGTTTGGTTATATATTTAGCCAATTTTTCACTCGACCATACCTTTGGGTGTATTGCGAAGCATCTGGAGGCTCCAAGTATAGGTTTTTCTGTTTCTGGTTGAAGATCTTGTTGAGTTTTGGGGGAGATTTATCGGTATCGCTTCCTACCCCACCATTACTCTTGTACCATTACTTTTTAATCCACTTGTTCACTGACAGACACTTAGACTGTTTCCAGATCTTTGCAAATGTGAACAATGCTGCCATAACATGGGGGTGCATTTCTCCTTTTGAACCCGTGCTATGGTGTTCTTGGGGTATATTCCTAAAAGTGGGATAGCTGGCTCAAAAGGCAGGTTAATTTTTAATTTTTTGAGGAATCTCCATACTGTTTTCCACAGTGGCTGCACCAGTCTGCACTCCCACCAGCAGTGCAGGAGGGTTCCCTTTTCTCCGCATCCTCGCCAGCACTTATTCTGTGTTGTTTTGTTCATGAGCACCATTCTGACTGGTGTGAGGTAATATCTCATTGTGGTTTTAATTGTATTTTTCTAATGATTAGTGATGTTGAGCATTTTTTCATATGCTTATTAGCCATTTGTATGTCCTCTTTGGAGGAGTGTCTATTCATTTCTTTTGCTCATTTTTTGATTGGATTGTTTATCTTCCTGGTGTTGAGTTTTACAAGTTCTTTTTAAAATTTGGTTATTAACCCCTTATCAGACATATTGTCGAATATGTCCTCTCATTGTGTGGTTTGTCTTTTTATTCTGTTCTTATTGTCTTTAGCTGTGCAAAAGCTTTTAGTTTGATATAGTCTCATTTGTTCTTCTGTCTTTTATTTCACTTGCCTGTGGAGATAAATCAGCAAATATATTGCTGCAAGAGATGTCAAAGTGCTTACTACCTATGTTTTCTTCTAAGATGCTTACGATTTCACAGCTTACATTTAAGTCTTTTATCCATTTTGAGTTTATTTTTGTGAATGGTGTAAGTTGGTGGTCTAGTTTCATTTTTTTGCAGGTAGCTGTTCAATTTTGCCAACACCATTTATTAAAGAGGCTGGCTTTACTCCATTTTATGTTCTTACCTCCTTTGTCAAATATCAGTTGTCCATACAGCTGTGGGTTTATTTCTGGGTTCTCTGTTCTATTCCATTGATCTATATGCCTGTTCTTATGCCAGTACCAATGTGTTTTGAGTACAATGGCCTTGTAGTATAACTTGATATCAAGAAGTGTGATACTTATACTTCCCACTCTATTTTTCCTTTCAAGATTGCTGAGGCTATTTGTGTTCTTTTTTGGTTCCATATAAATTTTTGGAATATGTTTTTTATAACCTTGAAGTATGTCATTGGTATTTTAGTTGGTATTGCATTGAACTTATAAATATCTTTGGGTAATATAGACATTTTAATGATGTTTATTCTTCCTAACCATGAGCGTGGTATATGCTTCCACTTGTTTGTATTTTCCTTGATTTCTTTTATTAATGTTTTATAATTTTTTGAGTACAAGTCTTTAATCTCTTTGGTTAAATTTACTCCTAGGGACATTTTTTTGTTGTTGTTGAAATAGTAAAGGGGATTGTTTACTTAATTTCTTTTTTTGACAGTTCATTATTGGTGTATAAAAATGCCTCTGATTTCTGAGTATTAATTTTATATTCTGCCACCTTGCTGAATTCATTTATCGAGTTCACTAGTTTTTTGACTGAGACTTTAGGGTATTCTATATACAATATTATATCATCTGCAAACAATGATAGTTTTACTTCTTTTTCAATTTGGATGTCTTTTATTTCTTCTTCTTCTCTGATTTCTGTGGCTAGGACTTCTAGGACTATGTTGAATAAGAGTGGTGAAAGGGGGCACCCCTGCCTTAAGGAGATTGCTTTTAATTTTTGCCCATTGAGTATGATGTTGGCTGTGGGTTTGTCATGGATGGCCTTTATGATATTGAGTTATGTTCCCTGTATTCCCACTTTGTTGAGAGGTTTGATCATGAATGGGTGCTGGATTTTATCAAATGTTTCTTCTGCATCTATTGAAATTATCATGTGGTTTTCCCCCTTCCTTTTGTTTATGTGATGAATCACATTGATTGATTTGCAAATATTGTACCAGCCTTGCCTCCCCAGAAGAAATCCCACTGATCATGGTGTATGATTTTTTTCATATATTGCTGGATTTGGTTGGCTAATATTTTATTGAGGATTTTAGCATCTAGATTTAACAAGGATATTGCCTATAATTTTATTTTTTTGTGTTGTCTTTGCCTTGTTTTGGAATCAGAATTATGCTCACCTCATAAAAAGAGCTTGGAAGTCTTCCTTCCTCTTGAATTTTTTTTTTTCATATTTTTCTGAAGTTGGAAATGGGGAGGCAGTCAGACAGACTCCTGCATGTGCCTGATTGAGATACACCTGGCATGCCCACCAGGGGGCTATGCTTTGCCCATCTGTGGCATTTCTCTGTTGCAATCAGAACCATTCTAGCTCCTGAAGCAGAAGCCATAGAGCCATGCTCAGTGCCCGGGCCAACTTTGCTCCAATGGAGCCTTGGCTGCGGGAGGGTAAGAGAAAGACAGAGAGGAAGGAGAGGGGAAGGGGTGGAGAAGCAGATGGGTGCTTCTCCTGTGTGCCCTGGCCGAGAATTGAACCCAGGACACCTGCATGCCAGGCCGATGCTCTACCACTAAGCCAACTGGCCAGGGCCTTGAATTTTTTGAAATAACTTGAGAAGGATAGGAGTTAGTACTTTGAATATTTGGTAGAATTCACTTGTGAAGCCATCAGGCCTGGGATTTTGTTTGTTGGGAGTTTTTTGATAACTGTTTTGATCTCATTTTTTGTAATTGGTCTGTTTAGGTTTTCTGATTCTTCCAGATTCATTTTTAAAATATTATGTTTCAAGGAATTTGTCCATTTCATCCAGGTTGTCTAATTTTTTGACTTTTAGTTCTTCATAGTATTTTCTTACAATCCTTTGTATTTCTATTGTGTCAGTTGTTATTTCTCCACTCTCATTTCTAATTTTATTTATTTGAGTCCTCTCTCTTTTTTTCTTGGTGAGTCTGGTTAAAGGTCCATCAATCTTGTTTACCTTTTCAAAGAACCAGCTCCTTCTTTTATTGATCCTCTGTATTATTTCTTTAGCCTCTATGTCATTTATTTCTGCTCTGATCTTTATTCTTCTACTCCCTCTGGGCTTTACTTGCTATTCTTTTTTTAGTTCTTTTAGATGTAGTATTAAGTTCTTTATTTGAGCTTTTTCTAGCTTCTTAAGGTATGCCTGTAATGCTATGAACTTCCCTCTCAGTACTGCTTTTGCTGTGTCCCATAAGTTTTGAGTTGTTGTATGCTCATTATCATTCATTTCTAGAAATTCTTTTATTTCTTCTTTGATCTCATTGTTAACTCATTTGTTATTTAATAACATGCTATTTAGTTTCCAAGTGTTTGAGTATTTTTCAGTGTTTCTGTTGTGGTTGATTTCTAGTTTCATGCCATTGTGATCAGAGAAAATGCTTGATATGATTTCAATCTTCTTAAATTTGATGAGATCACTTTTGTGTCCTAACATGTGGTCTATTCTAGAGAATGTACCATGAGCACTTGAAAAGAATGTATATTCTGCTGTTTTAGGGTGAAAGGTTCTGAAGATATCTATTAAATCAAGTTGATCTAGTATGTCCTTTCAGTCTGCTGTTTCTTTGTTAATTTTCTTTATTGAGGATTTAACTAGTGATGTTAGTGGGGTATTGAAATCCCCTACTATTATAGTATTGCTGTTGATCTCACCCTTTATATCCATTAAAATCTGCTTTATATATTTAGGTGCTCCTATATTAGGTGTGTAGATATTTATAATGGTTATATCTTCCTATTGGATTGCTCCCTTTATCATTATGTAGTGACCTTCTTTATCTCTTATTATAGCTTTTGTTTTAAATTTTATTTTGTCTGTTATAAGTATTGCTACCCCAGCTTTTTTTTTCATTTCCATTTGCATAAAATATTTCTTTTCATCCTTTTACCTTCGGTCTATGTGAATCCTTTGTTTTAAGGTGTATGTCTTGTACATACACCTTGCTGTTTTCTTATCCATGCAGCTACACTATGTCTTTTGATTGGATTATTTAATCCAGAGGTCTCAAACTCGCGGCCCACAGGCCGCATGTGGCCCGCCGAACAATTTTTTGTGGCCCGCAGACTAATCCACGAACGACAGTTTCTGGTCGTTTTGTGACACTGAAAAGTGTTGCGCAACAGTTGCCTTTTGTAAACCTAGTGCGGCCCGCTGAACGGCTGTGATCTTGCTCTGCGGTCCACATGCTGAGTTGAGTTTTAGACCCCTTATTTAATCGATTTACATTTAAGGTTATTATTGATATGTAGTTGTTTATTGCCATTTTATTCTTTAAAGCTGTATTCTTCTTTTGCTACATTCTCTTTTCCCTTTGATCTGTTTACAACAGGCCCCTTAACATTTCTTGTAGCATTGGTTTGGTTGTGATAAATTCCTTGAGTTTTTTTTTGTTTTGTTTTGTTTTTTTGTCTGGGAAGCTTTTTATTTCTCCTTCAATTTTAAATGATAACCTTGCTGGATAAAGTAGTCTTGGTTGTAGGCTCTTGTTCTGCATTATTTTGAATATTTCTTGCCATTTCCTTCTGGCCTCAATTGTTTCTGTTGAGAAGTTGGATTTCATCCTTATGGGGGCTCCTTTGTAATAGTCTTTTTCTTCTAGCAGATTTTATTATTTTCTCTTTATTACTTAGCTTTTGTATTTTAATTATTATGTGTATTGGTGTAGATTTCTTTTGGTTTCTCTAATGGAATTCTCTGTGCTTCTTGAACTTGTGTGACTTTTGCCTGCATCAATTTAGGGAAGTTTTCAGCTATATTTGATTGAACAAAGTCTCTGTCTCTTGTTCTTTCTCTTTTATTTTAGAAACACGTATGATGCGGCTGTTATTTCTCTTCATGTTGTTACAGAGCTCTCTTAAGAGTTTTCTCAGACTTTTTGAGTCTCTTTTCCTTTTGCTGCTCTGCTTCCATGCCTTTGTTTATCTTGTGCTCTAACTTGCTGATTCGATCCTCAACTTCATTTATCCTGCTTTTAATTCCTTTCATTGTGGTCTTCATTTCTGATATTGTATTTGTCATTTCTGACTGATTCTTTTTTATTATTTCAATGTCTTTTTTTATACTTGCTATCTAATTGTTCATTATGACCATCTATTGCTGTTATAAGATCTTTGAGCATCCTAACAATCATTATTTTAAACTCTGCGTCTGGTGACTTGGTTATATCTGACTCATTCAAGTCCTTTTCTGGGGATCTCTCTTGATTCAATTGGGTAGCATTTCTCTGCCTTCCCATTTTGTCTGTGCATAAGAAGGGTGTGGCCACTGGAGTCCAATGGGTGTGGTGTCTGTGTTCTCTAGGTGTGGTCTGTTTGCAGGCCCACCATTCCCTCTGCTGTTGCCTCGAGAGTTCAGGTATGGGCTCTGCCAGTGTCAGCTGGCTGCAGCTATCACTTGGATTTCTGCCTCTCTCCATGGAGGGGATGTGTTCATATGCCAGAGTCTACAAGCCTCAGCCTTGGCCTGCCTCCGTGGGTGGGGCTGTGTGCTGTGCCCAGGGCTGCAAGCCTTGGCACCATGGGCAGGGGTGGGCACCTTTGCTCAGCTGTGGGTCTCTGCCTATTCCTGGGTTTTCACCCTACCTCTGTGGGGGGTGCTGCCCTCGCACATTGAGCCAAAAGCCCAGCTCCATGGGCCGGGCAGGGCTGCGTGCCTGTGCCGAGTTGCAGGTCTGTGCAGTTCCTAGGCTTTTGCCTTTCCCCTGTGGGCCGGATTGCTGGCAGGTCCGTAGCCAGCTGGACTGCTTTTGTGCACCCCTTCCACCCATGCTGGGCGAGACTGAGCTCACACCAGGCCTCAGCCATGGCCGGCCCGGTTTCCTCCCCTGCAGATGGGACTGCACTTCCGCATCCCACTGCTGCGAGCTCTCCTTCCACCCTCCAGTGAGCCCTCAGCAGTGTGAATGGGGTCAATGCAGCTCAGACCCTAGCACTCAATACTGTATTCCTTAAGGCTCCCTCCTAAGCGACTCTGCTCTGAGTGTCATGGAAGAGCTTGTTTGGCTGGTGTCCTGCTTCCCTTTGCTGGTATTGCTGGTTCCAGGGGAAATATTCACTTCATATTTGGGGAGTGACTCATCCAACAGGTTAGGGTGGCTGTTCTTCAAAGTGTTTCTGCCTATGCCTCCTAGATTACACTCTCTTCCTGCTACTTCAGTCCTTTTCTCTCTCTCCACCCCTTGGAACCCTGGGTGGGTGGTTGTGAAGGAGGTTTTCTGTGCGGTCCCTTTAAGAAGAATTTTGGGTCTGAGAAATCTGTCTCTTTCTCACAAACAGTATCCTGACTTATTTTGCAGCTAAATACTGTCCATACACCTTTTCTAGGCACTGGGGCTGCAAGCTGGGGTTTTGTTCCTGGGGCCTAGGACCCTTCCCTCTCTGCTAAACTCACTTACTTCCATGCCAGTCTCTCTGGGCTGCCATTCATCCCAGGAACTGGGCAGCCCTCTCAGTGTTTCTGCTTTTCCTATCAGTCTCAGTGTGGCTTCTTCAGTGATTCTTGGTTAAAGAGTCCTCTTAGTTTAGTCCAAAGTTGGTTTTTCCAGATGATGGTTCTTAAGATTAAGTTGTAATCCACTTTGGTTCTAGGAGGTAGAAGTTGGTATGTCTGCCTACTCCATTGCCATCTTGCCACCCCCTCTTCATTCTCTTAACAGTATCTTTCACAGAGTAAAGTTTTAAACTTTAGTGACATCAAACTTGTCAAATTTTTCTTTCATGAATCATGCTTTTAGTATTGATCTAAAAACTCATTTCTGGTCTGACCAGGTGGTGGTGCAGTGGATAGAGCATCAGACTGGGATGTGGAGGACCCAGGTTCAAAACTCTCACTGAATGGTTCACAAGTCCAATTATTGTACTCACATTGTATTTGGTTAGTTGTTCATGTTTTTATATCCTCCTTTAGACTATGAGCTTTTCTATTATCAGTGCACAGCAGGACATGGCATATAATAAGAGCTCAGTAGAAAGCTGTTAAATGAATAAGTATATGAACTATTAAACCATCTGGTTTCTCCCGCTATCATTTCTCACTTTCTTATGTTTTCTCCAATGGTTGGCAGGAAGTAGTTTTAGCCAGAACATTTCCTTCTTGGCTTTCTTTCTTTACTGATTATTCTAGGTCTGTTAAAATAAATAGCACTATTTGTAGCATCTTACACTCTTAACTGTTATTGCACCCTATGTTGCATAAAAAACAGAAGGGCTCTCATGATGAGACATCCTATTTTAAAGAGCAATTAAAATATTTTAGGTAAATGCTTTCAGTCAGGTTGCAGAGTGTTTCACTAAGCAATATAGTTATATTTTCTTTATTTTAAGTGACAAAATGTCAAATCTTTGATGTTAATTGATATTACCAATAGAAAGGTTGATAAAAATCTCATTTGATGTTAGATAGCTATTTTAATATTTGGACCTTTTTGCTTATTGAATTGACTCATTTTAGGGAGTGAAGGCATAAAGGTTGTTGGATATCTGCATTCTGTAGTAAGTTCATCACACATATTTTCTATATGATATTGTGATTTTCTTTGTTCAGTTTACTACATGTATCTATATCTCTGGAAATGACATATCCATAGAAATAGAGCTTATAGATTCATATGAAAGAAAATTTCCCCAAAGGAAATTTCTTCAATTTAAATTTTAAAGTTTCAATAGTTTAAATTGTGATTTTAAAAACTTTTACACTTAATAGTTCTTACATTTTATTTGAATTGACCCATAAACTTAAAAATGATTTTTTTTTAAAGTGAGAGGAGGGAGAATAGTGAGACAGACTCCTGCATGTACCCCAACCTGGATCAACCCAGCAACCCCCATCTGGTACCAATGCTCAAATCAACTGAGCTATTTTTAGTGCCTGAGGATTACACACTGGGACCAAACTATTCTTGGTGCCTGAGGCCAAAGCTCAAACCACTCAAGCCACTGGCTGTGGGAGAGGAAAAGGGAAAGAAGGGGAAGAGGGAGGGGAGAGAAATATATGGTACTTTCTCTTGTGTGCCCTGATTAGGAATTAAACCTGAGATGTCCATATGCAGGGCCTATGCTCTATCCACTGAGCCAACTTGCCAGGGAAATTTTTTTTTAAGATCTGCATTTACCACATATATAACCGGTGAAACAAACAAAGCCTGGAAAATTGATATTTGGTCAATATAAATTACATGTTGTCTAAGCTCAAGTTCTCATTGTATAATAAAAGTTGTGCTTAAGATTTTACACATGACTAAAGAAAATCATTGAGTACTTTATAAGATGGTGTTTAGTGAAAGTCATCATCAACTATTAGAACACAAGTGTCATCTTTGAACAGGTTGAGAAGAAAATAATTAACCTTAGAGTTTGCGACAGGTTTATTTACATTAAAACATTAAAGTGCTGTTTATGAGAGAAACAGAAAATCAGATCAAACTATTGGAGGGACAGTAATAATAAGTGCTGGAGAAACAATCTTGGAAAGAACAAGTTAGGTGTCTCTAACATGCAGACAAATATCACCTTTCTTTACATTTTATGCTAATCACCTTGAGTAAGTTAACATTTGGACAACACATTTCCCAGTGATAACATTACAAAGAGTGGTGAGGTGCGGGAGCCAATTATGTCTGCAGCATAGGAGATGAGCCCAGAGTTAGAGCTAAAGTGTGAGGGGTGCATCTATGTGTACAGATGTGCAAGATAATGAGATCAGAGTGCAAGAGGAACAAAACTCATGGTGGAGCACAGAGCAGTTCCCTGCTCAGCTGTGACACAGCTGCAGAGACTCATTTGATCATGGCAGATATAGCACCACAGAGCTTGTGCAGCCAGGATAACTAACTGGCCTGCATTGTTTAGAGGCTGCACAGAAGATAATAGACTGTGACTTCTGGAATATTTACATTTCACCTTGGACTTTCTTTAAAGTATAAACATTCCTCAGCTTGAACCTGGATATATAAAGAAAGCACAAAACTACAATGGGATAGTACTTGAGAAGATTCATTCTTTCTAATTAGTGGGGAAAGGCACAACTGGACTAGCTTTAGAGAAGTAGATCTGTATGTGGGAAAGTTTTAAAGTAGGAACAAGATATTTTTCTTGGATGAAATTCATTGTCCTTATTAACTTTCCTCTCAGTCAATGTTAACTCAAGTGCTAGTGATGGGACATCAGGATCTTTGTGGCTCATACATCCATATGCCTCCTATTTCCCAGGGTTTTCCAATCCTAGGATTCTAGGCCATTTCCTGATGGCCTCAGCCCTCCATGCCAAGCACCTCTGCTCTTGCCTGAGGAATCCTTGTGACTCCTCCAGTGTAGTGCTCCAGCCTGCTGGGAACTACCAGTGTCACATGGAAGAAACCTACTCAAGACAAAAACTTATGTCAAGAGGAAGAGAGGGGGAGGCCTAACAAGGGAGGCAAAGAAGACCTTCTAAATTTCCTTCTCCCTCAGCTTTTATTGATCAGAAGCAGAACAGCAGTAACAGGATTACCAGAGAGAAAGATTGGGTGATAAGGGGAAAGAATGACTAATGGCCATTTTGCTGACTTGGGGAAAGGGCTAATTTGGGTCAGTACATTCTTTTATTTTGCTAATTAACAAGCACAAAGGAATGGGCAATCTAGAACCTCTAGGCTAATTTTCTGAAGCCCATTCACATGCATTTCTTTGTATCTGCACAAAGGTCACTCACACAGTTTCTTGGTGTTTGCATCCAAGATACATTCACTCAGGGCTTTTAACTAAAGTTCCACAATCCAAGTCATAGAGGGCTCAAGGTTAGGTGGGTGATTCCCTACGTCTCCCCCTTTTTTGTTATAGTAAAGATTAACAGAGAGGAAGATTGTTAGGTGATTGTAGTAGTAGGTAAAAAGCAAGCATAAAGAGAAACAGGTTTTTAGAGTTTTACAGGCATTTCTGTAAAAAGTTTTTTAGCACACCTGTTTAGATGTTTCAAAGTGTCCCAGGTGATGTCAGGTGTTCCCTGAATGCTTGGAAGCAAGTTAGATGTTCTTCTTTTCTAGATTCACTTCCAGAGATGGATTCATTATTGGCTTTTGGATCTCTGGAACTGGGTTGCTTTCTGGTGTTGCAGGAGAGCAAAACCTTGGAGGATTGACACTCAGATAACTTATGAGAGAAAAAAGAGAATTTATTAAGTTGGCAGAGCACAAGGGGCTATAGCTCCAAAGACACATGCTCCCCAAAATTAGATTTCTTACATCCTATATACCCTTTACAGAACATAAGTTCACATTCATAGGTCTCATTAGTTATTTCTTTGTCTTGAGATATATTTGTCACTCATGTAATTTCAGGATGGGAAGGAGCTTACAGGATGCCAGAGGATAATCATTTGTAAGTTGCCCATTAAGGAGAAAGAAAGGGGGAGAGGAAAGGGCTACTCAAGTATCCCTCCCCCCCTACATTCCTGGCTGTTCTACTTTCTTTCACTCAGGTGTGGAGAAGGGAGGGGGTCCAAGCCTCCTTCCTCCTTCTATTCAAAACCTTCTAAGTATGAAAACCTCTTTATCTACATTATAACAGTCCTTCCTAAGCAGGAATATTATCGGCTATCTTGAGATTTTATAAATTACACAAAAAATCATATTTACAAACTCTCCCTGAACATGTGGCCTAAATTATAAAATATCCTTGAAGCCTCTTATTTAAAGGGGGATCTCCTTCCTCACTGGAGGCTGATGCTAATTCATGATGAGGTTTCACATTTTTCTTTCCCTGTTAGTATTCAAAGAGGATCTGTTAATGAAAAAATTGAAACATAACCTTGCCCCCAAGTTAGTAATTTGACTGGATTCTGCCACTCAGGGCCAGCTAATATCCTGGTACAACATGAGAGGCTTAGGCCATTGCTCAGCTGGTATAAAATGCCTCTTGGCTATATTAAGTCCAGAGTGGAAATGTTCAAAAAGTTAAGAGAAAAAAAGCCTTATACAATTGTTTTTGTGGGGTGAGTCTCTCCTCCTTACTCCCCCCCCCCTTTTTTTGTTAAGATAGGATTTTAAGGTGCAGTGAGCACATTTAATACAGGCCTGTCCTGTTGAATTATGAGAGATACCTGTAACATTTTTAATATTCCAGTTCTGTAAAGCCAGTTGCAATGTCTTAGAAGTACAGTGAGGGCCATTATCTGTTTTCATTACCTCAGGGAAGCCAGGAATGGGGATGGACTCCAAGAGGTGAGAAATAGCCTAACGTGCTGCTTCCCCGGTAGCAGGCATAGCGTGGATCATGCCTGAACAGGAATCCACACTTTACTGTGGAAGAGTCCATACTATTTCTTTTGCTTGTTTACATCACATGGCTGTGGTAGAGATAGCCCTTATCCAGGGAGGGAGCCCTTTTGCTACTGTAAAGCCAGTATCCACTGCTACCATCACAGCAGCCTGGCCCATGCAGGTTCGCATTGAATTCAGACAGACAGTAATGAAACAATGGAGCCAAAAACTGATGGGCCATCATCTTTAATCCTAGCTTGCACCTGGCAGGCAAGTAAAAACACACACTGGGCTCCAAAACTCACTCATTCAGTGCTCACAAAGCTACTGACTTATCCGAGTTTCCTAGAATCAAAGGTTTCTAGCTCACCAGACTTATTCACCTCTGTTTTCCATCTCCTTCCTTCTCCCTGCACAAACTCTGCACAAACTGGCTTCTCACTCAACACTCTGCCATCTTGGCTGCTTCTCCTGGCCTCCTCCATGTGGCCTTTTTCTGCTCTCTTCTCTGCTCTCTCCTCTAATATTAATCTCAGGAACCAAGAGAGCAAGCTCCCATTCTGCGCCCATTTTATAGTGTAGAAATCAAAACCTTTAATCCAATATACAAAATAGGGAAGTCTCTAATACAAGTCACTTATCTGACTTTGAAGCCTGATGCAATTGTACCACCCCACATCAAAAAGGGTGGGAAAGGCTTAGTCCTAAAACCAAGCCCCAGGCTACGAGGATCCTGCCTGCCCACACACAGCCCACCCCCAACACAGTAATATCACCTGGGTGATGGGCCTCTACATGGGCAGCACCATCTTTAACAAAGTGAGAATAATACATTTTATCTGTCCAACAACTACTGAATTAGGTTGTTAACTGTTGGGCAGATAAAATATATTATGCTCACTTTGTTAAAGACGGCGCTGCCCACGAGGAGGCCGTCACCCAGGTGATATTAATGTGTGTCTCTGTGGGCAGGTAGAAACCTTGTAGCCTGGGGCTTGGTTTTGGGATTAGGCCTTTCCCACCCATTTTGATGTGGGGAGGCACAATCCAATCATGCCTCAGAGAAGTGTCCTTGTATTAGAGACTTCCCTGTTTTGTATATTGGATTAAAGGTTTGGATTTCTACACTATAAAATGGGGGCAGAACGAGAGCTTGCTCTCTTGGTTCCTGGGATGATTAGCATGAGAGAGCAGAGGGAGCAGAGCAGAGAGCAGAAAGAGGCCATGTGGCCAGGGAAGCAGCCAAGATGGCGGAGTGCTGAGTGAGATGCCAGTTTGTGTAGTGTTTGTATCTGGGATAAGGAAGGAGATGGGGAACTGAGGAGAATAAGGCTGGTGAGCTAGAAATCTTTGATTCTAGGAAACTCGGATAAGTCAGTAGCTTTGTGAGCACTGAATGTGAGTGGGTTTTGGAGCCCAGTGTGTATTTTTACTTGCCCGCCGGGTGCAAGCTAGAATTAAAGACTATGGCCCATCAGTTTTTGGCTCCACTGTTTCTTTACCGACTGTCCGAATCCAATGCAAACCTGCATGGGCCAGGCTGCTGTGATAGTGGCCGTGGCTTCTGGCTTTACATTGACTATAACATTTTATAGGTCTATGATGATCTCCGCATTATTGATTTAAAATTTTATGTAAACTTGATTTTAGTAATAAAAACTTGGAACCTAATTGAGACAATCAAACCCAGAAATCCTTTAAGCTGCTTTGTTTTTGAAAAGTGGGATTCCTATGAGTTTTCAGGATTATTTAGTAGTCAATTTTTAAATGTTAGATATCTCAAGTATTTCACTAAAGATAATCAGTGCTCATCCTAGGGGATCATCAAGTATTTTATCTATGAATTGAATTAGAGTCAAATCTCTGGGAAATTCAGCACTATTCAAATTAGCTTTTAGTATCTAAAACAACAGGTGGGACTTTCCATATATCCTTAGGACATTATTGTGTAACTAAACTTGTAAGGTTCCAAGGTGAAAGCAAAGAGGTGTTCCTGTCTTTTCATTTTACAGACATGCACAAAGCATTACAGGACTTTATTATTATTGAAAAATAGTCAATCCACAGGAATAGCTGATAATAGATTATGTGGATTTGGAACTATGTGGGCAATCATTGGTTTTAAGAAAATTTAACCCTGTTAGGTTAACTGAGGTGAACTTGACTAACAAAATATACTGCTCAGAAAAATTAGGGGATATTTCAAAATGACCATGAAGCAATAAAATATCCCCTAATTTTTGTGAGCAGTATATATATTGCCCCTTAATATTCCCTCATTGGAAAAGGACAAGTTTTGATTTAACAATCATTGGTTGATTACATATTCCTACCATTTGTACATAAACTTTACTCTGAAGTAAGATGCAACTTTGTTGGGTAGGGTTAAGAACAGATAAAGTAGCCCCCAGTATTTATAAGGGCCTTAGCAATTTCTCTTTGTAATGGTAATTTTAATTTCTAAATTATATATTAGTAAAGAGAAAGGGAAATGCCTTTCCATAGTCCTTGGTACAACTATAAGCTTAATACATATATATATTTTTAAATCTCATTTCAGCTTCCTACAATTTTTTAAGGTGACCTGGCTCTTTACAATAAAAAGACTCCTACTTGGGTGCTCTATAATCCTGAGCCATATGTCCAGGCTTCCCACAGTTAAACCATGATTACCTGCTCATCATTGTGGCAAAAGTTTAAGCTAAGTAAATCCTGTTGTTTGGGTCCTAGAAACCAGTAAATATATTACTTGGAATAGGTCAGAATAGCCAGGATCAACTGTTTCAACAGTTAAGTTTTAAATTTTTTTGTGAACTCATCAGAGTCCCAGATAAAATCAGGGGAATCTTTCATGTAGGTTAATTTTATTTTAGTCTAAGGACATACACAATTGCTGGTTCCTCTTTACCTGAAACCAACTTTTCTTCAATGGCAGCTACTAGAATACCTGGATTATTCTTGTCTAAATTCCTATTCTTATTTTTCCCTAAATCAGTAGGGAGTGGTAGTAGAGGAGGCAAAGATAGAAAAGAAAGGAAGAAGGGAGGGAGAGGAGGAGTCCGGACAAGGAAGCTCAGATAGCAAAAGTGGAGAAGCTGTAGAAGGAGAGGAATGGGAAGTTAGCATTAAATTTAAAGGCCTTTATTACTTCAGAGACAGTCTCTAAAATTTTTTTTTCCAAACAATTTCTGTGTTTCTCCCAGAAGCTTCTATTTCTAATCAATGTCTGCTTTCTGTCCGTTTAATATTAACTTTAGAGCTGGCATTTTCCAATTAAGCGCACAGAAAAAAATCACTTAGGAGGGATCACAAGGTCCCCACTTTTGGCCACTTTAAGTTGAAATTTTTCCATACCAGTGAATACTTGCAAGTTAACCTGCACAGTTATTAATGGGGGGCTGGTGTCCTTGGGGCTTGTTGACCTTAAAGGTATAATTTCCTATGTTAATTTTAGGTTTCTTTGTATATCTGCAGAGTCTGAACAAATTTCTAGGGATATTGTGTAGTGGGTTCAAGTGTGCTGCTTGTAGGTTGAGTTCCAAGGGAATTTTACCTCCCAAGTCATCTCAAACCCCTTTACATGTCTCAGTTTCTCTCCCTGGCTGCCTAATACAGCTGTGAGGACTCGGAGCCTAGGTAACCAGCCTTTATATATGTGTCCCCGGACGAGTGAATTTTTTAATTACAGTTGAATTTAGAAGTCCCTATTGGCAACCTACACATCATGAAGGATGCCCTCTCAACACCTCCACAGAGACTCCTAGTCACCTAAGAATACCTGAGATTTGGGCTGGAGAAAGGAAGTGCCCCTTATCTTCAGAACTAAACAAGTTCAGGTCCTTTTATCTAGTAAATGTTTTCTTTGCTCAGACTCTTAATTAAGTAGTTCCAATGGAAAAATGCCAAAATTAAAAACCAGCCAGCCATTATTTATTCCTCTGTTTCACAGACCTGAGTACAGTTTTACACACAAACAAGACAATTACAGTACAGAGACACAAACATGACACATAAATAAATCTGATTAATCCTAATAGTGGAGTTGCTACTTGGCCCCCAACTTCAAAGACAAGAACACAGAGTACAGTAATCAGCACAGTAAGAGTTCACAAAGCATAAACCAAAGAAACAAGTTTAGGATCCAAAATTCCATTCTATTTAAATTTAAATGAGCGCCCTTTACATATTTTAATTTTAAAGCAACAATGCAGGAAAGAAACTATTTTATTTAGGTCAATACTGTATTAGAGCTGGCATTTCCAATTTTTGCATGCAGAAACTTAATTTGGGTCTCAAAAAAGTCACATTTTGGTTGATTTCAGTTGATATTATTTTATAAATTTATAAGCATAGGTTGACCAATTAGTCAGAATTTACCCTAGGGGGCTATCCTTAAGAATGGACAGGATGTTAACCATTCTGTTACAATGTCAGTCAAAAACTAAACATAAACCAGAATCAGACAAACCAGAGAGGAATCTGGGATTTCATTATGCAACCAGACCAAAAAGATGCCTGCCTGATCTTAGTGAGGGTGTTTTGTGATGGGGCACTGGAGTATGGAACTAGCAGAACCTTCCTGAGTAAATACACAGTCGGCAGCTGCTTGGGAAGTACTGTAGTCAGATCCTCCAGGATCCCCTAGTCTGGGACTAATTTCAAGGCAAATAGGGAAGAAAGAAAATGATAGTTCAGAGGATTGTAGCTAAAACATCAAAGAAAATCAGAAAAATTCAGGATTGTATAATAACCAGAAAAGCTGTAGCTTTAATAGTATCTGGGTCTCCTAACATTAATCCGTTAAGAAAGGAGTATGACTCTTCCCAGGTCTGGGTAAGGGAGAAGAGGTGGAAGAGTATCGAGGGGATCCAAAGTCTCCTTGGGAGGCAAGGTAGGGGAAAGAGGTTTGTCCTTCATATTGGCCTCTTCAAATTTCATTGTTGCTGTAACTGGTGGTTCAGGTTGACTATGCTGAGATTCTTCCTTTACTTTCTGCCTTGTTGTGAGAAGAGGAACAGAAACCTTTAATCCTTGTTCAAACTGCCTTTTCAAAACTTTACCTACTTGCTCCTATAATTCACAATCTAAGGTTCTCTCGTTGGGGAACCATGGGCCGTGCTCTTATACAGCCAGTAAGAGTTGTTTTAGGCTCTACAGTATACTGAGCAGTGTGGAGCAAGTGTTGTACATGTCTAATGTAAATGTGCTGCTGCTTGATGAGCTCCAAGAGAAAACCTCTCTCTGACCTATCTGCATGGTCCCTTCCTCAAGGTGAGTAGGGACTGTTCCTTACCAGAATTCCCCATAAGATATGGTTGCTAAACTACTCTTCATGCACAGATTCCATACAATCACATCAGGGGTCACCAGTTTTAGTGCTCCAGCCCACTGGGAACTACCAGTATCATGTAGAAAAACCTACTCAAGACACAAAATTATGTCAACAGGAAGAGAGGGGGAGGCCTGCCAAGGGAGGCAAAGAAGACCTCCTAAATTTTCTTCTCCCTTAGCTTTTATTGATCAGAAGCAAAACAGTGGTAACAGGATTACAATGAAGGGAGATCAGGTGATAAGGAGAAAGAATGACTAATGGCCATTTTGCTGACATGGAGAAAGGGCTAATTTAGGTCAGTACATTCTTTTTCTTTTGCTAATTAACAAGCACAAAGGAAAGGGCAATCTAGAACCTCTAGGCTAATTTTCTAATGCCCGTCCACATGCATTCCTTTGTGTCTACACAAAGGTTCCTCACTCACACAGCTTCTTGGTATTTGTATCCAAGAGACATTCACTCAGAGGTTTTAATTATAAAGTTCCCCAACCCAAGTCATAAGAAGGTTCAAGGTTAGATGGGTGATTCCCTACACTCCAGCACCAGTCTGGATGCCTACAGTCATGCTGCTCCTTATGCACAGGTGCTTTCTTCCTCATCCCTCCAGAATGCTACCCATGCCCTATGTCCACAGCCTTCCCCTTGTCTCTGAGTCCTTCAGGCTCCCACAACAAGTGTCCACATTCTGCTGTACTTTATAATCAGGTGTAAACACTTTTGACTTTCCTCTTAAATTATAAGTTCCTTGAAAGTCTAACATGAGTTTACAAATTTGTGGTCCTCACAGCTTCTAACCAATAATTAATCATCACAATAATATTTACAGAGCACTCTATAATCTATAGCATTCACACAGCCACTCTTTATTGGTGCCTCACTACCATCTTGTGAATACAATAAAACCAATACTGATTTCTCTAATTTGCAGAAGCAGATTTTGAAGTTCAGAAAGATTAAGCAATTTATCTTTAGCCACACAGCCAGGAACTAGAAGTTTCTAGACTTGAGTTCAAGCCTTTTGGCTTATACACCCTAACAAAGAACAATGAAGCTCTAAATAGCTACTTAGGTGCAGGTGCAAGTGGAGAGTGAGCTTACAAAAATGGGCCTCAACTGGGTTTGCAGCTGCCCAAAACCTGTAAGTGAAGTTGACTTTGAATCAGTCAAAAGGGGGATTTTCAGCTTTATTTTGCTTGGAGTTTGTGGAAGCTCTGATTAAATGTAACCAATCTCTGTTCTTTCCTATTCATCTTGTCAAGTAAAAGGCTTTCCTTTCCTCCCTGAGAGGAACACTTGAATATTATCAAAGTAAATGGCAGGGGTTTTACTTAACATCTATGGCCAACCAAACAGAGAGGGCAGGAGTGAAGGCTGAGAAGCCTCTAACAGAAAGGACAGTCAATCTAACTGTAGGACTACAGGGAAAGTCATCATCCACACTGGCAATATCACTGAGAAAACACTCGGAAGAAGATGAGCTGTGGCCTCTTGGTGCCATGTAGCAGGAAAATATGGACACAGAACCCAGAAAGAGCCATCGTCCCATGGTGCAGCAAGGCACCTTGCCTCTGTTTCTTCTGGAGGGAGTTTGTGGAGCTAGGGGGCACTGCACTGTGAGGGCACTACTCTTCTTTGGAGCATGTTTTAATCCCCTTTTATTGGAAACTGATTTTAGGCAAAAATAAGAACACATCCTCTTTTGACATTAAACATCTGACTTCTCCAGGATGTAGGTTCTAAATTAGAATGTTCTGTCTTTTATTTGCCAAGTTTGAGTTTCTGTAAGACCGATACTACATCAGCGAAGGCACAGTCAACAAAAAATTCTCAACTAACAGTTGGTCAAGCAAACAAACAAAAACGAGTTTAGAATATTTGCCTTGCCCTGGCCAATTGGCTCAGTGGTAAAATATCCACCCAGGTGTGAGTGTCCTTGGTTTGATTTCTGGCCAGGGCACACAGGAGAAGCGACCATCTGTCTCTCCACCCCTCCCCTCTCTCCCTTCTCTTTCTCTGTCTCTCTCTTCCCCTCCTGCAGCCATGGCTTGGGCTGGCCCTGGGCATTGAGGATGGCTCCATGGTCTCCACTTAGGTGCTAAAATAGCTCAGTTGCCAAGCAACAGAGCAATGGCCCCAGATGGGCAGAGCATTTTCCCAGTAGGGGGCTTACCAAGTGGATCCAGGTCTAGGTGCATGCAGGAGTCTGTTTTTCCTCACAGCTCCTTTGCCTTAAGCTTAAATCTGGTTTAGATACCACAGGGACAATGTACAAGTCCCAGATACAAAGTTCCCAGGAAAGTTTTGCCTCATCCTGATATTATCAATGAATTTTTCCTTTTCTTTTGTGCCTGTCATTTCTACAGCCCTAGTTACTATATGATAAACCATGGGACACCAGGCCAACCCAGTTTAGGGTTAAAATAGGGTCACATGAGGAATGACAGACTTGCCTCTCACCTGTTCATACAGAACCATCAGTGTCCACAGAGCTCTGTTCAATGATTTCCAGGAGTTCTCAGCTTCGTTCATGAATAATCACGACCTGTATCACAAAACATCTGCTGGGCATGGTTGCCTCTTCATTTTACTGTTGTTTGGTGCCCCTTGTAAGGTCTCCCGCTTGCAAACAACTGTTTCTTCTGGGTTTAGTCCCTTATGCAAATGTTGGGAGCCAGGGTCAGAGCCTCTGCTGGACTTCTCTGCAGCATGTCCGAGGTGCCGCAGCCCCTACGGTCTACCCCGTGGCTGGAGCATAGACTAGACAGGTCCCTGCGTCCGTCTGTGTTAGATCCTGCTAGCTGGGCTTCAAAGGAGTGCATCTTTGTGCCTGCTGCTTTATGGTGGTTTTATTGAAAACAGTTATTTCAATTATTACTTTGTAGCCTCCAAGAACTTCTCCCCAGGGGACTAGACTGGAAACAAAAACCAGTGACAAACACCATGTGTGCTCTTCCTCACCTTCCCTTCCCCCAGCTCATCTGAAGTTTTGTCATGAGGCCCCTCCTGCCTGCATCATTCCCTCTAACACATGTTCCAAGTTTACTTAATATATTAAAGATCATTTTCTTTAGTAACTTATTTGTTTCCTATAGCTGTGTCAATAAATTAGTATAAATTTAGTGGCTTAAGACAACACAACTTTAGTGATTTACACTTCCAGAGGTCAGAGTCTGAAATGGGTCTACTGGGTTAAAATCAAGGAGTTGGCAGGACTTTGTTCTCCTGGAGCCTCTAGGGGAAAATTGGTTTTTCTTCTCTTCTCCAGCTTCTAGGCTACCCTCAATCCTTGACTCCTGGCACTCTTCCAACTTCATTGTCAGCAATGGCTTGTCAGTCTCCATAATGCCACCTCTCTAGTTCTTTCCCTTTCGCTTCCCTTTTCCATGTACAAGGAAGGACACATGTGATGACATTGGGACACCTGGATAATCCAAGATAACGTCTCCCTCTCAAGGTCAGCTGATCCTTAATTCCATCTGCAACCTTATTTCTCCTTAACATGTATGTAATCTATTCACAGGTTCTGGGGCTTATGGACAGTTTGCATTCTTCTGCTTACCACAGGAATAGCTGCTCATGTGCTATGCATGTTTCATGGGTAGGATGGGCTACATGGTGAGCATAGGTTGCTGTAACTTGAGGTTCCTCAATAGATCTGCCCCTATCTTTGGAGCTTATATTAAGCACATCTAGCTACCCTAACTGAGATGATCACTTTTTTTTAAAGTTAAAATCATCAGAAAAGTATATATTATCTTCAAAGTAACAGCAGTGGAGCTGCCACCAATCTTCCCAGATTTTAATATTACATCTCATGGTTTTCAACTACTATTCTACATAATTATTAAAGTAAGTTTCAAAAAAGAGAAATTATGTTCAACATGATACTGATTTTCTTTAAAAAGTTACATATGTATACATATAAACACTGGAAAATATATGTGAAAATATACTGCTCACAAAAATTAGGGCATATTTCAAAATTAATATGAAGCTATAAAATATCCCCTAATTTTTGTGAGCAGTATTAAAAGCGATTATGTCAGAATTTTTCTTTAATTTTTTTTTATAATTTTATTTAGACAATTTGTTTTAATGGGGTGATATTGGACAACTAGAGTACATAGATTTAGAGAAAACATCTTCAGATCATTTTGACATTCGATTATGTTGTATACCCATCACCCAAAGTCACATTGTCCTCCATCAACTTTTATTAGGTTTTCTTTATGCCCCTCCCCTCCCCCACCCCCTCCCTCTCCTCTTTTTCCCCTCCCCCTGGTAACTACCACACTCTTATTTATGTCCATGAGTCTCAATTTTGTGTCTCACTTATGTATGGAATCATATAGTTCTTAGTATATTCTGATTTACTTATTCCACTCAGTATAATGTTATCAAGATTCATCTACGTTGTTGTTAATGATCCAGTGTCATCATTTCTTATGGCTGAGTATATATGTATATATGTATCCATAATATATCTGTATCACATCTTCTTTATTCAATCTTCTATTGAAGGGCTTTTTGGTTGTTTCCAAGTCTTGGCTACCATGAATAATCTGCGATGAACATGGGGCTGCGTGTGTCTTTATGTACCAATGTTTTTGAGTTTTGGTGGTATATACCCAGTAGAGGGATTGCTGGGTCATATGGTAGTTCTATCTTCATTTTTTGAGGACCCACCATACTTTCTTCCATAATGGTTGTACTATTTTATATTCCCACCAACAGTGAATAAGGGTTCCTTTTTCTCCACAGCCTCTCCAACACCTGTCTTGTTGATGCAAACTAATCTAACAGGTGTGAGGTGGTATCTCACTGTAGTTTTGATTTGCATTTCTCTAATAGCTAATGAAGATGAGCATCTTTTCATATATCTATTGGCCATTTGTATTTCTTTTTTTTTTTCTTGTGGTAGATACAGAGAGAGTCAGAAAAAGAAACAAATAGGGACAGACAGACAGGAAGGGAGAGAGATGAGAAACATTAATTCTTCATTGTGGTTCCTTAGTTGTTCATTGATTGATTTCTTATATGTGCCTTGACTGGGAGCTACAGCAGACTGAGTGACCCCTTGCTTGAGCCAGCAACCTTGGGCTCAAGCTGGTGAGCCTTGCCCAAACCAGATGAGCTCACACTCAAGCTGGTGACCTCAGGGTCTCAAACCTGGGTCCTCCACATCCCAGTACGACACTCTATCCACTGTGCCACCACCTGGTAGGCTGTATTTCTTCTTGGGAGAAGTGTCTGTTCATGTCCTCGGCCCATTTTTTTTATTGGATTGTTTGCTTGTTTGTTGTTGAGTTTTGTAAGCTCTTTGTATATTTTGGATATTAGGCCCTTATCTAAGCTATTGCTTGCAAATATCATCTCCCATTTAGTTGGCTGTCATTTGTTTTGTTGTCGGTTTCTTTTGTTGTGCAAAACCTTCTTAGTCTGATGTGGTCTCATTCATTTATCTTTTCCTTCACTTCCCTTGCTTTTGGAGTCAAATTCATAAAATGTTCTTTATGGCCAAGGTCCATGAGTTCAGTATGTATGTTTTCTTCTACGTAATTTATTCTTTTAGATCTTATATTTAGGTCTTTGATCCATTTTGAATTAATTTTGGTACAAGGTGACAAACTGTAGTCAAGTTTTATTCTTTTGCACATGGTTTTCTGGTTTTCCCAGCACCATTTATTAAAGAGGCTTTCTTTTCTCCACTGTGTGTTGTTGCCCCTTTATCAAAGATGATTTGACCATATATATGTGGTTTTATTTCTGGACTCTATTCTGTTCCATTGGTCTGAGTGTCTGTTTATCTGCCAATACCATGCTATTTTGATTATCGTGGCTGTGTAGTATAATTTAAAGTCAGGTATTGTAATTCCCCCAGCTTCATTCTTTTTCCTTAGGATTATTTTGGCTATTTGGGTTTTTTTTTTTATGATTCCATATAAACCTGATAAATTTTTGTTACATTTCTTTAAAAAATGACATTGGAATGTGAATGCCTCTTATTTCTTTCTCTTGTCTGATTTATCTGGCTAGAACTTCCAGCACTATAGTGAATAGCAATGGAAAGAGTGGGCAGCCTTGTCTTGTTCCTGATTTTAGAGGAAAATTTAACAAAAAACAAAAACCACATGATCCTATCAATAGATACAGAAAAGGCATTCAATAAAATAGAACATCATTTTATGTTTAAAACACTCAACAAAATGGGTATAGGAAAAAAATATCTCAACAAAATAAAGGCCATTTATGTCAAACCATCAGCTAACATCATATTAAGTGGTAAAAATCTGCTCTGATTTTTATTATTGTTTTTTTTTCTGCTGGTTTTGAGTTGCCTTTGTTCTTCTTTTACTCATTCCTTAAGATGTGATGTTAAGTTGTTTACTTGGGTTCTCTCTTGGTTGTTCATATAAGCCTGTAGTTATATGAACTCCCCTCTTACTACTTTTGCTGCATCCCAGAGATTCTGATATGTCATGTTGTCATTTTTGTTTGTCTGTATGTATCTTTTGATCTCTGCTTTTATTTCTTCTTTGACCCACTCATTTCTTTAGAAGTATGTTGTTTATTTTCCACATTTTTGTGAGTTTGTTTACTTCATTTTTGCAGTTGAATTCTAGTTTCAAAGATTTATGGTCAGAAAATATACTTGGTATAAAATCAATTTTTTCAAATTTGTTAATGTTAATTTTGTGGCCCTACATATGGTCAATTCTTGAAAATGTTCCATGTACACTGAAGAAAAATATATACTCTGACATTTTGAAATGAAATGATCTGTAGATGTCTATCATATCCAATTGTTCTAATGTTTCATTTAAGGCCAATATTTCTTTATTGATTTTTGTTTTGGATGAACCATCTAGAGCCATCAGTGGTGTACTGAGGTCTCCAAGTATGATTGTAGTTTTGTCAATTTTTATTTTTAGATCAGTTAGTAGATATCATATATTTTGGTGCTCCTTGGTTTGGTGAATATATATTAAGAAGTGTTATCTCTTTCTGATTCAATGTTCCCTTTGTCATTATGAAATGACCATCTTTGTCTTTGATTACCTTTGCTGTCTTGTAGTCAGCATTGTTAGATATGAGTATGGCTACACCAGGTTTTTTTTTGATATTTGCTAGGAGAATCATTTTCCAACCTTTAACTTTGAATCTGTTTTTATCCTTGTTGCTTAGATGTGTTTCCTGAAGGCAGCATGAAGTTGGATTTTTTTTTCTTTTTTTAATTTAATTTTATTTAATTTATTCATTTTAGAGAGGAGAGAGAGAGGGAGACAGAGAGAGAGAGAGAGAGAGGAGAGAGAGACAGGGGAGGAGCTGGAAGCATCAACTCTCATATGTGCCTTGACCAGGCAAGCCCAGGGTTTCGAACTGGTGACCTCAGCATTTCCAGATCGACACTTTATCCACTGCACCACCACAGGTCAGGCAGATTTTCTTTTTTGATCCATTCTGCTACTCTGTATCTTTTTATTGGTGAGTTCAATTCATTTACATTTAGTATAATTATTGACATGTGAGGGTTTCCTATTGCCATTTTATATATTGCTTTCTGATAACTCTGTATCTTGTTTGTTTCTTCTCTTTTGTTTTTCTGTCATTTGTTTTTGTTTGGTTGTATTCCATACTTCTTTCCTCTGTTCTTTTTTTAAGCCATTTGTTTCAGTAGTGGTATTTTCAGGGGTGGTTACCATTAGGTAATTTAAAGAATGTATATCATAGTCATTGTAGTATGTTATCTCATGAGTGCTTCTGCACTCCATCCTCCTTTGCTATGATAATCTTTGTCCTCTCCCCTTTTTTGTTTTTGTTGTCACAGATTATTCTTGTTTTTATTGTGATCTTATTGGAGCTTTTACTTGTGATTTTGTTTTGTTTTTTATATCTTGTCAAATAACCCCCTTTAATATTTCCTGAAGTGGGGGTTTTTGGTGATAAATTCCCTCATCTTCTCTATATCTGTGAATGTTTTTATTTCCCCTTTATATTTGAAGGATAGCTTTGATGGATATATTATTTTTGGCTGAAAGTTTCTCTCTTTCAGTACTTTTAATATTGGGGTCCAGTCTGTTCTGGCTGGTAGAGTTTTTGCTGAGAAATCTGACAGCTTAATGAGCCTACCTTTGTATGTTGTATTCTTTTCCCTGGCTGCCTTGAGAATTTTTTCTTTGTCATTGATTTGTGATCATTTTATTACAATGTGCCTTGTAGTAGATCTGTTTGATTAAAGGTAATTCAGTGTTCTATTTGGTTCTTGGATTTGAGGCTTTAATTTTTTCCATAGGCTTGGGAAGTTCTCATCGATTATTTGTTTGAATATGTTCTCCTTTCTTTTTTCTCTCTCTTCTCCTTCTTATATACCCATTATTCTTATGTTGCTCTTTCTGAAGGAGTCAGACAGTTCTTGTAGGGCTTTCTCATTTTTTAAAATTGATGAGCCTCTCTCCTCTTCTCTCTGTAGTGTCTCTAGTTGCCTGTCTTCTATGTCACTTTTCTCTACTCTATCTGGCCTGTTTTATTAGCTAAGCTTGTTATCTCATTTTTCAGTTCATGTATTGAGTTTTCATCTGTTTGGTTCCTCTTTATAGTTTCAATTTCTTTGTGAAGTATTCTCTTTGTTCATTAAATTGATTTTTGAGCTCTCTAAATTACCTTTCAGAAAAAAATGAAAATTCTATAATGATAATTGGAACAAAAACTATAAAGAACAAGGAGCAAAAACTGAGGGAATATAACAAAAGGGAGAAAAAATGAGTAAAAACAAGCAAAATGCCACAAAGAAAAATGTGAGTCCAAAATATAATAATTTGATGATAATTGATGATCTGATGAGAGAAAAAAAAGGAGAAAGGAGAATAAATGGGAAGATAGAAGAGGGAAAAAAGGAACAAAAAACAAGAACACCACCAACAACAAAAAACAAGTAAAGGTTTCTGAAATAAAACCCTCACAAAAAACAAAAATAAAAATGTAACAACTATGGATAATAAAGTTCAAAGGAAAAAGAAAAAAGATAAAGGAAAAAATGACTAAAATAACAAAAAGCATTATAAAAACATAATTTTTTCCTGGTTTTGAGAGCTAACTTCTTCCTCTGTTTTTAGCAGGTGGTTCTGTACTACAAGTTTGCCTCTGTGGGGCTCTTGGACTGAGGTCTGCTGGTGTGTTTCTGTGGCAATGACATAAGCTGGGCCTCAGTCCCATTGGTAGGCAGGGCTTGTTAGGGCTTTGCAATTTTTATGACTGTAGCAATGGCAGTCTCAGTTTTCCAGGTGCCTCTCCCTATATCCCTCCTACTGGAGTTAACAGCCTGGGGACTTAGCTGTGAGGTTCATGTCAGCCACTGGTTGCAAAGCAGGGGAGCTAGACACAGTCAGGTTCTTCCCTTCCTCCAGTACTGCTCAAAGCTCAGTTCTGGGCAAGGCAGTGGCAATGAGAGCCACCAGCAAGAGCAGGCAGGGCTGGCAGCAGATCACAGATCAAGTGCCTTTCTGCTACACACAGGCAAAATTCTGTGGCCAGCAGGCATGTCTAGGAGGCCTCAGTGCGCAATGGTTCTAATGTCCATGGGTTCACCTCATGCACTGTTTTGTAGCCTGCAGAAAGCCATGTGTATATTTAGCTCCCACAACTCCAACAATGCACACAGAGGCCTGCACCCACCCACTCAGGTGCTCAGTGCTTGAGATCTTAGTCAGAGGTGGGAATGCATTCAGATGCTTGTATTGGCCCATGTGCACATTCTGCACTGGTGATCGTGGAGCTGGGAATGTCCAAAGATGCATGCAACGGCCCACGCAGGTGCCTAGCACTGATAATCTCAAGCTAAGCCCTCCAGCCCACATGCCCAGCACCAGTGATGCTAGGTGGAGATGCTTGCACAGTGCCAGTGATTGTGGAGCAGGGAATGCATGAAGATGCTGGCACCAGCTCACATGGACACCCTACACTGGTAATTTTAGGTGGAGCCCACTGTCCGTGCACTCATCCTGCCTCTGTGATCTCAGGCAGAGCCAGTGTGTTCTTTCTTTTCTTTTTTTTTTATAAATAAATTTTTATTAATTTTAATGGGGTGACATCAATAAATCAGGATACATATATTTAAAAAAAATATGTCCAGGTTATCTTGTCATTCAATTCTGTTGCATACCCATCACCCAAAGTCAGATTGTCCTCCGTCACCTTCTATCTAGTTTTCTTTGTGCCCTTCCCCCTCCCACTCCTCCTCTCCCTCCTTCCCTCCCCCCATCCCGCGTAACAACCACACTCTTGTCCATGTCTCTTAGTCTTGTTTTTATGTCCCACCAATGTATGGAATCTTGCAGTTCTTGTTTTTTTCTGATTTACTTATTTCACTCCATATAATGTTATCAAGATCCCACCATTTTGTTTTAAGTGATCCGATGTCATCATTTCTTATGGCTGAATAGTATACCATGGTGTATATGTGGCACATCTTCTTTATCCAGTCTTCTATTTTTTTTTTTTACAGTGAGTAAAGCCCTTAAGCAAACTCTTGGCCAATACAGCAAGAATCCATAAAAGAGTAGTGTCCTTAACATGTTCACCAAGTCCAAATTGGCCCCAACACCATGCCAAATCCCTGAAAAATACAACCCAACTCCAGTTTAGTCTGTTAGGAGCTATCACAAGGAGCAGGAGTCCAGGAAATGTCCACATCCAGGAAAAGTCTGCATGGCACTGGAATTGTTGTCACAATTCTATACTTTGCAGCTCACGTCCAAGTCCCAGTGACCACTGCTTCTAGCTGGTAATGATTCAGGTAGACTGGAAAAGCCATCTGCAGCATGTGTGGAGATGGAGCTTCTGTTCTCCTCTGCCTAGAGAGATGAGACCAGGTTGCTTTTCCCTGGAGCTCTGTGACTGTGGCTTGGTAAAGAGAACCTTGGGATACACTAAGCAGTCTCGGTGTGGCTTCTTCAGTGTTCCTTGGTTGAAGAGTTCTCTTAGTTTAGTCCAAAATTGGTTTTTCCAGATGATAGTTCTTAAAATTATTTTGTAATCCACTTTGGTTCTGGGAGGTGGATGTTGGTACGTCCGCCTACTCCAGTGCCATCTTGTCTTCCTCCATCTTCTTTCTTTTGTTTGAGCACCTAACCTAACTCAGCTCCTTCCCCTCTATCTCAATCTCCCCACTTTGCTCAGCTCCAAACAAAAGTGCCCCTTCCTCAGGTCAATGAGGAAAGTGAAATATCCTATTTTCTGTCTTATGTCTTTAAGAGTGGGTTATATATTCAGCTACCTTTTCACCCAGTCATATCTTTTTCTGATGTATGTATATTTCAGGAGCTCCTGACATTTTTTTCTCTGTGTTTAGTTGTTGAATTTGTTGAAATATCAAAGGGAGAGAGCAGGAGTATCCTTCATGGCATCATTTCTCTGACATCACTCAGGTGGCCACTTTTTGTCCTTGCAAAGGCCCTCTGCTGCCACACACATGACCTGTTCTTTCCTTCCTAAAATTGTCCTTCCCCAAACCTTCTGACCCCATAATCTAATTAGCTGCTATAAATTCTATTCTAACTTTGGCAACCTTTTTCAAAGCCTCCAGACCCAAACTGATATTGTCATCCACAGTTAAATGTCAATAGGTGGATACACAGGGAGCTACTTTGTTTCCATCTAAACAGAATCTCCCCTGCTAGTCAGTGTGTTCTAGGAATAGATATTGTGACCTGGAAATATCACATCAATTACATCAGTTGATCCTTACCCTCACTCAGGACAGTTCTTTCTCACAAAGTAAGTGGGGTGCAACTGGGACTTCCATGCTCTCACCATTGAACTAAATACCAACAGACATGCAGGCCACCTATACTTACCTCAATCCACTCTCACCTCAACACAGGAGAACTCCACGGTGTAGGAGAACCAAGATGGAGCTATGCAAACCATGACAGGTAGATGCGGTCAGAGCCACAAGGTTTTGAAATTCTTCCCCTGACTACTATCACCAGAGATCTATGGGCAGATTGGCAGTTTATCTCAGCAACAAAGATGATTTTTGAAGCAGTGATGTTTTATAAGATATTTGTGGTGCCTACATGTACAAGCTGTTCATCATTTCACCGATAAATTTATTGTACATTTTCAGGTTTGGTTGATGAGGTGGTGCTAACTGGCTTTCCCTTGCACTTTCCCTGAGATCTTTCATTTTGTTTTATTTCTATACTTCTTCAGGTTTTGATGTACACACATGCACACTACATTAATAACATGTCCAGTTCTTGGTAGCAAATGTCAAAAACAAAACAAGTTTTTAAACCAAACAAAACACCAGCAAGTTTCCCCTGATTCTGAGATGAGCAGCTCATTTTCTCTGAAAGCACATAACATTCAGAGTAAATATCTCTTGAGAATACCAGAAACCTTGCATAAAATTCCCATCTTGATGTAATTTGGATCTAATTTATATGGGAAATAAGATAACTTTAACTTAATTTAAGATGGAAATGTAGCTCATTTACAGTATCTGTACACCCTAGATAAATAATAAGTTGTCATTCTCATGGGGCACAAATGCATTTCCCAAGTTTGAATTTTGAAACCTCCTCATTTTGAAAATCTCTTGAGAAAGAGGCTTTCAAGGGGAAAGAAATAGCGAGAGACAGCAAGTGGTCCCTGCATCCTACAACTAATTTGAGCATCAGTGACACCCTAAGCAGCATCCTGCTGCCACCTGTAATGAATAACATGCTTATTTCTAATTTGTAGCATTTTCCCTCTTCCTGATAATACAAGATGGGTTCATTCATTATTAATCTGGTTTGTCAGACAGCACGGCCCTCCAAGTGTCAGGCTTCCTTGTTTCCAGGCAGTGCATTTGTGTAGGAGCAATGAAATTTCAGAATGTACAGATCAGCAAGCTTGCACCTGCACCTATTAAATAAAGTTAGAGAGACCAGCTTAACAGTCTTAACATGATTCTACATGAAGCAGCAGGACACCTTTGTATATTTCTCATTATTATTGGAAAAGAAATGTACTAAAAGAAATCATTCCTTTTCTTCCAAACAGCACCTGACTTGAAAGAGAGTGAAAGAAAGAAAATGATCCCTCTTTGTCTACACCAAATAGTCTAGAAGTTAAAAATAGCAAAGGACACCTAAGTCCAAGTTTACTATAAAAAAAGTCATTATTTTAGCATATATATGCACAGATGCATGTGTACATGAACATCCACATGCACACAACGATCCTTGCTTTGTGGAGTTTATAACACTGTTAACCAAATCATGATACCATGGTGCTGGTGAAAAAAGTGTTGGACTTACGAAATGAAGGTTCAGATTGACATAATTCTTAGGGAAGGGGCTGAACAGGCAATTTTAAAACAGTAATTATTTTGTAAAAGGCTGAGCAATAAATTGTAAATGATTTCCAGGTCATTTGAATGGGCACTAGAATTACTTTTTCTTTTGTTACAACCTAGCTTTATGGGAAGTGGATAAATGAAAAAACTGGATAACAAACCCTTGAACTAAATACAATGAACAAATTTCCATCTATACCTGTTGAGAGTTGTTTTTATTTGTTTGGGTTTTTTTGTAATTTTCTAAATGTGAGAAGCAGGAGGCAGAGAGACAGACTCTGGCAAGTGCTCGACCGGTATCTACACAGCAAGCCCACGAGGAGGCGATGCTCTGCCCATCAAGGGTGTTGCTCAATTACGATCAAAGCCATTCTAGCACCTGAGGTGGAGGCCATGGAGCCATCCTCAGTGCCTGGCCAACTTTGCTCCAATGGAGGCTTGGCTGCAGGAGGGGAAGAGAGACAGAGAAAAAGGAGAGGGGGAGGGGTGGAGAAGCAGATGGGTGCTTCTCCTGTGTGCACTGGCTGGGAATTGAACCTGGGACTTAAACATACTGGGCCAATGCTCTACCACTGAGCCAACCAGCCAGGGCCTGCCATTGGTATTTTAATAGGAATTGCATTGAATTTATAGATTGTTTTGGGTAATATAGACATTTTATTAATGTTTATTCTTTCTATCCATGAACACAGTATATGCATCCACTTGTCTTGCTGTGATTTATTTTTTCAATTTCTTACACTTTCCCAAGTACAAGTCCTTTACCTCCATGGTTAAATTTACTCCTAGGTATATTATATTTGTACAGTGGTACCTTGAGATACAAGCAGACCAACATACAAATTTTTTTTTAAGATACGAGCTGTGACTCGGTCCTTATTTTTGTTCCAGATTCGAGCAAAGTTCTGAGATACGAGTAGTTAAGGAAGCTGCTGCTAGTTGGCTCATTGTTGGCACACAGGTCCAGTATTGGCAGCACAACACCAGCATCTTGTTATTTCTCATGTGTTACCCGCAGAATCAAGTTGAATCTCATGTGCTGCATTTGTTTTTGCATCATTTTTGCATTTTTTTTACTAACTTTTTTGTGTGCTATCATGGGGCCAAAGAAAGTGAGTGTAAAGACAGTGGTGAAAAGAAGAGAATGATGTCAATAGAAGTAAAGCAAGAAATAATAGAAAAACATGAGTGTGGTATACGAGTGATTGAACTGGCAAGGCTGTACGATCGCAATACATCTACATCCTCAAACAAAAGGATGCCATTAAAAGTGCAAACCGAGTGAAAGGAAATACAATTCTGTCCCAATTAAAAACAAATATCCATGAAGAAATGGAGAAGCTTCTGCTAGTGTGGGTGAAAGAGAAAGAGCTGGCAGGAGATACAGTGATGGAGACTGTAATATTTGAAAAGGCACATATTATTTACGGTGACTTGAAGAAGAAAGAACCATCCACCTCAAAAGAGGCAGCAGAAGATATGTTTAAGGCAAGCCATGGCTGGTTTAAAATTTTAAGAAGAGATCTGGCATCCATTCGGTGGTGAGGTATGGTGACGTTAGGGCAGCTGAGGAGTACATCGCATGTTTTGCTGTGATTATCACAAAGGAAGGCTACATCTTCCAACAAGTGTTCAACTATGATAAAACAGGATTGTTTTGAAAAAAAAATGCCCCAGGGGACTTTCTTCACCACAGAGGAGAAGAAGCTGCTGGGCCATAAACCCATGAAGATCCATCTGACCCTTGCATTGTGTGCAAATGCTAGCAGTAACTGTAAAGTAAAGCCACTGCTAGTGTATCATTACGAAAATCCTCGAGCCTTTAAGACTCACAAGATTCTTAAAGAAAAACTGCAGGTTATGTGGCATGCCAATGCTAGGGCATGGGTTACACAGTAGTTTTTTTTGTTTTGTTTTGTTTTTTGTAATTTTCCAAAGCTGGAAACGAGGAGGCAGTCAGACAGACCCCCGCATGTGCCCGACTGGGATCCACCCAGCATGCCCACCAGGGGGCGATGCTCTGCCCATCTTGGGGCGTTGCTCTGCTGCAATCAGAGCCATTCTAGCACCTGAGGCAGAGGCCACAGAACTATCCTCAGCTCCTGGGCAATCTTTGCTCCAGTGGAGCCTTGGCTGCAGGAGGGGAAGAGAGAGACAGAGAGGAAGGAGAGGGGGGGGGGGTGGAGAAGCAGATGGGTGCCTCTCCTGTGTGCCCTGGCAGGGAATCAAACCTGGGACTACTGCACACCAGGCCAACACTCTACCACTGAGCCAACTGGCCAGAGCACTCAGTAGTTTTTTATTGAATGGGTAAATCTTATCTTTGGTCCTGCAGTGAAGAAATATCTTCAAGAAAATAAACTCCCAATGAAAGCATTACTAATCCTTGAAAATGCTCCAGCTCACCCACCTGGTCTTGAAGATGACATTCTCGATGAGTTCAGATTCATCAAAGTTCTCTAACACCCACCCAACATGACTTCAATCTTGCAACCTATGGATCAGCAGGTCATTTCCAACTTTAAAAAGCTTTACACAAAGCACTTGTTCCTCTGCTGCTTTGAGGTGACTGAGAATACAATTCTAACCCTTTGAGAGTTTTGGAAAGATCACTGCAAGATCGTAATATGTTTACACATTATTGACTTGGCATGGCAAAAAGGTTAGAAGAAGAACCTTAAACTCGGCATTGAAAAAGTTATGGCCTGATGTTGTTGCAGACAGGGACTTTGAAGGATTTGAACCAGAGACCGAGACCGAGGTAGAAGCGTTGAAGGAGATTGTGTCCCTCGGAAAGTTAATGGGTCTGGAGGTAGATGAGGGTGATGTAAATGAGCTCATCAAGGAACATGAGGAGGCACTCCCAACAGAGGAGTTGAGGGAGCTACAGATGATGTAACATACGGAGCTTCTGCAAGAGATTAGTAGTGAGGAAGAGGTAGAGTCAGAGGAAGTGATTTCTACAAGTGAAATGAAAGACATGCTGGCAATGTGGGAGAGCTTTCAAGTTTCACTGAAGGGGAACACCCAGAAAAAGTTTCAACAGGTCATGCTTCAGCACTTTTTAATGACACTTGTTTGTCACATTTCCATAACATTTGAAAAGGCAGGCAAAAGCAAACCTCTTTGGATAGGTTTTTATTCAGAAGTCCTGCAAGTGAAAGTGCCAAAAGTGCAGCCAAAAAGGCAAAAACAGGTGATGATTAAAGGAAAAATACATATTGTTAAGCTTAGGTTAAGTTTAAAATTAAAAAAGTGCCTTTTTTACAATTAAGTTGTTGGGGTTTCATTTTAAGTAAAGAAAGTGCAGTTTTAGTTTTGTTTAAAGTAAAGAAAATGCAGTTTTAGTTTACATTTAGAATTAAGAAAGTGCAGTTTTAGTTTACGTGTCTACAGAGTCTGCATCCCTTTCTCCCTCCCTCCTCCTCCACCATTCACCTCCATTAGCCACACTCATCTCTCTCTAAGGTAGGAATACAGTAAGTACTAAATAACACTTTTATATATATATTTTTTTTATGCATTGCTAAAGTATACATATGTGTTTCTTAATTAAAAATGTCTTTTTCATAATTTAGGATGGTTTGGAGATGTTCATAGGGTTGGAACAGATTAAATCTATTTCAGTTATCTTAAATGGGAGAAATTTGTTTGATATACTAGTTTACTGACTTATGAGCTTGGTTACAGAACAAATTAAACTCATATCTCAAGGTATCACTGTATTTTTGTTGCAATCGTGAAGGGAATTGTTTCCTTA